>NC_060209.1:163435000-164085000 GCF_021130785.1 Homalodisca vitripennis
ATCCATTTGTAAACGAAATATATCCCAGAATTAAGGAAATATTTGTCAAATGAAATACCACAGTAAAAGAAATCAACTCAGTTTATTTAATCCTAAAATTACGAGAGAAGCCAAGATTAAAAGACACCTTTTGGAAATACTTGTTTGATAATGTTTCGATTACACAGGTTACACCTAACAGATTTAATAAGTAATATTTAGAGTATAGTATTAAACTGCTACTGTTGTACAAGAATGTAGACTCTCGAGTCTTTACGTAGAATGCCAATAAACCTGTAGCTGATACATACTGCGATTCTACAAGAGTTAATATAAAATATAAGTTGAGTAAACCTTTAAAGCGTGTTAATTGGTTTTGAAGGGGAAATAAAAAATTACTTCTGTATTTAGTTAAAAGAACTGAAAACAATTAAATTTGTCATTTTATTACATCCGCTTTGTTGTTGCTTTCGTTTCTGTGATTATTTAATTATTTAAATAATTAAAGCAAACCTACAATCCCCAACACAGAATATTTGACTAGAAGACGACCGAAGAAATGAAGGTTTGTTCTCTTCTGTCAAAGAAAGGACGAGTCTTGTATCGAGTGCCGAAGGTTCATTGTCCGATTCCGGGAAATTTGCGGGGTGAAATCTGCCTAATACCAGCGGTGAGTGTTAGAAAGATTAAAGTGACAAACTAATAATTGGATGGTTGTAAATATCTCAAGTTGACTTCGGTGTGGCGCTGCTGACTGTCCGCCACGATGACGGGGGCTTGGCAGGTACAACCCTTTAAAGCCCTTGTTAGCTACGGTAATTTGCCGCTTGGTTGGCTCCGTTATGTTTTCTATTATTACACACTGAACAGATTATGTCTCCTGACTCTTAGCAATTATTTTCCTTTACAAATGTAACCTCATGTTTCTTACGAGAAGCATATGAAATCAATAACAGAACATGTATAGCTGATTAGTATTTTGCCAATCAGTAATCGTAAAAAAATAAGCTATTTTGTTGGTGAATTCTCAATTTTCGTCAGAATGTATAAAAAATGCAGTTAAAGTTGGAATAAATAGTGCCAAAAAGGTCGTTTTGAATGTCCGGAAGTCCGTTGAAAGTTACAAGGCCTAGATTAGCTGTGAGTTCAAGTGTTATACAACAGCACAACTAAAAACATTCTTCAGCTGTTGCAAACTTTGTGTCTTGCGCTGATTGCAACTCTTATCCCGCTTTACTGTTATGCGTGTAGGCTTTTTTATATGCCCCTTACTGTCACATCGGGTTACAGATGTAAAAGATTTATTTTAGGGAGTACTAACTAGCTTTAATATTAAACAATTTAAAAACATTTGTACGGCGATTACTTGTACCTTAAACTGTTATACAAATCTGTTATCTGTCGAGAGCCACTGTAGATGTACCTTTTGTGGATTTGAATTTCATCTAAGTGTAAGGCTCTGCCTCACAGCCTTCCAAAGATCCAATGTTACAGTTTCCTTTTCTAACAACCGCCGAGCGTCATTGTTCCCCAGACGTATGTGAAGCTGACATACCCAACCTATAATGTTAGCATAGTTTTCATCTAAATCGTTAGTTCTTAATTGTTCTGATGATAAATTCATTAGTTCAGTGATAGTATTAATTGTAAAACAATTATTGAATGTGAGAAGGTCCTCACATGATAATCTGCACCCACAGTCACAAATAGACAGTCAGTAATAACTATAAATAACAAGTCTAATGAGTACAAATCCAAATCAATATTCACATCCAATATGCTGGGTATGATACAGTATTTTAAAAATATCAAAATAATAACTAATAACCGATTTCGTAAGATTTTGAAAAAAAAATCATTACGCCTTTAAATTTAACTTATAACTCACAGTTTTTGTTATGTCGTTCTTCAGGAGGTAAATGCTGTATAGGAATTTGTTTACTGCCATTACTTTTGGAATAATGATGAGTTAAAAGAGGGATAAGCTTATATAGTAAAAAAGTGTTTTCTCCATAGTTTTGGTTATCACAATCCACAATAAGTCAAAATATTTTTCATTTACTTGAATAAATGAGTGAAATAATACCCAAACAGTGAAATACTATTTCCGAAATAATATAGGTATATATTCTGATGTGTAGGCGTTTGAAGTAAGATGTTTGAGAAAGGTCACCGGGACCCGGCTACGTCAGAGATATTCTTTAGAAAAATAAACTATAAAGTTGTTAAATTATGTTTGCTTATTTAAAAACGGCTTATTACTACAGAACATATGTTGCTCAGACAGTTATTCTCAACCCAATAAACGTTTAATATCAACTGATTGGTTATAACACCCAAACACAAACTTATCAGCTTATTTATTTATGACGGCTTACACTATTATTATTTCTGAAAAAATGACAACAGATTTTGTACATTACAATGTCTTACTTTACAGTTGTTTATCACAAGGACGTAGCCAGCCAGCGAGGGGTACAAGGAGTCCTGCCCCCCCTGTAAATTTTTTATTGTTTCCAATTACTTTCTTAGTAAACTATTATTAGTATTTAAATAATTCAGTATTATTTACATGTACTGCTGATAAAGATCGTTCTTAACAAATAAACAGGTCAAGAACTCTTTAACGAACAAAATGGGGCTTTACTCCCTGTCAACTACGGGAAAATATCAGTTGTCTGGACCTCCCCCCGCTAAATGATTCCTGGCTACGTTCTTGTTTATCATGTATTAGAGTTCTTTCATTACACTGCTCCGAATATATCTGGAGTATTTCCCAGCTATTTTTAATGTTCAGGAAACAGCCTTTTTCCCAAATACAAGAGAAAATATATGGTCTAGACTGGGAAATATTTCTTGTGTGCCTGTTTATTTTTAACTACACCATGACTGTTTAATGGTGATTAATTTTAGTACAAATTAATCAGAGTTTGAGTCTCTTCCATTTGCCATAGTAATTAGAATTAAAACTTCCTAAAATCCTATATCTGTTATTTTTATAACAGAATAGGAAAAATTGGGAACTATAGCTCATGCAAGGGAAGAACCCTTGTACTAAGTAAAATGTTGTAGAAGTGCTTATCTACATGTATTGTATTGAAATTAAATTGATATAAATTATAAATCTCTTACTTCTCACTTATGCTGGGTACATGACATCAAAAGAACGGCAATCATCAAGGTTAATAATGTAAAATAAAAATAAACCTTGTTGTAAAAATTAATTTAAGTTTGTATATTAAAAAGGGACGAGTATTGTGAAACCTCTGAGCCGATGTACTGCACTCCCTTCCTGCTTCTTTTGGGGATTCATTCATCATCTGTAAATTAGCCAAGAACTTCCTTCATTTATAATTCTAAGAATTGTGCTGCAGGGTGTTCATTGTGCAGACAGGATGTATTTCCGGCGCGTCAGGAATTCTCCTCTCAAAATATTAGCCAAAATTAAATGCGCATCCTGTTACATACTTTTTGGAACGATATAAAAATAAGTTAGTTTACTTTGGTTATTTATGTTAGCAGCAAAAACAATTTGACGAACAATTAGAAATCTATAACATTTGAATAGGATGACCTGGTCAAATACTTGAAAGTAGAAACAATAGTTATCAAACCTAAATTAAATTGAACAATATTCATTCGGTTGAGAAATAATTAGTAATGCGTATATATTCCCTTTATAGACAATTAATGAGGCAAGTTTTGTGTTCCAGAAGCAATGTTTTATAATAACTGAACTCTGTATGATTCAAAGATATGAATGTTAAATGTATTTAATAATTGTTTAATGTATTGAGTTATCAAACAATGGTGTTTGTTTACCACTGAGTTCAGAATAAAAACATTTTTGCATGACATAATTTTCATTTTAAAAATTAAATCTAAATCGGAAATGGCTGCTGAAGCTCAAAACTTTGTAGCGTGATATACAAGTTAGTAACTTTTATTTTATGAAAATATGTAATATATTAGAATTAATAAGCTAGTAATGTATTACAAAAATTATTTTATACATACATTCCATACTTCATAGACAGACTGTATTTTGCAGGAGCGTTGTTGTATGGGGGGAAATTTGTGGTTCAAAAATGTACAATATTTGGTTCAAAAATGTGTTGTAGTTTATTTTTGGACAATTGTATAGTTCTTTCTTTATACGAGGTAAGATCTGTGAGTCGACTAAATAATAATAAAAAAAACACACTTATCTCTGGTTGGTACAACAATTTAATGTCCGGGACATAAAGAAGTAGAGTACAAACTTCTTATATAGATGTTTAATTATTCGTATAGATTGAATTACAGTAGCTCTATGCAGCTGTTTATTAGATATAAAATATTACTCATTATAATAAAAAAAGGCATTTAATATTAGCTTACGCGGTCATGATGCATGATGCATGATACGTGACAGTTGGGTGTTATTATTGAGGCAGTGCTTTCGGTGCATATCGGTTATATGAGTAATAACCAGTATAACAGAGTATCAAGGATCCGTAGTGTATATATATATATATATATATATATATATATATATATATATATTTAATATATAATTATATATATATATATATATATATATATATATATATATATATATAATTTATTTATATATATATATAATTTCAATAAACATTGAATCGCAAAAAGTACTTGCTCCGCCGGGAGTCGAACCCGGATCTCCCACTTGCCGGGTGAATGTGCTACCATTACACCACAGAGTGCTCACTTTTTTCGATTCAATTATTTTGTATTTGGCCGTATCTGTCACATATGCGTTTAAATAAGCAAACTAACATAGGATCGGAAGACCAAATACCTGTCAAACGACTTTTATTTACATTAAATTGTATAAATGGCAATAGCCTTATTTAATTTCAATAAACATTGAATCGCAAAAAGTTCATATACATATAGACGATATCAATCAGGAGATAACTCTCGTGAACTCTTACATTCAGGAGCTAGCCACCATTCATAACTTTCGATTCCTGGACTGGATAAGATGGACCGGAAGATGTTCATCAGGCACGGTATACTGGCTGACTTGATAGAACGGAGTCGCGCCAAAATGCACGGGTTTGCCTCACGCGTCATGCTCACCTGGATCATAGGGTGAATCGCCTTCACCACCGTCTGTACAGTTTTCCTGTAACCCTGTTTCACGAGACTTATGCGAATGCAGTAAAATTACATCTCTGGAAGTGGATACTAAAATAAAAAAAATGAGATTGTCTATCAAGTTGCAGTTGTAACATAGATATATCTGATCCAGATGTAAACTCTTAAAAATTTAAATGAAAATAAATAAAAATCCGTTGCAAAATTAAAAATTCAAATATCCCAGAAAAAGTTATTTCTGGGATATATAAAAAAAACCCAGACGAGAAAAATGTGGCAAATAGTTTACAGAAGTCCCCTGAGCCGGATACGGTCTCGTATCCAACGATAGACGTGAAGTGTCAGCTGAAGTCTCCTGTCTTGAAGATGAATGAATGAATGCATTCGGGTTCTGTAGAAACATAGCTGGAATATGTAAGACGTATTGGGAGTAACGCTGTCTAGTGAGGGTTTTACGTTTCACTCTGACAAGGGAAAACTCTATGTAGATGTTATGATTCAGGCTCCCTTTAGACGCTTTATGGAGACATTTATTAAGAATAACCAGGATATTTAGGCCATTTTAAAACCAGCAAGGACATGTCTTAGATCTACTTTCTTTCATTGAAGTATGAAGCAGGACAGATTGCCTAATCCGTTTAAAGAGTTCCTCAAACATCTCATTGACATCAATAGTCGGATGATACAAACGGTCCACCTCAGTCAGTCCATTATAGACATCCTGTAATCGATTCCTTCCAAAGTCTGGTGCCCTAAAAAGAATAGGATTGTTGAGGCTCAAAGCAATAGATACATTTGTTGTCAATGCTGAATAATGGACATCTGCAGGCAGCAGTGGAGATTGGTTCTCCTCCACAACTACAATCGTTTGAGGAGAAGAAGAGATCTAAAAGCAGTCCTCGAGGTAGATAACGTTGTATTAAGATAAGTTAAGATGGCCAGTTGACTTATTGAAGTAGCGGCTAGAGTATGGCAGACTGGATACTTAAATCTGCAATCAGTTTTAGAAATATTATAGTCGCCCATTATCATTACAGAAATCAGCAGGCTGGGAAATTACAACCTCTTAAACAGAATTTACGAGTCCTGAACAAAACAGCCGCAGAAGTCCCAAGAGAAACATAAGCACAGCCAATCAAGATACATTCGTTGTAAGGCATGTCTAAGAATGTAAATATAAAATCTACTGAATGCAGGCCAAATACAGGAAGTTATCACCCTATCAATAGGTAGCAGGACGCCCCACCACTCGTTTTTTACACTTGTTTAGGATCTATTGCAACAGTAGATGATGTCGTTAGAAAAATCAAGTTCAGAACCAAGAACATCTTGCGAAAGATTTGTTTCAGTAAATAATATAACGTAATGAACACAACAAACCATAGCAAGCTTAAAATCTTTCAACTTAATCCTCAGGCCATTCACATTCTGGTAATGCATATAAAGATCGTAATACCAGTAGGATTTTTTGCTTTTGTACATTTTTGACATGCTCATTGACATATTTGATGGTTAGGTCTTCCCTTGTCTTGTTCATTTTTTCCAATTCTTCCCTAAGCTCATTAGATATTGCCGCTCTGAAGACTTTTATCACTACTTTTAGTCATTTTAGAGAGTTGAGAGTTATTATTAGACGCCTTAAAAGTCTAAGCCTTAGGAAGCGTATTGCTCATTCGTTTGGTTTGCATATCAGCTTGATTGAAGGTGGATTGTTAATTGACACTTTCCCAATGAGAAAAAATGTCAAACAGTCTCCCAGCCTAATATCACCTGAAGCCAAAATAGCTCTTATTATTTCTTTACTGTGGGATTTCTGGGCATCTCTGCTAACACCAGAGCCTTCCGCAACGTTAAAACCGTCACGTCGTATAGAACTACGTGAGCGATAGGTTATATAAATTAAAAAGTATAAACATTTAAAAAGCCATTCTTCCTATATTTGGACTATAACTTTTTTCGTATTTGGACGACCAATCTTCCTGTATATATGACGAAAAAATCACACATAAGTATGCATTTGTCTATCTTGAAATCTGTTTGTATAATCCATTTCACTTCAGTAAGTTAATACATTTAACATTTTCCGAATGTTAACATTTAACACTTTAATTGACACTTTTTATTTAGTTTGAAAATTAATATAATGAGAAATTAGAAACTTTTTTAATTATGGGGAGGGCATTTATAATGAAAACTGCAAAATTATTAAATAATAAATTACCATAATATCGCTTACTTAACATTTTAACGGTTTGAAACATTGGGGACGACTTTTTACGATAAAATTACAACAAAAAAAACACATGTCCAGTACAAGGTGATGTTTTTTTTTCAGAAACATGAGCATTCGTTGATTGGCATTTAGATGCACCGTGCATCCGTACTTAGTTGTTCGTTTTATCAAAGCTTCCTTCCTTCAATTTAATTTTCATTCATTCATTTTTTGACGGATGGGATGGAAACAAGGAAAGTGGTTTAAACAGAAGAATTGATAATTTGAATGATCAATCAATGCCTCGGACATTTTTGGTGTAGTGCTAATTCAAATGTGAATGAAAAATGATCAGGTTTGAATATTTTTGTTTAGACCCAAGTCCTGGAAATGTCAAACTGAGTGTAATCACAGTTTTAAAATATAAGAACTACAATGAGGATTAGGCCTTCATAATGACTTGTTCTGCTAAAGCGATCATTTGTGACGAGATTTTTGATGAAAACAGTTTACCTTCAGAGCAAGGTAATAGCATTTTAACTGCCATTATTAATTTATTTTATTCTATGACATTAAACATTAGGTATTTACTTAGTGCATGAAGTAATATATAAAATAGCCTTATTATTCAAATTTAAAGCAGATTTTTGTAACTGAATGAACCCAGATATTTTATATTGTAATTATAGTCCTAAATTTTTGTAACAAGTTACTTATTTTATTATGGACAAGTTGCTAATAAATCAGGTTAGATCCATACTTGGGTACAGTATGGCAAGTGGCCACAATCACAAGTCAATCATCGATATTCATGATTATCCAAACTACTGAAACCAAAATGTTGAACTGAATTACGTTATAGGTTTTTCTAATTACAGTTTAGTTCAACTGTTTTTATAAATATAAAAAAATAATAATTTAATAATAGTAAAAATGTCTAGGCTAGGCTACTTGTTTTTATAAAATGTATCAAACAAAACAGTGTATCATTTAGTTACTTTTTACTTGTTGCAAAGAAACTCTCTGACAGCTTGTGAGCAAAAGGTAGAGTACGATAAGCGGATGTTGACAAGCAATATTACTTAATTATAACTATCAATATAATGAACCGATACTGGTTTTTGAGCAATAACTAACTTGTATCAATTTAAAACACTTTCATTTAATAAACGTATTGTCTTTTATAGACAATAACACAATTGAAAGCTCGTGGAGGACCGTGAAACGAAGTGTAAAAAGTGGCAGACCTACTTGCAGATCATTTATGCGAGTATTTTTACAAAAGAGAAGTACGGTTTTCTATAATGCTTTCAACAATTTCTTGAAAGCGTTTAATCATTGCTACCGAGGAGAAAACTAAATAGTTACGTATATTTTGTATTTTCTGTTATAAATTTTTGTATTTTGTTATTATTTACGTGAGTTTTTCCTATTTCTAATTGTTTATTTGATCGTTATTGCTCTTTTATTATTTATGAGATTGTCACTATGTGTATTATATTAATTATTTTATATTCAAATATGATTGTGATTATGGCTATAGAAATGTTGATATGATTGATATACTCGTATTGATATATGAATATACTGTACCTTGAACAAATAACACATGTACATCCCCATTATGGCCTACCTGTGCTAAAACTCAAATTGCATATAAATTATTTTACTTCGTTTGAATGAATTTGTGAACGTGTTCTGTTAGTTTTTATATATTTACTTCACCTTAATAATTTGAAGTGAGTATATTACAATGTATGATAGGCTACAGGTTTACTTATCAAATATTCTAAGTCAAGAAGCAGGAATGTTAACAAAATTTAGTAGGTTATATTTGTTGCAGGTCCATTAGCTTTTAAAATCCATAAGAAAAGCATCATTATAGTCTTGTTATAGTAAAATAACATTAATAATAATTAACTTAGTATTGTCAATCAAGGGTAGAAGTTTATGCACTATTGTGGGTGAGCGTGAGAGCAGGATGATTCAAGGCTTACAGACAGAAAAGGGTAAACTCATTGGCACTTCAGTTCTGCTCTTGTATAGATTTAATTCAAAATGGCAAAAATGCGGATTTGTTAAGTGTTGTATTTTACATACAATTATTTTGTAACCAAATTTAAAAATTGAGGTGTTTATTACTATGAATCAGGTTAAATACAACTTGCATTGATTTTTTATAAGGTAAACTATTTGGCAACTAAGTTATGTTATATGAAACGAAAATAAAAAATTAAATGAAAATAAAAAAGTCTCTAGTAGCTCATGCGCGTTGTTACATTGAAATTAATATTTTTAAATAAAATTAAAAATTTAATACTGAGATATGATAGTGAGACTGCATTTTGAATAATACTAAAATATATTTTAATTTCTGAAAAAAAAAAAATAGTTTTGACTGTTATAGCTTAGCCCTCTCCAGTTTGCCAGATTATACTTCCTTAATTAATAGGCAGTTTAAAGTAGTATAAAAAGGCCTAAATTAATCCTTTGTGCTTGGAAGCTCTTCTAAAAAATGTCCTCTCTGAACTTTCATGTACACATCTGTTTTTCATCATTTATGCAAATTTAACCACTTTGTGTTGTTGCATACAGTTCTATTTTTGTAATACAATCCATGTTTTCTAAAAATATTAAAAATTTACTTATAACCTACCTACAATATAAATATAATTACATGTTTCATTCATAAATAATCAATATAGGGATATATGTAATATCATAGGAGGGGACGTTTCAAAACATCCAGGTTCAAAACATAGTTTCTATTTAATTTAATTATGGTATTTTCATTATTTCAAATTGTATAGTTTTAAAACATCCAGGTTTAAATTTATAATGCTGTAAAAAGAGTGAATTTCATAATGTAAAGATTCAAAATAATAGTTTATATTTTTAAACGGCCCGTTCCATAACGTCTAGTCTATTCCAGGTTTGCTCCTGCTCGGTCCAGTTATAATGAGTAAAAGTCTTTGACAGTAGCCAGTTAATAATAATAACTAGTTTTAATTTTTAAGAAGTATCATTCGTTCTAAACTTGTTGAAGTTGCCTCAAGCATAGGCCTATTGCAGGCGTTTCACTCAACAGAAGTTATAGCCATGTTCGACAAAGGATTTAAACTGAAAAAGTTTATTTTAAAAAAATTAAAAAAATGTATGATATTATATGAAAAATTCTGCAAAAGGTGTAATAAATACCCAGCAATCCTATACAACCAAACTAATCAAAATTTAAAAATCTATTAACTCTTGAATATACAATCAAAAATGTAATTAAATTTTAATATAAGTAAAGTTGTCTTATTTAATTGAATTTATGTTAACTTAAAACAATATTATAAGTTCAATAACCTCATTATTAATTTCTCTACCACTATGGAAGACTTCTGAACCAATAAATATCTCCAATATTTTAACCTTAGTTAATGTTTCTATTTAGAAGATTCATTTTAAGAAGTACAAATACAAGTTTAAACTATATTCACGTCTATTTAACGTCTATTCACGTTTGCTCATTTTAGAGCTTAGAAAGAAGTGAAAATGATGACATATTTCTCCTTCCATATATCCATAATCCCTTGCCATAGCACAAAAATGATTTGAACTTATTTCTAGAGTTAGTGTAAATTAATTTTCTATCCCACAATGTTTGCACTAGACTCAGTTTTCGGGACATATCGCAAACACTTTTACAGCATACAATTTTACCCTTCTACAAAAATCCTACACTAAGTAGTGCAACGTTTTACTATGAATACACAGGGTCATCCAAGTCAGTGGCCACCCCTAACATTTCTATATGGTTTGACAAGTAAAATTAAAAAATTGGAGCCGCTAAATAGCATAAAGTAGGGTTTTAAGCTATTTACAAAGGAATTTACATTAAACTTGGTTTGTGGGAGGTTTTCAGATTAAGAAATGCGTACCTGATAACTGTTTTATTAAAAATTATCCACTCATTTCCAAGATGGCGGCATCAAATAAAGAAAAAAAGGGGTTTTCCGGCCCCCACTCATTCTTCAGTGAATTTGAATAAAAGTTTTCAGCTTGAGAAACACAAAATTTGAAATCTGTTTTCAAGAAAACCTACATGTTTCCAAGGTGGTAGTGTCAAAACAGTGGTAAATGAGTCCCACCCATGCCTCCCCATCTGCCCAACCAGTGAGGATGTTTGAAGAAAAATACGTCTTTTGTAAACAAAAAACAAAGAATAACATGTGAAGAGGAACACAGTTCCACAAAAATAAAATGGTTGCGTTCCAACGGTGGCGATACCATAAAACTTTTAATAAATGCAATTGTCAAAACCTTCTGCAATAAAAATTTATTTCTTAAATCCGTTGTAACAGTCAATTCACATTGTAACCTATAATGTTCAAAAGCCCGAGAGTTTTAAAATTTTTTGGTGGTCTTTGGATTTCTCTTTGTCTGTACCAAACATTATTTTGATATTGTTTCCAACAGTTGATGTTGTTCCAATCGAAACATGCACATTGAGTGACTCACTTGTGCACCTGATGAGAGAATGAGAATACCTCTTCACCTACATTACACTATATTTTGTAGTCTAGGAGTCTCTGATGTCGAAGCGTTGTAAAGAGTTTATTTGAGCTTCTTCTTCGTTAAATTCTTCTGTGTTGTTTTTGGATATCTTCAGATAAATATGATTCCAGGTTGACATTCCATTTTGATATTACAGAATTACTTTCAACATTGCAATAAGAGTTTAATGATTGGAAAATTGACAAGATAGCAAACCAGCATCTTTACAGTTCAAACAAAACAATCACAGAAAGGTAAATAAAACAGAGAAGGAGGTGAATATTTCACTTTCAACTGGTGTTTATTATTTTTTAAACCTGGCATCCTTGAAAATATAGCAAAGCCAATTGTACTACTCAAATCAGCAACTCTTTCTGATTGCAATTATATGTGAATTGAGATATGTATACTAAGGCTATAATAAATGATGAGGGTTAAACTTATTTCTATGTTTAGCTATCTCTTCGTTTCTGTGAATGGCAACTATAATTTTTGACTGACTGGTTTAGCAAAGTTTTAAAAGAGTCCTTTTCAGGTGTCATGTGGAGGACTTTTCTCCCTACTCAAGGTGTATGAATAACATTTCTGTTACTTTTCGAATAGTTGGGGGGTTATAAGTCATTCAAGATTTATGACCTTCTTTTCTTGATAGAACAGTGACAAATTCAAATAATCCATACATTTAAAAGGTAATTTAAATATATCCTTGAAATAAAAACTCAAGTAGGAAAGGAGGTTATCCCAGTCATAACCCAGAAGATTCAAATTACTTTAAATTCAATGGAGTCAATAAACTGACACGAAAACAGGAAATTCTTGGTACCAGATATGTTGTTCTACATATAGGTACTTTCAAAAGAAAACTTGGAGATGAGATCTCCCAAAAGAAAATTTTTGAAGTGAAAACTTCTTTAGGCGCGTTGAGCATTTTGGTAGAGGGTAAAATCCTCGGTTCGCGTCACCGACATGCTAAAGTGGTTTCCATGAAAATGTTAATAATCTTTGGAAAATTTGTTTATTCTATTTTAATCACTTTGTGCTATTTATGATATATTAAACGCCTAATACTAAATCTACGCAATGTAATATGCTAATGATAATAGTATATCTATAGCTATGGAGAGCCAGACTAGCGCACGCGCAGTAGCCTGTGTACACGTATACGAGGGGGTACCCAAAAGTAACCGGAATTGTATTGCTGGCAGCCGGCAGCCTGTAGTACACATTCCTGCCACTAGGCGTGTGTCGCGCAACCCATTGCGAGCTCAGTGACCCCAGTTCCGTTGTCCTAGTGCATTCTGTTCGTTCGTAGTGACTGTTTTCGCTAACCCTGTTTTGTTCTTGTTTCGTTTTTTGTTATGGCAAGTTTAAGTGAACAACGTGCAACTCTGAAATTTTGTTTTTTACTTGGTAAAAATGCTGTAGAAACTATTTTGATGTTGAATACAGCTTACAAAGATGATGCTATGGGGAAAACTCAGGTCTACGAGTGGTTCGCTCGATGTAAAAATGGCGACATGTCGATTGAAGACAAACCTCGTTCTGGACGTCCATCAACCTCTCGAACGGACGAAAATGTTGAGAAAATTCGTGAACTTGTGCTCACCGACCGTCGACAGACAATTGAGGAACTATCAGAGAGTAGTGGGTTAACTTGGAGCTCGGTTCAGCAAATTTTAACAGGAGATTTAGGACTGAAAAGGGTTGCTGCCAAATTTGTTTCTCGACTTCTGACTGACCATCAAAAGGCACATCGAGTTGAAACTTCCCGCCTTCTAAAAGAACATCTCGAAAATGATCCCAATTTTCTGGAAAAGGTAATTACTGGTGATGAGTCATGGTGCTATGGATATGACCCAGAAACGAAGCAACAGTCAAGCCAATGGAAGTCGCCATCTTCACCTCGTCCAAAAAAATGTCGGCAAGTCAAATCAAACATCAAAACCATGTTGATTTGCTTTTTTGATGCTAAAGGCATTGTTCATTCTGAGTTTGTTCCTCCAGGTCAGACTGTCAACCAAACATTTTATTTGGAGATTTTAAGAAGATTGCGCAACAATGTTCGCCAGAAAAGACCCGATTTGTGGCAGACTGGAGACTGGTTCTTCCACCACGACAACGCACCGGCACGCACAGCCATCTCAGTTAGGCAGTTTTTAGCCAAAAACAGCATGGTTCCGCTGCCCCACGCACCTTACTCGCCTGACCTCGCTCCATGCGACTTTTTTTTATTTCCACACATGAAAAGAGGCTTGAAAGGTCAACGATTTGCCAGCGTTGAAGAGGTTAAGAAAAAAACGAAGCTCGAGCTTGCAGCCATTTCTAAAGATGACTACAAAAAATGTTTTGATCAATGGAAATACCGTTGGGACAAGTGTATTAGTTGTAATGGAGATTATTTTGAAGGAGATAAGGTCGTATTGTAAAAAATTTGATAATATATAATTTTTATAAAATAATTCCGGTTTTTTTTTGGGTACCCCCTCGTACACTAATACATCGACTATTTCTGACTGTATTATGTGCGCGTTGGACGCTTTTTGGATGAGTATAATTTTGTGAGTCACGTCAACAATACGTTATAGTAGCAGTATATCTGTAATTGTAAATGTGACGCATTGTACATTAAGTATTAGAGTGTAGAATACATAAGTAAAGTTAAATTGACCACGTGGGAAGTTCAACTTGTGTGTACTGGATTTTGTTTATTTAAGTGAATTTTTAATTTGACTATTATTGTAATTATTTAATTGAAGGATTACTGTTTATTTATTGAATTTAAATTCATTGACTTCAGTATAAAAGTGAGTATGAAACATATTAATATTTTTATACAGATAAATGAATAATGAAAACAACGAATATATTTTTAAACATTGATATTAAGCGGAGACTTTAATATTAACTTCGCAGATGACAAAAATTTATCATTAATTGAATTTTTGAATGAAACATTAGGTTTGACTATATGTCTAATGATCGAAAAGTCAGTACAACAAAGTATAAAACGACTATCGATGCTGTTTTTATACGATATTTAGATAAATTTCAATCAAACATTTTTATTTCTTATTTCAGTTACCATAAACCTATTGTATCTTTTTTAGAATACAATGAAATGATTGAACGAACAGATAATCTAAGTATTGTCGAAATTAATGATGACAATGATGTAAATAATGAAAATAATGTTCAAATTGAATTCATTGAAATTTGTGTAAATATAAATACTATGTATAATTAAGATAATTGTATATTAATTATTTTTTCAACCACTTTGTATTTATATTTTGTTCATGATTTGTTTAACCCATCATATGTAACTAATAAATAAAACATAAAAAATTTCATATAATTTTTTTTTTTTCAACCACTTTGTATTTATATTTTGTTCATGAGTTGTTTAACCCATCATATGTAACTAATAAATAAAACATAAAAAATTTCATATAATTTTTGCATATAGTTTTAATTATGCTCAACTTAATAGTTCCGTTTTCACTTCTATCGGCAGTCCCACGACTGCTATTTTAAATTTTTTTTGTTTAGATTTGGTATATACTCAATAGCACAAATAAAATGTTTATTAAGAAATATTTAAAATCAGCAAAAAATGTACAAAATATTAATTTAACAACACAAAGTTTAGTATTTCGTTGGACTATGTCTAATAGAATTTCTCTCTTTCATGTTACAAGAAAAATGAAATTGTAATTTGGTTTGACTTAAGATGTTGATGGCTGCTACTTCCTTTGGAAATTTTAACCTTCCTTCACAGTGATATATACTTCATGAACTGTATTAATTGAATGACAAGTTAGACTAACAAATACAAAAAACTTACATTGTATTTTCCCTATAATAATTTAAAATCAATACTCTGTTTTCAAGTTAATTTAATTAAGAGCTAGGATAAAAATAATATTATAATAACATATTCTTAATGTATGATACTAATTACAGTATACGCAATGTATTTAAAGCTCTCAATGTTGTTTGATTATTTTACTGTTTGTTTTTGTATATTTTATTGTACTTTGTAAGAGTAAGTGATTCACATAAACACATGATAAAGAAAACTCTATACGATATAATTGAATATTCTTTACTGGTTCATGGGAACTCTTCACAAGAGTGGAGAAAAATGTTAAAGAAAAGTGGAAAACATGCAGTTTTAAAATTCTTGATAGTATGGGAACTGTTAACAGGATTTCAGATACTTGCTATCGTTATATAATATGTTATACATTTTGTAACATATAACGATGACAAATGTCTAAAATCCTGTTATTCTTTTAAACCTTCCATTGTCAATAACAAACTTTAAACAAAGATATATGGGAACATAATCGCCATTACAAGAAAAAAAGAACGCAGGTCTGAAGATTACAAGTTTTTGAATCTTGAATACCAGTAATAAATAAGTCACCTATTTTTTTAATTGCGATGTTTTGATGATAAACTCAACAGGTGATGATTAAAGTTAAATAGTTGTTTGAAAAATTGAGTTGAATGGTATACAAACACAACCCTCTAAAAAAACTGCATGGTTTTGAAAGGTAAAAACTAGATAAAAAGATACAAAAATATTAATTTTATGAAAAGCTTAAAGTGCAACACATTTCCTTAGTCTATGCTGAGTAATTTTGTATACTCTCATTGTACCTCTGCACTAAAATGTGTATGCCGCAGCCAATATATTGAACTATTGGCTAAAGGGTATTGCTTCTAAAATATAATTTGGCACTGCACAGTGGTTAATTGTTTTTGGCATGCATTTTTCATAACTAATTTCTAATCAAATTAGTTTTTATTTTAACTAAGCATTCTCTTATATATTTATGGTTGAGATGGGAAGTGATTTTTATATATTTCATTTTCACTATATATGAATTTTTATATCCATACTTAAACATATTGAAGCCTAAAACTAACAGTAAAATTAATTTTTTTGTTCAATCTGTAGTGATTATTCTATTTTATTTGGCCACATTAAGTAAGAAAAGTTCCAGAGGTATATACAGTATACAATGTTAAAGCAATAACAATTTTAAAGTGTGAATGTAAAGTGTTTTTGAGCAATTATTTAGCAAAGTGGCCAGTGAAACGCATGAATGCCTGTACTTGTGAATGGGTTGCATGTGCATTGATGCAGAATTGTTATTAGCCTAGGTTCAGCTGTTTGGCGGGGTGTCGTGAGTAGAGGGGAGGGGTACCAATCAATATTGTGGTATCAGCTGGTGCAGTCTCACCCCTCCCACCCATCTGACCTCCTCCTACCCTAAGTGTTATGAATTATTTAAAGGTCATCTGTCCACCCCTATCTCATTGAGACTTTAATCATGATTGTACTTCGTCTTCTTTACCACAAGCCCTCGAGTTTCAACTCACAACAAGGCGAATTTACCTTGTCAGCTATTCTAAAGATGCCTCTTTAAAAGTTATTACAAGCAAGCTTATTTGTGGGAAATAACTACCTCATTTTTAGTGCCATGTAGTAAATGTATTTTTCACTCAATTAATTGTTTGGAAAGGATAACTGTGTGTTTGACGTACGGATTGATTACATGTAGGAAGAATATCTGAGGTTCTGTTATTTGAAAGGCCTTGTTGCAGGCATTTCTGGAGTAGAAGATCTAGCCTTTAGGGTGAAAGTCATGAGGGGAGAATTAATGACAATGAGTACATGATGTTAAAAAATAACTGATTGTAATCTACATCAAAGAGAAAATAATTTATGTTCTAATGGTAGGCACCATAAGTATTGTTATAAAAGTTTTATTAATCAACAATTTACCCATACTGGACATGACACACTTGTATAATGTACCCAAAGATATTCAAATATGCACTCTTTTGGAGATAGAGCTCGACTAGGTTTAAAAAGCATTTTCTATACTATTTGATCAATTGGCAAGTAATTAATAAGAGTTTTGTACATCTTCTCTTTAAGGTGCAGTGCCTTGTCACAAGGTTTCAGTATACCTCCTATTAGGCACGCTGAGGTAGCATTAGATTCTGAAGGACATTATTTGTCTTTCTTCCCACTCTGAGAGTATTGCCAACATTTAACAGGAAGGCTGCACCTTCAAGATGGGGTTTCTGGAAAATTATGCAACTTTTGCAAAAATTGTATGAAGTTGGTTGCATCCATTTTTGTATACAGTATGATGGTGTTACTGATCATTATAATTCAATATAAATTCAATCAGTTACATTAGTCATTGTATATTTAAGCAGTAATTAATTGTACACATAACTTCTTTAACAATTTCTTATGTCCAAAAATTAATTCTACAATCTAGAAATATTTATTGTAGTACAATCTGTTGGATAACTGAGTTATTTTTTTTGTAATTGCAGTTTATAGTTTCAAACGTTAATGAAATTTAGCTGCAAAGGGATGTATTTTGATAATTTTTTATAGAGAAATAAGTTTTTTTTATCTCTAAAATGTGTTGTAGAAGTTTGTCATATGAGCTTAGAAACAATATATATTGCAAATTAATTTTCAAAGTTTTTTTAATATGGGAAAGTTTCAATGTTAATGCTTGAAACAGAATTTAATAAGTTTGGGACTGACATTTATTTCAAATAAAGTGTGACTGGTTTAATTAAAAAAATGTTTGGTTTTAATAGTACAAATTTTTAATACGTAAATTATAAATGTATTTGTTATTTCAGAGGTGAGGGACTATGCTGCAAGGATAGGAATCAACCCTGACACAGAGAAGCATCTGTTACACATTGCCCTCGATGGTCTTATGTCACCACTGCCTGAAGACTGGAAAGCTTGGTAATGTTTGGCTCTCGTTAATATAAATTAATAGTAATGTCAGTGTAAAATGTAAAAGTTAAATTTAAAAATAATACCAGTGCTAATATATTGCTATTGTTCATTTTATCTGCATATAAAAAATATGAACTTCTTATTATGTAGGCTGGATATTTATTATGAATAAAATACACAAGTTTAGTAATGAACTGAAAACTTGCTAAATAGATTTTACATCAACAATTATTTATCCTTTAAACAAAATGTGTTATCCCAGGTTAATTAAATCATATTTTATGGACTATCATTATTCATAAGTTTTCAATTTATTTTTGATTATTTTTTCAGTCTTGACGAGCGAATACATAGAATCTACTATTATAATGTCAAAACACAGCAGACCCAGTGGGCGCACCCTCTTGATGAGCATTTTGAAAAACTCGTTAAAAAGAAACGACAAGAAGAAAGTATATCAGCAGGTGCGTACATTATTAATACTATTTTGTGAAGTTAATGAATTTTTAATTTAGATTTAATTTCTCATTTATTATAAAATAAGAGTAGTCTTTACAGCATGGTTATGCAAAAATATAAAAGCAACAAATATAACTAGTTCATAATTGTTTTTAAATTAGTAAGTGAAATTATATCTTTCTCTTTTGTAACAGTTGTTAATACAAATAAAAATATCTTCTTTTGTTTGAACCAATTACCGTCTTCATAACTTTAATGTGGCAACTATGAAAAATTCTGTTCTTTGGGTCAATTAACATTTTATAGAGAACATACTAAAGTTTTAGTTGTATGTACCACAAAAAATAATTAATAATTGTATTAGTAAAGGTGTTATTTTTTTAGGTGATGATGATTCCAAAACGTCAATCAAAGAAGATTTAAAAAGCTTTGAAGAAGCAGTAACAACGTCTGAAATGATGCCAGCAGCTTCTAATCTTTCTGACGGCCACAAGTCTAGACTCACCACAGCAAACCAATTGGTATTACTTCACTATAAGGGGGGGGGGGGTATACCAGTTTAAATTTAGTGTTATTTGACAATTTTTTGTGAGTATTCTAATTGTTGTATTTGTATTAATAAACTTGTCTTTAAATTGTAAATTTAAAATCCTTAACCACAAAAAAAGTGAATAATTATTGCTGTATCAATTTTTAACAAATAGTCTGTAGTTCACATTTGTACAAAAGTATTTGTTTTACATGGAGATTGATTACCATCATCTGAACTAGTTGCTTATCTGTATACTTGAAGTAGAGAAATCACAACACTTGCTAAAATATCAGTGCTTGATTTAAAATTGTGATAATTTTAACTTGCCTTTAGAGAGGGAAAGGTTATTGTGTAAATGAGCAACATTAAGCCTTTATATTTGAAAGTTAAATGTAAAAATTATAGGCTTTCTCACTCAACTACAGAAATAATGTTTTTGAAATTTTTGTACATAAACTGTAATATAATACTGAATTCAATACATTTCCATTAATTATATTTTGTAGCAATCGTAATATGTCCTTTAAAAGATTTTAAACCCCTTTTGGGGACCATCCATTTTCCTCCCAGACTTTCAAAAGATCACTGCAAAAGTTTGGAAATAAGATAGTTTTATAATAGATTTATAACATTTAAGTGGGTTTAATGTAATTTCAGCATTAATGCATTTTGCAGGTAGGATTTTATTTTTATGTCTTGAAAGCATGCAACTTCTTGTTTTTTGGAATTTGGGCTCTACTTTTGTGCAGTACTGTTAAAGATGCTACACTGTCTGTCCTTCCAACTTTACAGGCTTTAACTAGTCCAGTGCTCCTAAAGAATACAGCATAATTACCTTTTTTATTGATTGTTTTTTTATCGTTGTTTGAGTCAGTTCATCTTCAAACACGTATACCGAACTCTTTTTACAAATTGGAATCTCATTAAAGGTTATATGGCTCTTATTGCTCATTCTTACATTCAGCTGTTTTTTATCTGTAAAATTGTGAGGCACTGAATGAGAACCATGATTCCGTACAAATATTGAGTTGAGCTCCTTTCACCTTCTTAGTGCAGCATCTAACATTTGACACTGGTACAGATTGATTCGTTGAATCTCGAGTCCACATTTGTCTCCAGAGATCCATAAATTGATGACGAAATGTTCAAATGAACTCTTTGCATCAGAGACACCTATGCTACAAAGGAGCACAGTCTGGTTACCTAGCAGCTATCTGTAATAGTATACAAGGCACGTCCAGAAAGTAAGTGTACTGGTACTCTCACAGACCAATCCAAGGTTAGTGCATTGAAAACTCTTGACGCAGTAGCATCTCTCGCGAAAAATGTCGATCGTATCTTCCGCCAAGTGCGAAATTCGTGCAGTCATTCGCTACCTCGTTGTGAAGGGAAAAGCTCCGGTTGAAATTTGAGGTGAAAACTGTTTAGACTGCCTCTTAGTTTCAGGCGTGTAGTGGGTAACCCAAGTTTCGTCTCCAGTAACAATAGAGTAGAGAAAATTATCGTCTTCGAGTTCGTAGCATGCCGAAAACTCTTTGGAACTCTGCACTCGATTCAACTTGTGCTGTTCTGTCAGCTGGTTTGGGACTCACCTCGCAGACAATTTCCGATATCCGAGAGTTTCTGTGATTATTTCGTGTATCAGGGATCTGGAGATTTGCGGAAACATCGCAAAAAGTTTATCTAACGTCAATCTGCGATGTCACGGACTGCATTCTCAATTCTTCCCACAAGTTCGTCAGTCACAGTTGAAGGTCTTCAGCTCGTCTGATCGTCATGCATGGAAGTACCCATTTTTAAACTCGTGACACCACTTGTACATGCTCGTACGATTCATAGTTCCAATACTGTTAACAGTTTTCACCTCATTATAAATTTCAACCAAGGCTTTTCCCTTCACAACGAGGTAGCGAATGACTGCACGAATTTCGCACTTGGCGGGAGATACGATCGACATTTTTCGCGAGAGATGCTACGGCGTCAAGAGTTTTCAACACTAACCTCGGGTTGGTCTCGTTTTGAAGGGGAGGATTCAGACTACGCGGCAGTGTTGCCAACATGTTGATAAAGTATTCCCTACAGCTGTGAGAGTACCAGTACACTTACTTTCTGGACGTGCCTCGTATATGAAGAGGTATTTTTATAGTCTCATTCAAGTCCACTATGATGTTTTAGACACGATCCCAAAGTATGGCGGAACAACTGAGTCTTCTACACATAATGTAGCTATGGATATAAATCAGTACTAGTGTCAAATTTCAAACGCTGCACAAAGCAAAAGGTGAAATTGAGCTTGAATCAACATTTGGACTCATGTATAATAAACATTATATTTGTACTATTATCCTTTATTATACATTAGTAACCTAAGTGCTCTAAGTGACTTAATTTCAAATCTGGTATGGTTTACCGTACTAAACGTTATTGAGTTAGTAACCATAAACTTGAATTTCAGAGCATGCTTCAGGCTCTGAAAGAACCATCCCCTGATCGAAGGAAGGTTCTGAACCCTATTGGTCGGCCACCGCTGCCCCCCAAGCGAAGGGCTGGTTCCACATCACCCAAGCGGGGATCTGAGCGAGGCAGTCTCAGTCTACGACTCAGTCCTGGCCCTAGCCCTACTCGGATAGATATCGACTCTCTTGGTGTTCCACTGGGCCTCTCCTCTCCCTCCCCAGAACCAAAACCAGAGAAACTGTCTGGGGGTCGTACTCCTGCGATTAAGCTAACTGGTTAGTGTCAATCTTTCTTCTAGTTTTTATGGTAGTTTAAGGAGCAATTCATTTTAATCACTTGTATATTTTACTTATACTTATTAAAAATTTTGTTTGGTTATTTCAAAGAAATTATTACATTTATGTATAGCAAACTAAAGAATTAAGGCAAATATGGTACTAAAGTATTAAATATAAAATGATTATATTTTCATAATAATGTAAATATTGTACACAATAACCTTTTATACAAGAATTACAAGAATTGGACATGAAATTGTTAATATTTGGTTAATAGACAATAACAATAATTTGAGTACGAAAGACTGTAAAAAGTTTGCTGTGGCTATCTAGATAAATCATTAATCTGGTTGTAAATCAACCTATGTTTCATGCCACTGTGGAAGTATCAATAATACCTACTATTGATAATAGACTGGTTTTGTAGTTTAACATGCTCCCTGTAGGGCTATCAGTCAGTTTGTAAGTAAGATGTACTGAACAACTAAAATTATTCCTAACTAGCAGTTACCCGCGGCTTTGCACGCAATTTTCTGTTGAAAAACTGGACAATATATCTATGTATTCTTTTTCTATGACATAATAAACAGTCTAGAGATAATCGATAGTCACTCAAAGCTATTCCAATCTCCTGATCCAATTTAGATTTAAGTTTAAAGAACAGAGGTTTGGGATCCTGAAGTCGTAAAGCGAAAAAGTTTTTATAAGATTAGTATATTTTCATTAGCAATGTAAACAGATGTTTCAGAAAGTTTGTCGAATTATAGCTGTCAACAGCTGTTTAGTGCCAGTTTAATTCGAATTATGAAACGTTATTACGTTTCGTTCTTATCATAACATTCGAATGTAAACAAACTAATTTTTCAATTTGGATTTGACTTTATTTGGTGAAATGAATGTATTATGGGTGGTAAAAAGCACTCTAAATGTTAATTCAGACCAAAAGCTATACCTGTTCTAAATTTCAGCACAATCCGTATAGCAGTTTCAGTGTGATTCAAGGACAAACCTCCAAACATCCAAATATCCAAACATTCAATCTTTCGCATTTATAATATTAGTGGGATTAGTCATAGTTGTAGTCACAATTATTTATTTTCATGTCAACATTTAAGAATTACATGAATTACATAAACAGCTTATGGTCAACACAAAGGCTCTGGATATGCTATATAAAATCTAGAAGAGCCTGCACGAAAATAGTCTGATGTGATTGGTGGATCTGAATCTCCACACCATACATTGTTGCCAATGTTACGTGAATGGAGAATTATTACTAGTTCATCTCAACATCTATTGCAGTAAAGTTTGTGTTCTGAGTTGTTAACGTTAATCTGTTTTGCAGACAACGTAATCAAAGGAACAGTATATGACCATAGCAACATCATAGAAAACAAAAACAGCTGGTGATTGGCAGCGGTGTGGCAACACTGCATTGTATGTCATCGGACTATTTTTGTGTGGACTGCTCTAGTATATCATAACCAATCCAAGGCCTCTGCCCTGATAAAAGAAGTTGTATTATTATAATCTCATACAGATTCAATAAAACCATCTTCAGTAATTTATAATTAACCACAATAATAAGATCCTTTGAAATTAGTGTTTTTAACACTTTGAGTGCTGGCCCTAAATGACATGTAACTCTGTAGAATGCTGGGCGTTTTTGGTGGTTTTAAAAAATTTATAAAAAAAAAGTATTTAAGGTATGAGAAAAATACTTACATGCCTTAATTCAGCTTACTTTCGTCTTTCTTTTAACGTGAGATTGTTAGTGGTTTTTTTTAAAAAACTACACATAAAAAATGTTTTTTTTAAACATATATTTTTGGAAAAAAAATTATTTTTTGAGACAGTTTTTTTATCTAACTAACTAAACTAAGCATATATACAATTATTTACAATGACCCATTTACAAATATAAACTGTCCTTTGAATAATACAAATCATATTTTTATATTTTGTAGTTTTTTGACAAAAAACTATGCCGTCATATTGATGCGTCGGCATCACTTTCGGTGTCAGCACTGTTTTCAGCATCTGTAACATAATAATATACTATGTAAAATATGAATATATTTTCATTTTATTCATAAGAATAGAATATTAGTTGAATAAAGTTAATAACAAATTATAGTTTGATTCACGAAAACAATAACATAACCAAACTTTTAGACTGATGTTTATATGATAAATAGACTTACTTATTCTTACCTGAAGTATGTGTCTAATCTTCTTCCATTAAATCAGGATCAATGTCAGAATCGTCAAAAATACTATCTACACCAATAAAACTATCTTCATCTAATACATCACTGATCGCAACGTCGTTCAAGCTGCGAGAAGCCATGATTGCGACATCGACTGCCGGCTGCAACGAACGTCACGTCAGCGGCACGTAAACAACGCGACCGAAGTTGCTTTGTCATTAAGCTCATACAATACATCTGACGCTTTCTAGCGGTGAATTGTGTTACTAAAAATCCCTAATAACATTGTAGAGTAGGCATAACCCGTTTAAATACGGACAATGTAATATAATACCAATTGAAATGACAACCACGTAAAACTACGGGGTTAGCATTCTTCGGAAGTTTCGCCGTTCCGTAAAATTACGGGATTAGCACTCTAAGTGTTAAAAACATCATCCATCGTGGAATGATTTTGCTTATCATATATATTTTGATTTGATTTAAAGATGTTATGTAGATATGACAGTTGTAGTATTTATGTATGTATGATACTTGAGACACATAATATTGACATGGAATCCATGGACTAAAATTTCATAAGTTTGTCACATTTATCACTTATGCAATGAGTATTAAAATGCAGTTATACAGGT
This sequence comes from Homalodisca vitripennis, assembly GCF_021130785.1. NCBI lineage: Eukaryota > Metazoa > Arthropoda > Insecta > Hemiptera > Cicadellidae > Homalodisca > Homalodisca vitripennis. The sequence goes on from NC_060209.1 coordinate 163,460,216, forward strand.
TGGTTCTTGCACCTATTTTGTTTTCTATGGTTAGACCTTTGTTCTTAAAAAATAAGTAGATGCTAGTTTAAATCTACAGTAGAACTATCATTACTTTAAAAAAGAGTTCTTAAAAGAAAAAAAATATCTAGCCATTCATATTTTATATTCACTTTCCTCCCATTCTTTCCAAGGGTTTTCAGCGGTGGAGGTTCCATTGTGGAATTTAAATAGGTATTAATAAAATGTTCACTGCAAGTGGTACCACCTAGGCAATCATTAATCTGGTTATTAATCAGCCTGCGCTTTGAGTCACAGTAGTATTGTAGTAATTGTTTAATATCATGGATTTTGATCTGTAGGTTTAAGTTCTTGGAGATTGCAATATCAGTTGATGTACAAAGCACTGATTTGTTTTCTGCAACACTTCTTATAATCTGATACTACTAAATCCCTATTGTTTTTAGTTTTAGAATTAGAACTTCACACTTGATCCTTATTTGCATTGCTTTAGGTGGTGGCTCTGCATTTCTAAAGTCAAAGCAGAAGACGAACTTCCGTCCATCTGAAGAGATAAAAGTGTCCACTGATGAGCCATCAATGTTTGGAATTGTCAGAGAGGCAGAGAGTATTGACTCCCCTGAAGATGAAATGATTGACAACAAAGATGCTGATAAAAACAGACTAACACATTCTGCAAGTCTTGGAGAGTCTGGATTTGACAAGTTAATAAAATCTAAAAGATTCGGCAGCCTGCAAGAAAGTTTATTGAGTTTGAAGAATGAAATGGATTTGTCTAACCATGAAGACAAGTCCTCTAACAAGAGTGCCCCATTGACTCTTAGAGGTATCTTACGGGAGAAACCCTCAGTTACAGCCAAGCTTTGGGATACTGATCCAGCATTGCTCACAAGTAGGTGACAGACACAAAAAATTGTGAATACTCACTATTAAGCTGAACAAATTTAACAGCATGCTCATTTTCTCACACATTGCATCACTCTGGAATTCCTACTTTTTAATAAATCTGATGCATTACATAAGCTGCTATATTTTCTTTTGTAGTTAAGTTATGCATGTAAAATGGAAGCATTATAATAATTATACAAGGTGAAGATAAAAAGTTCCTGGAATTGATGTCCAGAGACACTCAGCACATTAATCACTAGTAAGAATTTGGTATGTAGCATTTTGTACTCCTTGTACTGGAAAGGGTATATCAGTATTGAGGGTGTCACTCAGTCACCATTGTTCATCTTTGGAGAGAGCTTTTTGTGTGTCTGCATGTAAAAATTAACTTTTGTGTTTTGCCTGAAAATTCTTCGTGTGGGACTTCAATTATCAAGCTTACAGATGTGATGAAGAATAGGTCAAGTTTTTATGAATGACTTAAACGTTTTTTTGATTATTGTTTAAACATTAAAGATGACCCTCATAGTGCAAGAACTGATGATAATGTTGAGCGAGCTCGGCAAGTTGTCCGTGCAAACAGAATAACGATTGATGTAATCACATCTGAGGTTAATTAATCACATGTTAGTGTCCACACTATCCTTCACGGCCATTTGAACATGTATTTGATTTTTTTGTGAGTGGTTCTCAGTGTTGACTCTATACCACAAAGAACAATGGATGACAATGTCTGGTGAGTTAATTGGTGTGAACAATGCATCCACCCTACTCGCTCATACTCGCGCTGTCCTGTTTTTCCCTGAAAATATTATTTGAGGAAGTACGACTTGTATATGCTGAGGTTGTCAAATAGAATGCAACAAAAGCGTTGAAAGATGTTTCATAAAATAATTTTCAATTACTCAACCTGTTTAACCTGATACTACATCATTAAGTTGTTGGTTTGTGCTCTGCCATTGGTGAGACAGCTATACGATGGATTGTTGGGGCAAGTATGATATTGCAGTAGGAGAATATATTGAAGTTTTCAGGAAAAGTTTGTACATTAAGTCAATAAATATATTTAGACTATCTCGTATGAAAATAGAATAAATGTTTGACCTAAAACTGACATAATACTGCAAAGTCAAAATTACATCACTGTTTGCCATACCAGATGAGTATAGTAGTATAGACAAACTGAAAATGTCTTATATGGTCACAGCAACCACAACTGCTTATAAGCCTATTAAACACTTGTGGAATCTCACTGTAACGGTTCATGCTGGAGGAAAACAGTTTTGTTGTAGACACTGCTGTTGGCACTGTCTTCCAGTAGCATAATTTCAAGGGAAGGATTAGGGGGATAGAACCCTCCCTACAAGAGCCCTAAAATAAATAAAATATTTGTTTTAACATCAATCCAACTTGTTTGAAATGAAGCAGTTACATGTTTTACTTTGAATTAGTCCTAACTAATCAATATGTATTTAGATTCATTTCATACTGCTTAATGTGGTGTGCTCTATAATCAGATTCATGCCACCCTTTCTCCCACAAACCATTTGTATTGATGCCATTGCCGCTGTTAATGACTATTCATTGTATAGTCCTTTTTAATCCTTAGAACTTCTCAAAAAATGGATGTAAAGAGTATTTCTGAATTAATTAGTTAATGTTTTGCATTTATATAATTTTACAAAGAATAATAAACCTGTTTAATTCAAATTTTTCTAGAATTTATAAAAAACAATATATTAATTATCCTCACATACTTTGAACTAACTCAACATTTGTTAGATTAATTTAATAGTAATGACATTAACAAGACATGACAATTATTGTAGTACAAGCAAAGTAGGAGGACAACTACACAAATTTGATTGGGTGTGACATAATTAATTATGACATCTCAAAATAATATCTAGACAATTTATTTCAGAAGAGCTTACCTAAATTGGCGACATTCTCAGAATCTAGTGTTATTATTTTTCGTGTGAAAAATAAATATGCACTTTGCTTATATAAGACTTTTAAAAGTATAAACAAATGTAAAATCAAGATATTTATTCCCTTGACATTAAAAGTACCTGTTAAGAAATACATACTGGTTCTCTAATTTATAGCAATTTGTTTCTTAACAAGTGGTGGAATAACATTCCATCCACATTTCTCTTTTCCTAAGTGGGAGGCAGCCATAGTACAATGAATTTAGATCAACTTGCAAATCACCATGATTCACTTACATTCTTATTATCATATGTCACAATTGACACAGATAGACAAATCTTCTGAATGTCTAAGGAATATAATTTGATGTCTTACAGAATAGTAGGGAGAAGTCACCAACATCTACATCCAACTGATAGGTCCACCCTGAGTTATGTATGATGGATGTTTCCGGGAGATTACTTAAATAAAGTAAAACTAAGATACAACCACTAAAATAAAACCAATTCGGCCATCCCAGGCAGGTGTCTCTCATTCAATTCCTTAACCCTTTAAGGAGTATGGACGTCATATGACGCCTTTCTTTGATAGTCTAGAATGAGTAATGGATAAAATCCAAAAAAATACCAAAAGGAGTAAAAAATTAAAATCTCTTAAAAAATGTTTATTTACATTTGAAAGCTTAATAAAAAAGCACTACGTGTTCTACAAGTCAATATTTCAGTACTTTTTGAAAATCAAATGTCTTATTTCCTCACTACGGCAGACTCATTCAGTATTGTTTGCCATTTGGACAACGGTAACAAACTAGATGGTTGTTTAACAAATATATCACTCTCACAAGATAAATATGCCACAGTATGCAGTATACAAGGAATGGCTAGTATAATGTGGCGGCATATTCTGACAGCAAAGCGATGCGTGCGCGACGCGATCTTGAGTCAGTGGCTACTGCGATCTGGTGGTAAAATCAGATTACAAGTGAATGCGAAGCACAAATATGGAAGTTAAGTATGTTGCCGATAGATGGAACCACTCTACAGACTAATCTACCTAAAGAATAGCAATGCATTTACGATAGTACAAAAATACAGAGGCTAAACGTCATATGACGTCCATACTTCTTTGGGCCACTATAAGAATATATGTCATATGACGTCCTTACTCGTTATGTAGCGTTTACACGCACTCCTTAAAGGGTTAAGGAGTAGGATGATGTTATGCAGCTTGTCTGCAGCTTCAACCCCAGGAAGTTCAGGATTTGTTTGTGTATTGGATACACACTGAATATTTATTTATAGTAGTATAAAGTTCTGTAAAATTTCATTACAATGTAAGACTTACCCAGAATTTCCTGGATTTATAGTCTGTATTAATACACAGGAAAATTGGAATTTCCTGAGACTCGCTTGCAGAAGCCGATAGGGATATTTAATTAATCACTTAAATTAGAAGAAAATAAGAAAACGATTAATAAAACAAAGAATAATTTTAGAATTCACATGTTTTTAACTTGCCTAGAACATTAAGGTAAAGAGAAAGAATGTTAACTGTACAAGTTACATGGTGTGATGGCCCAGAACAAAGGCTGTCCTTTCAATATGGTTGAATCCCAAATGATAGCTCAGCTTGTTCAGCCAATTCCCTGCTTGCTTACTGTAACCTAATTGTGCATCTGTAATAGGTATGGAAAATTACTAGACTCACTGGTGACATAGCCAGATTTCATATTAGAATAATTAAGTTGTAATATGGAAATACGAGATATGTCCACAAAGTAAGTTTCATTTCTATTTCTATTCGTGGCACTGCTGCAATCGCAGTTCCGTGCATGCACAACAGTTACTCTGACCCAAGGGGAAGATAAGTACGCTATTTTGAGATCGCTACTGCCGACGTGTACTTTTTAGCACATCTTTATGTCAGCGTTAATTGAAAATGCCACCACTTGTGAAATCAAGTCTGTGAATTGTTTTCTAAATGCAAAGAAAGTTATATTAATTGAAATCTGCATATCTGAAAGATTAAAATGATATGAGTGATTCAATGATATTAGAAGATGGGTCTGACTGTTCAATTCGATGTGTTAAAGTGCACTATGAAGAACAAAGTGGACGCCTGTTTTCGATTAATGATGAACTGGTTCACACAATTGAAAAGAAGTTTAAGGAAAACCATTGGTTTATAATTAGTGGTCTTTTTTATGGAATTTCTACAAATCTCAGAAAAGGCATTTTAGATATTGATTTCTTACTACAAGATCAAAACTATCAATGCAGATTTGTGCTGTGAGATCCTTAAGACATTATGTTGCGCATTACAGAACAATCACCGAGGATTACTGTCAAAAGGAGTTGTTTTTTTTTTCACGATAATGCCTAACCTCACACTGCTAACGTGACAACAAAACTCTTACAGGAATTTGACTGGGACGTGTTTGACCATCCGTACAGCCCAGACCTCGCTCCTAGTGACTTTTATCTCTTCTTACACCTGAAATCTTTCCTTTCCTTGGTGAAATCTCTCAACACTTCAACGATAATGACGAGCTAAAAGAACATTTTATCACACGGTTGAAACACAGGCGGCAATCTTCAATGAAGAAGGCATACATAAAATTGTGCCACACTATGTGTCTACAAAGAAAAGTAGTTTAAGAGTTGTAGATTTTTGTACAGTAAATATCTTTTTTGTATCTGTACACGTTTTGTTTATACAATCAAATGGAATTTATTTTGTGGAGATACGTCGTATATCTTTTCTCCTCCTGTATTCTGTGTCCTAATACAACTGGCTGCATAATTATTTTATGTGTGTTACACATAAATAATTAATTAATTAAATATTATTTTAATTGAAACTAAGTATTATTGAAAGTTAAACATTTATAAAATTAATTATTGGAGACTGTATATGATGTTATTGGTCTGGTATTCTGTATGTTGAGGTTCATTTCTCTGGGCATAGAATATGTAGTCTTCCACTTGGTCAGCCGAGAGTAGCAAAACAAATTTCAGTGCAACAATGGGAGAGTGGCCAGAATATATCTTTGTGTAGAGGCATTGTTGGTTGCTCCTTGTTTTTTATCATTGCAGATTTAAATAAAGACTGAGCTGCTGTGAAAATTTGCTCCCTGTCTATGGGTTTCTCATTCAATAGGGTATAGGAGTGAATCAATAACAAACCATGTTTTGGATGTCTGTCAAATTCTCAAATTAAAAAAAATTTAAACTTTTGGCACTAATTGTGTTTGAAAAGCAGTGTCTAACTAATTAAAAAAAAGCTAGTAACTTACCTGGAATAACTTTGAGTTTAATCTAGAAAATTTATATTAAAGTATTGTTCAATCATCATAATGTTTTTATGAAAGGATTTACTTTGAAGTTGTGCCTCCAATTTATCTACTGTAATATTGTATTTGTTCATGAAATATTCTGTGTACTATTATTTTGCTTTGAATATCATTTACTCTCTTATGTGCATCCCATTTACGTTTCACCCAAGTTTCAGCAATTGAGAAGGTCAAACCAGTTAAGTAATTTTACATTATGGGAGAAATTTGGATCTTTGTGAATCTAGAATAACAAAATGTCAGCACATTGCTCTTTCAGATATTTTTGGGAATCTCTACAAGAATACAAACTAATCACTGTAATTTTGCTTATTTTTAGGTGAGGAGAAGGAAAAACTCAGAATTCAAGAAATGAAAGATGAGAGAAAACAAAATGTCAGATTTGCTGATATAGTTAACAAACCCATTAACATCCAATTTTCAAAGTCAGATTCTGAAGATGATTCTACAACAGTGAGTGCTTTACTGTGATAAGTGTTTGTGTTGTCATTAGGGTGTACTGGACCATAAATAGTGTCATAATAGATATTTTTATTACAATATAAAATATTAAAAGGTTATACAGTATTAAAATAGAATAGTGATAATAACATAAATCAGCTACTTGCCCATATTAACGTTAGCTTACTATGTAGTCGTTTCTAGCAATGCTTTCTTTACTTGTTCTATTAATGATTCTTTAGGAATAAGGTGGATGAAGACATTGCAATTTGTAATAAAATAGTAAGTAAAACTTACAAATTAAAAATTTTTAATTGAATATTTTTCAAGTTACAAAAAAAAATTATCTCACTATTTTGACTTAAACAGTACTGTAAACAACCTAGCAAATAAAATTGTCTGTTTTAGGACTCTTCAAATGATCTGGAGGATTTAATTTTGGAACACGTATATTCTGATGATGAAGTCAAGAAAGAAATTAAAATTCCAGGTACATTTTTAATCCAGAAAAGGTGCTAGTGGTTTTATAAAACAATTTTACATCATTAGATTTTATTTTATTTTAGATTTTTATATTAATGTGTAATAAAATCGATAGGCATATTAAATTGTTGACTTCTTTTTTACAAATCTTGTTTAACACTTTGAGTGCTGGCCCTAAATGACATGTAACTCTGTAGAATGCTGGGCGTTTTTGGTGGTTTTCAAAAATTTATTTCAAAAAAAGTATTTAAGGTATGAGAAAAATACTTACATGCCTTAATTCAGCTTACTTTCGTCTTTCTTTTAACGTGAGATTGTTAGTGATTTTTTAAAAAACTACACATAAAAAATGTTTTTTTAAAACATATATTTTTGGAAAAAAAAAATTATTTTTTGAGACAGTTTTTTTTTATCTAACTTACCTAACTAAGCATATATACAATTATTTACAATGACCCATTTACAAATATAAACTGTCCTTTGAATAATACAAATCATGTTTTTATGTTTTGTAGTTTTTTGACAAAAAACTATGCCGTCATATTGATGCGTCGGCATCACTTTCGCTGTCAGCATTGTTTTCAGCATCTGTAACATAATAATATACTATGTAAAATATGAATATATTTTCATTTTATTCATAAGAATAGAATATTAGTTGAATAAAGTTAATTTATTATAATACAAATTATAGTTTGATTCACGAAAACAATAACATAACTAAACTTTTAGACTGATGTTTATGTGATAGAGAGACTTACTTATTCTTACCTGAAGTATGTGTCTAATCTTCTTCCATTAAATCAGGATCAATGTCAGAATCGTCAAAAATACTATCTACACCAATAAAACTATCTTCATCTAATACATCACTGATCGCAACGTCGTTCAAGCTGCGAAAAGCCATGATTGCGACATCGACTGCCAGCTGCAACGAACGTCACGTCAGCGGCACGTAAACAACGCGACCGAAGTTGCTTTATCATTAAGCTCATACAATACATCTGACGCTTTCTAGCGGTGAATTGTGTTACTAAAAACCCAAATAACATTGTAGAGTAGGCAAAACCCGTTTAAATACGGACAATGTAATATAATACCAATTGAAATGACAACCACGTAAAACTACGGGATTAGCATTCTTCGGAAGTTTTGCCGTTCCGTAAAATTACGGGATTAGCACTCTAAGTGTTAAAGTGGCTTTTTGTGTGTATAATTTTCTAGGTTAGGAAAAATAAAATTAATCACTTGTTTTGTTTCAGAAAAAAGATCCCCAAAAATGGAAAAAGCAGCTGATTTGAATGAAAATCTAGAGGGAGAGCAGCCTCCTAAAGGTTTAAAGTTAAATGAAACTTTGTCAAGTAAGAAAGAATCAAACAAAAATATACTGACAAGGTTATCAGATTTAAATATGGAATCAGAAAGAAGAGATGTTCTTGGAGATAAAAAGAAGAGAATGATCGAAGTGAGGAATAACAATACAGAGGATAGTGATGACTGGCTGACTGATAAACAAAATATTATGAATCAAAATGAACAAAAAATTCAAAAGTTGAGAAACCAAATGTTTGATAACACAAAAATAGGATGGGATTTAGAGAATAATGCAATAGATAATAAACATTTGACTGAAGTAGCACTAGGGAAATCACACAAAATGAAAGACCTTCTAAAATCAAATGATCGACCAACTTCACCCTCTAAGTTTGCTGAATTCGCAGAAATCATTAAAAAAGACACTTATGTCTCATCACCAATTTCAAAAAGTAATAGTGGTCCTAAAAACTCTAAACAGATTGATTTAAAAAAGATACATGTAGAAGATTCTAATGACAACTCAAATTTAAAACCAACAGAAGAATTTCGGAGATCAAAATTAATGCCCGAAGTGGATCTTCAAAAGGTAAATTTTGTGATTTATCTTTCATAGAAATGCTAAAAACTTTTAAATTTGGTAATCGTTACTGATAAGTTTTGGCTATTTTGTAACAAAGTATCATTTTTTTATATCTGGAAAAAATTTTGACAAAACTTTGTCGAGAAGGAGTACACTTTATGTGTATCCAATATTTCATACGACATTTAAAATTTATTTTCTGTTATCATTAGTTTAAAACTAATAAATACAAAAATCAATGTTCTGCCTATTTTTATTAGTTTGTTGTAGTATTACATGTTATATTGCAAAGAAAAAGGGGGGGAGTAAATAACAGAAAAACAATATTCAACATTCTTCCAAAACTCTAAATCAATGAATAATAAAATGAAGAAGGTGTACAAGCTCGGGAACTAAGGAATCATCTTTTGATATGAGAGGGACCAGTAATGAAGAAGAGTGAGTGCAGTAGTCCCAAGACCTGTCTTGAAATGTTAAAGTACTTTTATATCATAACTTTCCCCTCAATACTCTTATTCATCGTCCAACTGTTGATGAATGAGGTATATATCTGTGGATAAGCGAGGTTTTTTCTACTCTGGAAAAGTCAATGATTTAATTCATTGATTAAATACCATAGTAGATCGTGCTTCAAAGCTATATTACATGATAGTATTACAATATCTGGTGTACTCCTTCAATGTAATGTTGAAATTGTGTTATTAAATTTTACAATTGGCTTAAACAGCATTATTTTTTATACATTGGAACAGGTATTTAAGAGCATGCGGGAGAGCATTGCGAACAATGATGCTAGCGAGGAGGCGGAGCCAATGGAGACGAGTCCACTGGATGGAGACGAGATACAGTCGGCGCTGGAGCAGAATGAGGGAGACCTGCAGCAGCTAAGCACCGGGGTGGTCTACAGAAGTCCCACACGGGACAAGCGAATGGCTCGCAAATTTGATGAGTACAAGGAGCAACAACGGAGGCATTATGATGAGAAGAAAGCCACCCTTATTTTGGAATTCGTGAGTGTTTTTATTTATTGAATGTATTATTTATTTTGGAACCGAGTTTTATCTAAATATACTGAGAATAAAGATCCTAGAAATATCAATGTGAAAATTTGATCATTTAGAGTAATATCAGAAAACCCAACGATTTTTAGATTTACCTTTTTTGGAACAATACCAACAAATTACGTTCTGAAATTGCACACTGCCATTTCGGACATATACCTCAAACATTTACAACATAAAACATATGTAAAAAAGCTCAAAAATTTCTTTTGTTTGAGTTAAGTTTTAGTTTGAACCCAATCTGGATAACATGTTCATATATAAATATAAATACACACACACACACACACACACACACACACACACATATATATATATATATATATATATATATATATATATATATATAAAATTATATTGTGGAAATTACTTTAATGTTGTTGCCATGTATAAAAATAGACGTTAAAACATAAGAAAATAAAAATGTTTGTAATCTGCAAAATAATACCTTTATCTAAATAAGGCTACTTATAAATCCTAAACTTTCTTTTATTAAGAAAAGTATGAAACCAAATGTGGACATTTGGGATAAACTCTACTGATATGGTATAAATTGAATATACCACTGGTAAAAACAGGTTATATATTTTGATGTTTTCAACTCTCCAACTGCCCTAGTAGTGATTTCTTTACTGGTAAACCCATCTTGGCTGTACTGGTAAAAGTACCAAAATTTGTTACAAGTAAGACTGGTGGCATCCAGTGTCAAGGAAACTGTAAGTTGTGGTTCCATTTTGAGTGCGCCGGTAAATCTAGTAGTGAATATTCTTTTACTGCTGGTGAAAAATCGGAACTTCACTTGTGATAAGTGTGGTAAGAAGTCGGACGAGGTTATGTCAATAACCGTAAGTAAGAGCAGCGAGAACTCTGTAGAGATTAATGACAGGGATGATTGTAGACAATGTAGTTTGCATATTAATATTCTGACAGATCAAATTTTTGAAAACTCTCTAAAAACCAGTCAGAAATGAGAAAACAATTAACACAACTTCAGAAAGAGAATGTAAACCTGATCGCGAAGCTGAATGAGGTGGGTTTATTGGTGGATACGTCTTTAATATCTCAAGAAAAAAAACAGGATTCGTATGCTGACAAACTTAAACAAAAACCCTATTGTAAGAAATTCTCAGTTAAATGGTGCTAATAATTCACACGCTCAAACATTCAGTAAATCCGACGGCAATAATTATACAGTTTTGACTTCAGAAGTCTCGATTATTCCAGCAGTCGATAGTCAATCAAGTGACAGTTCAATTTCGAAGTCAAACACAGTAGTTCAAAAAGCTGGAGAATATATACCGAGAGACCGGGAAAAAAAATGGAGTCGGAGGGAAAAAAAGTCCCTTCATCTTGCTTCTCTGTGCATGCAGGACTTGGAATCGATTTCTCCATGTGCCTCAGAAAACTGAAATGGCCGACGGTGGCGAACCTCAGCCAAACAAAGATGAATTTATTGAGGTTGAGAACAGAAAGCGTAAACACAACAGACGTTTCAATAAAAATAATTCTGGTTTTATAATTGGACGAGCTAATAGTGATGAAACACTGAAGATAGTGGACAAACTTAGATACCTGTTCGTATCAAGAGTAGGAGAAAATGTAGATAGTGACTCTCTGAAACAATACCTTAAAAAGAAAGCGGAAGGTAACTATGTAATAACCAAGTTAAAAAATAAGCGACCTGGTTACAGTTCGTACAAGGTAGGTGTACCTATATCTTTATGGGAAAAAATCTTTTCACCTGACTTCTGGCCTTCGGGAGCCTTCGTAAATCGATTTCGATATTACCGTACAAACTCTTCTACTAGAAGGGGACTCTTCTTTTTTGGAAACAGGACCAATATGTGGAACCGAAGAGCTAGACCTAAGTTCAAAAACAAGTGGGACTCAGAGAAGGCCTATGTCTAGTCTGTGTAACTCCGTCAAAGAACACTCTAAATTGTTAGACTTGAGTATAGATAAAAGTGGGACTCAGTGTAGGCTTGGGCCTGGCATGTGCAACTCTGTCGAAGAAAACTCTGAATTGATAGTTGCACATCTTAATATTCAATCAATAAAAAATAAAGTAAATACTCTGGAAGTTTTTCTGAATGATGTCAAGTGCGATGTACTGTGCATTAATGAACATTGGTGTACTCATGATGAGTTGCACACATACTCACCAGTAGGCTACATATTGGCTGCAAGCTACTGTAGAAATGTGTCCTATGGGGGTGTGGCTATATTTGTGAGAGACTATCTTCAAAGTTGTTGTGAGGTTGTGAACATTGACTCTTTGTGCGAACTGAAGCAGTTTGAGGCAGCTGTGATCGCTTTCACTTCAATTAACTTATTAGTTGTGTCTATCTACCGTACTTCCGGATTCCTCTGTAGAAATTTTTTCACCGCAAAGATGTCCAAACTCTTTGACACTCTTGACAACATGGTAAAATATAGAAACTTTAAAATTTTAATCGCTACTGACATGAACCTAGATCCAAGAAACAATGACAGTCAAGTTAAAAATTTTTTAAACATGCTAAAGTCTTATGACTGTTTTTGTCTGAACTCTCAACCAACCCGTAACTCTTCCTGTTTGGATAACTTTATTTCCAACCTGCAGCCTACAACTTTTATCTGTGAAACAACACCCCCTCATCTCTCCGACCACAGTGGACTTCTTCTGAAAATGAGCTTCTCCTTGGCCTAACTAAGAAAAAGTAAAGTGTTCCCATCAGTTGCAGACTGCACACCGAGAACTATAACTTACAGACTATTGAATGAAAATTGTATTAATAGGCTTAAATGTAGTTTAAGTCAGATTAACTGGTTAAATGTATTTTTACTGGCAAGTAAAGTTGACGAAGCTTTCCAGTCTTTTATGCAAATTTTAACTGACAATTTCAATGAATGTTGTCCTTTAAAAACAAAAAACTATCAAACAGAATAGCAATGAAAGCCGTAACACGGTAAACAAAAATTGGTATACTCCTTACCTTGCTAAAGTTAGGCTACTCCTAGATATATGTTACGAAAGAAAGTAAGTCTAATCCTAGCCTAGTGTGTATCCACAGAAATTTGAAAGAAATATTACAGAGAGCAAATAGACAATGCAAAAAAGAATGGCAAATGATAAGTATATAATGGAAATCCAATAATCACTGTAAAGCTGCATGGGCGGTTATTAAACTCTGTTACTGGCCGCTTAAACAAAAAAAGGTCTAAACCATGATACACCTATTACAGCTGGTGAGTTTAATGACTTCTTTGTAAATATTAATGATATTGTAAATAGAAATAGTGATAGTGTAAGCACTGCTTGTCCTATAGATGTATTGAAATCATCGGGTATTAAATCACCCAATTCACCCTCTTTCACTTGGTCTGAAGTGAGCATTGCTGACGTGTGTAATACTGTAAATAAGCTAAGCAATTCTAAATCTGAGGACGTCTTTGGCCTCTCGAATTTTTGTGCTAAAAAAAATTATTGAAAAACATATCCTGTCCATTAAACGTATTTAATTAATTTTATTCTTAGCATAGGCATTTACCCCTCAATGTCTAAAAGTTACTGTCACTGTTTCCTATCCACAAGAAAGGAGATAGGTCAAATATAAGCAATTATCGTCCAATCGCCCTTGTGGCTGTTATATCTAAAATAATTGAAAGTATTATGAAAAAAGCAAATTGTGAATTTTTTTGAGCATAACCACTTGTTTACACCTGCTCAGTACGGATTCAGGAATAACTTGACAACTGTTAAGGCAGTGGGAAAATGTTGTATCTCCATGTATTAGAAAGTTTTTGAAAACAAGGAAGAAGCCTGTGCACTACTTTTAGACTTAAGTAAAGCATTCGATATGGTACCTCATAATGAACTCATTACTATGGTGTTGAGCACAAGGAACTGTCTCTGTTCACTTCTTACCTGACTGATCGTTTGCAGTATGTGAGGGTGGGCACAGACCTGTCTAGTCTTAAGCATGTTACTTGTGGAGTGCCTCAGGGGTTCCGTCCTGGGCCCCTTCTTGTTTACTGTTTTTGTAAATGACTTGCCTGCCTTTGTGCCTAACAAAACCATACTCTATGCAGACGACACAACTCTGTTAACATCAGGTAAAGATCGTAACCTGAATAATGTAATTTTGAATTACATGAAAGAAAGATCCCACATATGGTTTCATGCAAACAAATTAAAGGTTAACCAAGAAAAAACAGAAAACATTGTATTTAGTTTAAGTAGTAGACCTAAAGGCTCTGAAAATAAATCTGTGAAACTTCTAGGAATTAATCTAGATTCTAGCCTTACTTGGGGTGTTCATACCAACTCACTCTGCTCTCACGCCTTTCTAGAGTTATCTTTTGTTTAAAGAAACTCTAGTTATGTACAAGTCCTAGTATACTTATCAATGCCTACTTTTCACTTTTTCACTCTCACCTTTTGTATGGCACTATTCTTTGGGGCAACTCTGCTGGTGCAAAGGAAGTATTTAAATGTCAAAAAAAAAGCTATTCGATGCCTTGTGAACATAAGTGAAAACAGATTCTTGTAAACCTTTTTTTATAGAGCTAGGCATACTAACGCTGCCAAAGTATTTACATTTTGCAAAGCCTGGTTTTTATCAAAGAAAATCTGACTTCGTTTAGCCTAAGAAACTCTGTACATTCTTATAATACCAGATCTGTAAACTTAATTGATGTGAAATATACTAGGCTGAGCAAATCCCAACATAGCTATATCTACATTGGTACAAAACTATTTAATAAGTTACCTCTCAACGCCAAAACAATGAGCACTAAGAACTTTAAGATAGGTTAATTAAGTGGCTAAAAGTGAAAGCCTTTTATTCAGTTGAGGAAGTTTATTTAAGTGATTTTTAATAACATTGAATGTTGAATTTTAAACTAGTTTTAAGGAATTTTTAATTAGTTGTAAATGTTGAATTTTAAAACTGGTTTTAAGGAATTTTAATTCGTTATAAGAAATGTGACAATTGATGTGGCCTAACTCATACCAGCTCTGACATTGTTAATACTTTTAAGTGGGACAACAATAAAGATTCTTGATTTCTTGAAAAGGGGTCTTTGTCACTGAGAAATGAGTCTAAAACCATACTAGACCATTACATTTGTTAACCTCTCAAATCTGAGACTTCTGTTAAATATGAGGGCTGTTTTTTAAGTAAGGGCCATTTTTTTTTTTAAATAAACAACAATTATTTTTTCAAAATACATTTATTTTCAGAATCTACATACTTTTTTTTATTTTTCTACATAGTTGCCTTGTTTGTTAAGGCACTTATCATATCTTAAAACTAAGTTTTGAAATCCCTCTTCAAAGAAATTTGCCGCCTGCTCTGACAACCAGGAGTTCACGGCCGTCTTGACTTCTTCGTCGTCATTGTAGCGCTTCCCGCCAAGATGATTTTTCAAGTACCGAAAAAGGTGGAAATCGCTCGGAGCAAGGTCGGGGCTGTACGGCGGCTTTGACTTTGACTGGAGATGTGTGCCGCCATTCCATGGACTGTTGCTTTGATTCAGGAGTGATATGGGATACCCATGTTTCATCTCCTGTGACAATTCGACTCAACATGTCGTCTCCTTCCTCGTCGTAGCGGGTCAAGAAAGTCAAAGAACTGCTTAATCTCTTTTTTTTGTGATCCTCAGTGAGGAGTTTGGGTACCCATCTTGAGCACAATTTTTTAAAGTTTAGGTTTTCTGACACAATTTTGTACAGTACTGACCTGGACACTTGAGGAAATTCCATAGAGAGAGTGGTTATCGGTCCACATGAAGTTTTGCGTCAACTGCAGTAACCAAATCTCCCGTGATCACAGATGGCCGACCTGAGCGATCTTCATCGTGGACATTTTTGCGGCCATCTTTAAATTCTCGGACCCATTTCCGCACTTTACCTTCACTCATTGCCTTGGTACCATACACCTCACAAAGCTGACGGTGAATGTCAGCAGCCGACATGTTTCTTGCAGTCAAAAATCGTATCACTGACCGAATCTCACACGTGGCGGGTGATTCGATAATCGTAAACATTTTAAAGATCCACAGTAATGCATACAGGTTAGCTACAGAGCTGCAACTGACATGAAGTTGTTCGCTAGGAATGCCGGGAGGCGGGGCGCACGCTTGTTACGGCAGGAACGCGAACTACTACCGTGTACGGGAGAACGGCCCTTACTTAAAAAACAGCCCCTGTATATGAGATTTGAGGGTTGTTCTCTGATTTTCTTTAGGCTAAGGAAAATAAACCCGAAGGGACTTTTACGTATTTTACAATTAGCAGGACATCCAGCTGTGTTCCACTCATTTGGTTTTCTGCAAGAGAGTTAGGAAGGTCTTTCAGTTAAATAGGCGAACTGAGGCCATAAAAACTGAATTTTGAAAAATTAGTCTACCTCAATTATGTCCTCTTAAAATTACTCTCCATTTGGTGCTATGGACTTATTCCATCTTCTTTTCCACTGTTAAAAACACCCTTAAAAGTCCTCAGCAGTTAGGTTTTTTTCAGTATTCTCGCTGTTTATTGTTTTATTTTGGTCCAAATAAATATTTCCAATGTTGTTCCCTCATCACTTTTGTATTTTGGGAATAGGAAAAAGTCGCAGGTGATGAGATCTGGCAAATAATGTGGATAATTAAAGATGTTGGTTGAATTTTTTTAACTGGCAAACAGTCATTGCTTAATGTACAATGAAGAATTGTTATGTTGAAGGATCCATCCATCGACTTGAGTCAAGTATGGTCACATATGATGCACGCAAGCGATCAACCCTATGAGTTAGAACTGCAATCAATTGAGAACTGTGAGTTAGTACTAAGCATTTACTGTTCGTCCTTCAGGAAGGAATTCTTGATGAACAACTGCTTCAACATGAAAAAAAAAACCCAGGACCATGACTGATTTTCGATCGTGTTTTTCTTGATTTTTTGATTCAAGGTTCATCTTTTGTTTTACACTACTTGCGATTTTAGTTCAATGTCATACTTGTTAAACCATAATTTGTCACCAGTGATTACTCTATTGAGAAATCCAGAATCCTTTTGAAGTGAATTTTTCCAGTCGGTAACACATTAAACTTTTTTCAACTTTTGATCTGGTGTCAGCAGCTTGGGTAAGATTTTTGCATTCGTTTTTGTAACCCCATGTGTTTGGTTAAAATAGTGTGCACTCTTAATTTTCTAGATTCAGTTCATCAGCTATCATTTGGACAGTTTTTCGTCGATCGGTAAGAACAAAGGCCTGTGCACTATCAGTGTTGTCAACACAGGTGGTTGAAGGTCATCCCAGTCTGCATCATCCATGGCGTTTTGTCGGCCATCTTTAAAAACCTTAATTCACTTGAAAATAGATTTTTTCCTCAGAGCATTATCACCACTGTAAACAGCTTTACAGTCTATGTAAAAATGAAGAGTTTGTTCATTAAATTTTCAAGTCTACAGATTAAATCTATCTTGAGATGCCCAGCGACATGGTCATCATCAAAGATGACGTTGCCTTGTAGAAATGACATTACATGCTAAATTTTAAGTCATAGTTTAATTCGTTCTTGAGATATCACCCTTAGTTGTAGACTGTATGCTAAATCCTATGGAAGGACATGCACCATCATCGAACTCTGTCTTGTCTATATACAAATATTGTCTATATACTGATACAACAGAGTATCAAAGGAACCAATAAAATGTAACAAAAGTCTAACCAACCAAATGAAGTTGTGTTCTCATTATTTCATCAGGTGCACAATTGAGAGTGCTCATTCATATCGAATCAACCCTTACCACATTGCTCTACATTATGTGTAAAAAAACTCGGTTGCTCCACCATGATTTGGGATCATGTCAGAAACATCGTAGTGCATCCAATTGTGCACCTGATGAGACAATGAGAACATCACTTCATCTGTATTACATTTGTTTGTAGTCTAGATGTCTCTGATATTGAGTTCGTTTAGAGCTTCTTTGTTATTGACTGTTTTGGATCTCTTCAGACGGATGTTGATTCCTGATTCCAGGAGTCAAGTCTGTCACAGTGTTAGACTTCAGACGCTGCACTGAGTGGAAGGTGAAATGGAGCTTAACTTAACATTCGTATTGAATCAAGCAGCAACAGCTTTACATGAAGGAGCAAGAATGTGTGGGTTGCTCATTTCTGTCATTGTCATTCTTGCAGGAAGAGAGTACGCTAGAAATGCAGAAGGAGTTACAGCGTCAAGAATATCTAGAGAGGCAACGGATTTACATGGAGGAGGTTCAAGAAAGTGTGGCTCATTACAAGGAAAATTGTTATCTCAGTCATTGTTGTTCTTGCAGGAATAGAGTGTGCTGGAAATGCAGGAGTTACAGCGTCAAGAATCTCTAGAGAGGCAACAGATTTACATGGAGGTGCAAGAAAGTGTGGCTCATTACAAGGAAAATTGTTATCTCTGTCATTGTTTTTATTGCAGGAAGAGAGTACGCTGGAAATGCAGAAGGAGCTACAGCGTCAAGAATCTCTAGAGAGGCAACGACTTTACATGGAGGTGCAAGAAAGTGTGGCTCATTACAAGGCAGAATTGGAGGCAGAAAAAGAAGATAGGGAAAAACATCTCAGGTAAACTAATTGTTTTTGTTTCTCATAGAAATGTTTGTAGATAGTTTAATAATAAATTCTCAGTGTAGAATAAATAAAATATTTATTCAAAGATATGATTTTTTTTAAACTTTTGGTTTACTTTAACTTTGGTCAAGATTAATACAGAACAACAAAAATTGAATGTCGAGTAGTCATTTCTGATAGAAACATCTGTAAATATTTGGTAATAGCTTTGGATTGTTCGGGAAAAGGGACATAGGGTTTTCAGCTTGGATTAATGTACTGTTAATTGGTGACACATTACCTTAGTGACATTTGGCTTTATTGTTTTATTAGTAATGTACCCAATTATTAGTACCTATCTTTACTTGATGAAATCCTCACACAGATGTTTCATACTCAAAGTGAACAGAATGTCTGTACGTCTAAAAAACCTAGAAACCCTTAATAAAAAATCTTAAAAACAATGTAATTTCATAACAACACTGTTACAACAAACAGGTTGTTCTTAACAAACATTCTTCAATATTAGCATTTAGAGGATTTAATATTTCAGCAATGAAATAGTAGTAGTTTTAATCATTACATTTGATTGTTAAAATAATTGTTATTTTTTATTATAGAAACAATTGTGAGGACTATCTCAGAGAACTAGAACAAATTCTTGACAAAGAAAAAGATGCAAAAGTGAACAAGATTAAGGAAGACCATGAAACATTTTTAAAAGATCAAGAAAAGAAAATCAATGAGGAAAAGTTTCAGTTTGAAGAAGAAACTAAAATTAGGTTAAAAACAAGTTCTTCACAGTAAGTATTTCTCAGTAATATGGATTAGTTGTGGGACGTCTAAACGTAAATAAATCAATATTATATTTTGAAATAAACATGCCATATTTTGAGATTATTATAATTAAAGAGGACAGAAAGAAAGACCAGTTTAACATAAGAGTTTTTATAAGATAGGAAGAGGAGCCTTACGTTTACCAAATTGAAAGATATCCATTTTCTTCTTAAGATATAGCCATTAAAAAGAACACATATGGTCACTTTATCAATGACAGTGAGATTCTGAATTTCACTGTAGAACAGCTATATTTCAGCCCTTGTATAGCTGTGTAGCAATCTGGTGTCGGACAGTAATAGTAAATTCAAATTTTTACTCTCATGTGATTGAGAGTAAAACTTCCTCTCCCCTCCCTAATTGATCCGAGCTGTTGAAGATGATGAAGGAGAAAAAGATATCCGGTTCTAAAAGTACGAATGTAGAACTTGTACGAGAAATTTTCCTGAGATCAGTCTCTTCTCCAGTCAAGAGGATATCATCAGGCCAAATAGTTACCAAATTTGAATGCTTGTAATTTTATTGTAAGACAACTTAGAAGTACAAAATTATAAAAAACTTTGCCCTAAAACCGTGAATATCTTAAGAAAGAAATTGCTCTAGATGGTGCTGAAAATGTACCAGGAATTCATAGCAAGATTTATTTAAATTTTGGGAGAAGCTTTGCAGTGAAGACTCTATTGTTTAGTGGAACAAAACTATTATATAATTTGTTGGAGGAAGGTAATGTAAAATGGGGTAGCATACATAATTCACAAACAATAATCTATGTCCGCCTCTGTTTGCATGCGACTAACTACTGTAATAACAGGAGTCTTTATACCAAACCCAATATTTGGCTGTCCAATATTCCTTATTGACAAACAATTGGTTTCAAAAGACATCTATTTACCATAGCAGTAAATTGATGTATTTGTAAGAACAATTAATTGTATGCTACTCTAATGTTATATGTTAACAAAATAATTCTATTGTTAGCATAATCTTTAGTTTTACAAATTTTCCATGGTTTTATAAAACTTTTGCATTATCTTGCTTGCTCTGAGGTATATTACTCTAACTATGTCTTTTGTCTACATGAGGTTAGTGACCATACAATATGAAGTAAACCAATATAATTATTGGATATAATTGGTTGATACAAGTGAACATAACTGTGGCTTATAAAAATAAAATAAAAAGTTTTCAACAAGAATTTTATTCATATGTGTTTACTCTATTTAATATTATTTATATGTTGTTAACTTATATAATTTTAAAAAGTTACAAAATATTATCCATTAAGTTGTAGTTTTTTGAGTGAGTGTGTGCTTCATTTTTATAAATTGGTTGTAGGTTGGAAAAGATTATGATGGATCTAAAACAAAAGGAAGAGAAAGAAGTGCTTAGGCTGACAGAAGAGAGCAATAAACGAATTGATTCTTATAGACAGAAAATAGAAATGGAACAAGCAGAACAGGAAAAGAAACATAAACAAGTAAGAATCTCTAGTTTTTACTGAATTTATTTTCAAACAGTGGTGCTCTTGCTGTTGAAATTATTACTATAGTGTATTTCAAAGTAGAGATGTGCAGTCTCTCAGTGATCTCTTTGTTAGTTTTACTTCTAGGCAACAGTGAAGATCATTTGGGTAAACTTCTTCAGTATCATGCCTTTTCATTCTGGTCAGGTAGAACCTGTTAACAGAAACTAGTAGTAAAGTGTTCAGTAAACTTACTAAAAATATAGAATTCAAGTAATGTAAATTTTAAACATTGTACTAGTTGAGTTTTTTTCTGGCAGGAATTGGAAATAGTAGAAGCAGAATACAAAAGAGACTTAGCTAAGAAACAGAGTGAGCTGGAAAGATTGAAGGAGGACCATGAGGCAGCTTTAGCTGTGGTACGTTCTCAGCAAGATCAGGCAATCGCTCAGCTAACAGCACAACACTGCAAGAACTTCCAGCAGCTTCAGGAGCAGTGTCATCAGGAGGTACTCTTCCTAGATACACTAATTTGTTATATTGGGGTATTTAAATGGCTTAGAACTGACATAAAATCTTCATACGCTGTAAAGAAATCACATAATATCTCTGAAATGCTCAATTAAAAAAAATTTAATATTTTAGTTTGTCAAGGTTTTTTCAAGTTTTTTTTGGTGTCTAAATTAGTTAAAACAATATTTCTTTTGAAATTTAGTATTGCCTGCATAGATATATGAACAGTGTAGTAATAATATATATATATATATATATATATATATATATATATATAAAATATTCAGTTTATTTTACTTTCTAATTATTTACACAAGGTTTAAAATTAGTACAGTATCTAATTGGTTTTTACGTTGGCGTAGTGATAATGTGAATGTTGAGTTTGCTCTAAGGCCACCTTCCTTTTAGTGCAGGGTCTGAAATCTGCCTAAGAGGAAGGTAAATTGGAAAAAAACTCAACATTCACATTTAATCAACCCTTCACACCATAGCTGCACATTGTGTCTAGTAATAAAGTCAAAGTCAAAAAATCTTTATTCGTTTTAGATACAATGATGTAACATTTGAATAGTGTCAGTTTAAACTAGCTAAAAACTAATATAAAATAAGCCTATAATCAAACTAAAATAAAACTACCTGATTTGCAAATCAAAATATTCATCTAATGAATATAAAGCCTTGTCATCAAGTATGCCTTAAGCTTTCTTTTAAATATTTTATGTTCTGTTTCTTGTTTGATAGCAAGTGGAATGGATTTAAGAAATTTGGATCCAATGTATGTTGGTGTTTTTTTGTAAAAATCTAGCCTATATGGTGAGGTATTAAAATATCATTTTTATTACGTGTATTATTCAAATGAATTACGTTGGTCATACCAGTATTTAAGTTTTTAATTTTTAGAACACATAATTGTATCCATTATATTATTGACCGTAGACAGTTAAAATTTTGAATTCCTTAAAATATTCTTTCACAGAAATCATTTATTTTTTAGTCCTAACATAATTCTCAGAGATTTTTTCTGTATCCGGAAAATTTCATCAAGATTTGATTGATTTTTTTTGTAGCACCATACAAACAGAGGCCATATGCAATATAAGAGAAATAGATTGTCCTCAATGTATCAGTGCTACAGATAAAAGACATCTTTGTCAAAGCATAAATTCCCGAGTTTAATTTTGTAATTAACAATTGTACGTGTTGATCCCAATTGAGATTTTCATCAATAGTCAGACCTAAGAATTTGGTACTCTGATTTTTTGTTACTAGTTGGTTATTTACTATGATCATTGGCTCAATTACTTTCTTTTTTTTGTTGGGTTTTAAAAGATATATAATTTGTTTTATTTATATTTAATTTTAAATTGTTTTCATTTAAAAAGAATTAATGTTATTCAATTCCAAATATGAAAGCCTCTCTATCTCATCTATTGAATTAGATGATAGTTTGAGGTTTGCATCATCTGTATATAAACACAGGTTTTCCTGGGGAATGTGTTTTAAGCTAAGGTGCATATCTTTCAAAGTAACACAAGAATAGCAATGGTCCTAAAATTGAACCCTGCGGAACTCCAAAAACGATTTTTTTTAAGTTTGGAGGATACTCTCTGAAGATTTTATTTGGTAAGGATATCGAAGAAATTTCTACATATTGAAATCTATTATTAAGGTAAGATTGAAACCATTTTAAATTTGTTGAATTTATTCCTAAAAAATTTAATTTCTTAATTAAAATTGAGTGGTCTACGCTATCTAAAGCCTTCGAAAGGTCCATAAAAATACCTTCCTCTTTATCAACAGAATCTATTATCGACTCTAAATATTGTACTGCAGCACTTATTGTTGATCTACCAGTACGGAATCCATGCTGGTTATCGCCTAATAGATTATGTTCCTCTAAAAAACGCCATTAGCTGAGTGTGAACGATTCTTTCATAAATTTTTGATGTTGAGGGAAGTAGAGATACTGGACGGTAATTTGACATTTCTTTTATTTCAAATTACACCAGTTAAACAATTATGAAATAGTAATAAAAGATAACAAGATAATACTTTGCCTTGGTTGCGTAGTAAAATTAAAAAAAAAAAAAAACCACTCATATATATCTTTATACTATATAAAACATATAGTTTATACTTAGTGTAAACATTTTATTACAGAAATGAATATCCCATTTCAAAGTAGATAACCTGCACAACAGTCAATAATAGTAGGGTATTAGTTTACAAACAAACTAAGATGTGTACAGCAGCTGATTATCACGAGCAAGTATTTCCATTTAGAGCTGGGCCATTGAGAGTGCTTCTGGACTGATAAAACAAACAAAAGGTTGAGTTATAACTGCAGTTGGATGTTATGATGAGTAAAGCTACACATTTCACCTCACTAAAACACCAATGAAGCATTCTCATGCATTCTGATAGACATTTTAGAGAACATTAATACAATGCATTGTCCTGAAATTCCATGATATATTCCGCATGTTAGATTTAATCAGCGAGATATTACACATACAGAGAGTTAATTATATACCCTAACTTGCTTTATTACCTCTGTATGTTGTTTGTGTAATAACCCATACCTTATAGATTTTAAAATAAATCTTAATAATCTTGCACAAATGTGTGTCTTATCAAGACAAACTTGGTGCTAAACAACATTGTTATTTGATTAGAAATTGCACCCACTTATATCTCATTTTGATTTTACAAATAATGATATAACAGCAAATCATTCAGGAAGCATACATTTTAACCAGTAATGTGAATTTAATGTTTAATATTTAGTTTATTAGGTTCACTCATAAGAAATTATATTTAAATTTAAGATATTAAAAAATTAAAAATGCATAAAAATGTTGAACTTTCAAAAGTGTAAAATCTTTATATTGTTTTTAGGAATCAAAATATTATATGATGAATATGATCATTACCTCTAGTAATGTCATTTTAACAATTTGGTTGTTACTTCCTATATAATGTATTTATCAAAATACCAGTTTTTGAAAACTGTATTTTAATGTAACATGTATCTGTCTGCAGGAGGAGTTAATGAGAAAGAGGCATTCAGAGAAAATGGATGCTTTAAACGCACAACTAAGCAAGATGTCCGAGAAAGAGGATATTACTCAAATAAATAGGTGAGAGACTGAAGATTATTGTTTGTTAATGGTTGACTGTTTACATTTGAGGTGAATATTAATTTTAATGTGATTGTGTAAAGTGGAAGTGATATAAGACATTCTGCAGAGCTATACTGGTATCAGTCCGATCCTGCCCTTATCATTTAATTGCTCTGATTGGTAACCAACCAGAGTCAGGTCAGCTGCTTTATTAGCACGTCTGGTCCAAACTGTTGATCCGGTCCTGGTGGTACAAGATACTGAAATAATTGGTGGTCAGCTACCATACTTTATCAGTAACACACATAAAACATGAAAGAAAAACAGTGTAGAAATGACTAATTATGGTGAGCACCTCAAGCCTTAATCTGCAGAATAAAACTTCTCCACTTATTCAATAAATGAAAATATATTTATAAAATTTCTCTCATTTTATGTGAAATTTATTTTTTTTGTAATGTGTCCATCTGAGTTTTTTAGTAACTGTAGAATCTTTAACAGTATGTATAAATGTACATTTTATTAAGAATTGTTTGAGCTCAAAATACCATTACTAATTTAACATTGAAGATTAAATTCAGAACATTTTCCCACTAATTTGTTTAATCTTTTTCATGATACATATCAATAATGAAACAAGGAATTTTTTATATAAAGTCTGAGTCCTGTACTGTGTAATATAACAGTTGTTTTGAAGTTAAACATACTATTATTATTACTATGTTGTTGTTTCTGCAGAGAATTCGAGAAGGTTCGGTGTGAGAAACGTTTGCTGGAGGACAAGTACAAATCACTCAAAGAGAAATACATGAGACTGAAGAACGAAGTCCGGCTGTCAATGGAGAGGAAACGTCAGGCCAAGTTAAACAGGCAACTACAGCAGAGAGACACTGCTTCTACCACTGAGGACACAACAGAGAGATCAACAGACCATGGCAAGCCTCCTCTAGCCCGCAAGTACGAGTCAACATAGCAGTTTTCAAAAGTTATCTTATTGGTTTGTTATTGATCACAAAAATGATAGTGCAAGTTTAACTTCTGGCTGTGGTATGAAATTTAACAAATTTTGTTCTCCATGAAGATGAGTTACTGGAAGTAACTCACCTTCTTAACACACCCACAGGGTATGTGGCAAACGATTTTAGTAAAAAAAAAATAGTCAAACTAATAAAATTACACCATCATTATATTATAAGATTCTCATTGTATTTAGTTTGTTTAATCCATCTTAATTATTAATACTGAATATTAATTAATCTCGTTCAAATATATTCATTCAAAACCAAAGGTAACCTAATTTGCAACTAAATTATTAAAATTTTATTTGGTTTCTATAATTAGTTGAGATTAAAAAAAATGTTTTAAGACATTTTAATGAAAGAAACATAACTTATATAGATTTAAAAAATTCATTTTTTGTCTCATCTTAAATTATTTAGAAGCTCAATTTTGTCTCAAAAATAGTTGTAATGAATAGTAAATTTACATGTTGCTTAAAACTATCGGATGGTTTGTTTATTTTATCTAATTTCAGAAAGTTACCTGCTCCGCTGTCTTCAGATGAAGCAACAGGTGAAAATGCTAATGGAACACCTAAAACTATAAAACGGCGACCAAAACACGTGTCTTCAGTGACAACATCATCGGTCTCTGCAACGGCCGAGTCCAGCAGCACACCTCCTGCCAAGCCAAAAAACGTATGGAATCCTTCCCCCCACCAGCGGAGGGAAGGAGCATCGTTGGCTGAAGATAACCACACTTCAGTCTCGGAGGAAATACAGAGTAAGAATGATTTTATAATTTTAGACTGTTTTATTGAATTAACTACACTATTTAAGACTAGTTCCAACAATTATTTGTGTGTAATGTGAAATAGCTTCTTCAAATTGCAATATTTTTATGGTGTGAATAAGCATTTTAGTTTTAGACTACACACTTGGCTGAAGGTGCATTCTGGTCTTGTGCAGGTGAGGCCAGAGTGCACCTATGTTCACTAAGGAATTGAGTTACACCTGAACTAATATGACATTTTTCAAGAATTACTGTTTGAATATATTAAACCCTTCAAACTGCTACCTTTTATAGTTTTTCCTACAATGCAACTCGCAATGCTCCCACCACATTAATTGATTTATCTTTTTATTTGGGAGTGGATTTTGGAAACAGGTTCCACCAAATAATTGATGTTATCAATCAATAACTGGTTTGTGGAACATGTATTCAATAAATTAATACTTTATTAATAAATAGATTTTTAAACTTTAAATTTTAAACATGCAAAATAAACTAAACACATTTTAAAAATTAACTAGAAATATAAACGAAACTGTAATAATTTGTGTTTTGGGATACATATTTGAAGTTGCATTCATGGAATGTGTAAACAAACAATTTTTAGAGATATTAACTTCACTTCCATGTTCAGTTATCCATACAGATGATCTGCATGGTTTTCAGCAAGCTTCTCTGAAAGTAGAAGATGAAATATAACATAGACAGAGATAGAAGATGAAACTTTTTGAGTATTATAAGTATGGTGAGAGTTCAAATTTACACTATGGTTAACGGGAAATAACAACTATTATTTGGAATGTTGAAATGTTCTTTCAACTTATCTGTTATGATTCTTATCCCTGGATTTGCATGTTAAAATGATTTGTGTATTGGTTTCCACATCTTCTTGTTGTACTGACATATAAAAAGAGCCTGTTTGCTGTTTGAATTTAGTTTTGCTGAATAACTATCGATAATCTTGTTATCGATTAGTAAAATTTGATCATCTAATAATTAATTATTTAGGGACACTTGCTAGCAAGTCTTCTTTTCTTTTTGGTTGTAGTGTAATGAACTAAGTTTACTCTTGTAACAGTAAATGTTTCAAACATTAACTCTGGTTTGGTTTCATACAAAATAAAGCAAATAATGTTGAAAGTACATAAATTTATAAAAAGTATGAAAGTATTTCTACAAATTATATGTAAAATAAATGTAAATGATCCTATTAAATGTAGCTGCACCGAAGGATTTGAATGTTTAGAGTGTTGAATATAAAGAGTTTTCACAGCTTTATACATACTACATTAGATTAAATACTCAGAGCCTGTCAGTTGGTGCTATCGATTAGTGAAAATAAATTGACATGTCAGTGCGAGTGTATGAATAACTTGTACTGTGTATATTCTCCACTTGGTCTTCAAAGTATATGCAAATGTCTACTGAAGAGTAGGTACAATAATTACATATGTTTCATTACACAGTGGAGCAGGATGATTATGGAGAGAAGTGGACACAGTCTGCTCTCAGTCCGTTGGATAACTTGTACTGTGTATATTCTCCACGTGGTCTTCAAAGTATATGCAAATGTCTACTGAAGAGTAGGTACAATAATTACATATGTTTCATTACACAGTGGAGCAGGATGATTATGGAGAGAAGTGGACACAGTCTGCTCTCAGTCCGTTGGATAACTTGTACTGTGTATATTCTCCACGTGGTCTTCAAAGTATATGCAAATGTCTACTGAAGAGTAGGTACAATAATTACATATGTTTCATTACACAGTGGAGCAGGATGATTATGGAGAGAAGTGGACACAGTCTGCTCTCAGTCCGTTGGATAACTTGTACTGTGTATATTCTCCACGTGGTCTTCAAAGTATATGCAAATGTCTACTGAAGAGTAGGTACAATAATTACATATGTTTCATTACACAGTGGAGCAGGATGATTATGGAGAGAAGTGGACACAGTCTGCTCTCAGTCCGTTGGATAACTTGTACTGTGTATATTCTCCACTTGGTCTTCAAAGTATATGCAAATGTCTACTGAAGAGTAGGTACAATAATTACATATGTTTCATTACACAGTGGAGCAGGATGATTATGGAGAGAAGTGGACACAGTCTGCTCTCAGTCCGTTGGATAACTTGCGCAAACAGTTGGAGAAACTGGATGATCTGGAGGAGCAGTTTCCCACCTCGGTCCATATGGATACATACCTCAGATATCCTTTCTCTGGACCTGGTAAGTAGTGCATGTGATTTTACCACAAGAAATCTTTGCTAATCACTCTCAATAATAATTTATTATGTGTTGTAGCAGATTATTCAAAATACAAAGAAATTTAACTGTCTTCAAAGCATGCTGGTATGAGCATTTCCTGCTGACAAACCATCACCTAAACTATAACACTTGCCCTTAGTTTGATTAATTACTTCAGCCGAAGAATTATTGTAAGTTTAGATGAGTTTTGTCATTAAAACCAAAAGTTGTTACCAGATTTCATAAAAATCAACTAAAAAAATACTGTTTTTATAATGAGAGTATGCAGAATGATGCAGAACGCACACTTATAATTATATTTGTTTATGAATATTTATAAAGTTAAATAAAATTACTCATTCCTTGTTTTAGAGGTTGTGATTAGTAAAGTTTACTATCAATACGTTTTGAATAAATGATGTGTACTATTTGTACATATTAATGCAATCTAAAATACGGGGTGTCTATAAAAGAACTCCGGGGTTTTAAGACAAAATATTTTAATAAAGTAAAAAACGTACATACATGTTTTATACATGATTAGAAAGCTTACATTTTCAAGATTTTTTAACAACTTAGTAAAGTTCAATGTGAGCTCCGTTAGTGGCACGGCACACGTCGAAACGGTATTCTACCTCTTCCCATGTCCTGGCGAGCATGTCTGGGGGAACGGACGCCACGCAATTCACTATTCGTTCCCTGAGATGGCGAACATTTCGAATTTTCTCCGCATAAACAAGATTCTTGATATGCCCCCAGAAGAAAAAGTTCAACGGAGTCATATCAGGGCTCCTTAGTGGCCATGGAATAGGTCCTTCCCTTCCAATCCACCTGTTACCGAAACGAGCGTCCAGTGACTCACGCACACGCAAACTGAAGTGTGGCGGCGCCCCATCTTGTTGGAAGTAAACTAAACCTTTCTCCGCCTCAATGTCATCCAACTGAGGATAAACATACTCCTCTTAACATGTCACAATAGACATCACCATTGATATTCCTTTCGGCAAAAATGAAGGGACCTATGACTGTCATGCATAAGAGCACACCAAACATTCACTTTGGGCGTGTCACGTTCGTACTCAATAAACTCATGGGGCGGCTGTGAACCCCAAATTCTGCAATTATGCCTGTTTACAGTTCCGTTCACATAAAAAGTAGCTTCATCACTAAAAACCACACTTAAAAAAAAAAAATTATCTTCATCAATTTTAGCCAGCATGGAAACAGAAAAGTCGAATCTCTTAACCTTGTCTGCCGGTTTGATATGGTGTAAAAGTTGAATCTTATAGGCAGTTAAACGAAGTCTTTTATGAATTACCTTATGGACTGTTGATCTTGGTAACCCCAATTCCAGACTGCGTCTTGTTACCGATTTCTTAGGGCTTCGAGTGCATGAAGCTCGGATTCTGTCTACATTCTCTTGAGACACACGCGGCCTACCCGGCGACTTTTGCTTCAAAACACTTCCTGTTTCCTTGAACGCACTTAACCACTGACGAATTGTTTTGTCTGTAGGCGGGTCAACACCATAGCTACGTCGAAAGTTTCTTTGTACAGTAACAACAGAATTAGTTTCTATGAGCCAAATAACACACTGAGCCTTTTGTTGAGGGGTCGCCATAGCGCGGCAGTCCAGACGACACTGACTGCTTGCCGCAGCCGCTACGTCATTTCAAGGTCAACGCTCCGCAGTGCTGCCAACTGTTGAGAGAAACATTCCCAATTGGTATGAGTGAAACTCTTTGAGCTGCTTGTTTCAAAGGAATTGATCAAATGTTGCTATCTTTTATAGTTTTAAAAATATTAATTTTTTAAACCCCGGAGTTCTTTTATAGACACCCTGTATATTAGGACTGTCCTGTATTTGCTAAATACTTAGCAATTAACTACACTTGTTCTTTGAATCTCTTTTAGATTCAGTTGATTATGGTTCATAAGTTATTGTCCCTCAGTCTTTATAATTTCTTTGACTAGCTTTGTAGGTGCTAATATGAGTTTGTAAACTATGTTTACTGACAAGAAACTCAAGTAAAACACACTTGTCGGGGAAGTTGCTACAAAAACTAATTTATCTCTGGTAATAAACTAAAATTTCTTTATTTTAACAGTAAGGACCACATAGCCCTTTCTTTCTTACACCTTAATATGCAATTAATAAAAAATAAATAAAGTATACAATAAATGTAAGAAATATATTGTTGATAACATAAACAAATATTACCCTGGACAAGAAAGATCTTTAAAAGATTGCACAGAGGACATGGTTATACAGCCCAAAAATATTAAGATAGATGTATACAATGACAGTGAGACCTAGCATCACAGGAGTTACAGTAAAAGCAGGAAGACACCAGAGGAAGTGCAAGTTCCTGTGACAGTCTGCTGACAAAATTAGAATACAAATTTTAAGAAGTTTTTTCCACTTTTATTTTTGAATATTGAAAGTTTAACTCTTGTACAGATCTGTTGTGGCCAAAATTAACCAATTGAATCAATCCCTAATTTTTACACTAGATTAGATGGATTTTACGAAAGAAATGTTCAGTATAAGTAAATTTATTTTGTGGATATATTACTGTTGAAAGTTTTAATAATAGTTCCAATTCAAAAATTATCACTTTTTCGGTGCAAAAGAATGATAAGTTTAAAGTATGCGTATACTTTTCTTTGAGACAGACACATATCATATATTATTATTTCATTTCATCATTTTTATTTGCCACAAAAATATACATCTCATTATTACATCCATGTCAAAATTTTAAAACTAACAATAATGAAGCCTATACAGCACAACAGTGATTATAACAGATTACAAAAACTCCATATCCATAAAATCCATATTTTTAATTTTGAAAAAATTCATTTAAACTATGAAATGGATTCTTCAACAGCCAGGAATAGAAATTATTTTTACATCTGTCAAAGGGATATGAGCTAATTTGTCTTTCAACAAAATGATAAACCTTCAAAGATACCACAACATGACTGTTAAGGGTTATTATTTTATTACTAAAAATGAGTAAGTGTCTAAAATGTCTGGTGTCTTGTCTTAAGAAGACAATAATTCATTCATATACCGATTACTATTATATCATCTCATTAGTTAATAAAAAAGTATTATAGAATGTTCATTACCTAGACACAAGCTCATATAGTACATTATACAGCAGGAGCAAGCTGTGAGCTGGACTTCTACAGACATCGGCTACACCTGGAGCGTGAGTCAGTTAGGCGAGCGAAGCAAGCTTTGGCTGAACAGAGACACAACATAGAGAGCAGACAGCTACAGTTGCGACACAAGCAGCACACTGAGACCCTTCACCAGTTGCATCAGGTCAGTTCCTCTGCAGCTCTACATTTCTATTCCAATAAAAGCCAGGATATTGTTATTGATCATTTTCGGAATAAGGTTCACATAACATTCACCTGTCACACATATCAGCGATAAGTCATACTTAAAGAATATAAAATACAAATACAAAATATTATAAAGAGTTGAAGGGGAGTGCTGAAATTTCAGACACAATGTATTATTGTACTAGCTGACCCGACAGACTTCGTCCTGTCAAAAAGATTTGTAATGTGGGCAGTTTTTTTTTGCCTACGTATTTAAAAAAATTCTCCTGAACAGAACCGTCACCCTGGTGATAGGGCGTTGTGAATAAAAAATAATTAAATAAAACATATATAAGGATTTAAAAGTAAGTAATCGCTTTATTGTTAATCATGTGAATCATAGTTATTAATTATTATCATTGTAGTGCTTTGTGGTATACGATGTTTTTTGTTTGAATTACCTGGCGCATAGATAAACAAATCTGATGGTTTTTCCACACGGGAACAGGCAACATACAATTGAACCATGTGAGAAACATGGTTTTCTAGATTAATACCACAAACACTTAATGATTGCCCCTGGGACTTGTTTATAGTCATAGCAAAAGCAAGCCGCACTGGAAACTGTAGTCGTTTAAACTCAAATGGCACATCAGTCGGAATCATTGGGATGCGCGGTATGAGAACATCCTCTCCTTTTATACTTTCCTTTGATTATAGTTGCTTCTATCACATTGTTTAGTAAATTTTTTATCACTAACCGTGTACCGTTGCAAAGACGCGGTTGGTTGATATTTCGCAACATTATAACCACCGATCCAACCTTTAAATTGAAGATTGTGAGGTGGCAATCCTGGCAAATCCAGCGAGTTTAAAAAATTCCGGTGGATAGTTGACTACATCATCTTGATTAGTAGCCGAATCAACTGATTTATATATCCTCAATTCGCCTGTAATTTGTTCTTGAATTTTGAAATTTAAATTCATTTACATCTATGTTTTTTGCAGCCAGTATAGCTCGTTCGCTCAACCAATCATGGTTTCTGTAATTTTGAGAAACATCTGGAAACACCTTCTGAATAAGTTCATCTTTTGATCGAGTTAACT
Organism: Homalodisca vitripennis; assembly: GCF_021130785.1. NCBI lineage: Eukaryota > Metazoa > Arthropoda > Insecta > Hemiptera > Cicadellidae > Homalodisca > Homalodisca vitripennis. Next base: position 163,493,261 of record NC_060209.1, read on the forward strand.
GACAAAAACTTTGAGGAAAGTTAATGCAGCCAGTCAACATGTCTATAGGAAATTTGCCATTACCAATGTCAATGAGTTGTTTAGAGAATATGTCTCCAGATTGGTCATTTTGCAACTCGACACGCATATTCTTGCTTTAAATGAAGTACTTTGACATGTTTTCCACAAATTGAGGACTTTAGACATGCATTGAGTTTATCAGCTGACGTTGATCGTGGAATCACTGGCAATGTTTGACGAAAATCCTCCTGCTAATAAAATCATTGCACCACAAAAAAATCGGTTTATTCTTGCTCCGTAGATCTTTTAAGGTTCTGTCTAAAGCCTCCAAAGATTTTTTTATGTGCCATCGTGCATTCATCCCCAAACAATCAATTTACATTGCTGCAAAACCTTTGCCATTGCAGAGTTCTTCGAAACGTTGCAGGTTGGAGTTTCATTGCTTTGCATATTTTAATGGCAATTTTAGTGCTGAATGGGCTGTTCGACCACCTTCAAGCAAAAGTTGCTGCGATTCCCGACGAAGTGAGTGCAAGTGCAATTTTATTTTGTGAGCGAATTGTTGCTAATATTAATGAAATCAAAAAAGTTTTTCCTGTACCACCAGGTGCATCTAAGAAGTAAATCCCCTCCAGTTTCATCATTTGTTACTTTCATAAGAGTTTCAAATACATACTTCTGTTGTTCATTTAACAGTGGAAGATTTGTTTGAATTAATTTCTTTCAAAGCGTTGAAATCATACAGTTTTTCTCGATGCAACTCTTGGTTTAAAAGCGTCATGCATTGGACGATTGGGCGCGGTCAGGCCTAATTGAATTAATAGTTTGTTTGACATTATCAAGCACATGTCCTCAATTGAAATCAATGCTTCATTGTAAATTTCTTCACTGATTTGTATATTTGGATTTCCCATTCTATTCCGTATTTGATACAAAATATCATCACACATATAATCTTTGTACTTGATCCACAAATCAATTGGGTTTGATGGGAAGCATGTAGAATATGATTATAGAAAACAATGTTCGTATTTGATGAGCGTGTGATGATATACAGCATCATTGAGAGTTTGATCCCAATGAGCGCGTCATTTTCAAGCAATTGCAAACGTTGACAGGCTTCTCTGTAGGATCCACACAATTCACCATCAACAGTTCGTAACTGTTGGAATGATGTTGGGCCACGTACATTGACTAATAGCAGTCGTAAATAAAAACATTCATCATTGCTTGGATGTACTGAATAAATCCGGCCAATCGCATCGGTGGAATATACATCTGTAATATCCTGGAACTGGTTTTCCTTGTTTCCGACGTATAAATCTCCTTGAGGATTGATTCCAGGTATAATATTTTGGCATTTCAGAATATAGCAATGTTTGTGCGATATCATCGTTTTGGCATGTCTCAAAAAAAAATTGGTTAATGTAGTGGTGGCTGAGCAGCTCTTTGTACTGCGTTCTGTGCTGTAAAATACACTCTTTGTCCATTTTCTAAATGCACAGCTAAGTGAACAACAGAAGGGTGTCTCTCATGAATAGGAAAAAGAAAATATTCGCCAAACTGCTTCATTACTACTGACATAGCGGCCCATTTGGTATTGGGTAACTTCATCATTGGAATTCCTCTGCACCAATTCCAATCACAGCCATATCACTCCCTTTGGTTACATATTTTGCAAATGTATTTAATAGATTTCACTGAAGGCAAGATTCAACGTTGATGTGTGCTTTGAATGTCTTTGATAAAATGGGTGAATATGGAACAATCCAACGATTATCTATTTCAATATCTGTTGATTTAATTTGACAATTGTTGATTTTCCCCATTGTCTGCTGTCGATCTGCGACGATACAATGGATAACCGTCATTACCAGTAATTGTTTCCGATATTATGTCCGTGGATATCGTTTTGAACATTTACCATCCATCATACACGGTGAATTTTGATTAAGAGTTCCACAGGGACCATGTATCATGTTTTTGATAACTACCTCATGCAATCCAGGATCTACTTGTACATTAGGGATTTCAGCTGATATCACTGCATCAACTTCATTTGGCCTTATCTTTTCAACCAACCAAATCAAAATGTGTGCATGTGGCAATCCTCGTTTCTGCCACTCCACAGAATACATCCAGCAGCGTGTCTCACCAAACACATTATGTTTTTACGATGAAATCCATTAAAGATTTCAATTTTTGTCTAAAGACTCTGGCTGTAATATCATGACGATCAATGGTGATTGCCCAGGGAATAACTCCTGCTTGATTTCTATCCATTGCGGATTGCATGTAAATGTGATGAACAAATCAGCTGTACCATAATGACGAACATACGACATGGCATTCTTGAGCATATTCGTGCATATGCCGAGGGCTTCTGATGTATGTTGCTGGAAGAATAGTCATCCGGACCGACATTCTGTGCATTTCCATCAGTATTAATCGCATCTCGAAGGTGAATAATACTCTTCAGATCGGAGTTTGGTTTGATTCAACCTGATGAATGTTAATCTCTCCCGTTTCAATTTTAACATACATGTCAACAACATATTTGTGATATAATCGCCGACATTTCAATATGTGATTTTCTTCATTTTCCCGAATCATTAGGCGGTATGAATAATAGTTCATTGAACTGACTTTTTTGTTGGTTTCAGAACCTGTAAATATATTTTGTTTTAATAACATTCAAATATAAAAATTAAAATATACATAATATAATGACTGAGATATTATCGCCATAGCTAAACTAATATTTTAGTTACCTGTAATGGGATTTATCATTTTTATTGAGAAATCGTAGCCATCTTCACCTGCCAAAATATAATGGGATATTGCAGTGCATCATATGAGCGGGTGTGTTTCCTTTATACGTTGTAATTGATCATTCCGACGATGTAAAACAATATCACGGGATTCCAAGTTTTCTCCAACTACAACGATAGCAACTTCATCAATAGTTGGTGCATTAAAAACGTCTTGTATGTTGACCTGCAGGTGTTTTATCAGCTCTGATTACAATTTTGTGATTATCGGATGGCATCAGATCCAGGGCAGTTTTAAACAATATAATCAATTGATTGTGTTGATGAAATAAAGTTTGTAATTGTTCTACAATAGACCTCTTTACTAAATTGGTTATGTGCACACAACGCAGATCAATTTCTTGTGGTGAATTGCCCATAAAATAAATTTTGCAGGAATTTGTTGTCGCTATCTGACACTGGTAACAGTGAACCTGCTCTGTGATATATTTGCCCTTGTATCTGTAAATAAAAAAAAAATATTATGGTGTGGTATAAATTAATGGATTGTCAGTGATCAAACTTAAATAATATTTTTATCTTAAAAAGTATATATTTAGTTTTAACTAATATCTATCAAATATAAAATATAAATAAAAAATGTCACTGAAACTGAATCACCATATAATATGATGACTAAGTGATATATAAGTGATTAAGAAATTAAAGATTAGTGACACATCTTAACTTTGGTGACAGAAAATTTTTGTTCGCTAAAATAATTATGGTAACTGCTATAATACATACCATGAAAGTTGGCATAAAATTTTCCCGAACTACATTTGTTGTCCCAAAATGAAGTCATTTGAAAAGCAATTGTTATATTGTTGGATATGTGTCAAAAAGTGTATAGAATCTGTTCCTATTCCTGAAACCAATGAGTACAATGGTTCTGGTGGTGGATCCAATGGTATCAATTTTACTTTACCATTTGCGCAACACAATCCATGGGCTTCGTTTTTGTATTTTAATGCCTTACAGTGTGAGCAAACCGAGTTCATAGAACCAATAACAACACATTGGTAGTTACTGTAGTCAATTGACACATCGTAACTGAAAGCAGCTCGATTCAAACTGCGCGATTATTAGTTGAATGTCGCGCTCGCGATTCACGCGTTTGTAATATCCGAATTCTTTCACGTTCATTTCCGTCGTCACGTTCTTGTGCAGTACGATTAGATCGTAATTAGCTTGGTTTGTAGCATTTCTGGTTCTTCTACCTAAAATTGCTTCGTCTTATAGGAGGCATATCAAATATAAATTATTTTTTCACTAATCACGAACTAAACAAACACTAACTAAGTAAACACTCTGCACAAAACATGATATACAAATTTGTTTTCGTGTATCAGTTGACAAAAGCAAACTCAATAGATTAGGTCACAGATATATTAATGTTTTATTTACTATCTGCATTACACGATCACTGCACTGTTTTTATTTATTATTGGTAACATTTAAATGTAAGCAGATGTTTCAGAAAGTTTTTTTCGAACTATAGCTGTCAACAGCTGTTTAATGCCAGTTTAATTTTAATTATGAAACGTACAAACTACAATTTTTCCTGAATTCCAAAATATTCCAGATATATTTTCTTAACTTTTTCTTCATAAAAACCTTCCTTCCTCGGATTTCAATGAACATTTTACAAAAAGAATTAACCGAATCCGTCCACCCGTTATCGAGTTTAGCGCTTACCAACACATTTCGACATTCATTTTTATTTATAAGATTACTTAACCATCAACAAGTGTGAAGACTAGTTTACTTGACAGGATAACAGGATTTTGGACATTTTCTATCTCTATGGTTACAAAAGGTAGCATGTTTTGAGGTTGGAATCTATCCCTTTCGTCAGGTAGGGGATGTATTAGTATATACAAACATAACGAACAGAAAGAAGAAAAGATAGTTCCATCATCAATAATAAACTTTAAACAAAGAACTAGTTTATTAGATACCTTACCTTGTTAAAAGTTCCAAAATTTTTGTTATGTAGAATTAGCGCTATATGTTTTGGGATAAAAGTTCCGTTGTCAGGTGTATGGAAACGCTAAATTTAAAGACTGTGTCCTCAGTGTCTGCGCTGCCGGCCGGCCGGGTCAGGCCTGTGGTTGTGCATATGGGGTAGGTTTAATCCGTGTGAGTTTCAATACATTTGTACGTCTTTTTAACTTTCATCAACTTTTTTGTTTTTATACACCTACACACTTGGTGTTAATTGTACATAACCAAAATTTTAGAACTGATGACAAGGTACCATATATCTATTTATAATTACAGTTTTGTGGCTGTTACAGACAGATTTATACTGGTTTACTTCTTGAATATATTCTAAAATCTGTTTACAGTTTGTTAACTATAGATATGATGATAATTGATTTTGTTCAGGAGGAGAGAGAGCTGACAGACATGGAAGTTAGTTTACACCGCACAAGAGCTCTGCTGGGAGAGAAGATCATCCGCCTGAGGTATTTAGAGCAGAGCATTGAGAGAGCTGCTGCCTACACACCTCACCACTCCCAGGACACCACAACCATCACTAACACAGATTCTTCAGGCTTCAGCGGCAGTGACCTGGACCTTTCCAACAGTACGTGTTTTGACTAACCAAATATGTTTCAAAATCAAAATATTCGGCCAATTCAAGAGTTTATTCTTGAAGAAAAGAATCAACAATATATCCTAGTATTATAAAATTCTAGTATTATAGTATTCAAAAACAATAAATGATTTTAAAATATAAACACTGTGTAATGTATTTGTTTGTGGCATTTTTACTGCTACACTCAGATGTAGTTCATGCTCAGCAATGCTTGAACAAAATTCAATACTCACACAATAGCAATAAGTCATATTATCTAAACAATATGAACTACAAGTACATATTACCTATACAGAATCCTGGGGAGTTTTGAAATCAAGGGCAGTAATGTTATATTATTAGCTGAGCATTAGCGAAGCCTGTCACTCAATGGGCTGTAAATATTTGATTTCTGTCTATCTGTCAGTCCTCACAATATTTTTAAAACCAACTGACCTGTAGACTTTAAATGTTGCATTAAGCTTCATTAATAGGCAACGCTGAGTTCTATGATGGTGCATGTCACTCTGTGGGATCTAGCTTAGCATTACCGAATATTTTTACATTGGTCTTATGGGTATTGAGTTGCCATGGTGGCAACAAGGAAATTGCAGAGTAAATAAATTTGTAAATAAACTGAGTTAAGTTTGTTATTAATGATGGAAGATTTGAAAAGATAATAAAATTTCGGAAATTGCCATCGTTATATGTTACAAAATGTATAACCCAACGTTTTGAGGATTGAAATATATCTTCTTCTTCAGGTGAGGAAATAATTAGTACATACATAGAAAAAGAAAGAAAATAAAGACAAAATGAATGGAAAGAAAAGGGAGTCAAACATTCCCGAAAACTGCTTGGAGTCTGGCCAGGAGAAAGGGATACAGACGTCATTGCAAGTTATGAGTACGAGAAGTCAAGAGCACTATCACATATAATACCAGTACAGGCGAAAGTGTACTAACGTGAATATCAACGTTGGCTCTTCCTGCGGTCTTATGGCATTTCGTCTGAAACAATGAGATGGAAAGGCAATGGTCAGGCAGGGTAAAAACAGCCACCTCCAGCATATGTTTTGATCCTAGACATTAATTAATGTCACTGATGTGTTTATGAATTTTGTTGATTGAGGTTTGTTTGGTTTTTAAAATCTTTTTAGATTTGATTTTTTTTAGTTCTTTTTTAAATATTGGTACATAGAGTGAACTAATGTCAACCGAAGATTGACTTAGCAGTTGGTCTTCTAGTTTTATGTATGAAACCTCAATTAGTATGCATTTAAAGAAATTCCCCTCATGTTTTATTATGTTGGCTTCATCCCATTTCATGTGCTAATTTCAGACCAAGATTGTTGAGCAATTGTAAACTTCCCACCAGTTTTTTTTAGTATTTTTTTTAATGTTATTCTTACATTTAGTGGTATTTTGTTTCAATTATGTATTTCCTTATTAAAAGAACATATTATACTGTAAACAAAGCTTTTTGAGACCTGTGTGTCAGATTTTGGTTTGGTTTTTATGAGACTTTGTCTCGTTTCGTTTTCTAAAAGCGGTTATGTAGATTTTTTATTTTAATTTTTTGATCCATGCTTTTCTACTGTTTTTTTGCACTTCTTTATGATAGAATGTGATTATTCATTTTTTAAAAGATCCAATTCAAAATTTTTTTTATTGTTCTCTCAAACCATCTTGTGTGAGCACAAGCTCTTTGCTCTGTCTAACAATTGTGTTTTCTTACAATTAACTGTTGTATTAGGATATCCTTATCTTTTATTACAAGCACATCCAGAAAATGGAGTTTGTTGTGTACTTCTTTTCAATGGTTAGCAAATGGAGGGTGAAATGCTGTTTTGGTGGAACCAAATTTCATTAGGACAAAGAACATAAGGAAAATATGAAAAAAGGGCTAATGGCAAAATATTGTGAGAAAGATGTTACTTTAAATGGACTTAAACCTATGTAAACATGAATGAGTTCTAAGATGGTGCATGTCCAACCATGGAATTTGGCTGAGTGGCCTATGAAACGTACTGAGTACCTTTCTTTCAGTAACCTGATATATAGCAACAAAATATGGGTAATTTGAGCGTTATTTTTACATTGAAGACCTTTTTTTGGGTTCATTCCAAAAGTCGGATAATACAATAATCCAAAAGAGGTTTCGTTCCAATTAACCCGACTTCTTGACACTTTACAGTACTTGAAACTCAAGTTATTAATTCCAGGATATTAAGTTTGTTAGATGTGTCAATTTCATTTAATTTCAAATTGATTTTGGGTGATAGATCTTCAAAAAGTTAAGCTACTAAAGATATCCAACTAATGAAATAACTAAGTTACATAAAGAAAACTAGCCTTGTTAAAATATGTATAATTAAGACAAATTTGTCCAGTATTAAATTGTGTATTTTTTTACAGAATAATATAAAATCGTCTGTAATATTGTTCTCTTAATGTTCGTGAATAAAGTGACCTTGTTTGAAGTTTGTCAGTCTGAGAATAACATTTCCATAAAATTTAAAATAGTTGTGATTTCTCTTTTTAATTTTGAGTTCATTTGCTATAGATTTAGTAAGAGTATGTAGCTAAAACGTATTGGTTCTAGCTGGTCAGTGTGTGAATGGCAGACCTCCAGAGATGTTTTGGACTGAAAATGTGCTTCAGAGTTTGGAGAATATCAACAGTGAAATACGAGAGATTTGGACTATTCTAGGCAAACAGCAAGTGCCAGGTAACTTGTAGTCTCTAGGGGAACTTTTGCTCTGGGGAATGTGTTGTTTGTTAAGCTGCAGTTTAATAAAGTACAGTAGTTTCATTAATCTGAACAGTCGTTGCATAATTTCATAAATTCCAGATGTTTTCTTACAAAATAACCAACAAATTATCACGAATATTAGGAAATCCCAATGACAAAAACTCATTCGAAAACAAATAAGGAATTTATGAAATTAAATGCAACAACTGTGATATATTGTACATTGGGCAAATGAAAAGGAACATCAAGAGACGATTCAAAGAACACTTTGCACATATAAAATACGGAAGAAATGAAAAATCTGCTATTGCGAATCACTGTATTGAATCTGGACATACCATCTCTAATAAAAAGTTTTGATTATTGAAAGAAGTTACTAACACAATACACTTAAATGCTTAGGAAACATTTTACATTAACACAAATCAAGAAAAACTTATCAATAATGAAGACGGAACTATTCAAAATTTAATTCTACTCTCGTATCAATTTATAAGAAAATTAAAATGTAATTCTGTTTAAATATTTTATACTGGCTAATCATATTTCCAAAACCTTTACCATATGTTATTTGAATATCTATTATTTATAAAAATGGAAATATTTATTCATTTGTGAAGTGCCTGATGATGGAATCATTGATTCTGAAAGGCCTTGCAATAAAGAAATACATATTGGAAAATTTGTATTATTTACCAGTGATAGTAAAACTTTTCAACTAACTTTTCAATGCTCCAAGATTCTTCAATCAACTTTTTTATTTTACCATCCATAATATTAATAATGTACTAAATATAATGCAGATTTTTGAAGTGATTTTTGATGTAAGAGATCTAACCATAGATTCATATTCTGGTATATAAAATAACCATCAATTTAAAGTGTTTTTTAAAATTTTTAAACGTACATAATTTTATTTATACAATTATAATAACATTTTGCCTACTCTATTCTATATAGACATTTTGTGATTTATACAAAATTTGGTTCCAGTCGGTTCAATTAAAACATACCTGGATAAGATTTACATAAATGACATTGGTGTTTAGGTTTAGGACCTCCGCCAGTATTGAACTATGAGAGGCGAGCCATAGGCCAGGGAGGGGTGGATTCCTATACTTTGGCTCCTCATCGAGCCAATGATATTGCTGACCGCACTCGCAGGCTGAAGGAATGGCTCATCAGGTAGCAACTATTTGTTTTTAAATATTAAATTTGGATGTAAATACTGATTCTAGTTGCTGTGATTGGAGTCGTATCTAAACAGTTATATAGAGGTATTAGTTTTTAGAGACTAGTAGCCTACAGTGAGCTGATCCTACCTACCATAGGGACATTTTGCCTGTAAAATTCTGCCCAATCTAACAATATGTTCTGTTGGAACTATGCACATCAAGTTTTAAGGTTTTTATATTATAAATAATTGTGGGGTAAATCAGGATTGATTTTAATGACTATGTTTTTGCATAGCCTACCATAAAAACATCATAATTGTACTTGTAATATGTCTGACTGACATGTTTTGTGGACTTATTACTTCTTAGCATGAAATTTGGCAATTACTAAATAAACTGAAATGAAGTCTAGTCAAAGATTCTTTATTCATTTTTGTTCAACGTGATTACATATCTATCTATGTAAGAAGGGTTGATTCAATGCTAATGAAAGGAAAATAGGATTTTGCGATGTCACTGCACAGGAACGAAGAGCACTAATTATCACACTCGAACTAACGAAGGGTGATATTGCTTAGGTTCATTCTGTGCAGTCTTGACGTCATGAAGTTTGTCAGGTATCACTTAATTATTTTAACTTTGAGTCCATTGTCACCTGAAGAAAACAATAGATTTCAATCCTTAAAACGTTATCCTTTTTTCTAACATATAACGATTACAAATGTTCAAAATCCTATTATCCTTTCAAACCTTTCATCATCAATATAAACTTTAAATCAATGGCAATGTTGAATTGCTCCATTTCACCTTCCAACTAGTAGAGTATAAAAAATCTGAAACTCACAGGCACCTGGAACCTGGAGTCCACGTCTGTCTGACAAAGTCCAAAAATGTGGACAATGAAGACATTCAAAATGAACTTTCTGCATCGTTTATACATCAGAAACACCTAGACTCAGGGTGTCTATCGACCAGGAAAACCAGGAATGTTTAACAACATGGAAAAATTAGGGAATCTCATGATAAATCAGGAATATTGTCCAGTTATTCTTGTAATCGTGAATATTTTATATTCCATTGGAGTATTTAGAAGATGCAAGACAAGTGTTGTACACCTCCTGTTACTTTCCGAGGTCAGATAATCGAATCTGTGGAGACTCGCCACATCATTAGCAAAGGACTAATCGGCAGTACAGAAATTACCAATTGTTGAAAAATTTATTGACTAATTATCTAAGTTTTGTAAATAATATTGTGCTTGTAATTAGTATTTTCTATATAATGTTCGAGTTCGCTGCATGGTTGGTGAACACAAAGTGGAATCGCCTATGTTAACACAAGCGTGACTATCAAGGATTAATGCTTTGCAATTGACATTAAATTTCTATGATTATCCTCCCAGATCGCCAGGCCACAAGGGTGGAATAGCTGTTCTCTGCGTCTGGTCATTGATTTATGACCATGTTCTGTTCCTTAGCTCTGCGGGCTACACTTAGTAGTCCTTGCTGTTCTGTTGTGCAGCTCACCAGGCCTGTATTGTGCAGTTATAAAATTCACTCCTTATCCAGTTATGACTGAAAAGTACTGCAACTTCTTGGTGAAATAAGTAACTAAATTAATATTTCTCTATTTGCAGTAAATATCATACTAAACATCAGTATTGTTTTTTCCAAGTGTCAGTAACTGTAGCTGCTATAGTGTTGTACCAATTTATTAAAATACCACTGCGTTTGGTAGAGACAGCCAAAAGTATAGTTTATTTCTGTTGATACTAGAGACTTACTTGAGACTGATTGTATTTTTATTCTGAAAATAAAATTTCTTTAGAACTGGTCAAATAATAACTTAAATTATTTGGTTCATGTAAAAGCAAATAATAAATAACCAACTGATAGTTTCAACCTTGAAGCTAATAAACTTTGTAATTATTTAGCAATTTCATATAAATCTGTTACTTATAGAACCGAAGGTCAAATACTGCCATTCAAAATTATGTACATGGTTGTGCAAGTGTTGAGTGGTGATGCAGATTGCAGCCGGTTACTATGCGTGATGAGCTTAGACGTCAACCACCTGCGAATTATTTATCCAAGCTGAGCGAGAGATAAATTTTGGCCACATTAGTAGCCTCCTGATTGCAAAGGATTAAGACTCAGACAAGGCAAATCGGTGAAAGATCAAAGACAGTCTATGGCATGTTTGTGAATCTATACTATCCATGACACTAAGATTTGATAGTCTACCCCAAATCAAATACAACACCAGACATCAGGAAGACAGCCATACCCACATACTGCATTGAGTTCTATCGCAAAACACTTCACTAGATGAAACCATTTTCCATGATAAATCCCACACCCACACCCACAGAAATGAAAAGAGTGGTTGTCTTATCAAACATCAAGACAACACTGAAATATTTCCTGATTAAAAAGGCTCTCTATAGTTTTAATGAATTTAATTAAACATTAACTGTTCATAGTGTTTGCTAATAACTTTTTATTAGTTATTTGATGTGTTAATTGAATGAAGTAGTTAGTTTTGTATTTGAATTTATCATCAGTTTGATTAAATTTAATATATACTTTAGTTTAAATTATGACAACATTCAGTGCACGAATTGTATACTAATTGAATAAAGAAGTATTGAATTAAATTTAATTTAGGGGAAAGCCTAACTGTTGGTTAAATTTTTGCAGAGTTCGAGACCAACAGACGACAACTCACTTGATTGCTCCAGTCAATCTCTGAACATCTCCCCTCTCTTCTTTGTCACTCGCTGGAGTTCTCCTACATTGTGATATAGATAAATTTGATCTCTTATCCTAGAATTAAGCTCCAATCCCATACAAAACCAAAGATTATCTTAATTTTAGCAATAACTTTGCTTTAACCTTCCATACTCATGCTACTAAAATTATAAGTATACATCCTTTATTAGAAAAGTAGACATGACTTTTATTTTATTAAATTTAATAGTAAGCAAAGCTTTAATATAAGGTGTAAAGTCTACTTCAGTTTTCATCAAGCACTGATTTAAAAGAAAATCTAGTCACTTGTTTTATTTAAATCTTATTAAATACTTGACTTAGAATAATTTTAAGTGTGTATCAATGTTTTTAAGATAATTTATTAGCTGTGATAATTTTAAATCGATGGCATAAATTTTAATTTTTTAATTGTTGTGTGTTTATTAAACTAGTATAATATTTTTGTAACTTGTCTTTTTATATTATTTATTATAGTAGTAAACCTTCAAAATCACAATGCAAATAATATTATGTTTCATAAAAGCAAAAAAAACAATAAAGTTGTTAAGCGTAATCACTTAAGTCAATTTAAATTATTATTGATTATTTATCCGAGTTCTGTTTATTAACAGTTATGTTAAAATATATATTTTTAAAATGTTCCTAGATATATTCTGACCAAAGATCTGTTCATTCTGCAAGATTATTGTTTTTGTTTTAAAACATTTTAACAATATTTTTTATTATTTTAAGGTAAAGATGTGTTGCACCTTTACAATTATTTCAAAGGAATTGTGAGAACTAATACTTTTATTTTTAACAAATATTTTTCTTTCCGTAAAGGTATAAAAGGTCTAAGTTGTGTATTTATGTAATATTTTCTCCCACATATTTTGCAAAAGTCTCATTGCCTTTTGTTTGTTGGTATTTCAAAAATGATTTAACTGATTGCACAAACAAAATATACTAACACCAATCTCTGGTGAATAGTATTGTTCATTTTACCAATACTAACATTATTTAAACATGAATTAAAAACAATCATTCAGTGTTCAAATTACTAACATTATTATTTTATAGTATATTTTAAAATAAAATCTAAAACATTTAACAATGCCTTTAGTGAACATTTTATTATTTAATAATTTTTACACATATTATCTATACTATTAATATCTGGACATAATGCATATACTTTTATGAATACTTTATCATATAATTCCTAAGTGCTGCACTGATTTAAAGTTTTTTAAATTTATTTTTTACTTATATTTAAACTATGTTTTGAAAAATAGGAAATTAAAATAAATTTCATGACTTATTAACAACATCTTTTTGAAAACATGAGTTGTTGAAGAATTGAATAGTACTATGTTATGTCTTTTGTAATGGTAACTTATTTGATCCAACTTAACTAGTTTATTAATATTTAAGTGAGTTTATTTCTATACTTAGTTTTTCAGTTTACAATCTAGAATAATTATTGACAAGGTGATAAAGTTATAAGTCTGTCAAGATGGTGCTAGATATCTTAGTAGTTAAAACGTCACAATTGATATAGTTTAGCGTTTTAGATAAATTTTGAATTAAATTTAGTGGTATATATGTTTTTAATATAATTTAGCAACTATTAATTTTATTTTTATAGCTGTTGCAGCTATTACAGTATTCAACATAGCAAACTATCAATTGTTTATATTCATTCAGTATTAGCCAAACACTTAAAAAATTGTAAATGAAACTTTTCTTTAATCCCTCAATGAAATAAAACAAAGAAAACCAAAAGGAGATAGCACTCTTTGCTTATGAACATTTATTGACATTTAGTTTACATCTTTCCTGGATCAGTGAAAGTTGCTATAGTATTACCGAAAAGAGGAAGAGTACCCTTCTAATAATACTGTAATAGTGTGTCAAAGATCTCTGGCAATTTAATGAGTCCCTAAGTATAATATTTTAACTGAATTTATTTGGGTTATTTGGGAAAGTTCCACTAGTATTTCCAATTGCTTCATCATATTTAGTTTCTTTCCCAAAAGGATTTTCTATAAAATATGTGTAACCCACCTAGAAGCTCCATTTGTGCTGAGATACTTCAAGTTTAAGATGAAATCTATCATCTCTTACAGTCAAACTTAAGATGTTGTTTTCTGTATTCCTTTCTGGATTCCAGCCAGTCACATAAAAGTAACTCATTGGAAAAATGAATATTTCACTCTGTAGCAAATGCATCTGACTGTGAGAGCCAATTGGAACAGGTTTTTTGTTCTGAGACGTATTAAAACTATTTTTTCTGTGATAGTAAACTTGAGTAACTTTTTAGATTGATCTTACTTTAATTGGACGAGATAGAGGACACTTAACTAATGTTTATGTTGAAAATTATTATGCTCTATCAGTATTTTGGCATTACAAATACTTAACTAATTCTGTGTCCATTCAGTGTGAGAATTTTAGTTTTCAAAATTTCAAAATTAAAACAAAAATTTATAGGTAAAAAATTTTAATCGTTTCAACAATTTTGCCGTAGTTATTTCTTTGAAATATTTTATTAAAACTCTGTTACATCTCCACATAGTTAAAGAGTCCAATATTTTGTTAAGAACTAGTGAATATAACATAATTATCTCTCATTTCGTACCCACCACCTTGGTGTATAGAAAAGCCATTCTAAATGCAGTAATTACTATCACATGTCTCCCTCCATTATATTTGCTGTTATAACGTTGGTATGTATGGTATTAATTATAAAACCATCGTTGAACAATAATTTTTAGTATTTTTAATTTACTAAACGTAATGTTCAGTTTTAAAGGACCGTGTTATGTTTATATATTAGTAGTAAAACTTTACGTTATATTTTTTTATATGATTATCAATGATTTTCCATTGTCGCTGAAAAATGTACTTCCAATATTTTCAGTTTCAACTAGGCCTAATGTGTTTATATTACTTTAGTCAAATATCAGTTGAAAATTTCCGTCTAAACAGATACGTAATTTAAAAAATGAATGTTGTCTTCCTGTCACTTGCACATTTCCATAGATTGTGTTTAACACGATTTAAGTAGATATTAAAATGTTGTATAGTCAGATATTGTATTTTTCTTGAAGGTTAGTTACTCAGCTCCACAAAATCTCGGATTATAAATATCTTTACTGTACTTTATTATCATATTTTTATGTAAAATCTAAAATAAATGTGTTGTGTTACGAGTGTAATTAATGTAAGAGTAAAATGTTGTAAAGCAAGTAAAATCTTGCAATAGTTAATATAACATTCAACAGATGTTATTTATGTAATACATTATTGAACTTTGCATAATTATGCAGGGTCATTGCAAAAGTTGTTAATGTATACTAAATTGTACAAGCAATAAACAATCAATCTCTTGATGTTTTATAACAATTGTATAAGTTTTAATATTAACTCACTGGTGTCGTCATTACGTGATATTACTTTTTCCCTACCTAATTATAAATTTTTATGATCCTATTTCTGCACCAAAATGTTAAAAACATTATTCTGTTATCTTTAGAAATTAGTGTTGCTCTGGAAGTTTTAAGATACTTGCAGACAGTGCATACTGCAATCTCTGATCATCATTCTTACCTGATTGTCTGAGAGCCAGTCAGTACCTGACAGCAACTTGGGTTCATCAGTGTACTTGTATCGTTTGTCCAGAAATATCAATTTCATTATCATGTAGTTATCAAAATAGCATCTTCAAGTTATGAAATTTTAATGGTTTTAATAAAGATGGTTTAAGAGAAGTGCATTGTACATCTCAAAAATGTCTATGGCTTTGAAGAACCATTTCGTGTCATTGGTCTTTAGGTGGTATTTAGAATTTTTGAGGAGCTGTAATTCACTTCAAGATTACAAATGTTCTAGGACGCATTTCGCTGTCACTAAAAAAAAAAAAATAATAAAGCTTCCTTAAGGATTGGATACGCAGCAGGGCAAATAATCTTGCAAGACTTTTAAAAAGGCAGGAAAATCGAACCTTATAATTTGATAGATGAGCAAAAAGCTGAACATGTGGAGTCAATCGTCAATCAGCAGACCCTCCAACTGCCTAATAATGGTGGTCATCGGATTATTTTGAAAATTGTCACTGGTTCTACTATTTTATGACGTTCAACCCGAGGAGAGAATTCCATATGGAGTGAAGACCCCACAATGGGCAAGAAATAATGATCACTGAAGAAAGTAATGTACACTGGTTTTTTTTCAGAAATATGGGATTAGTGAAGGCTATTAAGCTAGAGGGTTAAAAGTCTGTTACAGCTAGTTGATACACTGAACATAAAGGGTTTAATTTTGTACCACAACAATGCCTCTTCTCACACTGGTGCAAAAACTTTATTTCACTGAAAATATCATTGAAATGAAGTAGCATCTCGCCCTTATTCACCTGATTTTGCTCTGTGCGACTTCTAGTTATGTTTAATTCTGAAGAAACATTTGCATGATCATCGCTTTTCTTCGGAAGCTAAAATTGATGATTAAATTTGTGATATTTCTACTCCATTCCAAAAACAAGAGTGACTGGGTGCTTTCAACGAGTGAAAAATCAGTCTTCAGAAGTAGTATATTGAAGCTAGAGGGGATTACTTACTCTCAACACGCCTAATGTTTAGTAAATCGAGCACAAAAACTACATATATCTTAAAACTTTCATAGGAATCCTCTTATCTAGTATATAAAAATAATTCTGATTACTTATAATAGTTTTAGGTATTTTTTATTTAAGTTACTTTTAAGGGTATGTCAAATTATTATTATTGTCAGTTATTATCAAATCTATGAAAATTTAAAAATGTAAATCGATAAGAAAAAGTGATCATTTATAACAATTATAATTTGATAGTTTTAGATTATTCAATTAATGATTCATTGTAACTAATGTGAGTTCCAACAAATAAAGAAATACACTTTTAATTGTGTACACACAATTAAAAATATAAAAGATTATGACAAAATGTTACATAGATAATTAGATTGTCTACGAAAACAATAATAACACATCCAGCTTAGTTGGAAGAAAGCTGCACATGTGGCTGTTACCTCGAAATGTCAAACTGAATAAGCATTTTTAGATTAAATGATTAATTGGCGGAGCTTTAGCGAATAGGGCTGGGAATATTTCATTTCTGTCTGTCCTCACAATATTTTGAAAACGTACTGACGTATAGAGTTGTACATGAAGCTTCATTTATATATGAATAACACAGTTCAAAAATTGTTAAAACCACTCCATGGGATTTGACTGAACGTTAGTGAATTTTTTAACATTGGTCTTATGGGTAACCATGATGACAACAAGAAAATAACAGAGTTCATAAATGTGTAAACAAACTCAATACGCCCTTAAGAGATTTAAACATAATAACAACATTATCCTAATTATCTCAACACATACATAATTTTATAGTGCTTGGTATGTGGACTTTTATTATTTATTCAAACACTGAAAGAAAACCTAGTTTAACCATTGACTATCAATTAAGATTCAAATATTTTTACCCTCAGGTACCGAATTCATTTTTCATTTTGCAATGAAAATCATTGTGTGGGAGTTTAGGCTCACGTAAAAATATTAAATGACTATTTAACATGTTAAAATTGTACTTTATTATCTACTTTATTATGTACTTTATTGTTATGTTTTAAGTATTTAGTTGCCTAGCAACAATTAGATTTATACCAGATCTACCACCAAAAAATAAAATTATGTGGATCGTTAGCTTGCTTTGGCCAATCCCAAGTTTGAAGGTTAGGCCTTGTCACTTTTTTTTATTCATCGCCACTTTCACTCAAAATTTTGTCATCAAGGTTACCATTATTCACTTTATTTTTACTTTCATTGAGTATTTTCTCCATAAAGTTACTAAAGAAAACAAAACAACTTCATTTTACCATGACGTCATTTCAGACGACAATTAATCAAAACAATCAATAGATGGAGTGGTAAACTATAATTAATTTCGAGAGAGATGACCAGCTTCAAAATCGAATATTTTATGACCAAATGTAAAAATAATCGATACCAGGAGTATATTACGACTTGAAAATGACGAACTTAGCATGATGAGCAGTGCCCGTTATTGGTAATTATGCCGAAGTTAACTGTTGACGGCCAATATACGTCATTGGTAGCCAATGGGTTAATGAACAAACATCTGAGTGTATCATGTGGCAAGATATGTTGAGAAAAATGTCATATGTATACTTAAAATTTTTCATGAAATTTCATTTCGACAAGAACGAGTTCTATGATACATCATTTTCGTGTCAGTTTATGTTTATACGATTGTCTGTTTATCTATCTGTTCGCAGGACATCTCGAGATTCAAATGAGCTGTAGATATAAAATTTTACATGCAACCTCTGCAAAGCCTGTTATGACACATAGTGTGGTGCGCTTCTACCTTGTTTGTATAACATTGATTTAATACTATGAACTCATATCAATTTCTTTCAAAATCAAGGACTGGTTTAGTGGCTTCCAATCAATCAGAAATTATGTTTTTAAGTAGAATATATTTCATTGTAATGATTCAAACTTCAAGAGTTATCGAACAATGAGTAAGAATAAAAGTTGCTTCAAATTACAGGAACGTTTGGGTTAATTTGTCATTGTGTTTCCATTGAAGTATAATATTGGTGCAATCTTTTCTTGTAGCTTGTGAACTATAATGGTTAGTGTACAAGTTCTAGCAGGCTATTTATAAGGATCGTAATGATTCTTAGAAGAATATTATGAAGTTGATAGTTCAAATCCTACAGCAAATGTGTGAAATGTTCAAGATACTCTATTAGTATAATATTTTAGCTAAAATTAATTATGTAAGGAAATGTACCTCATTATAACTCATGGTATTGATAGATGCTTGTAGACTTTTACGTGCTATTTGGAAAAAGCCAAAACTGCATTATTAAGTATACTTTTTGATATTATAGGGGACAAAATAATATCTTCTCATATTATTTTGGGTGAGCTGAAAATATTTTCCCTCATTGTTGGCTTAGAAGTTGATTGTCTTTTATTTTGTATGAACTTAATTGTCAGTAAATTACGAGGGCCGGTTTTATTTTCAACCTCTGATCTTGCCATGATGGCAAGACATGTGGCAGTTGTGTGCAGTAGTTGATCACACATCTTCCCCACTACTACATTTGTCAGTGCAGAGTTCAAGTGGTCATTTTGCGCTTTGTCACATAAACATTGTTGCTTCTATCGATTCTCCTGCCAAATATAAATTGAGGAATGTTATTTGTTTTTTGTGAACAAAAGAGAATAGTGTAGCATAAATTTATTGGAGAATGTGCTATTGTTTGTCTCAAATTTCTCATAAAAGTTTATCTTTAAAAATTAAAGAGAGAGGAAAAAGAGGAATCTGATAAAGTGGAATTGTGGTAAAAATTGGTAGGTAAAGGTTCATTGATTGGAAGACATATTCTATGATAAATATGTCAATATAAGGATATCAATTAATTTGGAAATTATAAAATGAACATCCAAATTTGGCATGTTTTAAATTCATATTAAAAAGGTATTTCAAGATTGAGAGTAAATCATCTTGAAATAACTTTGGTTGTAATATATGATGTTGATTATTTATATTTTGCACTATATCTTATTTAAATGGAATGATTAATACATATCCAACATTTTAGTTTTCTAATACCATTACAGGTTTTCAAGAACAAAAATTAAAGTAAATTTGTATGAATAAATTTAGAGCATATTGCAAATCTGTCACTAAAATAACAGAGTTAAATGTCTTTAAGAGGCAGCTGTACTGGTGGCCATCTTTATTTTAGTTCCATAAAAACAATGTTTAACTTCAAACTCTTTTATGACTTTATTTTGGTTGTAAAATTAAGGGAAGATATCTCGTTTTAAGGAAAAATCAATTATCAAATTTTTATTGGTTAATCATAAGAAAATCACAAACCTTTTGTACTACTTTTTTGTTTATTCAATTAAAAAGTATACTCTTTGCTGTATATTAATCATATTTTTAAAATGAGACATTAACGATGATTCTACAACCAAAACTAATAGGGGTAAATGTTTTTTAGATTTAACATTGATCTTATGCGGTAAAACTCAAGGTCATTTCACAACAGTCGGCTCATAAGTTTTAAGAAGTTTTTAATACTATATCTTCACAAGAACTCACATTTCACACTATGTAGGATGTATTAATTTTGTCTTTGTCATGTTTTAACCTTGATTTTTCTAAAAAGTATTAAAATATGTTTCTTTATTAAGGTTGAACAACCACATGTTTTGATTGATTTTTAAACAAATTTCCAACTTAACATTTTTATCGTGAGCTCCTAATATTAAAAAACAAACTATATTAGAAGGGATAATGTTTATTTTTAAATAATGTATAGCTTTACAAAATTACACTAAGGAGTAATTTATAAAGAAATAACAAAAATATTCTGATGAGATATGTTACCTCTTGTTTAGTATGAGAATGTTCTCTTCTATTGCCAGTGAATTTAGAACTGTTACGTTGAATGTATTCTTTAAATCAAAACTTTGTATTTTGTGGTGCTGATGTTGTTGGCCTTAAACTGTTTTCATAGTTACTTCCCGTTGTTTAAAGAGTAATGTTACACTTATGAGATCTCATATAACTATAGATAAGTCCTGTGTCTTAACTATAATAAAGATGCTGTTACTGTAGTCTCTACACTATTGTGTTTGTTTATTTATCTTAGTAAATGAAAATTGTATTAATAGATTTTGAAACCTACCAGAGAATTTCATTTTGTTTCCCCTCTTTATACCCAATAAAATATTATTGTGAAATTTTAATTTTAATGTGACGACAATTTATTTATCATTTAAATCAGAAAACACAAAACTAAACAAAATCACACAATGATAATACATGAAGGACCTGCTGTAGTAGATATTTTAGTTCTAATCCCATGGTGGCATGGTTGAACTGGACAACTGTGGCACTTCCAGCACAGGCCAATGTGGGTGAAACCATGATTTTGCTTTTCAGTTTGAAAAAGTGTGTTAATAATGGTTTATATTTTACATCCTTCTGTACATTGGTTACCCAATTCTTATTTTAAAAAATCTGAAAAAATCAATAAAACATTTGGAGTAAAATTGATGATACTATGATATGGACTGCTCAAATTGTGTAACAAATTAACCCCTAGAAAGCTAAGGCGTCGTCACTGTGATGACGCGATACAGTTTTTTTAGTGTGCCGCGCTAAGTTATTGTTTGAAACGCGCCCCCCCTCCACGTAAGGTCAGTCAACCCTCCGCCGGGTCCGTGAGTAGTTTGGCAGCCATCTCGCTTGTATAGTGTTTGTGCAATATATCGAATGCGTAGTCATGGAGACGAAACGTTAGCTTGTACGTTGTTTTTACAATAGCATAGTGTCGTCTTGCCGAGATAGTTTAGTGTTTTACGTGCTCGTCATATGTACGAAAGTTTAGTGTTTCTATGTGCTTTTGTATGTGATAAATTTGTAAATATTTTATGTAATATAGTTATTGGTGAACTCTCAAAATGGATACGGATCAGGAACAACGTATTCTACAATGTTTGAATGAAACTTTATCTGATGACTTTATGTCTGAAGAAGAAGAAACCACTCCACTGAGCAACGATATTACTCCGATATAGACGACAGTGATGATACAGACGCTAACCCCCGACTATTCACCATCAGGTACTAGTTCTGCTAGTGATAATGAAGACTTACTGAAAAATACCTACAGCTAAAATTGCTACACAAGGGATAGTTTATGGATACTATAGATGAAAACTTTCATTGCTGTTATTACAGCTTATTGCCATGGTCCACCGACAGACATTCCTCAGGTAGGAAATGCACCTTTAGCTCGTCCTGCTTCATCACAAGTGGCTATAGACCTCAGGCAGCTTTAGCTCGTCCTGCTTCACCACCAATGTCTAGACCTCAGGAAGCTTTAGCTCGTCCTGCTTCACCACCAGTGCCTAGACCTCGAGCAGCTGTGGCTCGTCCTGCTTCACCACTAGTGCCTGTACCTCAAGCAGCCGTAGCTCCACCACCAACTGTAGCTCATGGACCACCACCAGTTCCTCGTGATCCACATCACTTTATATGTCCTAATCAGCGTATGCGGGGAGGAACGGACACTTTTGGAGTAACATTCCATCACGACCAACAAATACCAGAGCATCTGCAAGAAATATAGTACATATTCGGCCAGGTCCAACTGTTAATGCAAGAGACAAAACAAACCCTTTGGATGTGTTTTCATTATTTTTGTACAGATAATATGAAAGACAGTATTATAAGTCACACTAACTCTGCAATAAGAAGAAAACAAGTAAATTACACCAACTTTACAATTACAATTTCAGAAATTACTAGAGAGGAGTTTTGATGCATTTTTAGGTGTCCTGATTTTGACGGCAAGTCAAAAAGATATAATCACATGCCCTCTAATGAACTATTCAATGTAGAATTTTGCGGTAACCGTTATCTGGCTACAATGAGCTGTGCGTGATTTGATTTTTTAGTGGAGGCCCTTCGATTTGATGGATTTGAAAACAAGGAATGAGAGACGTAGGCAAGATTGCTTCACTCCAATAAGGGAAGTCTGGGAGATGTTTTGTGGCATCTTGTAGAGACAATTACAAACCAGGATCATACTTAACAATTGATGAACAGCTGTTGGCATTCAGAGGTCGTTGTAAATTTCGTATGTATATCCCTAACAAACCAGCAAATTATGGAATCAAAATTGTGATGGTTTGTGATACAGGTTCTAAATACATGATAAATACAATGCCATATTTGGGTAAAGGAACCACTCCCAGAAATATACCACAAGCCGAGTTCTTCTTAAAGGAGCTGACACAATGCGTCTACGGTTCAAATAGGAACCTCACCATGGACAACTGGTTCACTTCGATCTCATTAGCAACACAACTTCTAAATCCACCAATAAATATGACTTTAGTTGGGGACTCTACGTCGGAACAAACCTGAAATACCTCCAGAGATGAAAGAAGCTGGAGATCGACCGGTTGGGTCTTCAATGTTTTGTTTTTGATGACATAAAACAATGGTGTCGTACAAAGCAAAGAATAAGAGAGAGTCGTGTTGTTGCTCTCCAACTACTCATGAGCAACCATCCATCAACCCCAAGGAGCAAGAAGCCAGAGATTATCGAATGTTACAATGCATCCAATGCGCCGTTGACAGTCTTGACCAGATGTGTAATAACATGTCGTGCAGCCGAAAAACTAGAAGATGGCCATTGTGTGTTTTTTATGGCATGATTAACATAATGTTAGTCAATTGCTACACAATTTACGCACATAACATTGTTGCTCAGGACTCAAAGCCAGTTTCGAGACGTGATTTTGCAAAAAAATTGCACTGTGAACTTGTCAAGCCTTGACTTTAACATCGAAATCGCATCACAACTTTGCCAAAGCGTCTACGCGAATCTATCGCCAGCATCCTGGAAGTTGATATTCCTGCTGCCTAAATAGATCCTCAACTTGTCCAGGGAAGAAAAATTTGTGCATTTTGTTCTTAAAAAAAAACTACGAATGAATGACCTCCCATTTCTGCCGGCGCTGCTCAAAGGCAATGTGTGGTGAACACCAAGGGAAGTGGTGTGTGGACTGCACTTGTTAAGTTTTCAATTGAAAAAAACTATTATATTTGATGTAATTAAGCTTTTATATTACTTTTTTCTCATTAAAAACCCTTTTTATGTAAAATTAAAATGTTTTTATTAATGGTAGTCTCCTGACGGACGAATGTTTTAGCTGTAAACGTGTTTTTTTACGAACCTTAGCTTTCTAGGGTTAAGTAGAGCACTTTTCACAATAGGAACAAAAGCTATTAGCGTCAACAAAACCCTCAAGAATGCTTATCATGCCATTTTTGAAAGCCACCTTAGATATGGAATCCTTATGTGGGGTGCCACATCAGCAAACAATCTTGAACGTGTTCTACTTCTGCAAAAACAAGCACTAGGAGTTGTGGCTGGTTTAAAACCCCAGGACAGCTGCAGACAATTTTTTTTAATGGAAGATACTAACAGTCATAAGTTTATACATTCAAAAAATAAACTAAATACAGTAGGAAGACACTTACGGCATAATGGAGATATGCACCACTGCAACACAAGGCATGGTAACAACTTCACTCTACAAAATCACTTTGGGATCTTTTGTGAGAAGAAACCTTTGTACATGGGGGCTAAATGTTACAACTGACTTCCTGATAAAATCAAAAGTGTGAAGGCTAGAGTTTTGAAGAATAAACTGCATCATTGGCTGTCCGAGAGATATTTTTTTTAATTTAAATGAAATTTTTAATGAGACTTTTTTGACAATATTTCTTGATCACTTCAATTCTTGATGATTTTGAAATTTACACACACAAATATATATATATATATATATATATATATATATATATATATTTTAATCTAAAATTTCATGGAATAAAAAACCAATCAGTTTTTATACACAATATTTATTCACAAGTATAAAAATATGTACAATATTCAACATAAATAAATAACTAATACTATTACACATATTAGTCTGTGTCATAACTAATAGTCTAGCTAAGATTTTAAGTATTGATAGAGAGGCAAGATAAAAAAATACAACAAAAAAGCTAGTAAAACATTGCCTCACAATGATCAAAGAATAATGAAATACACAATCACTCACTGACTATCACAATATTGAAAACAAACACATTCGCTGTTTCCTATAATATTAAATTGTTATTGCTTTAACTATCGTATGAATGTCAATAGATTTGTAATCAGCAAGATATCCTCTATTGTTATAAGTAAGAAAAAAAGCTTCATGAATAATTAGTGATGAGGAGTTCGTCCTGTTTACACATCTAATAACAATTTGAGTGTAAAATTGGGGTTTCATATAACCATGTCCTAAATAGTCGATCCATCTATCAGATTCTCCATTGATTTATATAATATATTGATCAATTAATTGATACCATATTTTAAAATATTTAGTAAAATTTATAATAGTTTTTTCATGTGAAATAAAATATCAGTTACTTGTACTGTACACAAAATTAATTCACAAAATGCCGATTATTTCCCCTATCCCTTCACCAACTGAAATAGTTTACTTTCAGATGAGCTTAACAATTCACATAATTAAATTTATCAAAAATAATCTTTTCAGATGTGTTATTAAAACAAGCAAACTCTGAATATGACAAAATAATAAATTCAATGGCTGGAGACAGATAGAAATTCAGGAGAGTTTAAACGAATAACAAAAGAGCTTATGATTCAGTTGAAATAACTTAATGCCCTAAAGTATTGAGCTCTTCGTCTGTAGTTTTAGATTCATTACATTGCCTTTTTGAAAATTTCTCTCCTTTGCCTTGAAGTTTTCTTGTCCATGTCTCGTACAACATTTTCCATTCTCTTCTGCACGGTATCCAAGTATCTAGCTACTGCATGAGTCGTAGATCTCAAGAGTTCAAGACCCATTCTTAGTTTCATCTGTGCAAGTCTTCTCAGAAAGCCGAAGAAACCATGATCTCGGGAAGGTGCAACTGTTGTCAATTCTGGTTCTTTGGGCATACTCCATGTTGTACTTTCAACTGTGTTTTCATGAGAAGGTGAAGAATTGTCCTTTTCATCATCTGTTGATTTTTCTGTCGTTGGCACATCTGTAGTCGTTGAATCGCCTCTTTCAGTTGTCGTTTGCTCATCAGGAAGTGACCCATCAACTTCGTTTTGATTTAGATCGATTTGTCTCTTTTGACGGTCAAGTTTGATGTTCCTCGGGCCGTGTTCAACTGCCAGCACCCCTTGACGATGCCTAACCTCGTTGTTATAACTCCCAGAAAACATAGACATTGAATCAACATTTGAATACGAGTCATCACTTGCATGCAGAGCACTGAAAGTTGGCTGACTTTTATCGGACTTGTCCTCCTCTGTCAATGATGGTAGACTCTTGGTTTCATCGTACTCAATGTCAGCATAGCCTGTTTGCTTATGGTTGCTACTGGTGTAGCTCCCTGATTGAGTTCCGATCTCAGAAGGATTGCTGTAAGCTGTGTACTCAGCTGGTGTGGGATATTTACTAGATTTGTCTTCACTTACTGAAGGATATTTGCTGTTCTGATTGTCTGTCATAGACGTGTATTTTGTGTTTTGGCTGTCAGTCATGGAAGTGTATTTAGGGTTTTGGTGATATTTACTCTCTTGATCTTCTATCAATGATGAGTACTTACTACTCTGAGAATACTTGGTTGACTGATCATCACTAACAGAGGAATATTTGCTATTTTGGGGCTCAACACTCAGGCCTGTCAGAGTTGAATATTTGACATTGTTAGAATCCGAGTTGCCATTCGAATCGATTGAGGACGAATATTTTGAGTTGTATTGAACACCACTGGTTGTGTCCACAGAAGACGTGTACTTCTGGTCATCGTACCCTGTGCCTATAGAAGCACTGACAGAAGAGGTGTATTTGGGATCTCCATACTGAGTAATCACAGAGCTACCACTCGGACCAGTGTACTGGGCACCACTGAGGCTATATGAAGGACTATACTTTGTATTTAAACTGGCAGAGTCTGGTAAAGTGGAGTAGCCTTCCGGGTTTCTTCCTAGCGTAGTTGACACATCACTCAGTGCTGAATACTTGTCTTTCTGGTATCCCGTTTGGTAACCATACTCGTGAGAAGGATCATACCTGTATTTACTCTGAGTGGAATACCGTGTTGGTGAGGAAGCTGCTGCTGCTGAAACTGGTGATTGAGGTCTTGAGTATTTGTTGTATTTATTTTCTGTTTGCTGCATTCCTGCGAGCACTTGCCCAAACACTGTTTCTTCAGGCTGACCATTATCTACCTCGCCATTGGAATTGTACTCGTTATAATAGTACATATGACCATCTGGAGATGGAGTAGGTGATTTTTCGTAAGTTCTCCGTGCTGCCACTCCACCTCCAAATGGATACAAGAGTAGTCCAGCTAGTCCTGCTGTGAGAACTAGACCTACAATTCCAACTCCTACAGTGGGCATGATCTCCCTGGATAAGTAGTTGTAAATTCTCGTAGACAGAGGTCTAGATCCACTCGGCGCAATCCTAGTAGAATTGTTCTCTTCTGTGATTTTGCTTTCAACAACACCATCTGGTTTCTTGGAAGGGCGGCGACGACGGTTCTTGTTCTTCTTCCTCTTCTTTGTGCCTGGTTTGCGAGTTCTCTTAGTAGTAGTTGTGGGAGTTTCCGTTGTTCCAACTTCCTCTGTTGTCTCTGCATTCACAATGTCTGTGTGAACAATGACTGAGGTAGTCGGAACCAACTCATACTGGTAGACTGGCTTAGATGGTAGTGTTGTAGAAGAGGGAGTGGTGGCTGGACTTGGAGCTGCAGAAACCTTTCTTCTAACTGACTGAGGTGCGAGGGCTTCAATCTTACCTGTTGTGATTGGAGTGTTTGTAGCATTACTTTTTTTAACCGAAACAATATTTTCTGGCTTATTCTTTACTGTTGCTGCAGAAGGAACTCTGCCAACCACTATAGGAGTTTTGTTTTTGAATTTTGCATCTTGCAGCATCAGTGCAGGTATTTTAACAAGAGGTTCTTGATTTACTGATTGTTGAGTTTTCTTAGGGTTTTCAACTTTTGTGATCGTAGCTGCGTTCTTGCTTTCTGATTTAATAAATGTGGAATTTTTTACATTTTCAGGTGCTGTTTTTAGGGCTTCCTGAATTGGCTTGGAAACCTTCTTCTTTGGAGGAGCCTGAGTAGAGGCCACTGCAAGTGGTTTTGTCGGCTGTTTCTTCTGTGATGCCTGAGTCGATTGTTCGCTGCCATTCAGTAGAATCCATGTTGAAATCCCACTTGCAGGAGTTGACTCGGCAGTAGCAGGCTTTACATACTGTGTATTTGTCACTACCTGGTATGAATGAATGTTGTCAGCATCAAGAGGAATTGCTTCACCTTTGCCTACAGGTACAAACTCGTCAGTGTTGAGATGTTGGGTTTTAATTTTTGGTGGTGTTCTGATGTCAGTTGCAACCATGTCTGTCGCCTCGGGAGACTGCAGCAACTGTTTGGTGACCATCTTGAGACTCTCTCCGATAGGTGTCGGGTTGGTGGGCTGGGCTCTAGCGACACTCGCAACTGTGGGCGACGGCTCAGCCTTCACTTGTTCCTGACTCTTGCTTTCTCTCTCTCCTTCGTTTCCCCAAAAAAGTGGCCTAGAAAACAAAAAATAGTAATCAGCCTTTGGGAAATTCTCATACATGATATACCTTTTATAAATTAATGTTATAGTAAAAGAATAACCTGATATAAGGGATCAGATCCAGGAGAGCATAACGAAGTCCTACTAACCAAAAATATGAAGTAACTCATTTATATTTCGTTCGTTAAAATTTATAAGAAACTGCGACTATTACATAGAAATGGTGGGGGGAGGGGGTTGAAGCGGAATGATTGGGGCATGGTTCTTAGGACATGACGGGGCATGACAAAAATTCTTTCCGGGGCCAGCCCTGCAAATTACTATGCAAGTTATGATATAATATTAAGTGTAATAAAATATATTATATTAAGTTTTTAACAACTGTTATATTTTCCTAAAAATAGAGATGACCAAACAATCTGTCCGTGAAAACTTTTGAATGGTTATTATAATTAAATTAAATTTAGATGATATTTTTAAAGTAATAGGTCTTACATTTTTATCTTCAATATAATAAAATTTGGATTAAACATTCAAATGTATAATGTGTTACATTAAACATTAAAACACTAAATAAATAAACTAAAGATGCATCAAGATGAAGTTTTGCAAGATACTACGTATTTATAATTTGTCATTGAATACATTTGAAAAACATATTTTTGGGCATATTGCAAGGAGACTGTCATTAGATCTCATGAGTCCACATTTTTCAGGGTCAAACATTTCCTATTCAGACTGCAATTTCACCATAACAGTGTTTGCAACTCAGAACATTTTATATCCATAAATAGAATAGCAAATCAAAATAAACTTATGTCTAAAAGTATAACCGAATGGTATAAAAGCATCCCTAAATTACTTTTGTTTTTGTTGAAAAATTATCAGACAACATGGACTTTTTGAACACCTCCAGATTTTCTTGTAAAACATTTGTTTATACAAAAGAATCAATCAATCAAAGGAAACCATGAAAAGTATCAATATGTATTGAGCATACATATCTGTAAATGTTTGGGAAAGTACTAAAGGTTGAAACATTGTTGTAATAAAATTTAATCTAAAAATAACATAATTTAATAATATAAGCAAGTTATTTCATATACTGGTATTTAGTCTAGATTAAATATTATCTTTATGAATACATTACTTACATTCTGAGGTTTTTTTAAAAACGCTGTAATAATACAACTGTTATTTATTTATACATTACAAACCCAATGACATTAAGAAATGGACTCATGTCAAAGCTTAACTTATTTTCCATTCAAGTAAACAACATTGTAAATAAGACAGTGTTTTTACCTTTAATAAGTATGAGTCTTATAACTAAAGCAGTGTAAAAAATAAGGGTACCTTTTTTTGTCAAAGTCCCTCTTGGGTCTTTCTTAATCCAAATTATGTCAAGGAATACTGCCAACATCTCTTTGTTTTAGTGTTTCTGGGATTTAAGATTAAATCTACAGTTTCATGAGTCATGGCTCTGAGAGGCGATACTTTTTGTAAAATTTTGTAAGTAAAACAAGTGGATGTTTTCAAAGACTGTGGATGTTTACAATAAACATTAATCAGGAGTGTAAACAATAAAAAAATAAGGTGATAAGTTGGACAGTGGATTGAGAGCAACACATGTTTTATAGTAATCAGTTGTTTTAAACTAAGCAAAATTCCTCTCATAAGATTAACATTGGAACCTTAGAAGCCTGTGAGGCAGAGCCCTATAGTCAGTTGTATTTCAAATCCACAGACACTTGCAGAGTGTATGAGATACAATTTGGTACAAGATAAGAACAACATAATAAATAGTTATAGATACCTGAAATCATTGTAAAATCTTTTATAACAGATAGGTGCCTTTGTAATACCCTCATACTATTCACTCATAGTATACTCTCATGTGGTTACCTCAGAATACCCTTATGTATTACTCTCATACTATATCCTAACAGTATTACATCATAATATACATTTATAGTATTTATGGTAGTATATACATATATTGGAGATAACTTTTGGCATGAATCAATAAATCGAACAAATTTGAAAACAAGTCACCCTCTGGTATCTGGTATTTTACTGTTCTTGTTACAGAAATTTCACAGTTCATTTTTCTTTTTAATAAATTTTAGACATTGACAATAATTATTGATTTTATAAAGAACATAACATTTTTATTTATTTATCCTACATTATTAAAATAAAATGTGTAATTAAAGTTGCTTCATTTAATTAATTGAAAGGCAGTATCTGTGATAACAATTTTGCATAACTTAGCCTTTAAATTTATACAAAACTAGACTTATGTAATAACATATTGAGAAGTTTACTGAATTCTCTATATTCAAAAGAAAGCTATTTTGTACTTACTCAAAGTTTATAGTGTTATAGTACTTCAAGGCATATCATTGCAAGCCTAACTGTTTTGCTTTATTATTTATTACTACTATAAAGACATCTCAATCAATAATACTTGTGTATCACAAAAAAACTCATCTTCTACACTTGTGCGAAGTTTAAACAATAAAACTCAGGCCAAAGTGTGTTAAGCAGCAGTTTATTTGTAACACCCAGGCTTGCAATGATATGCCTTGTTTTATAGTAGGTACATACATTATATTGTTGAGAATAATAGTATTTCAATCAAAGAAATTGTGACATCTGGGAAATAAAACAAATATTTTGATCAATATCACCAATTTATTAACTTAGGTAAATATATCACATTTAGAGTTAAGAGGAACATAAAAAGAAATCCATAAATATTAATAGTTCATATAGTAAAGAAATAAGAAGATAAAAAAACCTTATCTTAATGAATTTCAGTTGTCTTTACCCACAACTCATCGAATGTGTATTGTATAAAAATTATATAAATTAATTTTTGTTTTGTAGAATGTAAAAATCTTATGATTAAAATACAAATTAAAAATGGCAACTTTGAGAAAAGTATGAGTGTTTGGTTGCGTAGGTAAAAAAAACTTACATTAAAAGCGTAGTTCCTATAAAGTTCCAAATTATTAATGAGTGGAGATGTACAAAGTCTCTTAAAACTGATCATTACAAATTAGGCTTATGACCTGTCTATATATTGATTATTTTAGTGTAATCAAGTTCAAAGATTAGTAATTTGTCTAAACCATTTCAAAATAAATGTCAAAATTAAGCAACTCTTGACTAGTTGTTGTAAACTGGGTAACAGTACAAGGTGTAATTAGTAATTTAATGAAAGCTGCTATACATTAATTATTGTCCAATGTTTTTCAATGTTGCCCAAGATCACTAATGACCTCTTCAACAATAGTTGTTGGCAGAATTTAAGCCGAGGGATAAGAAATATGAAGTGCCACAAATACAAAAATGATAATAAAAATTTAAATGCAAAATTGGTTGCCAATATAATTACAAACAATTTAAGCAATGACAATTTGTGGCCTTAAATTAAAAATCGGCATATTTCACACTCAGGCAATTACTCATCAATAAATTAATTTTAAAAGAATTTGGATTGTTTGAAAGTACTTATTACAGTGTTTGAAAAAAAACCAAAGGACGTTCCTTTGAAAATACAAAAAATTGTTTTAATCAATGTGTAATTATATGTTCAGATTTATCAGCTGTGGATATAAATTGTATGGTCAGCTTCTATTTCTACAAATTAGATTTAAAAAGCTAGAGACATTCTAAAAAAATCAATATTTTTAAAAGATCAAAAACATGTTTACTTAATCACCTTGAACACCTTCACTGCAGTTCTATACTGAGTGATACTGGACAGACTCACAGCCTCTTTGCCACAGGCAATTGTTAAAGTGTTTATTTTTTCTATTTAAAGCCCAGATATCAGCTTTATTTTAGATATTTATATATATCTAAAATAAAGCTTGGTTAAGTCTTGGTGGCACATTCTGAAGCGGACACTTTGATACACAATTTTTAAATGACATAATACCAAATATATTTTTTATCTTTTTTGAAACGAACTTCTGTCTTGCTTTCCTCTATCAATTTACAATATACCCTAATCAATAATTTTATCCATAATCTTAAAAATAAGAAGAAATCTGAATTAATTGTGGACTAAAGTGTATGATTGTTATGAAACACAAGAATAAAATTACATTATATTGCTACAAAATCATAAAATGCAGTGGAATTGTAGTGAAAGTCAATTCTCTGGATAATTGAAAATCCGTTAGTAACTCGAGAGCTTGAGTATACTTTTCCCAAATGTGAATATTTTATGAGTTTTAACAGTCGCTGGAGTCATCCGGACTGTATAGTTTGTACTAAATGAAATACAAATTAAAACCTAATTACACTCAGCTACTAAAAATTATGCAGAGTTACACTATTGATAAACTACTATTACAAATCATACAATGGGCTAATTGACAAGCTCGGGATTTCATAGATCGTAATTATTTTGACTTAATACCTAAAACGATCTGTTTTAGGTATTAAGACATTCTAATATACCTAATTAGAATGTCTAATTAGGTATATTAGACATAATTGAAATATTGTGTCATAGACCTAATTGAAATATTGTCTACATAAGCTCAATACCAAATCAGATATCTCGAAACTACCTTAGCTTGTAGCTAGTCTTGTGTGATTTACACAAGAATCAATGGTATTCCTTGTGCAGAGAAGGGCAACATAGCCAATACTGGTCCAGGTTCAATAGGAAGATAAGATTGAGTAGTAGTAATTCTTGATAAAAGTACTTGCTTTCAGTAGACGAATTCTATAAGCTGCCACTTTACCAGATATAATTTTATTGTTACTGTATACTGAGGTCAAATAATACTCTATTTGCCTAAAAACATCACCTTATAGTGTGGCTGTTAAGATGTGTATTTGCTTTTGGTGTCACTCCTAATCATACGCTCCTTTATTTACGCTTAATCAATCTTTAGTTTTAATACCTAAGTGATAAAATGAAAATTTAAAATGTTTTATACAAATGTATATAGTGATGAATCAATTATATATATATATATATATATATATATATATATATATATATATATATATATATAATTATATATATATTTATATAAATAAGATTGTATTGTTTTGGTAGGTCCCAAGTTTAGTACAAGAAAACAGACACAATAATTTTTAGCATTCAAAGAAGTTTATATTTATTTAGCCAAAACAGTTTTTTGAGTAAAAAAGTTTTCAAAATAAATGAAATTGAATTTTTGTCCAAAATATGTTTTTCCTGATATTATTTACTTTTTACATCCAAATACTTTTTCTCCTTTATATCTGATATAAGAATTTAAATACTATTTAATATAAAATAATTTAAAAGTCTCTAAGTTTCAGTATTTTGTACAGTACTATTTTAGAAAGCAGGTGATCGTAACAAGTTGCAAAATTAGGATATTAGCTATTGTAGTACTGTTTCTACCATGGAGATACAAGTAGAAGAAGTAATTACTACAGTATTAAGTCTCAATGACACATACTATTGATAATATTTTTAATGTCATTATTGGATTAACCCTATTTTTGATGTTATACTCAGGTACCAGCAATAAAAGCTGGTCTTAAAGAATTATTATAGAAAATTATAAGACAATTTAATGGAAAATGTTGAAAAGAGTTAAAAAAATCACTGTTGATTGAAAACTGTGTATTGTACAATTCAGCAGCTTACTGCATTGAATGAATATTAGGCCTATATCCACTATCCAATATTTTAGTAGTGTGTTTCCTTAACCAATTTACAATAAAAACCAATCTTTACCTTGGTTTAACACAAATTTGTTCTTGTCAAATTTTATTTTTGATGATGATTGTTTTATTTTTTCAATGTAATAGGCAATAAAGTAAGATCAAATGTAGTTTATCTGTTTCTTCAGACATGCGTACTAAATAATAAAGACTGGAAAATTTTATAGACTGGCCTAAAAACACAGTCTACCTTATAATTTTTGTTTAAAGTATAATTTTATTTTAACTTTTATAACTGCACTCTAATATGTAATGAAATTCCATCATATTGTTAAATTATGCAGTTTGAGATAAAACATCACTTGGTAAAATTTATAATCATAGAAATTATGTACATGTACAGTTTTGTTAAAAGTAAGCTAAGCCATGAGACCTCAAATAGTTTAACTAAAACAAAGAGCCGAGAATACAATTTTTACTGTCATAAAAATCCAATGCTGTCAAGAAAAGAATCCAAAGTCATTCCAGAATTGAGGCTTCGTTCAAACCTCAGAGCAGAGTCTCTAAATCTATTAGGGGATCTGACATAAACATTTCGTCGATTTATGGTACCAGATCGCCGACCGAACCAATAAGAAGGGAAGATCCAGGGAAGGATGAGTGCTGCTACTCCTAAACCGCTGGCTAGAAGTATTGATACTGGAGCGAACAGGAAAGACCAGAAGGACAGACTGATAGGATTGAAGATGGTCATTGAGGCAAAAAAAGAGGCGATGTGTTCAAGGATAGTCATTGATCCACTAGAAGGTTTCTTGGTTGTGGTAGCAATGGTGGAAGAATCTGGGATATCATCTAGTGGAATATCTGCTTGAACACTGGGGGCTTCAATTTGTCCCTCACCATTTACATTGTGAACTGGGGCATTTAAGTTTATAACACAATCTTTGTTCTCTAAAGAGTTTGTTATAGTTTGAACATTGAACAGTTGAACTGAGGGACAATCTGAAGTACTGCCTCCATTTCCACCTCCACCAACACCAACAACACTACTAGCTATGTTACCTCCACCTCCAAGAACCCCAGGAATTATAGGTGGGATTGGGATCAGGCCTCCACCTCCTGGTCCTCCCCCACCACCACCTCCAGCAGGATATACAGGATCATCTAATGGTGGGGAAGCCTCAGGTATGTCTTCTGGAGAAGCCAGTATAACAATGGAGGGAGGTGGTTTTCCTGAAGATATAGTGGCAGGATTTAGAGAACTTACTGGAGGTCTTGGAGCGGTAATGGGTGTAGCAATTATGTATATTGGAGGTGGAGTTGGTTTGTGAGGATAATCATCATACAGAGGAGAATCGTGCTCTGGGGTTGGTTCAGGAGAAGGCTCAGACTCTGGTGTTTCATCACCAATGATAACTTCAGGTTCAGGATCAGGATCTTCTAATTCTGGTTCAGGTTCAGCTTCTGGTTCAGGAAATGGATAGTGTGACTGCCAGGAGGGCTCAGGTGATGGTTCGGGTTCTGGTTCAGGATGAGGGTGAATAGATGTTGAAGTGTGAATAATTACTGATGTATAAGGGAAGTGTGGCTCGGATGTAGTATAGTAATTTGAAATTGGTGTTATAGTACTTGGTTTATAACTGTAGTGATACACTGGTTTGTGCGGTGGTTCTGGGGATGGATAGTGATGTGTGGATTCTGGTTTAGGTGGAGGTTCTGGTGATGGTTTGGGGTGATGGTAGGATGGTCGTGGAAAGGGTTCAGGGGAAGCTGTTTGAAATTGGATATGTGGTTTGTGACTTTCGTGGTGATGGTGGAGATAATAGTCAGGAGGCTTTGGGAGAAGTTCTTGTGGTGTGTCTTGCACTAGGATGACAGTGGGCTTCTTGTGCCATACACCAGGTTTATGGTGATGGATAGGCTCTGTGGTATGGGAGAGGATTAAATCATCAAGTGAATCAGATTCCCATTTGGAACCACTGGGTTGTTTTACAAGAGGAGATACTATTTGTACTAACGTCCCTGCACTATCATGTGGCAGTTTTAAATCAGGCAAAGAATTGCTGACAAAATTATGCACCAAATTGTGTGTTATTAAGTTCATTTTTGTGTCTGAATCATCTTTATCGTTAGGCGGCGCCAAAGAAACCGGAAGCCATTTCAGCTCCTGGTCCTGCAATTCCTGTGCTTTTACAACAGACACTTTTCGGCCAGGACGCTTATTGGAGCGGCGACCTCGTCTTTGAGTACCTAACCTAGATATAGATTTCCCGCTAACAATTCTTTTGTTATTTAATGCATTAAATGATTGCTGGTCATTAATACCCAGCAGTTTGTGGTTAAATATCGAGTTATTTCTATCCCACCGAAGTCTACTATCAGCGTATGCGGAGTCCTTCGAAATGTTACTAAACCCCTCTGGTAAAGAACTTCTAAAATCAAAGGTTCGATTGTTGAAAGTATTGTTTTTCATAGAAACGACAAATGTTCTAAAACACATATGTATACTAATCGTTCTATTCAGACCACTAGTTCTAATTTCTCTAAGACATTTCCTAAGTGCAAGAGCCTCGTCTTGTCGCGCCAATAATGGTTGACTCCTGAGGATTAATCTATGTCCAGATGAGTACCTGTTGGCTCTATGTCCAGAGACCACTGGACGCCACGACTCAGAATCTGAAACAAAAACACGACTTATTAGAAATCGTCGAACTCTATATACACTATCTATGTAAAATAGATTTACTAAAATAAGTACATTCGCCTCATCAAAAAAGTTGTTAACACCTGTTTGATATGGCAAAATTTGCTTTGTTGCTATTTTTTGAAGTTGAAACTTAAAACATGGCAGAGTAATCTTTCGTCTGATATTAAAGTTAGTGTTTGGAATCAATAATCTCGATGGTTACGTTCCTTTATAGTAAAAAGTCAACTTCTGAAATAAAACCGTTGTGGACATAAGAGAACTTAAAATTGTTATTGTATCAATTATTTTAAAATGTTTCACACGCGACCGACGTCAAGAAATGTGCGAACATGATTGAATATTTAGTTTCAGGGGAAGCTGTATAGTCTCGGTAATTATAAGGTCTCCTGTACGTAAGAAACAGTAATTATAGTAATTAATACTTCTGTGGTTAAAGAAAGTTAGGTTAGGTTAGGGGCCTACATTTTAAGTGGGCTGTTGGATTACAGACAAACTAATTAACAATGCCAACTTTCAATTCTCACGATGTGCTGGCTGGATCCAAATAACGTTTTAGTCAGCTGAGGCTTATCGGATTTTTCACGAGGTAGATAAGAAGTATCGTGTATCTATCATGTTACTTGTCCGAATTGTTTGAAACCGTATTTCTTGCAAGAGATAAACACATTCTCTCTTAAATAAATACAAATGTATTTACTGTCCAAGCGTCCTTTTTCCCAACAGTCCGTTATTTACTTTTCAATCAGTCTGAAAACATAGACAGTAGGAAAAATATAGCCTACATAGTTAAATTTAGTTATTTAATTTTAAATAGATTAGGTTAACATTAAATTTAGTAATTTTCCTTCATACGCGTTCGTTAAAATGGTTAACGAAAAGGAGCTTAACATGCTTAAGTACACGCCAAATCTCAAAACGGTGTTAATGTTGAGTTTTTTTAGCTCCAGTTCATCTTCCTCTTAGTCCAGCGTCTGGAATCACACTTCATTCCTGGAATCTGTACTCATGTTCGTGTGAAGAGATCCAACAAAAGTTGGTGACGAAGAAGCTCAAGATGAACTCTACATCGACAACAGATAAACCTAGACTACAAAATATAGTGCAGTTTAGGTGAAGTGATATTTTCGTTGTCTCATCGGGTGCACAATACTGAAGGTGAACTAGAGCTACAACAGATAAACCTAGACTACAAAATATAGTGCAGTTTAGGTGAAGTGATATTTTCGTTGTCTCATCGGGTGCACAATACTGAAGGTGAACTAGAGCTACAACAGATAAACCTAGACTACAAAATATAGTGCAGTTTAGGTGAAGTGATATTTTCGTTGTCTCATCGGGTGCACAATACTGAAGGTGAACTAGAGCTACAACAGATAAACCTAGACTACAAAATATAGTGCAGTTTAGGTGAAGTGATATTTTCGTTGTCTCATTGGGTGCACAATACTGAAGGTGAACTAGAGCTACAACAGATAAACCTAGACTACAAAATATAGTGCAGTTTAGGTGAAGTGATATTTTCGTTGTCTCATCGGGTGCACAATACTGAAGGTGAACTAGAGCTACAACAGATAAACCTAGACTACAAAATATAGTGCAGTTTAGGTGAAGTGATATTTTCGTTGTCTCATCGGGTGCACAATACTGAAGGTGAACTAGAGCTACAACAGATAAACCTAGACTACAAAATATAGTGCAGTTTAGGTGAAGTGATATTTTCGTTGTCTCATCGGGTGCACAATACTGAAGGTGAACTAGAGCTACAACAGATAAACCTAGACTACAAAATATAGTGCAGTTTAGGTGAAGTGATATTTTCGTTGTCTCATCGGGTGCACAATACTGAAGGTGAACTAGAGCTACAACAGATAAACCTAGACTACAAAATATAGTGCAGTTTAGGTGAAGTGATATTTTCGTTGTCTCATCGGGTGCACAATACTGAAGGTGAACTAGAGCTACAACAGATAAACCTAGACTACAAAATATAGTGCAGTTTAGGTGAAGTGATATTTTCGTTGTCTCATCGGGTGCACAATACTGAAGGTGAACTAGAGCTACAACAGATAAACCTAGACTACAAAATATAGTGCAGTTTAGGTGAAGTGATATTTTCGTTGTCTCATCGGGTGCACAATACTGAAGGTGAACTAGAGCTACAACAGATAAACCTAGACTACAAAATATAGTGCAGTTTAGGTGAAGTGATATTTTCGTTGTCTCATTGGGTCGGGTGCACAATACTGAAGGTGAACTAGAGCTACAACAGATAAACCTAGACTACAAAATATAGTGCAGTTTAGGTGAAGTGATATTTTCGTTGTCTCATCGGGTGCACAATACTGAAGGTGAACTAGAGCTACAACAGATAAACCTAGACTACAAAATATAGTGCAGTTTAGGTGAAGTGATATTTTCGTTGTCTCATCGGGTGCACAATACTGAAGGTGAACTAGAGCTAAACTCAAATTCACATTCAATCAACCCTTCCCACCATAGCTACGTTATGTATCCAAAACTGTATAATCATAAATCTATCATATAAGCAGAATGCGGA
This sequence comes from Homalodisca vitripennis, assembly GCF_021130785.1. NCBI lineage: Eukaryota > Metazoa > Arthropoda > Insecta > Hemiptera > Cicadellidae > Homalodisca > Homalodisca vitripennis. The sequence continues at coordinate 163,532,546 of NC_060209.1, forward strand.
GTGTATTACAATATGTGTGGAATAAATTACCTTATCTACTCTCCCTAGCTTTTGTCTGCATAAAGTAAAATATATTTACACATTTTACTTATTTTAGTATGTGTTAAAAAGCTAAATAAAATGTAGTCGTGACTAAAGCAGCCCGTACCCAAGATAGTCGGATGAAATTTGAGGCGATGTTACCATATCGCTGTGTGAAGCTATATCCTTAGACTATATACTATGTATTGATGTAAAATGAATTTACTTTTTTAATCTTAAATCTGTGACAGGATCGGCTCAGGAAATACGTTCGAATTGGGTTATAACCACGATTATTATAAAAATTAAATTTCTAAGCTTAACAAAAACAAGTTATACCAACTAATCATGTTAAGAATGATGCCAGATTTCACTTAATGTTTGATTTCATGTTGACAGATTTTGAGAATAGTCTAAAACATTTATAACAGTAAGAAATTGGATTGTAATAAAGTCATTAAATGTAAGTACTGCCTAGATGGCGTTGGCTTCTCAGTTTTTACGATACAACTTGCGAGATTGCAGACCATGGCGTGCAGCTGCAGCTGAGGCGATCGAAGGACCAATAGTAATGCAAACTTCAACATTCACTTCTGTATGAATATATAAATATTTTAATATTCAAATAAAACAAAAGGCATAAAATTTTAATTTATAATACGTACTAAAGTAATAAGTATATTTATAGCCTTATCAGAGGATTGTAGAAGGTTTATATGATATGCCCATTAATCTAACTCATCACCAGGCGACGCGACGCTGCAAAATATAAAATATATCAAAGCGCCTGCACATTATAAACTGCAATTAAGACAGTCACGTATATTAAATAGCCAAACACTATTTGAAGGCCCTAAGTTTTGATGTATATTTGTCTTCAAAATAAATTTCTGGTTGAATTTAAGGCTTGAGTGTTAGACAACTTTATAATAAAGTACATGCACGTGTAAAATGGCTATAAAATACACTTTTGAGAGATTTTCTTGATCGTGACAACAAGGTCAACTCTACATCAGCGTTGAAAATATAATTCACTTGAATCAGAAGTTCTCATACACGGACAAAGCTTACGAAAAGCGTGGGAATCAGATATTTTTATTAGTTATACAGAAAAAGCTGCAATTATTTATACTTGTTCGTTGAAATGATGAAAAAAATTAAAAAATAAATAAAAAGAGTGTGGATACGTATTTTATTATATCTTAAAACGAGACATCTCCGATAACTATACTATGAGAAATCACAGCGTAAAAGTGAATGAGGTTAACATTGTTCTTACTGGACAAACTCAAGGAACATTTCACTACAACCGGCTCGTAGTGCAAATTCGTATCATAAATTTTAAGGATAAGAATAATTTATTCACACAATAGAACGCAAAGGTTTTCTATGCAAGTCAAAACATCAGTATCAAAAGAAATTATAAAAAAGCAACAGAACAACTGTTTACAATAGAGCATACAATCTAAAGGTAAAACACAATAAATTCTTGCAACAATTTTAAGTTATTCCTACTACAAAAACAATCGGTCTAATCAAGACATGGGTATCACGAGAGCCTCGTGGAGACTGTAGAAAGCCTTTCCGATCAAGTAAGCCTTTACGAGTAAATAATTTTTAAACTCTTTACATTTGTTTGAATTTTCATTACATTTGGAAGTAAATTGTAGAGTTTAGGACCAAAATAAAAATTGAGTTTTGAAAAGGTTGAGTCTGAAATTAGGTAATTTCTATGCCGTGTGTTATTATCATGATTTATATGTGGAAAAAGATTTTTATTTTGAAAAACAAACATTATTGAATGAAAAATGAAAAGGGAGGCCAAGGTTAGGATCCCACTAGATCGAAAACGCTCTCTACAGCTCTCATCTGGTCTTATTGCCCAAACGACCCTCAACGCTCTATTAGAAGAGTGAATACTCTATTAAAGTTGATGACACTAGAAATCCCCAAAATATTATTCCGTACAGTTGTGACTCTATCGTAACTAAGTTATGATAGTATAGATACGTTCAGTCCTGACCCTGAAAGAGTCTGAGAGCTCGGCACCTCTGGGTCTGGGACGGAAGGTGCTCAGTTATTTACCCGGAAGTCCTGTCCCGTCCTACAATGGAGGTAAATTACACCTGAAGCCGAACAGAGATGAGAGCTCTTTGTGAGAAGTGGGTCATGTTTAGGCGCTAACAATACGGAGTCGGATGGCCCAGCTCCGGGCAGAGACAGCGCCAGGCTGGCACTGCGCTAGCGGCGGGAGGTGCGGTTTGTAAAACTGGCTCTCCCTTGTTACAAGTAATGGCACGTCTGTCTGATGTGCCTGGGTTAATTGTGTGTGAGTCAGAGAGAGACTGTCTATAAAATGGTGAAACGGTAAATAAGTGGTAGATAATCGGATAAGGATAAACACAAAGCAAATTTAAAACTGGAAATCAGGTACTTAGATACTATAAAACAATCCATTGGAGGTTTGGTTTCAGTTGTAAACATGATTGACGATTTTTTAAGACAAAAGTGGCTCTTGATTGCGCTCAGTCAAAAAGTGTCTTCCCCAAACGGATATGAAATATCTAATTACAGGTTAGATATACCACTAAGAATTTAACAAAAATATCTACTGAATTATTTACAACAAATAAAGTAAGTAGAACACGACATATAAATGGAAAACACTGAGAAGAAACGAATAAAAAAGACAAAGACATAAGTAAAAAACTTAAAATGAAGAAACGTCCTAAATATGTATAAAAGTGCTTGGCCACAAATGCAAGTTTTAAAATTCTTTGTCATCAAAAAGACAAAGATAAGTTGCTTTGGTAGTGGTCTTGAAGAGACACAGCAATTGACATAAATTAAGAAACCTTCACGAGTTTTTTTAAGTTTAAACTGTAAGCCTATACTTTTTAATAAAATGTTCATTTTACTTGAGTTTTAGATTTAGATCGATGAAATACTTTCCATGAGCCCAACGGCAGTAGCCTATATTTTCTGACATTTTAGTATTGCCAACCAACCAACATTTCCCATCAGTTAGTGCCCGTGTCATTTACGCTAATAGTTTCAAAATCAACGGTGGATTTTTTCCAGTTTTCGAAATTTGAGCGTCAGTTATAGTTATTTTTGTTTTGATTGCTGACTTTCCTGGCTCGTTTCCCAATTTTAACACTGCCTTATGTTTACTTTCCTCTGGCGTATTTGTTTCCTCTTCTCTCTATGTAATTAGATTTTTCTGTACACAATACAAATTTTACCATAGGCTATGCTTTTTAATTTAATTTCAATTTATATTTCTTCTAATGCCAGGTTGTTAAGGATTTTTACATTTTACAACCAATGTTAGTTAGATATATTTGTTATAATTCTGTTCCCAGTTATTTAATAGATTTCTCATGTTTTTGCTTACAGTTTATTTTTTGAAGAAGATCCCTGGCAACCTCTCTCACACGCTAAAAAATCTCTTCTACCACATATACACTTATATTACCTCGGAAATAATGTTTACTGATTGGGTAGTATTCACCCAAGTACTCGAGTAAAAGAAAAATATTTTGTGTTTTTTTTTTGTGGATTATGATAACCAAACATATGGAGAAAACGTGGGTTTCTGTTTAAAAAATGAGTTTTCTTCACTTCAACTCATCATTATTCCAAAAGTAACGGCAGTAAAAATATCTTCTACAGCATTTGTTGTATGTCTCTTGATGAACAACATACCAAAAATTGAGAGTTCTAAGTTAGTAAATAAATGCATAATTAGTTGTTTAGTAAACCCTTACGAAATCGGTTATTACTTATTATTTTGAGATTTAAAAAATAAAATATAGATATTTGAAGTAAAAAAATTAAGTAACCTTTCTAACCATCTCCAAAACAAAAACAGTTTTAGATGAAATGTGAATTTTGCTGTATGTGTATATGATATATATTTTGAGATAGATTGAGATATATATTTTCGTTCATTTATGGTGGAAAATACTTATTTAAATGTCAAAATATATATAAAAAATAACGCCTTTTTATAAAATATCATTCTAGGAAATGATCTTTGTAATAAATCAGAAATGTTACTCCGTACAATCATCTGTTGTTTAATGTAAAAATCATTTCCTCAACTTCAATATTGTTTTTTTAGAATGATTATTTGATACCACTAAATATTCACTCTATTCAATCAAATTTTAAAGTGATTAACCAATCTTGAAACAAATTATAAAAACGTTTTGTTCTTTCATTTTATGTTCGTATTATATAAGTGGTGCAACTCATCGTGGAATAATAGCTTTCTTCTATTTTTCTTGTCTTCCGACAATGTATCTTAAACAGTTAATGACTAGAAACTGTGTAATAAAATTCAAACAATTTTTCTCAACGAATAACGAATCCATTACCAGTGCTACGGACATACGTATTTTAACAAGCAACTATCTGAAATATATTTGTGTTTTTCTTTTGTGTCACGAAATTACTAAACTTAGGTATCTTTGATAACAAGAAGCACGTATCTTCTTCAACTATTGCCAAACATGGACACGGATTTAAACCATTGCGTTAAGTATTATTGCGCTGGTGGTGGTAGCACTGTGTAGTGCGATTACTAGTACGTGCTGATGAACTCTTCTTTTAGTCTTCCAACATAGCTCACTCAGAGAGGGATAATTAAGGCAATATTGTCGTTGTACTTTGCTTCGAGGTTTATCTGTCCACACCTTTCCTACGGATTGGTCTTGTGGGGAGGATGCTCAGCCGCTAACATTAAACGAATTTTCACTCTGCAGAAAAGGGCTGTTCGGATAATCGCTAAACTACATAGGAGAGAGTCGTGCAGACCAGCTTTCAAAAATTTAAAAATCTTGACCTTACCTTCCTTCTATATTTTAGAAACTTGTATTTTCTTTAGGTCAAAGTGAGATCATATAAGAGGAAGTGAAATTCACTCCTATGAAACTAGAGGAAGGGAGGACTACCGAACTGGGAGACACAGAACGGTAGTCCATAAACGTTTGCCCTCACAGGTAGGAGTTCATCTGGTCAACAGGCTACCAAATTCAATTAAAAGTGTCCCAATGCTCAAGGCATTTAAAGCTAGTCTCAAAAAAATATTGATCGCAGAAGCCTTTTACAACACAGACGAGTTTATGACACACGACTGGGAGAACGCGCTACAAACACACTGACCACCGGATGAGAGTGGTATAATTCGAATGAATGAGAGAGAGTGAATGAAAACATTGTAAGTTTGAATGGGACCTCGATGTAAGATTGAATGGAAAATTTTAGTTAACAAAAAATCAAGTGACGGTTGCATAACATTTAATTGTAAATGTCAATTGCAATAAAATATTTATTTATCTTTAAATATGAACGATGCGCCGCATAGTGTGGAAAAAACTACTCAATATCTGGCAAAAAACTCAAAAATGATTACAACTGAAGTTTAAACCCTAATTATTCTTAACAGTGGAAGTTCTTGCATACTAATGTGACCTTGGGAATTATAAGCTCTGCCTACTTTCGTTTAAGGGCTCTCTTGATATCAGAGTAGGAGTACACCTGAAGAAATCGGTGTATTTGGTGAAAGAATTTTACAATTTTAAATCTATTTGGGTTTCAAAGTATATAGCATAACAATCTTCATACCATATGTGTTTATGCTCTAGGTATGCTTAAGTGTATTTCAATCAATCAATTAAATTGAAGATTCTACGTAGGATATCTTTTAATGATTCACTATGGTAGCCTTTGGCATTTAGTTCAGCAAATATATTTCTAGTTTTTAAGTTTTTAACGAGGGGTTTAGTCTGTCGCCTTGCGCTGCCCAACTGAGTTTTCTATATGGTTGTGTTTACATTACTCCTCTAGTTTACTCGCATGTCCGTTTTGCCCGAAATTGATTAAGTTTTTTTATTATAATTTCTGAAAACACTACAATTTCCGTTTTTATTTATCACATTCACATTAGTATTTTTAACGTCGTATTTTGTATAATTTACAATGTAAACCTGAGAGAGTCTACTTAGTTTTAATAATTTTTATAATAAATCAAAGCTTCCTAATACAATAAATTATATGTTTACGTGTATTTAAATGCTAATAAGCATTATATGTTAGGCTAACAAAAATAACAAGTTGTATATAGCTGAAAAATTAAAAGATTACACTACAAACGCTTTTCAAATAATTAATTAATATTTTTATAATTAATTTATAATACGAGTATTAACTAATCACTACATATTTAGAAACAATTAAATCAAAATAATACAATTAAGATCCTTTATAAAGTACACCTTTCCTGATCGGGTGTAGAAGTTCATACTAGAAGCATACTATTACTAGTGGTTTGTGTTACGTAATTAACTCCAATAACAGTAATTGATTAAGTGAATTTAATAAATTTAGATAAAGGTGATAATTTCTTGTAGAAGACGGTACCATCACTTGGAAAAATCATGTGAAAAGGTTAATCATCTTGTATAAAAAAATTAAGTTAATTCAGTAAAGTAAAACTGCTCATGCGACATTTGGTTTTGAAAAAAGCGTCAAAAGGCTATGTTTTGCCGCTATGCATGAACCATATTGAGAAAACTAAATCACAAATAAATACTCCACGTAGTAATAGAAGTAATAGGAAGTGTTGATGGATAAAATTTAAGTATTAAATTATAGCAGTGCATGAATGTACTCAATAGAACAGAACAACGATATTTTTCAAAATTTGAGTCAAGCTCTACAAAGGATCCATGTGTAAGGTTGATTGTGATGAAATTCTGATTTGTAATGTCAATTGTCAGACAGAATTGACACTGATGTAGAAAAAATAACGGACAACTTGAGGTAAATGTTGTTTATTTTTAGGCAGTTTTGTACCAATGACTGAATTTATTTTACCTCTTTACAAAGAAAAGTATAAACTTTGTAATGATACAATATTGTAGTTTCTGAAGTCAATGGTAATTAATAGGGGTAAAATGCCTACATTGCCTTTTTCTCAAGTTTTAGAAAAATCTAATAACATAACCTTAACCACCGCCCAAAAAACAATAATGAGGAATTTATTACAAAAATGTATGATTGGTGTCTTATTATTTCCGAGTTTTAGGGCGCTGTGTCACATAGTGCGCCGAACTCTTCGGAGAACAAAATCGTTGTAGAGAAAAATTAATACAGACCATGTTGAAATTGCGTGTGTATGATGTAAGTTACGGCGTAATAAAGATATGACACATATACACAAATATTTTGACACAGTTCAGAGGTTTTCTTCATTTGCATGATAAATTTTTCAATAACACCGGAAAAGTAAAATTTAAAAATCGTGACTGATCCACTTTGCAATTATTTCTTTTAGTTTTCTATGTTTGTTCTTGTTTTATTTTCTAGTATGCTATGATATTTGTATCTTGATTTGTTTCACGTTCTCTTGTTGACCAACAGTAAATTATTTGCAATTATTTCTTTTAGTTTTCTATGTTTGTTCTTGTTTTATTTTCTAGTATGCTATGATATTTGTATCTTGATTTGTTTCACGTTCTCTTGTTGACCAACAGTAAATGGAGCAAAGCTACATAAAAACATAATAATAAGTAGGAAAAATTATATTCAACTACACATAAAGTAGCTATTGTGGAAAGATTTCAGATGCTGCAAAGGAAGGTAACTGCAGCTAAACTCAACGTGTTACTTATTATGAATGTATGAATATAACATATCGCACCATTGGCCATTCATTAAAAAAAATATTGATTTATATTTATACATATTTGAATGACTTGTGAATACCTTTTCCATATTCTTATAAAGAAAACCGCACATAGCATATCAACACCACGTAAACTGCGTCTCCAACTAAAATCAACGTTTGCAACCACCATACATTCCCTCACTATTATCAACCTAACTAATTACTGAGTCATGTGCTTCCTAGAAAAGTGACATTTGTTCCTGCAGTATTGAAGCTTAGGTCCGTGGTTTAACACATTCAAATTGTATAACGGTATATTTTCAAATGTTCTTTATAGTTTTTGTGTTGTGGGTTGACTAATCAGTATGCATGTGAGATCCCGTATAATGAAGTCAAAGGCATGTAAACAGTGACGGATGTTGCCTCTTTGTATTCTCTTCTCGTCCACTGCGTCGCTTCGCACTTCCGTTGTCTGTTGGGAGGGGCGAGGGAACACTGACCGAGCGCATTCCTCCTTGTCCACAAGGAGGAATGCAAGGAGGAATACAAAGAGTATCGATGTATTATTTTGACTGAATTTAAACTGGACTAGCACAGATTTATATCTTTAAGGTAAACATACAAAGTAAAATATATTTATACAAACTCTAACTATAAAAGTTGATAAATCATGAAGCTATATTTCGGTTAAATTTGGTTTCGGAAGATGGAAGGGTTGTAAAGGTAACAGGATTTTCGGACATTTTACTTCGTTCAGTGATACAAAAACGTGACAATTTGTTACTGATTTCTTGTTTCAATGAACAATGGCAAATGTCCGAAAGAAATCCTTTTACACGCATTACAAACTGCAAAATTATACTTCTTGCCACTGTAACATGAGTGTTCATCGTAACACTTGGGTGTTATTTGTAATGTAGAGCGTTATAACTCATGTGTTATCATCTATATTTTACTGTACCTGAGTCGGGACTGGGTCTGGCAAGGCAGGACGGCAGCACCAGGAGGGTGACGATCACCGCACACCCCCACCACCGCCCGTTACTACAAGGCACTCCACCCTTCATGCTTCACACCTGCAACACATCACATTAGATCAGATACTGTCAACTGATAGGGGTTAAGCAAGGATTAATCAATAAATCGTTATGTCCGAAATCATATTTTCCTTTTAAATCAACAATCGCCATTAATACATTTCAAGAAAAAATGTGTGTGTATTGTTGGATGGAGAGAGATAATATAATACAAGAAAGTGGAGACATCCAAGAGAAACGAAAATATAGGAATCCGTCAGGAAATGTTTAAGATATTTACAGTTAAAACGTTTTTATTTTTGAAATATACTATAAGAGTTAGTTTTCTTGAAAATTATTTTATTAGATTAAAAACAATCTTTTGTTGAAAGCAATACACACCTTTAAACTGTCGCCCTATGTTTACAATTTGAACAAATGATTTATTATAATACTTTACTGTTTTGCATGAAATAAAGTCATTATTCTGCAATATAAAAAGAATCATATAAAAGAATCGTGTGTTATAAAAAAATTACACTAGAAGTTTTAAATCAGTGCAAATTACATTTTATTGAATTAGTAGTCATAACAGCAACAATACATCACTAAATAAAACTCAAAGCATTGTACAAGTAGATATGAAAAGGAGTTGCATTTTAATTTTGTTATCAACTGGCATGGTATACAGCAACTGAAGTTAATAAACTAACCCAGCAAATGAGATATTGAGTGAGTGAATAGGTCAAATTCGTTATTCATAATTCGTAAAATTCGTTCGTAATTCGTTAAATGTACTTTTAAAGTCCTCGATGAATATTAAAATACGCCAGGGGCCCGGTGGGAACCCTACGCCAATGTTGAGATGACACTGCTCTATCATCGCGGACTAGCGGTACCTGAGGTACCAGAAGAAACGGCGGTCACTCTCGGCCAAGGTCACTGAGCTTACGTCATCACCCTGTCCTGGCTACCTCTCTGTTCAGTGTACCTTGCACAGTTATACGGATCCCAATTTGAAAAGAAAACGACACTTCTCCAGAGGGGAAAGAGACCGCGGAATTAACCTTGGGTCAACCACTACCTGTTTGCGAATTCGATAAGCCGGATTGCAAATTGGATTACGAGAATTTTGAACATCCGAATTGCCCAATCGGAGGAAACCATTACGCAATAACGGCACGATGGCATCATCACCCCGAGCGATCTTTTATATGAATGGACCATTCATTGAGATTCAAGGTGGGTTGTAATTTGCTCGTAATGGGACCGTGTAATTTCCTCGAGTATCGAGTGGTCTGGTACAATTAGTAGGTAAACTAACGAGGTAATAAATGGACTTCTCATGAATGAACTTCTTCCTTTAACGAGCTGAGAGCAGGTTTATCCTTCCGAGTGGCTGTTAATCTTGTCGGTAGTACCTGCACCGTACCACGTAAATACAGCTATTACAACGTGTCCTCAGCAGCGCGGAGGTTGGCCTCAGCACAACTCTGATGGAAATGTGCCACGATTAAAGTATAAAAACTGTTTATTAGATACACCTTGTTGTCCACTTAAGGGGTTTCTAACACTTATTAACATCCAGATGTACATACGAGTATTAAAGACCAAAGGCAGAACACTTTAGTCCGAACTATGGTAGTACTAGGACTGGCTGTTCGGTAGCGTTGTGAACAGCTCTTCTAGTAAGATTACTGTGTTTCCTCTTTTTATGATTTAGAGTGTTGCTTGAATACACGTGGAATGAGATACACTTCAATTCGCTGACAATACAAAATCTCAGTTTCACTGCTGTATCGATTCTAAGATTGCAAAACTTTTCAAACAAACACGTTAACCTGTACAAACATTTTGTGAACCCTTTATGTACCACTAATACAAAATTAAACACAGATTTGAATTTCACAGTTTTATGGGATAGCCCAAGCGAAAATTAATTGTAGTAATAATATTACAAAATATATAACATAAATGTTCCTGGCCTATACATAGACATAACTTTTCGTGGAATATCCCTGTGCAAAGCTTACGAAACTGTCATAAACCCACGTATATCGGAAACTGTCACTAAAAAGTTTTCTTTTAAAAAGTCACTCATTATTTGCAGTAATTTGAAAGTTCTATTCCCTATAACTTAAGCTATTATTATATGAGGAACATACGTCGAACATATATTTTATTCAATCCTCATTTAACAATCTTTTCGACCAACTGTAAATTTAAATTGGCAATAATCATGTAATTATACTCTAAGATTACTCAGCTTGTATATTTATAAACAGTTTTTTTTGTAATTCAAAGTTGCCTAATACGTGGTTTACATGTTCACTAACCTCAAATACGAAAAAGAAAGGATTTAGACTAAATAATCGCGGATTTGAAATTGATTAAATTTTTATCACTGGCAGATATTTATTAATAAATTATTCTTCTGGCAGTGCTAAAAATATTCAGTAATAAATTAGTTAAATCCCGTTTAATCAGCATTTAGCTAAAGATACCTGATTTAGGCCTGTTGACGACGAAAGAATATAAACTGACTTATTTAACCCAAGAGAACATTTACAAAGTGTACATCGTAAGAAACAATATTGTGAAGGTAGCGTAGGCTACTGAGCTACTGAATTGGAAAATAAATGACTGAAGCCTCATTTATTAATTTTTTTTTTTTTTGCAAATTATGTTACATCAATATTACTGTGAACACTGATCGTTTTGTATTTCGCAACAAAGGCTATAAATTCCAAACGCGTAACAATCGCATGAGACAGACTGTATCCAGGATCCCCTTTCTCAACCAGTGACGGACCGGTGCCCAAGTGCCCAACCACGCGGTCGCGTACGCCCTCCCCTTGCATCAGTCGGCCACACAAACCTCTCATTTCATCCTCTGCAGGAAGTTGTCCGACTTTCATTTGTCGAACTGTCATTAAATAAAATACTATCATGAATGTTTCCTTTGGAAGTAATCAGACTTTACATGGAATGAGCAAATTACTCTTTCAATTATGGTTCTAGAGCGGTATTCCCCAAATTTTTGTGGTGGTTTTGAAAAAAGCATCACTGCGAAAAGGAAAAATTTTAAGAAAGCCTGTGTATATCCTTTAATGGAATTCAACTGTAACATATAAGGCTACTTTTAAAAATTGATTTATTTGATGGTACATCGGTCAACACTTGCATCGTTCTAGGAATTACGTTTCATACTTTGCATAATGTTATGTGATAAAATACTAATTCTAAAAGCATTTCTTTAAAAATATATTCGATTTTCGGATTGTAACATTATTTTCAAATCAAATCAAATCAAATAATTTTTATTTTGCCAGAACATTACAAAAAATGTATAGCAATAGTCATTTTTCTATAATTTGGAACAATCACTCCACATTGAGACCAGTCAGACATACAGAAATTTCAGTCGCACCACATTCACTCATGCCAGTTTTCCCATTTCCATTCATTATTTTTTTATTTTATCATTTTCTTGCCATTTTCTATTAGATATTTCTCTCGCTGGTCCAGACGTCAACGTAGTTTGATTGTTGTGTTTGGAGCAAAATAGCCCGCCATTACAGAGTTTATTGGCCAGAACAAATGTAAAATTTGAAAAAAAAAATACAATTATTTATGGAGTACTATAGAGGCGCAATTTTCAATATGCCGCAGTTTAGCGGGTACAGCGGTTATCGTAAGATAACCAAATCAAGCAACATCGAGCGTGGTAGCTGCTTGGATGGGTGACCGCGAGCGATCCTGTCCTTGCAAGCAGCCCGCCTGCCCGGCATTGGTGGTGGTTCGGAAGTCACCTTTAAGCCTTCAGTGCCTAGATTAAGTGTTAGAGACGCTGCTTAGCCCTAACTTCGCTTAGTAAAAAAAGTCATCTTTACTTTATAGAACTTTACTTTTTTTACTTTAAAATATAAACATGTTCTACCTATTGATAAGCAGGATAAGTCTGTTCTCTTAGCGGTGTTGGTGACATGGTGTATTATTAAATTTTACCGGGCAGTCTTAAAAAATGTGTAACCAAGAATTATGTATCACCTTAGGTACGGCGAGAATCTATGAGGTATTACATGGACGTTATAAGAAAATTCCAATTCGTTAACCCTTCTTGAATCATTTGGAAGAAGCGTTAACCTTGTGAATATCAAGAGGACATTAAACTTCCTTAAAACAGTCATTTCGCCTTCCTTACATGGTTAACATGCGTCATAACTGGCTCCGATATCCGTACTTGTCAAAACCAACTTGGCACATCCAAAAACATCTTTGCCCATCCTAAAACATATTTGTTCATCCAATAAAATCTTCGTATATCCAAAAACATCTTTGCTCATTCTAACAAAACATATTTGTTCATCCAATAAAATCTTCGTATATCCAAAAACACTCTTAATCTGTATAATCGTCACTGGGAGAAAATACTGTTTTGGCACTAAGTCCTATCCTCTACCAGATCATAAATCTGTTATCTGCTGCAAAAACTTAGTGAAACCTGTATCCTCACCTGGATGGTATCCAACTCATAGAATCCAAACATCTGACCACACTTGATGGTGATGTCTCTAATCTACGCTGTGGTATGTAATTATCACGTGGATAATAATCACATCTTCCTCTCATCAGACACAGAAGATTGTTGTCCTGAACAGGAACCTATTCGCACTCCACCTTCATCATTTCATTTCCTTCTTATTAATAAACAAACTTGTACTCTTCACCTTGTCTTTGTCTACCACAAAACTTGGTTGTATTTAACGTTTAGTATACTGAATTGTTTGACATAAATCTTTCTCCGAAAACTTTTTTTACGTAGCCTATCATAGATTTTTCAGTTTTATGTGTTTTGCTAATTTGGAATAAGTGGAATGCATTATATTTCTCCCACAGAAAAATACGATAGCTATTAACAAATTTTTTAATCCCGAGTTTTTCATGCCTTCAGGATTTCAGTACCACTTACCAGTGTTGAAAATCTTTCCACTATGGTTTATACTTTTCTCTATGATATTACGTATAATAACAGTACAAAAGTATTAAATAATGAGCTTGTATCGGCTACTATTAACTTAATCACTGCATTTAGAACACAAAAACCAATACTTAACACTTTTATTTTTGTGAGGCCTTTCGATAGCAATGCTTTCTTCATCAGACAAATCACAAAATATATTTAAAAATTAAAAAGTGTGTTATTCAATACCCTTGTAACAACTCAAATGTAAAATTTGAATTAAATGCACGTAAATGTAAATAAAATTTGAATTAACTACATATAAATGTAAATAAAAATTATAATTATTTTAGTTTTAGAGAATTCCAACAAAATTGAGTTTTGACACCTTTTTTGTAAATATCAACCATAAAACGTCGTGCAGCGGTTGCTACTATTACTTCTTCCATAGAGTATAGAATAAAATATAATATAGTTTTGAGTTAATCGTAATTGCAATGTGAATGAAACAAACAAATTGACAAGCATCGTCTCTTGGATAACATTAAGTGATATTAGTAATATATAGGAGGGTATTATAAAATGAGGAACAAACTCAAAAACTTGATATAGTGAGATAATTATGTTGAGATTGAAGGATGTACAAACTTTTAACAAATATCTTGCGTTGTCGTTGTTAGAAACAAAACACGCTAAAGGAATAGAATGTGGAGGTAAATACGTGGAAGAAAACATATGGAAGAAAACATGTAGATGAAAACATGTGGAAGTAAACATATGAAAGTAAACATGCGAAAGAAAACATGTGGAAGAAAACATGTGGAAATAAACATATGGAAGTAAACATGTGGATGAAAACATGTGGAAGTAAACTCTTTGTCTGCAGGACCGGTCATTCTCTCGCCGGCTTTACGGAGTAGGTGCCCCTGAAGTTAGGTAACGTAGAAAGTGACCTGTTATGTCCTGACCGGGTATTATACCGGTAATTGTATCTTCAACGTTCTACCTTCTACTTTCTTTCATTATGATGCCGCATACTTACATACATACCTGTACATGCTTGTAATACTTTATCGGTAGGTTCACTTCAGCTAGTCTGAAGTTCCACTATTACGAGAAGTTCAACTCTGAGATTTGATCGATCAGGACATCATGCACGATTAACATATTTAGTTAGATGCGGGGAAACAGAAGACAGACGACGTATAAGTGCAAAAGCTTAAAATTCGTAATGGGAAACAAAGTCAATCGTCTAATCCAATGTACACATTTTAACACTCTCAGTCCCACGTGAAGATTCATTCTAAGGACATTTCCACTTGTTGTAGGGAAATATAGAGGCCTGGGACTAGAAAGTCGTATACATCAATACTGGGGGAGCTAAAATGTCTTAAGGTCTTTACAATTCTAATAGTAACAATTAGAAAGTAAAGTTGAGTAAAGTAACAATAACACTGTAAAGTTGAGTGATATCATCTTCGGACTTCACAATTCAATTGAATATATTAAAAATACAGTTTTTACCATTTAAGAGAAAATACATTTGTTTTTATCTGGCTACATACAATGATTCCAACCACTCTCTAGATAGATAACCTTTCCTGAATTACTTGGTCATTATTGTCTACTATTTGTTCTTTCTCTTTAAAGAACTCATCGTTTGATAAGCTTAATGAATTTGTGACATTGCACATGAAATAAATTAGTCACTTCTTTACATACAAACATTTTAATATAAACCTCTTGACAAGGAGAACATAACCAGAAACTGTGATACACCGAGATGGAACCAATCGTCAAGAGCCACTGCTCAACATTTACCGAGATTACGTTTTAGTCTACTCACACTCTCTAATCCATTATCTGGGAGCGAATAGAAACCTTAGAAAGGAAAACCAAGAGGCTCTAGTTTCTAGAAAGCACTGACCTTGGTATAATGCATATCATCATTCCGTTCTTGATTTATTAACGTTCACCGTGTCATTTCTCTCGCTGCGGCCCAAACAAAGGTACGTTACATAAGGTTTGTCGGTCTCTCTTACTAATAAGGGGAGAAGGTGTGGGTCCCGAAGCATACTAGAGCTCGATGGCAACTGGAAGAGGTCACCTTTTCTTCACCAATATCCCTCCTCATCGCATCAGGCCTGGAATATCCTGGGCTCCAACAGAAGCATCATCGAACATTCTCACTATAGTACGGCGAGGTATTCCTACACATACCCGATTTAAGTAGAGAAGTTCTCTTTTCCGCTTCATATCCCTCTTGACTGCAGACCTGGAGTGCCTTGGCTCCAACAGAGGCATTATCAGACACTATTAAGGCAATGTATCTCTAAGCATACGTGAGTAAGTGTTGGCAAGTGGGGTGGTCTTTTTGCACCCTATTTTTCCTCATTGCGTCAGACCTGGAATGTCATGGGCTACAACTGGGACGTTATTGAGATCTCGAAATATACAGGTAAAAAAATAAAAGTTTTTAATCGGACACGAGGAACACGCGTGTCCGTTGATAAAACTTTAATTTATTGATACAAGAAACAAATACCATAGGGAATATACCTGAGGTCAGAAATTTTTGGACTCAAACCATATAAAAACGATAATTTATCTTCAAACGCAAAATGTATAATGGATCCCATTCAAAAGCAAATTTTCCTCGTCATGCTACTGATGGATCTTCTCTAAATCATCCACAACATAAAATATAAATGCCTGAGTAAGCATTATTGAGGATCTAGGGTTGGGCCGCCCAAGCCAGCACGTAGTGACCCTTTTTTACAGAACCCTGATGCCTATAAAAACACCCTGGAGAGTGGTTACCCCATCTCAGATTAGAAGTGAGGGCAAGTCCGTCTTCCAGATTGCATCGCGCCAGGTAGCGCAGCTATCAGATCTGTTTTATGGTAGGTGGATTGTGACCTCCCCCCGGTGTGTGCGGAGCCTCTGTGGAGTTTAAAATTTTTTTAAACCAAACACACACAGCTTTTAAGGAGAGCTGTCCTGTAGTCAACAAACCCTGAAAATGCCTCACCGAAGAGCGCTGAGGGAGAGTTTGTGTGTGCTTTTCTCTATTCAAAGTGCTGCGTCTGGTGGTGTATGGGGATGCTATTGTGAAGTGTTGTTTATTGTAATATTACTGAAAGGTTTAGTACAGCTAAGATATATAGTATGGCATGCCGGTTGGTGACCTTCAGATGGATTGAGTGGACGATAGGTTTGTTTAGATATAATTCGTCTGGAGGAGACGGGTTCAGACTGGCATATTTACACAGGGCTTGATCTCATCTTTATCGTTAGTGCGGGCTATTCATGGTATCTGTGGCTCTCAGGTATATTTTATATCCTGGAGATTGTCTGGGGGTTTTATGCCATATCGGGGAGATCTGATAGGATCATCCTGAATCCTATAGGCCGAGTGTACGTCTTTCTTTTTAAAGTTTCTTTGTGAGGTTCGTATAACTGATAGGTAGCTCTGATTGTACGCTCCACACAAATGCAAAACATTATAAATACGCTCCAAGGACATAATATGCTTCTGCTTTACACTAATCATATAATAGTGCACAGGAGAAAGAGTTGGTGGCTAAAAATGTTGCTTTGAGTGTCTATTGAAAAGGGTTTTGACAACACTTGTACTAAAAATATTTTTGATGCAGTCACTAAACACACAATTGGCAGTCAAATTTGAGAATGAAAAATTACTGATCATATAACCATATCGCCATATACAGGGTGCAGTAATACCTAACTCCTTTCTAAAGACAATGATTAGTGTAAGTGTAATCGGGGAGTATCTGCAAGGAGGTGTTATCTCTTTCCTCATTAATTGGAACTTGCTTGTGGATGTCTTGCATAAGATTACGCAGACGGTATTGGTTCTGTTGTGTAACAATACGGTCACTGATTTAACCAAAGGGGATATAGACCTGATGGAAATATGTACGGTAAGGTTGGCCCTAACATAAACCCATTGCATATTGCTGCTGTCTTCTTAACTCGGAGACGTCAGTAGGAAGAATTTGCCACTTTTTGCTAGAAGGTTATGCAAAAGATGTAAATTGAAGCCTAACATATGGTATTGTTCTAGACAAAGAGCTTGCCTGGGGAGTACATCTTTACCAGGGTAAATAATTCTTGGTAAAGTGCAGATTTGTGATAGATACCTTTAGGGGACTTAAGGTAAGGCCGTTGTATTGAACATACTTCTCCGTGATCAGGGCTGTGTTAATATTTATAGTGTGGTTGAGTGTTCAAAATTGGAAGTTTAGTTGATGGTGGCCAGGCAGGCTACCATCCGGAGGATGACCCGTATAGTCCTGCCCCTTGTGCTTCATGATTCATGTCTCCACTACAAGGAGTGCAGGTCAAACAGGAAGGGCAACGATATAGTATTTATTTCGCTAAGTATATAAAAACGAATTATACGCCGTTTCCGGTCTGATAAGATCTCTGTATAAGTATCGATATTCAACATACGTTCCCAATAGTTAAACATACGAGATTCGATTTTCATAATTGTCCTTTATTTTAGCGTACATATTGTTTTAAGTACATGAAGTTAATATGACCCGGAACTCGCTGCAACAGAACAGAAAGAATCCGTATTTCATCAAGGAAGTACAACCTAGAAAATCATTAGCATCAGTTATGACCTGGAGCGTCAGAGAAAATCTGGTATTCATTAAGCATTAATGAACTCTTCTTCATTAATCTTCCTCATTGTCGAACGAACAAAAGTTGAACCCTAGGGCATTGGCTGACTTCCCTTTTCAATTGGAGCGGAAGAAAATGGCGAACTGGTGAAGCCGGGAACCTGTCCGTACTTTCTTCGCAACCACCACTGCCACCGCCCACGCTCGACCTGAGCTGCTAACGGGACACACATTCTTGTTGCGTCAGCAGCAGGCTGTCCGTAGCCGCAGTGGCCAACACGACCTCAGCCGTTCTAGATGTTAGGGAGGTAGCGAGAATCAGATGTCACACCGTGATGGTGTGAGTTACCTCTCTGATTTTCGTCCTCCGTACCTTCACTGTCCAGCCACTTTCCAAACAGCGCTTCCTGCACTGTAGTTTCTCTCCTTCCAATCGAATGAATTAGGGTAATAGGATTATCCAAGGAATAATAATGTTGGTAGAAAATTATTAATTTATCCAACGAGTGTTTATTGAAGATTAAGGTAACTTTGTTCAATCTAGAATTAAGCTATCTGGATAACAAATAGAGCATTGCACTAATATTTCTGTAATATATCGCTTTGAATTTGCGAAACAAAAAAATTCAAACAAATCAAAAAATTGAAAAAGAGAGAGAAAAAAGAAAATATGAAATGAAAAAATATGATGTTGATGATGAAAGAGATTGAAAAGAAGATTTTGAATTGAATTTGCATAATTGTGTGTGTTCTTTTTTGCGAATGCGTTGGATAATAAAATGTCGAACATAAGAAAGGCTAAGGATAGAATAGGGAGAAATCCTGCATCACTGTTCGTATCGTACAGTATCGTTTGTCTACCTGTACTGTTTGACCAAATTCCTTAGAAAGACTCGTGGACAGATTAAGACTTTGAGATGATCCTCTTTAAAATCAAATTCGACAATATCGAGTCACAAAGGGACAACTTGTATGACCTCGGAGTGGGCATTTCCTGCCTCAATCAGGCCATCTAGTGCAGATAGCCGTGAAGAAAGCTGTAGTGGGTGACTTCACGGTCGATTCATACTCGGAAATCCTCAAACAGATGCCCCGCTTTCTAACCCATGAAGTCTGGTGAGCCATAACTGGTATTAGTCGCATTCCTCGAACCAGCGACTTAATGCGCTAATTTCCTCACTATGTCATTATTAGAGACTACTAATTTATTCTCCGATTTTAGTGGAAAACTTCTGCCAGGGGTGTCAGATGAGTTATAGCAGCACTACGTATTCATCTTCAACGATTAAAAAACTAGTTCTAACCTTCAGTGTGTCATATACTGTATAATTAACTAGCTATCAAATCAATGAAAAATTTAATGCTGCTTTATGTTTAGTCATAACAAACTATAGATTGTCACAAGAGCAATACATTCACCATCATTATCAGTTACTTTAATAACTAAATTAAACATTTCCCCCTCTATTTTCGTAAGGCACGACCACCTCGGAGTGGTGTACCATCCAGGTGCACGAATAAGGTTGTTGACGCAAACATGGTCACAGGGGAAACCGACGGAAGTGCCAGGAGAGGCTGTTGAGAGGAGAAAACAAGACTCGTGCCTAGGCTCGCAGTCAGGAGGACAGTGTGTCACCACCTGCCTGTCTACTGTTCATCACATTTCCTCTCGCACCGTTTTGTTTACGAAAATATCCTTCTTTCAAAGAGCTATATCTGTCCAAAAGGTTTATGCTTTCCGAACTAGATCAAGAGTTTGCTGTTAATATTGAACGAAGCCCGTAGGTTTATAATCCAAACAGAGGTTTGTGTTAGATGGGGTAATTCATTCACCTGAAGAAGATAGTATCTGCTTGTAAAGTCTCGAAACAAATTCTTTCAGTTCACTTTGCAATAAAGAACATCAAGAAGTCATTTTAAATTTATTTTACCCAAACTATTTGTAATCTGGATGACAAGACTATTCCAAAAATGTTCAGAGTCCCTAGTATTTTTAGACCAACCCGAGTGTTGGTTGTCGTATCAGAGATTTCTAGAGGGGGGTCTGTGTAGTTTTCCTTACAAAAATGATAAAGTCTGCAGTATTATTACGTTGTCATGAAAGGTTGCTCAACAACCGCAAATACGTCTTTTTGTTTGCTGGTGACGAGGTAAAAGTATTACTGTTAATCTTCGTACTTCCAATAAAACTTTTGATAAGCCTTGGAAGAACATTGCAATATTTAGATTTAGGCTTTTTTAAGCCTTATTCGCTGGATTACATGACATGTTTAGTAAGGAACCACAGTTTAAGTCTCCCTCAAGATGTTCAACACGCATTGTGCTGAAAGAATTGAAAGAATTGTTACTTGACAAAAGCCAGGTGACTAGACAGTGAGTCAGACTCAGCCCTGGCACTCTCATCAACGTGCGGAGGCGCAGACAACATCCTTTAGATTCTGATAGACGATAATCCAGGTAACAAGTCACTGTTACTAACAAAAGCCAGTTGGCTAAACAGTGATTCAGATTCAGCACTCGCACTCTTAACAACGTGCGGAGGCGCAGACTACGTCCTTTAGTTTCTGATAGACGATAATTCAGGTAACAAGTAATTGTTACTAACAAAAGCCAGTTGGCTAGACAGTGAGTCAGATTCAGCCCTCGCACTCTCAACAACGTGCGGAGGCGCAGTCAACGTCCTCTAGTGTCTGGGTACTGACCTTACAAGCTCTGAAGGTCACCTTGTGTGTTCATTAGCAAATCCCGCATCTGTTCGCGTACTTGCTTGAATATTCAACACCGACGGTTAGCCTAATAGGGAGGGTCCGCTGATCTTAATTCTTGGCTGTTAAGACGCACTCCAAATTGAATCGAGTCAAGGACAAGAAACATTAACGCTGTCCGCCCAACGCTGTATTGATTGAATACTAACTAAACACAAATTG
Source organism: Homalodisca vitripennis (assembly GCF_021130785.1). Taxonomy (NCBI): domain Eukaryota; kingdom Metazoa; phylum Arthropoda; class Insecta; order Hemiptera; family Cicadellidae; genus Homalodisca; species Homalodisca vitripennis. The sequence goes on from NC_060209.1 coordinate 163,553,800, forward strand.
ATGAGCAGTCTTGATCTCTGCTCTTCATGCCTTGCATGTTATTATACAATTGGAAGATTTTATTTTTTTAGTAATATTTGAAAATAAAATAAATAAAACTTTCCAGACAATCTGTGAAGGAACTAATCGGAGTCGTCTCGTTAGAAGATGTATGAGGACATTGCCTGTAATATTTTAGCAATGCAATCTAAACTTTAATTTACTGAACGTATGAAATGTTCCTTAAAACTTTATTTGTGGTTAATGTTTTTGTATGTTGTTTTAAGTAGTTATTTCACAAAAAAACTTACCAGTTACTTATTTATCATTTCATAACGTCATTTCTCGATTATGTTGTTGGATGCTACAATTATTTGCTAAATGAAAACCTATTTTCACAGCATCATCTCGGTGATTCCAAGCTACATTAAATTCGTGAATCAAGTAATTTATTCTTTATTGAAATAGAGAAAAGATTGTTTGGGTGTATTCCTCTTTCAATTTCTCGAGCCCCGCTCTGTTGATAGATAGTCTTCGGAAACAAGCGGCAATGAATGAGACCGGTTATAGGGACCGTTAGAGTAATTTTATAGTTCTGACAATCGGAGTCCAGCAGTTACAATCAGCTGTTGATGGTTTCCTCACGTCAGCAAACCGCTGTTGCTGCTCTGCTCTGGCAGAGTAATGACAACATTCCGGCTCGCCGCCACGCCGCTGGAACTGGTCGGATGACGGCGAGTTGGTTGTTTAACAGGACCCGGTCATTACATCTCCTGTTTGCCTATAGTCTCTCAAAAGTTCAAAGAGCATCTAGATGGTTCTCAAGATTCTTGTGTGTTGGAAGAATCTCTTCTACAATTTCCAAGCCACTTCATCACTACTCGAAATTTCATTGAGATCTACAGTAGAAAAATGTCTTGCCATAAATGCTATTTACAGATCACAATTTATTAAGTTCTGATTTCTTGATGCACAACTGAACTCATTTCAAGACTGGTAATGGAAATGTGCTACGACTTTTCCATTCTAGTTGCTCGTAATTCGGTGCTTCGTAGTTGGGTTCTGGTCATGCCGGTTTGATGGTGGGGAGCAGCACGCTGATGAGCAGGAAAGAAACGGCTCAAAAATACCTCTTGGGTTCGAGCCGTATGTTAATTAACAAGCTATCAAAAAACGGTTCAGAAACTTTGGCAGAGCTTTTCTGGATAGAACCTTTATAAGAATCCCATTATAAGCACTAAGCTGAGTATTTTACTGGGTAAGTCTTCTGAAACAAATAATTTCCTATGTGTGCATTATAAAATCAATTTTAAATAATCTCGAAAACATTATATTTGAATTGACAGAGGCTTGAGGTTACGAAAATATCCTGCTTGGAATCTTGAATTTGTTGTCAGTTTCGGGCAGAAACTGCTAAATTTCGTTGGGGGTACAGGGATAGAAATGCCCTACTAACAGCAATTATTTTCTAAAGGTGCGATCTCTGTGTGATCTAAATTTTTAAACGGTTTCTTTACGAAATTCTGGCAAACGAAACGGCCATTTAACTTATTATATCAAATCTCAAGTTTCAAAATAATTACAATATCGTTTTAAACATAGATTCTAACAATACTAGAAGAAAATAAAACTATTGTTTTGTTGAATAATCATTATATGCCAATGTTTGAATTTTGTTATTCTGCGTTAGCAATTTTATTGAATATATGTCTTTATAAACTAATGTATAACATGGTTAACTTTGCAAGTCTTGACAATTCATCTGGCACGAAAGTTTTATTCAGTTAGAGCAGTTTAGAATTTCGACTCTCAACCTGTTGTTTTTTACATTTTATATTTATTGTCAAGAATCCTACTTAATATTAGGTTAGACTTAAAAAATCTCTTTTAGTCTTAAATTTAATTTATCTTGACAATATAAGTGTTTACACAAGCTATGTTCACAAAAATTTGAAACTTATTCCATCGACTAAGTGAATCGAAATAAATAATATCACTACACCAATAAATAAATAATTTGATGAGTTTTTAGTCGTGTCCCGTGTTTACAAATCACTTTGCAAACGGATTTCTACATTTGCAATGTCACGGCAAACGGAATGGTAATTGAAAATCCCACGCCCGTTTCTTCCCATAACAGTATTTAACGGTTCCTCTTTCCAAATGCGCGATATTGCACGGCTGTCAGAGAGTTCCTGATATATACCTGTTCCGTGGCCAAAATGAAACCGTGAACAGACAACTGCAAAATGAACTGTCATCTCCATCAGTGTCAAGGCCCGCACACAATCGTCAATTTGTGGAGTTGAACTGGTCCTCCATTCGACAGTTAGTTCAGCTCTCAGAAATGAAAATTTTGTTTTGAGATAGAAGGTGGACTATTCTGGTCATGTTTTTTTAATAAATTAAGAACACTTATGTTTATCAAAGTTTGTGCGGCGGTGCCCTTACATAAGCACAAAGAACTCAACTGGTTTAATGTCCAGGAAGTTTGGATGGACCTGAATATTACGTAACATGTTACGTACATCAAGAGTTGTTCTTTATAGGGTTGTTATCTGTGAGTTGTGAGATTTCTGTTTGCAATTGTTGATGATCTTTGAATTGTTAGTGGTATTACTTTGCGTGTCAAAGGAGAGGTTACAGGGTGGGAATCTCGATGTTGAAATTTAACAATTAGAAATGTGGGAGAGTTGGAAAACGATGTTCTAGACTTCTGGAAACACTGCAGGGACGATAGATTTGGGGTTGCGATTGGTCAAAAATAAAACCATTAAAAAATAGAACTGTTTTTGCAGTGTCAACAGGAGCCGAAATAACTGTAGGAACCTGAAACTTGTGAAAACAGAAAGAGATGCCACTTGTTACAACCTGGTTCCTGCTTGGATAACAGCCCTGAGGATAATAGCACAAACATAGGAGTGAAAGCCGCCCTACTGGTAGTGTTGGTGTGCAGCTGTGCATGAGCATGTTACGTCCGTCGTATACATGCATCAGTTAGAGGAGCCAGTGATACCAATTAGTCGACCTGAGCTACAAGTTCCGACAGCCTCTGCAATGCTCACTACCGGCAAGTCGCGTCCATAGTTAAACATAATATGGCTATGTATTGACATACTTTTCTGCTTCAGACATCGGGAAAACAAAAGACACGTTGGATTGTAGCTACGGAGCTATTGTGAGAGCACAATACTGACTTTCCTATTGGAACCCACCTAAGAGAACCTATACCTAATTTATTTATTCATTTCTCTTTGTTGTTTGTTTTTTGTGTAAATAATATGCCGGAAATGTGAAATATTGAGTTTAATTTCTTGTAATTTATCACAAAAGTAATTTAAGTATTAAATTCAGTACTCTCTCGAAATAATTCTGTGCCTTATTGTGATCCTTTTCTCCTTTATTCTAATTATTATCATTATTGTTTACTGAATCCTCGCACTACACTTTGCATTTATTATCAGTGTTATAAGTTTAACACAATCCTGACAAACACTGGATTCATTATTCAGTAGATACTATGTTATGAAAAACTGTTAAAACTGTAACTAAAAATACTTTCGACATATTACTGAATGACCGATAATTGGATGGCGAGTTTTTTCCAACATTTGTTGGTATATCCGAATAAATGGATATAGTTTTACAAATTCAATTCCTAGGTTAGCGACTTTAAGTTTGTTACGAGTATAATTTTAATAAGTGTTCATTTATCTGTACAATTTTAAAGAGATTGCATTGCATATGTAAAATGAGAAGCAAATTTAACAGCATCACAATATTAGAAACATAAAAAATAAAAGTAAAATAACTCGTAACAAATAAATAATATAAAATAGTTTAGAAAGAACATAATTTTATTTGAATTATTTCAACCATCGACTGTTGTGATCAGTTTCCATATTTGAAAACATAATAACTTGCTTTACTTAGATTTTTTAAGTAATTGTAATCAAGTATATGTATGAAGTTTGAATGCTCTTTTTATTTGGAGGTCTTCCTTTAATGCTAAGACCTCTTTATTACCTGAAATGTTCCTGAGTAACGGGGATCTTGAGCAAACTAGTTTGGCTAACTCAGTATATGTATGCTACGACAAACTTTGGCTCGCATAACTCAGTACTATGTATGCTATGAGAACTGAGTCTCGCATAGCTCAGTACTATGCATGCTATGAGAACTTAGGCTCGCATAGATCAGCACTATGCCATTACAAACTTGGGCTCGCATAACTCAGTGTTATGCTACGACAAACATGGGCTCACATAACTCAGTGTTATGCTACGACAAACTTAGGCTCACATAACTCAGTGTTATGCTACGACAAACATGGGCTCGCATAACTCAGTGTTATGCTACGACAAACTTGGGCTCGCATAACTCAGCACTATGCCATTACAAACTTGGGCTCGCATAACTGAGTGTTATGCTACGACAAACTTAGGCTCGCATAACTCAGTGTAATGCCGTGACATACTAACGCTCTCATTACTATGAATTGAGAAACTCACCTTCATATAATTCAATACGCTTGCAGAGCAGGTATATGTAGTACTCTTAAAACATCTATTTAGTAGACTCTCCACAGGGGTATCCCCCATGCGATGTTTGAACGTTAGATCTTTTAAGACAGGATTTCACAGCAAGAGTCACTCACCCCGCATAATGTTATAACCACCCTGATGTCAAAGTTCAGCTCGCTACTTAATGCCTCTTTGTGTAAACTAGGGGTTTCCTGTTTAGGAATGGATCTATGCCAGATTGAATCACTACTATGCAAATATTTCAAACAGTTTTCGTGACTTATTCAGTTGGAATTTCCAATCGTATTTTCTGCAAAAGTACTTTCAAGGCTATAGATAACGTTTCTCTACATCTTAGGTTGTCTTCTTACAGAAGAGCGATATCATATTATCCTGGAGTTGTGTTTTAGAAGTGTAAGCAGTGCGATAATGTCACTTTTCCAGGAGGGACTCCAGCAGAGGAGGAGACGGAAGGAAGACACGGAGAATGGCCGTGGCTTTGACTGTGCGATCACGTGGCCTTGGTCCCGGTAACCGGGTCAATGTGCCACGCGGTGCTTGTGAGATACCTGTGCTTGTCACACTCACCGTGCTTTCTACTCAGGCACACCTTTCTCGTCTCTCCATCTGTGCCTAGCGATCTAAACATCGTTAGTAACAGGCCTTTTCCTCATTCCTGCCTTTCTTCCCTCCGAATTCCTAACATTACTCGCAAATTTGTACAATATTATCATATTCATATATTTTATAATTTGTTGAACTCTTCTTAAATATATATTTGACCTTCTGTACCTTTAAGATCACACTAGCAGAATATTTATTAGCATACATTGGAGCTAGGTTTTATCCCAAAAGCAAGTCTTTAATGTGATTGGCTTTCTACCAGATTTACGACACGTATTATGTTGTAATATATCAAGCTCATCTCCACCTCAAAAAAGTCAGAAAATAAAAATAAAATTATTTTGAATCAAAAAGACAATAATGTAACAATGGTTGTTAGATACATACTTACATGAAGTAAACAATTATGGCGCATAATAGATTTATGAATAGTAAGTATGGAAGTATGGTTACATACGGCAGGAAAAATTTATTAAAGCATTACACATTTTTTTACAAGACGCAAGACAGCCTAAAAGGCTATAAATCTTCCTTAACAGATTTATGAAACATGATTGGCGTCATCAATCAATTTTCTATCACGGACCATTTTTATGGCTGAGCGACGAAATAAAGTATTATCTATATTGACTCCCAAAAGGTGTTAGACAAGCTTCCTAATCACTCCACTTGTGGAATTTTCCATCATTGACTTTTTTATTCTCATTCACTATAGTGACATGTTTGTGTAAAAATAGTACCTTCTAGGAAGGAAATACAGATGATTGAGATTTTATTCGTAAAGTGTATGAGTGAGTGAGAGTGTGAGCAATGTACGATGTATGTGAGATGACCCCTAAAGTTAACTGATATTTTTGAACCCTCTTACACTTGATTTTTGTGTAAAGGTGAAGGTTTATACTTACTTTTTTATAATTTTGATTTAAGTTAACTGGTTTTCGTCTCAATAAATCATTTGGACTTGTTTTAAGCGTGCGTATATACACACTTGTATGCTTCACTCAGGTGTGTTTTTATGTACAGTATATACATTGTAACTATTTTTTAAAGTGAAATATAAATGTTTATAGTAAGATGTTGTTTGTATAATATTATTGTTTAATATACATATTCAATCATATACAATTTTAAAATACGATTTGTGTATGTAAATGTATATATCTTATTGGTAAATATAGTGTCTGTATATATTTTATTATGTATTATTAAAGTGTGTTAAATCGTATTGTACAATGTCAGGGGTCAACTTCTGAACATTGTCATTTTGTGCTTGTCATAATAATTCGTGAAATATCTTAATTTTGCTATCGGGTCACATGTGTTAATTTTGAACTTTATAATTGCTTTGGTATCAATAAGGCACTCTCTTTTTCTTCTACTGTTTTGGATGTGCCTTAATGCTCTATATTTAGGACTTATGTTTTTTTGTTATCAAGAACATGACATGCGTTATAAACTGTGATGTTTAGTTGTATGCTGATGTTTGAATCTCTCTATCGATTTCCATCGATTCTGCAAATGTTGTATAAAGTCAACGGCATATCCCTGAACCGTTTGTTACCAATGGTAGTTACCATTACTTACAAAAATAACCGCTTTGTTTTGTTTTGTTTTTTTAATGGAGACTGTATGGTCGAGATGAATCCACCGTGCAGAAGTTTGACTTTCTTATAAATATAGATATAGATCCATAAGTTTTGTTATGTGGATCGCAGAGTTTTCAACTCTACACTGAAGGTTTTGCTTATTTGAAGTCATTTTGATACGCTCCTGATTCGAGAACATAAAAAATATGCACTTCCATGACTGAGGTTGCCAGAGAGATTGGATCAATAAGAATGTGCGAACAATATTGTTTGTTTTTATCGTTTTACTATCGAATTTACATGAAGTAGAAATCGATTATATGTAGAGCACATGTATTTGATGGAAAATCGGAAAGTTTCCGGCTGTTTGTTGTAGATGTATGAAAGTAGCTCTCCCGATCCTTCAGGGCGGTCGATCGTTTACAAAGTTCTGTACAGTCATAAATAACAATAAATCGACAGAAAACATATGTGTTAACTATTCCGGGCTTTACCATTCATCTGAGAGATCTCTTCGTTTTGACCTTACTACGTTGTGTGAGACCTGAGAAATACATGTGCATCACAAGCGCCTTTATTTCTAAAACGACGTAGAAGTCTTTAAGTAATGTGATAAAGAATTGTGACTTACTCGGTGGGATGTTGTATGGGAGTGGTTTGGATATTTGATTCTTTTAGAATTCTCCAAGTCGACATTCATAGACAAATGGCAGAATCGATTCCTTACATATGCTTTAGTATGTTGAATTTGAATTGAATAACAACTATTTTCAACATTCCGTTCATTACATTCATACAACCAAACAAGCATTGTATTAAAATGGCACGTTTTAAAATATATTTCTATGTGTAACTAAAATTAGGAGTAGATTTAGTGTAAATGATCCTCCATTATTCACTACCATTTCCAATTCCCTCCCTCGCCTTTTGAGAAAAATATCTATCGGAACTCTACTTACGACAAAAATTGTTCCAATCTACAGTGCTCAGATAAGAAACATTCAATGGAAATCAATTTAATGCTTTTCTAATATTTTTTCAAGCCTTTAACAATAAATATAGAAATATATTACAAAAATTGTTTAAAACCCGTTTTTAAATTACCATTATACAATATCTCAAAATTATTAACTTCTAGCTAATTACCATTACTTCAGCATTTTTCATCTTGCTACGAAGTTTAATTAATATGAATGCAAAAATTACTAAGGCAACCAATAAAATCGGTATGCTCTCTGTATTGCGTAATTTAGTAAGTATAGAATAAATATTTTAAAAGGAAAACGAAAATAGCACGATATTTTTATAGCAATGTAGTGTGACATTTCTGTTTAAAGGTGGAAACCGCTACTACTTTACGAGGGGTAACCGGAAGAGTGGTGGCCTAAGTATCCACTTAAGTTCTGTCTCCGGGTCCGATAGCAGAGGAATGGTTGGTTAATGGAACGCTCGAGTTTAGAGCCAAATTTTAACGGAATGTGGCGCGCCCTATTCACCCTCTAGCAAACCTGTCTATAAATTCCATCCCTAGCTATTATATTTTACGACTCTTCAAATATTTTCTTACTAGGTAATCAAACTACTAGATATTGTTAAATTGTGACTATTCGAACACTTATTTTGGTTAATGATGATAGATTTTTGTTCTTTTTCGTACCATTGTTTATAACAACTTTTAAGTCAGTACCTTTTTTAGTCCAAAGTAGTGTACTATTTTTAAAAGTGTGATTATTATATTTCAGCAATATTGTTTTTAACTAGTGTAATGCAATTGTGTGCAATGCAATGCAAACTTGTAATGCAATTTGTCTGTCTCTGTTATGTGCGGATATACTTTAGATCGTGATATGGATGGGCCAAAGAAAAACACAATATTCTTATAAAGGTAAACCTAAAACGATTCTTTTAAGAGCTAGCAAACATGATTTTTTTCTGAATCTTTTAGAATATGTTTTAGAAATTCAATTTGAAACTTTCAAAGTTAATCTTGCGTATTATGCTCTAGTTTTGCAATAAATACAAGTTAACCCAACCCTTTATTTCGTTAAAAAACCATTACTGATACTCAAAATAATAAAACAATGTTTATTATTTTATTTCCTGTTCGTTGGTAGAAAAACTATTAAACAAAGGATACCAGTAAAAAATTATTCATTTGTGATAAACGGTCGTATAATGTAGCCTAACTTTCTCGGAAATGCATCGAATGACTTGTGCTTTTTGTCTGATTGTTTAGACGACAACGAAAATGTACAAGAACAGGAACAGGCTAAACAATTTAGCCTTCAAATTGTTATACAAACTTTCGGTTTTGAGCAATTTTATTTTAAACAATTGAAACATCCATAATTTTGAAAACGGAATATTGGAATGAGTTGATTTTGACTTATTCTTAAAATTAAGTAAATACCTAATTGCTTAACGTCTATTTGTCTATTGATGATGTTTATGTTATGTTGTATATTGCTGTGTATGTTTCCTACATAGCCTTGCATATAATGTCTGAATAAGTTTGAAATGGAAGAATGGTATTTCTCTAAACTCGATATTCTGGTTCTCTGAGTACCGGTTGGGGTCTTGCTCGGTTTTTACCGTTCTGATACCAAACACTCGATACAGTAAAAAAGAGCACTATGTAAATATCCAGAGTTTACCAGATATATTCTCATCCTTTGTTTGTGTCCACATGTTCTTGGATTGTATGGCATACTCTATAGGGTTTGCTTTATTGTTTTAGTTAGATGGAAATCTGTACATGGACATCAGCCAACTAGAGGAAAATTCTAAAAAAACTGGCAGGGCAGATTTTCTCAACAAACATTTGAGGTTTTGGATGCTAATTAAAACTTTTCCTTATCCTGGCAAAGGAGTTCTTTGACTAGCCGGGCTGGATGTGGAAGCTTCATGGCATGGACTTCTAGTGGACAAGTCTCTTTACAAGGACGCCTGCTGATGCGCCACCGTTCATACTTATTGGTTCTTTGACCGCAACTGTCTCTCCTTTCCTTAACTAATTTTCATCTGCATGAAGGGATAATACAAACACACCTCACTGTTTATGAAAATACTAGAAGCACAGTTTACAAGACGTTTGAAATGCAATTTGACGTAATTTTGAAACGTCAATTGGATTCTACACGATTGATTCCTCGTGGATTTTGACAATATTCTACTTATCAGCATATTGACCAAAATCGATTTCTAAAATATGGCTGTGATAAGTTGCTACTATTTGTGCATGCCGATGTAGTTTGCATAATAATCCAAAGTATAAGCTTTCTTATAAATTCTTATAATACAAGTGTGCACTAAACATTTAAACTCTGTTACTAACAACATGAAGGTATTGTATAATATGAAGATTTTATAACTAAAGTAACAAGAGATTAAAAGTTCCTTTGTTTTCATTTTTACAATGAAAGGATTTATTTATTCTCTTTTGCTCTCTAGCTTGATAGAGAAAGCTACAGATATTATATGTACAATAATAATTTATTTATATATTAAGAATAACTCACCGCGGAAGAACGCGACCGAAGACAGTACCGAACACTACACGTATCGAGCGAAGCGAACGACTGAGCGGTTCCGAGCTACGGCGTCCACCTCACCTTGTTCCGGGGGGGGGGGGGGTGCTATCTACTGGGTCTGTCCCCGTGCGTTTGGACTGTAATCGACCAATTATCGAATACCTCACACCATTCAAGACGCGGCTTCACCACGCATATAAATAGTATTAGTATTTGTTTTGGTTTTCATATAGTTTTCAAAAGTGTTAAATCTTAGCTTATACAGGCATCTCCTGTAGTAACAAACTGTGAAAGTTATGCTCAAAAAGAGCTAAACTAAAACACTGAATAAATTATAATCCAAATAAAATAAATAAATTATCCTAAAACAACTTTAATTTACATACGCCTGTAGGAAACAGCGACCCTCAAACAATCCCTGCAAGTGCAATAAACTTTTATTTCAATTTCTAAACTTTTTGTTACCTACTTACAACCAGTTCCTATTTTCTACAAAACATACTATTGCGCTTCAAGCAAAGATCGCTGCTTCCAGCCAGCAGTAACGCCTACGACTATTCCTTTCACCATCTTACTTTTGCATCCTACTATTAGATGTGATGGTACTCCCATAGGAGATAAGGAAATAACGTATACGAGTATAATGTTTGATCGATTTCACCGTATCCGCATTGAACCGCATTGGACATTTTTAGAGTACTTGAGGTTACAATGCTCATTATCTGGAAGAATATTATCAATATGCTATGGAAACTGTCTCAGGGCGTATTAAACTTACAAGACAGGCATACCCTATAAAGAGTGAGAAATAGAACAAATCTCTGAAGAATCAAATACGTATCTATACTAAAGCGACCCATTACGAAGCTTAAAAAACGTTGACTAATAAACTATGATAAATGGAAATAAAACATCCATGTGTATGGTCTCGATAAACCCAACATAGATCACTTCTGGCTGGTTTATACCTTCCAATTGAACCCACCACTGGGTACAACAAAAACCAATGTGTCACTTAAATCTGGGCAACCTTATGGATGTCCAGGAGCAGCATATCAGTAACAGCAAATGTCGAGATTCTGGGGTGCAAGGGTAGTTCGATAGGTCTAGTCTACTGAGGGAGATGACTGTTAGAGTTTGGTGGTGTTCGTTCCCTAACTATCAGAGGTTCTTGTTAGCCTCAACAAGGGTGTGCCACCCCATGATTGCTTTGATTGGAGAGGCTGGTTCAGAGCTGGATTCCCCATCTTCCGGGGGACATGATTTTAAGATTAGTGCCCTAGTTCTTTCTCATGGATCTCGATAGGAAGCTGCCCCTACTCCTTAACTTTACTCATCCTGATTAATTCTGTCACTCCGGAAGCAGCGGTAAGGTTCTTACCTAAGTGATATTTATAAGCTTCTTGCCCTAAGAGAAAAAAAATGGTCAAGATAAAATCTCCCCCTTCCTAGTTAAACTCAACCATCCTTTAAAAATTATCATTATTACAATTATAAGCAATTTTTATATTATGTGCGAGCAGTTCCTGTTTTCGTATTATTACATCGCCACTCTACTAATGCAAACAATATTTGGGTAAGTTACGAACGTATATAAAAAGTGAACCTTCCACAGGACAGAAACAAGAGCTGGTGGGCGAGGCGGTCCCCCGCTCGCCTGATGACCCACCGTCATATAAATCATTACCGACTCCTAGTCCACCAACAAAGTAGTTGACCTGGATACCTTGGCATCTGGGCCATCGGACGGCCGATCAGTGGACAAAATCTGCGACTGGCGGGAGTTGGGGGAGCCTCCTCCGTTCGCATTGTAGGCTAATGCGTCAACTCACCGGATTTGTCGAGTTTTTATCGACACAGCGATTGAATTTTTCTTGGCTACTTATTTAAACTTCACTTGTTGCTTGTGGGTTTTCATAATAATAGCTATAATTATGAAACAAATTCTAACTAATTCAATTCTATAATGATAACCTCTTGAATGTTATAACTGATAATCAACATGGAGGTAGTCTACTTTGATTCAGGGAGATTAGATAGGTGATTACAATCTTGTGTTTTAGTAAATACCGGAGAGATCTTGTTGTAATTCCACCTCTTAACAGCGCACGATCGGAAGATCTCCGGTCACGGGCAATTAGTGTAATGCGCACAAGAGCAACGGCTTATTCTGACCCGTCGCCTTTGAATCCCGGGACGATTGCTCTAGATGTAGATGCAGCTCTCGTCAGGCGTCACTAGTTAACGGTCGGTGATGCGAGAAGGCAAATTAAAGGAAAGTGATAGTAGGGAGGTTCCGTGGTCCGAGGTACCGTTACTGCTACTGGCCAGTCCACAAACATCAGTTCATTGGCCTCCCACTAGTACTGGCATTACTGCAAACGTAAACCTGCCAATTAGTCTAATACGCAATAACATAACATGACCATTTAACATTACCATATACGACTTTCTATTTACCAGGCGTTAAAGTCACTGGATGCGCAGCTTGACACTTAAAATTTCTAACCTGTTACTACTGTTTTAATATTAATAATTCTTTTATTACAACAGTTCAGTTTTAAATAATAAATATGCTAAGCTTTCTTATTTCAATAGTTTTTAAATATATATTATTTCTTTTTAAAATAATTTCACTTGCAACTTCAAGGATTACATTCAAAATATTATCTTTAGGTACATTTAAGTGTGTGTGAGTTCTTTTATTTTAAATAATTGTAAAATTTATATAATTTACGTCAATCTGTGCTCCTTGCAACTTTATCAACTTCCAAAACAGGACGTCATATCTGTACCGTGAACGCTAAAATCTATAACCAATGAAGTTTGTCACGGTAATTTGAGACATCCTCAATTTTTGTGCTTTATCCTATTTTACTGTTCTTAATGCCAAACAGAAACGTCGCCCAGTACACTAACATGATCTACCAAGTTTGTCCTAGTGTCTCTGAGACAAATCGTTATTATGCGGAGAAATCCAAATCTCCACACAATACCTTGACTCTTTCTTCCATATAAAGACTACAGTAATGTGGACTCACTTTCAAATATATCTGTTCTAAGACGGGTTTCACACGGCCCACAACTGTGAAATATTAACTAGCATCGCTGAATAAAGTTATGGCGACTGTAAGAAGATTGTATCATTTCAACCTCCTTCATCTCGATGCTCAACGTTATAATTTTAAGTTATGAAACAAAAACTAAACCTATGCTTGAAATTAAAGGACTTCTTACGATTAATGTTTAATAATTATTGATGTTCAAACAATTATTTTTGAACCAGATTAACAAAGTAATAACAAAATTAAGAATCCTAGGTAATGCGACTGAGTATATGAATAACCAAGAGTAAAACGGGAATTCAAGTTTTGAAATATTTTTTTGCATAACTTATCCAGTTTGCCTGGCATTAAGGCATACTCACTAATTGACATTTAAAAAATACCACATCGATACTAATTAGGATCGGCTTAACTGGCCTAAGAACTTATTTAGACATAACATTTTCACTTTTTCATGTTCACAATGCGTATACAAGAAGAATAACATTCTTAATGAATTTTATTAAGTTTCAAGTTGCTTTATACGGAATGTTAGTGCTGGGAGTGACCCTATGCTGTTCCGTACTTCCTTTAGTCACCAATTTGTTCATAATGTATATCTTACTGCGTTTGGTCGCCTTTACAATTCTTATACTCAAAAGGATCCCGTATTTAAGATAGTGCTTTAAGTAGGTAGATTTTGTGAAAACACAAATTTTATTAGTTTATTCTAATGGAATTTCCATGTAATCAATATATAAAAACCGTTAGAGATCAGAACAGTTGCTTATAACAAAAACTTACGGAATATTACAAGCATTACAATTAATATTTTGTCTAGCATTATAATTAATGGAGATATTTTTAAAGTTGGAACGGCCGCCACAATAGAAAAATGGCGTCCTCAGCTGGCTAACAGCTTTGTATAGATATTTATAAAATCAATATTTGTCCCTTCAACTCAATTTTGTACCTTTTCCCTACATTTTATATAAACAACGATTTTGTATCTGGAATGGTTTTCGAGATATCGAGTACTTATACATCCCATGAGAATTAATTAATGTGGGTTCAGTTCTACCCACTTCTCCCGGTTTAGTTGGAATATATATTCTGGAGGTTATATTTGGTGAAATTATTCAAGAAGTTTCGCAGGTGCAATTGCAATAGGCTGACTATCTATATGAGGCTAAAATGCCTGACTATGAGTTCGAAGTCTTTACTTTCAAACAATACGGAGTCCAAATATTCAAAACGCATACTAAATACTTCGTATGGGTATGGGATTGTTGTCAAAGACCTTATGCATCATTTGCTCTAAAAACAGATTCATCTACCTTCACGATCGTATCGATTCTCTCACAAGTATGCCTTATCCAAGTATGAAAGGAATCATTCATCTGTTGGAAAGGAAGCCCAAGAAATAGCCGAGCCTTTATAAGTGAAGACACTACCTCATTGGTCGGCCATTCTTCTCACTACCGATTAAACATCAGTTTCCTTTATGTTTGACAATAAGTAATTTTGGGAAGTACAAACTGCAAAGATACAGCTTGGAATTATCTTGCTTTGAATATAACATTGTTTACCGTCCAAAGAAGGAAAACGAGGTTGAAGATCCTATGTTAAGATTGTGTGAATCCGTAACTGGTAGACCAAATTTAGTATAAATTCATTAGTGTGTCATTCAGGAGTTACCAGATTCTATCATTGGATTGCAACGAAAAACGTACCTTTTCACTGAATGAAGTTCGCCGCGCAATAACGCAATGCCAAGATTGTGCAGAACTGAATCCAAGGTTTGCAGGTTTCGGAGTACCTTGGTAAAATCAACTGTACCTTTTGAACGTGTAAACATGGGGTCTAAAGGCACTATCCCCAGTGCAAGTTATAACAAGTATATATAAACTATAGTAGATGGGTATTCACGGTATCCGATTGCTTTTCCCTTCCTTGATATTACTTTAGCTACTGTGATCGAACAACCTCAGGAACTTTTTGTACTTATTGGTATGTCCTAATTTATTCATTCAGATCAAGGATCAACACTGATTTCAGAGAAACTAAGGGCTCTTCTTCAAACATGTGGCATTGCATCAAGTCACTCTTCTGCATATAATCCTACAGGAAGTGGTCAAGTTAAAAAAATTCAACGGAACCATTTGGAAGAGCATTTTACTTGCTCTTAGACTCAAAATCTGTCTATTAAGTACTAGGAAACTGTTCTTTCTGGGCGCTTCATTCAATCAGATCCTTAATATACACTTCACCTAATGCAACACCACATGAACTTTTAAACATATGTTTAAACATACCAGAAGATCCCATTACAGAGGTTCCATACCAAGCTGGCTCTCAACCAGGACAAGTGCTTTTATACAACCAGAACAAGTCAAACAAGAACGAGTCCCCCGTGGAAGAAGATCAGTTAGTACAGGCAAATCCTGATTATGCTCATGTCAGACTCCCAGATCGACGGGAAGAGAGAAAACCGTGTCAATAAGGAATCTTGTCCCAACACCTGAAGCAGTTATAACCGCGAAACAGGGACAATCAGAATTTGAAGACCAAGTACTAGATGTTGGAGAAACTAGTTCTCCACATCAAGACCAACAAGTTTCAAGTTTCACTTGAATTATCAAATGACTCAGGCGAATAACTTAAGAGATCAGACGAAGATCCTGGACTAGTCAATAATCATGAGTCAACAGAAACATTCAAATTAACTTGTATTACCTCACGCCCTCTACGTTTTCAGTAAAGACCAAAATACCTTATTGACTATGTCACTTTTTGAAGTAGAAAGAATGATGTGTTGATAACATGTGTTATTGCAGAACGTAATGCAGTATACTCGTACAATAAATAATTCTCTCTCCTATAAATTAATATTTGTTTATGTTTATCTGAAATGTGCCTGACTTTAAAGTTGGTAATTTACTTAGCAGTTTTATTTTATTACAGTAATTACAGTACTTTTTTTAACTGTTTATTATGACACTTTTGAGTACTTCAAAATCAAATATGATGGACATAATTTGTTATTTCTTTTACTTCCTCAACTTATATTTAATTATGAAGCTACTTTCAATTTCTTTTTCACTGAACTTTCACGTTGAAGAATAAGCGGTAACGAGATAAAACAGTTACGTTATTACTAGATTTTTTAAAGGAAATAAACTCTAACATGTGTTCTTATTTAGTGGTCGCATATTATTTTTTGGATTGTGAACTATACAGGTAGTTGCATGTTTGCCCATCTTACGTTGATAAGACGCAACTAACCGGGTAGGAATGCATCACTCACGGTGGATTGCCTTCCGTAAACACGAGATGACCATAATAACAGCAGCGTGCGCAGAGAGCGTGCGCTGGGTAAGTGGACATCGTGCATGCGCAGGGAGGAAATGGAGCAAGGAGTAGGCGCGCCAACTGGGCCAGATCTGCACTGACAATTGACAAATGATTTCTGACAGTGACAAAGGCGGGAGCAGCGAGATAGAGAGATATTCTACTTGTGTGATCTAAGGACGTACTCATTGTAATCGGTGAAATATTAGACAGGGTATTATGAATAACAGCGACTAAAGGTCACCGCATTATATCTCAACACTTTGGCGAAGATTGCGCAATTCCAGGCACTGCTTTTAGCTTAAACGAGTTCAATAAAAACGGCTGACTGGCTTTCTTTCATATTATTTTATTATTGTATTTATGATGATGCAGCAAAATAATAATCATTAGCAATTGTTATATAATATTTCAGAAAGAGAAGAAGTTCAATTGGAGTGGTATTTACTGTCGATTAACCGAAATCCTTTTACTCTAATTTTTGGCTTAACCGTATTCCACGCAAAAATGAATATTTATGCTTCACTTACAAGCATACTTACTCCGTGCTTAACACACGTTTTCGCTATGAAAAGTACGATTTTTATATTATTAGCTAAGCGTTAGTAAATTATATTACTCGAGAGACTGGAAAATCTTATTTCGTCTGTCTGACAGCATATTTAGAAATGAACTGACCTGAAGGCTTGAAAGTTCGATCATAGTAAATTCCATTGTATCACTCCATGGAACACAGTTGAGCGTTAGCGAACATCTTTATATCGGTCTTATGAGCATCTATGATGGCAATAAGAAAGTAGCAGATAAATCGGTTTGTAAACAACCAAATGTGAGCATATGAGATTAAGCTTGTGACGTATTAACTCATGTAGCCTAACTATCCCAACAAATAGAACATTATCTTTTCGTGCCTTAATGTGCAGCATAGAGTAAAAAGAAAAGTACGTTTATCATTTAAACACTGTTGATAACCAACTTAATGAACAATGTTAATGAACATTTTCATGTATAGGTGTTAAATTTTGTATGGTACTTCATTTTTACGTTGACAAAAATCACATGACCGTAGTGGACATCCTTGGGATTTGAATAAGTGTTATTAAAACCTATCATTCAGTAGAATGATTCACTTCCCATTTGTCTGCCATGGGGATTTTAATATTTCTTTTCTGAAGGACTGGTTTGCCTGTCGAAAGGTATTTCGAGAATGAAATTAGATATAGACTTGAAATGTTGCGTGCATCATCATGGAGCATATTACACTACACATGGTGCGACGAACTCATAGTTTGTTCTGTGTAGTGAGAAATAATGAACAGTTATTGTATAAAAAGAGAATTTTTGTTTGACCAAATAATAATGGTTCTTTCATATTTTGTTCAACGAGACTCCGTAGTGTAGCTGCCAATAGAATTTATATCTGGAGATTGCAGAAGTGGTTTCGAAAAGTGTTGTGAGGACGTCTTAAAATATGTGATTTAATATTTAATTGTCATAAAATGCGCTTGAATTGATCATACAATTTAGTTTCGAAGTAATAACCGGAATTTCATGAAAATATCAAACATGTTAATGCTTCATTAATTGCTGTATAATGAACAGTGCCTCTGACAATTTCCAATTCCGATCATATGTAAGAATGCCCAAAAACTACTTCAATAGAATGATTGTGAAATCGAAAGTCTACTTTACAGTGACTGCCAGTTCCCTCACCAGAAAACGTAAATCTTTGAGTGTTCTACCCCGCATATGATTTTTCTTGGTCACGAATCTTTGTATTCATTGATTGACCTTTTCCCCTAAAACAGGCCAGCTTTTGGCCAATTGTTTGTCAAATTGTAACTCTACAGGAACAAGAGGATGGAGATGGATTTGGAAAGATCAAATATCGTTAGAGAAATCTTAATTTCCAGGGTGGAACTCTTCAGATCGTTATTTCTCTCATTTATAACAAAGCAGAATTATTAAGAGAGCTTAAAGAGAAGATCTGACACAGTCTCATGTCTCCTGCTCACACAATCATTATCTTTGATGATAAATTCCTTGATCAGCATATTCGTAGTCTCCAGGAAACTAGGGCTACAGGTAAAAACATGTTTAAAGACTACTGCCCTGACCAGTAAACTGTCATTAACACTTTGAGGGTAAAACTTTTAACATGAGCGGAGCCTCTCAGTTTATGAATTCAACCTGAAACAACTACTTCGAAATCCTCATATTAACAACGTGTCGCGTAACAGGCTTCGCTGGGGTTGCATGCAATTTAAATTTTTGAGCTCATTCCATTTTCGAGATTTCCTACTGATAGGTAGACTGAAAGGCAATTATAGAAAGAAGAAGTTAACACAAAAATTATGCATCATAGAACTCATTCTTGTAGGAATGAAGATTCATGTAAAATTTAATTGACATAAAAAGTGTTTCTCGACATACCTTTCCACATGATATATTAAGGATTATGTTCATTAAATTGGGGTTCATATTAGTGTTTAAATAATAAAAAACTTTAATTAGTAACACTACGTTTCAAGTACCTCGTACCAATTCGAGGCATAGAATACCTAGTAGGTCATGACAATTGTCACATTGTGAGACGTTCTGAATCTTGGCGGATGCAACCCAAAAGGGCCGAGGGGCCAAAGTGACAAAATTGTGGACACCTCAATGATAAGTGATGTAGTGGACTTGGCGTGTCGGCGGATGGCACTAGCGGTTAAGTTCTAAATAGTCACACGCTCCTTTATGTAAATGAACCAGAAGCAGTACGCCCGGGCGGAAACCAAAACGTGTATTTATCCTTCTGACTTGGTTTAAAATCGTAATAAAACAGCGTCAGCTATGTAATTTCCGCATATAAATTATACTTTAAGCTGCTAACATTAAAAAACGAACCTAGATTCAAGTAACTGTAAAAACATGCCTTAAGGAAAAGGATAAAAGTCCACTCTAAAAATAATTCCATATAGTTGAAAATATTTTTTTAAGCATCAGATATATAGTAAAAAGTCTTTGAGAGTACATAATTAAATTCTAAATATTAAAGTAAAATATTATTTATAAAGACATGTTTAATGTTATTTCAACCGGATTAAAAGCTAAAATCACTCAATATTTAAACGTATTTTGTTAGAAAATGTTAGCAAATAACACTATTTACCTTTGATAAAATAATTATATGTTTAATTCAACAAAAATTTATTCTGCAGATTCCATATGTGACTTATTCTGCTTAATGTCTGATGTTGATAAGAGTCGTATACAGTTACAACAACTGGGCAAGGAATTGGAAGGCTATTTCAGTTATAGACGCTGACATTAAGAATTATTCTTAATTCAGCCTTATACAAATACAAGAAAATTATTATTTTTAAGAATCTAAATTTTTTGTTTTGATCCTACCTTCTGGGAAGATCAATTCTAACTCTTACTGTTGACGAATCTGAATAATATAAATGTATTCTGTATGAACTACTTTGAATAGAAGAGTTACTTCGAGTATGGGCAGATTTATGGACTAGCGAATGAGGTGAAATGAACCGAATGTACTGAAGATATTGTCACAATTAAAGTAAATAAGCTGAAGTGGGCAGGCCATGTACAGCGTGTGTCAGATATCCACCCAGTTGGAACACGGAAGAACAGCGGATCAGGAAAGATGGCTGGACGACACTAAGGGAAGTAGTCAACTCTGCCCATGATGATAATTTCTTACCTAATGAGGAGCATTCTTTTCAATATTGCCGGAAAAAAATAACGCTTTCAACGCAGTCAGTTTTATGTTAAATCATTTCATGTCATCATTGACTTGAACAGACTTAATATCATTGTTATGGTATAATTTTGTCCCGGTCAACGCAGACAAGCTATTTAGATTGAGGAATAAAATACTTTTAACAGTTATGAAACTGTTAACTGGTAGAAAAGTATTAAGCTATAAAAATGTATATTGATCCGATTTTAGTAAAACTTTTAGATTGTTTTAAAATTTAGATGTTGAAGAATAGTATTACAAGCAACAAAAAATTCCAAAAGTGTTGCACAGATTTAAAACCACAAACTTGTTATTTGTAGATCACGTCAAGTTTTATTGCCTTACACGTTGTTCAGTCTGGAGGTCTGTCCTGCCTCCAGCACGTTCCAGCATGCCTCGGGCGCGACGCGATGACCCAAGCTCTAACTAACCGTAGCATCACGGACTAGCGAAGGACCGTGACCCTGCAGCAGCATGCTTGACCTCTTCTGCAAGAGGAGCTCTTCTTCCTGGGATAACAGGTGTTCAGGGAGCGAGCGTCTGTAGAACCTAACCTAGGTCTATCTAGATTCACTTGCTTTGATATCCCCGTGACCCTTTTATTAGCACTGTTTGTACCAGATCATCACTATTCTCAACTACTCATGGCATTTTCTTCTACATTTATTTACATGGTGTTATATCCATTAGAATATCCATAGTCTGTCATTTGCGAATCCAGAGATTATAAAAATTAGAGGTGGGGATTGTACTTAATTCAACACATGCAATACTTTTCATCGTGGACTAATACACACTAATAATTATTGTTTATCTTTAACTAAATTATCAATCAAGTAGCTTAACAAATTTCATTCATGTGTGTCTGCACGATATCCCAAGACAGAACTGACCTGTAAACTTTCATGAACCTTCATTCCTATTTAGTTTAAGTTTTAAGATGGTGCTACATTCGGTGGGATTTTGACAGAACGTTAGCATTGTTAACAAACATATTTACATTGGTCTTAAGGAACTTATGATGGCAACAAGGCACACTAGATTTATTTACTCTTCGAGTAATTATTTATTTATCACAATGAGTACAATGATATGACATTTTTACATTTAACACGAATAGTCCAAAATCTCCAAAATATCTCGATAAATACTTCATCTGCAGACTTAAAACTTTTCCATGAATATTCAGTTGTACATAGACAAGAAAGTGTTTTATAACGGTGCAATTCCATTCATGGAATATGAATGAGCAGCAATGAAGCTTATATATTTATCACTCAGTAGGCTGTCACAATTTCTCATTTGTCTACCGGCGGATGAAAAAAATGATTTTATGTATGATTATCTGTCTGTATGTCTCAAGGACATCTCCAGAATGAAATGAGCTATAGAAATGAAATTTGGCATGCAACCTTGGCAAAGCCTGTTACGCGACATTCGGTGGTTACAGTTACGTTCCTTCCTTCTTATGGTTTTCAAATAGCTTTAATTCAATCCAAAAACAATACCTTTACGCAATGTACACAGAAATATACTATAGGCATCCTCTTTATTGTTGTTATTTGGTAAAATCCAATTGAATCGATTGAATTGGATGAGACCTTTCTTAAAAGCACGTGACAGTGGTATCAACGGTTCAGGTGCTGCACGACGTCGGTTATTTGCAATTCCAAACAAGTTTGTGCTCCAGTCAACACCCGGAAATGTAAAAATCCTCTTAAAAGCGTAAGATAAACAATCGAAATCACGTGAACTGAGCTACATGTGGTGAAGGATAAGGACCGTGTTCTACAACGACCTACCACCATCCTACGGCCACGGCCCTCGGGTGTGGTCGTGCCAAGGTCGTTGCCCTGCAAGGACGTTCACGGTCACTCACTTATCACTCCGCACCGACCACTGTGGGTTGGCGAGGAGCACCATTCTAAGGTTCCGTTGTTGGTTGTTTCCGGGTTACTTCTGTCTGGTTATTGCTTGTTCAAGCATATAAAGTTATACAGTACATTGTTATGACAAGTATTAAATGTCTACAGATCTATGAGAGTGATCAAATATTAAAGATTATCGACAGCATTTTTTTTATTGACATGACCTGTGAAAAGTACAGTACATCGTGTTCAAATACATGGAAACGTCTTGTTAATTCCTAAAAAATTGACAATTACTTAGTTGCCTTTTTTGTGTACCACTCGACAAGACTACACAGGCACTTCATTCATTCCACACATCGTTCCTCTTACATACTCCAGTAACTTAATAATAATAACAGGTTCACTAAAATGTTGTATCTTTAAAATCAAATTTCACTTACAAGGTATACCATACTGGATGTAACTTTAGAGTCAGTAGTGATGCAATGCGAAGGCTTTGGGGCTTCTCTGGACGTTTCGGAGAGTATCTTTCAGAAGTAAAACATTAAATAAAAGAAGTTATTTTAATACAGCCAAAACACATTTGTAATACTACCAGCAGATACTAATAAAACATGTGGTCTTTTCTAAAAATATGTATAAAATAATTAAATGTAACAACAATATGTCTGTAAAATTAATTACCAAATCTGAAGTTGTTAGTACGGAAAACACAAAATTGTGTTATTGGCTGAGCTTTAGCGAAGCCTATCACTCAGGGAGCCAACAAAATTATCTTCTGTCCATCTGTACTCACGAAACCTACACTTATATACATAGGCAACACCTACTTTGATGATTTTACATACATCTCCTTGAGATTTGTCTGAGCGTTAGCGAATCCGGACTGTCCTCTATTGACTTAAAATGATGCACGAAACTTCAATTCTAAGTTGACAAGATAGATATTGGTGATTGTGCTTGTCTCTC
The DNA here is from genome assembly GCF_021130785.1 of Homalodisca vitripennis. Taxonomy (NCBI): domain Eukaryota; kingdom Metazoa; phylum Arthropoda; class Insecta; order Hemiptera; family Cicadellidae; genus Homalodisca; species Homalodisca vitripennis. The sequence continues at coordinate 163,577,028 of NC_060209.1, forward strand.
TGTGGAATGTCAGTGTAGCTTAGTTGATCCACAATCGAATTGAGCTTAAATACCTGAAATGTAGCGTGAATGTTATGCGCAGTCTAATTAGCCTACACGGCACGTAGTGTGGTATACGTACTTTATACTACGTCAGACACCAGGCAAATTTTATCCTTAAAATATTGTTTCAAAAATCATTATGACCTTACACATTGGCACAGTCACTTATATTATCAATTTTCTGTAAATTTACACAACATACTCGTATAAATATCTCAACATATTACGTAGTCTTGCGCATGTAACCTAGTAATATATTTACACTTTTTTTGGAAATCAGAAAAGGAAAAGTAGGATAGTGATACAATGTTCATTCCAGCGGTTCGTTGTAAACACACCAACAGAGTAAAATGTCCTTGACAACAGAAAGTGTCTTGATCGAGATTTTAATTGTTGCGGGTCATTGATTATTCTTATGTGTCCAGGAAGCTTTTGATTATCTCGACTCTTTCTTGGAAGAGCAATTTTCAAATATAATCCTTCTATGCCATTTAGTTCCAAAGTTTCCCAGCTTCTGGTCTTGTATCAGTGGACACTCCTGCCTTTTTACACGACTCTCTTTGAAAGGATTCTTAAAGATTTCTTTGGAATTCTAAATAATCTATCAAATTTTTATTTAGAACAGCTACCCCCAGTCTCAAACCATAAATCAAACGTAGACGTACAAGGCCATAGTAGGTTGTTTTCAGCACATCTCAAGTGCAGAAGTTTACTAAATTACGTAAGGCATAAGCCTGTGGCATAACCTTTAAGCAAATGCTAACTATGTGATCACTCTAAGTCAGCTCGATAGTAGAATTTCGGACATTTGCCATCGTTATATTTTACAAGAAGTATAACATTACATTTCAGGGATTGCAATCTATCCTCTTCCGCAGATGTAAAAACCTAATACATAAACACGCACTTAAATACTACCACAAGTGTTCCACTTTCGCTGGTGCGTGTGAGACGTGCTGATTGTGCTCTTGACATCTGCGCAGTGACATCTCTTGGGTTCATTTTCTCCATTCTGGACATCATACTACTGGTGCACCAGTCAGGTATCATTATGCAATTTTTAAGTGGCAATCCTTTGCTGTACTTTTTACGTTTTAAGTACGTTTTTATGTATTAAGATTTTTACAATGAAGGGATGAAGGGGGTGGATTTCAATTCTCGAAACGTAGTGTTATACTTTTGTAACATATAGCGATGGCAAATGTCCGAAATCACATTATCCAAACTCAATATGCTGTTGACACTCCTATCACATCATTAATATACAGAGTGTCCCACGAAGATGTTTAAACGTTTGGTTTTATATTACTTGCCCGTATATGCACCGAACATTTTCAAAATCTACACAATTCATTAAATAGGTTTTAAAAATATTATGTGGAAATTACAGCTCTCTAGCAATTATTGTAACAGAATTGTGGCAAAAAACCTATTTAACGAATTGTGTAAAATTTGAAAGTGTTCGGTGCATAAATGTAAAAGTAATATAAAATCAAACGTTTAAATCTCTTCGTGGGACACCCTGTATGGTAAAGTGTTCAATATACAAATGTGAAAAACATGTTTATATTTTAATGCCCAATAATTTCATTCACTTGAATTTATATTCGGTCCCCAGCCCCAGGCCCCCGCTCAATCAAGCGACAGTAACCATAGTTACAGTGTTCTGTTCCACTTTATGATGAAGACAAAAAGAGGACGTCCGGATGACGAACGGACGAGGACATAAGGAAGAACGTATAGAGTACCGCAACCACAATTTGTATGATGAGCCCCCTCTCCCCACCCCTTCCCTACCTAGTTTGGACCGTTATCGGTAGCGTTACAGTGATACCGTCTATGTATGACAATACAGGACCATTACTGCGCGCTCTGTGGTGTGTGGTGTGCACTACAACTATGTGTGCGATTACTGGATGTGGGGACCAATAAGGCAACAACACTTTTTTATTTACTCGAATTGTACAAATACAATCATCTTTTTTTGGATTGCGCTACGTACTAGTTATGACTAATTTTAAAAGCATTCTTGTATGAAATAAGTTGAAAACTATCATAATTACATTATGTACTAGAAATACCCATGGCTTTGCACGCTATTTCCTATTGAATAACAGACACGGCATAGGTGTATCCTTTTCAAATGGTTGTAGTGTTTGCATTGTTACCCTGCTTGAGTATGGTACATGTAGTACGTTAGGAAGATAATAAAAATGCGCCTTAAATTTCACATTTCTAAGATATCGGAAAGATATAAAAAGTAGTTCTTTTAGGAGTTGTGGCATCATTTAAACCCCTGTGAGTGGTCGATCTTCAGTAAAAATGTTTTATTTGTCTGTTGAGAGCTGAAGACACATGTATGTCAAATTTCATTTCCTAGGGCACCGAAAATTAAAGAAAGAAAATTATAGTTCTTCTAAGGTTTGCAACCATTTTAAAACCCCTATAGGTTTAACCAAATGATCTTTCTTCATGAAAATACATTTGGTTGTCTATTTAAGTGATGAGGCACGTGTATGTAGTGACCTTTCATCTTTCTAGGGTTGCAAATCTAGTTTAACTCCCTCCCTTAACAAATCCAATTCATTTATCATAGTACCGCCCAATAAGACGACGGCTGGCTCGTCATTGGAATCTCCTGATCGCAATGTTAAAGTCAGGATATTTGAATTTGAATAGTGTACTGTGAAATTGAGGCTATTAAAATGTTGGACACAAAAGATTGTTGTTCTAGGATTATTTTTTATTTATTTTGTCAGAAACAGAGTGTCGTGTCATGTGTTGTACAAGTCATCCCTGTAGTACTGACGATGTCATTGACATAATTCAGATTACAAAAAAATAAAACTGAGTATTGATCCTTGAGAGACTCCAAATCTTAAGTGAATTGGTTCAGAGAATGTATTTGAGATCTGGACTATTTGTGTTCAGTGGCTCAGGAATAAGCTAATCTACTGTAGTGGCACACCTCTGATGCCATGAAATTCAAGTTTGTCAAGCAGTCAGATCTTTTATTTTTCTGTTGAGAGCATGAGACACGTGTGTGGCAAATCTCATAATTCTAGATCATATAGAAATTGAAAACAAAATGTATAGTTCTTTTAAAATTTCTAAATTTTTAAATTTCGATCCCTACGGGTGGTTGATCTGTATGAAAAATCTGTTCTTTTCCCTGCTGAGAGTATGAGGCATATGTGTCTCAAATTTCAGCTATCTATGTCGTATCGATGTGTTAAAACAAATAGATTTTTTAACGAGTTGTAAACCTATAACTCGATCGTTGTGAAAATTCTCTGAAATTTCTCTATTTAACTCATGAGGCGTACCAAATTTCAACTTTCTGAGATATAGCAAAGCTGGAGAATTAGTGATTAGTGAGTTTAGTGAGGGCTTTACCTTTAATACATAGAGATTAGCAGCTGACCTATTATCTGTAATTCATTGTAAAAAAATACATTTAAAAAATCACATAAACATTTCATTAATTATGGAGACTATCACAAACCTAATTTAAGATACCGGTATATAAAATTTTTTATTTTACAATTCAAAGAAAATTAAATCAAGTGTAATATACATTAAGAGGTGTTATCATTATCTCATCAGATGCATAATTGCCTGCCCTGTCTTCTATTTAACTCATATATATATATATATATATATATATATATATATATATATATATATATATATATAAGTAGATATGAATATGCCGGTTCTAGACCACTTTTGGGACAGACAGAAAATCAATGTAAAATACTGTCCATTGAACCATAAACAAATCTAATAAAATCTAACAGGAAAGCACGAATGTTAAATAACCGAATCTTTAGCTGTTTTACTGTTCAATGTTTGCTTCTACATTTATAAGCTGTTTTAATGAAAAAATCAAAAAATCTTAATAAAAAATCTTTATTCTACAAAGTTAATTGTAACACAGTCTTTATCTTTAATAGTCTTCTTTCCAGTAACAATCAAGTGTAATTTTTCATTTTTGTTTTAATTCTTTAATCTTTTTTTCATCCAAAACAGTCAAAAATCTGTTCGGCAAGTGTACTTTACAATCTTCCAACTCGGCAATTATTGTAAACCCGAAATTTATCTTTCATTTTCTCCAAATTCAAGATTCTATATCTCTTTTTTTCTTCCAAATTCCACTAATTTCTTATATTCTTTGAATCTTAGTTCACCAACCTTATTCAACTCTTGTAACAGCGCTGCCATTTATTATAGAAAAATCTTTAACTAAATTTAGTTAAAAGATTTTTCTATAACAAATAGAACAATCTGAAAAACATTTGACCAGAAATTGTGCTGATTTGTTGTCAAGTTGTCACCAAAAATCACCACTTCTCAAAATTTTAGTTTACAAATTTTTGCTCTTTAAATATGGAGCGGAAAAAGATAGAGTGCCCATACTGCAAAAAAGACATTTTTGAACATCACTATACTCGTCATTACAATTCGAAAAAATCATTTGAAAGAACAAAGAAATTTATAATAATGAACTAAATTATTTGAGGACTTGGGCTAAAGAAAAATCAAATTGCCGATCACCAAAACATGTATAATATAGAAAAATTGCGTGAATTAAAGAAAAGCTTTAAGGAAGATAAAAAAGATCTCAATCTATTTAATGATGAAAAAAATTCAATCAATCGCTGAAAAATTGTCCTTAGAAACAAACGATAAAACTAAGTCTGAAATGATCGAAGAAAATTGACAAAACTCTTAACGAAAAACCTAAAAATATCATTGATGTAGAAGTTTTATCCTCAATACACGGTCTTTTCAAGCAATACATTTTAACGAATTTAAAACGATAAGTTCATGTCAATTTACAAATATCTATCAATTATGAGGCCAGAGATTAAAAGTTTAATCGAAAAATTTCAAGAAACCGTTAAAAATATGAAGGGCTATCTCTCTTTTAGAATGCGAATACGAACGAACTTTAGTGAACGGTGAAACACAAACTTGTCCAATGTACTTTACTATAAAAGCAGACGAAATCTTCGACGTAAACGACTTTATTACTAAGCAATTTAATAAATTAACACATCGAGAACAGACAAATCATCCAAATAAGGGCTCTGGTTGGACATTAAAAACGTTGTAAAACAACTGATTTTGAGCCTTAATAAACATGAATTTATGAACGCAGGATCATATATCGATTTACCAAAGGAAATCAAAGATAAAAAAGCTTGTGTAAATATCAAAAATAAAGATGATTATTGCTTTATTTACTCTATCCGATGCGCTATTGAAAAACCCGAGACTCATGTTGACAGAGCAAAACAATACGAAAAATTCGTGAACGATGAGATATTTTCTGGATTCGACTATCCTATGTCTTTAAAAAGATATACAATTATTTGAAAAACGAAGCAGCAAAAGCAAAGTACAAGTATCCGAAAATGTCTGTAAATGTCTATACTTTTGATGAAAAACTACACATAGTACCGTTGCAAATTTCAGAAGTTTTTATGACGCCAAGTTAGAAGTTGAATTTATTGTATGTTAAACAAGATGATAAATCCCATTATGTTTTGATAACAGATTTAAGTAGATTAGCGAGTTCACAGATATCAAAAAAATGCTCACAAGACGTTCTTGTGTCGAAGATGTTTAAGCCATTTCTACAAATATAGTGCTTTATCAGATCATTTAGAAATTTGTAAGCAACATGAAGTTTGCAAGCCAATTATGCCGTTTCCGGGTCAAACAACTAAATTTACCAATTACCAAAAGAAATTTAGCCATCCGTACGTTATTTATATGGATTTTGAAAGCATATTAGAGAAGATTCCCACATGCAAAAACAATCCGCAAAAATCGACTACAACCAAGATTCAGAAGCATATTCCTTATGGTTTTTACTCTATATTTAGTGTCTAATGTGACCAATCGTATGTACAAGCCGATATGTTATCGAGCAAAAAATGAAGAAGAGTTGCCGAACGTTCCTGCAAAATTGTTTGAAGAACTCAATAAATTATCGAAGTACATAGCTAAAAAATATAATTCAAAGAACATGAAGCCCATGAAATTGACTGACGAAGAAGAAATTTCGTATCAAAATTCAAATCTTTGCCACATTTGTGAAGAAATATCGTATCAAGACACTGAAAAAACTTTAGGGTTTTTACCAGATAATTGGAGTTCTGCTTATGATGCATTCAAAAAATGCAGAGATCACTGTCATTTGACTGGAAAATTTCGAGGTGCAGCTCATAGAATTTGTAATCTGAATTTGAAATTTCCTCAGAATATTCCCGTTTTCTGTCACAATATGTCTAATTACGATACGCATTTGTACATAAAAGAATTGGCACAAAACAATACGGTAATGTTGATTTGATTGCAAACACCGATGAACGATATATAAATTACTCTGTAAATTCTGGATACGGGTATGAATTTTGATGGTGACAAACCTAGAAAGTTCATCAAGTTTTCGTTTGTAGACACGTTCAGATTCATGGCCTCGTCTATAGAAAAGTTAGCTAAAAATCTAAAGAGAGAAGACTTCAAACATACAAATCATTTTATACAAGATGGAAGAATATTGAATGAGATAATAGAAAGACAGCCAAATGACGACGACGAGATTTTTAAAATTCTATCTGGAAAAGGAATATTTCCCTATGAATTTATCGACAGTATTGAAAAACTTGATTACACAGAAGAATTGAGAATTCAAGATTTCTATTCACTTTTGACAGATGAGAGCATATCTGAGAAAGATTTTCAACACTACTTAAATGTTTGGAACAAATTAAAAGAGAAAAATCTAGGAAATTACTCTGATCTCTATAACATTCAAGATGTTTCTATTGCTCGCTGATATCTTTGAAAATTTTAGGAATATTTGTTTGAATTGCTATAAGCTTGATCCAGCACACTATCTAACAGCTCCCAGTCTTGCATGGGATGCTATGTTAAAATTAACGAAGATAGAATTACAATTTAATTAGTGATTATAATATGTATTTGATGATCGAAAAAGGTATTCGCGGAGGCATTTCTCAGTGTATTAAACGATATGTGAAAGCAAATAACAAATATTTAAAAGATTTTGATAAGACAAAGCCCGAAAACTATTTACTCTATCTCGATGCAAACAACCTTTATGGGTATGGTCTTATGCAAAAAACTGCCGTTTAGTGATATCAAGTGGATGGATCCTAAAACGTATACAAAAGAAGAGTGGCAAGAAACAATTTTTAGAACTCACTGGCGACGAAGATTATGGTTATATTCTCGAAGTCGATCTTGGATATCCAACAAATTTACACGAACATCACAAGGATTTACCTCTTGCTGCCCGAACATTATAAAAACAAACTTTGCACAACTCTACTGGATAAAAACTGAATACGTTGTTCATTCGAGAAATTTGAAGTTCTATTTGGAACAAGGTATGATTTTGAAACATGTGAATAGAGTTATTGCATTCGATCAGAAGCCTTTTATGAAAGAATACATTGATTTTAACACAAACATGAGAACCAAAGCTACAAGCGACTTTGAAAAGGACTTTTATAAGCTGATGAAACAACTCAGTTTTTGGAAAATCTATGGAAAAATGTGAGAAACAGATGTGATATTAAGCTTGGAAATGAAGAATTTTCAATGAAACAAGCTAAGAAAACAAATTTCAAATGCTTTAACATCTTTGACGACAACTGTATAGCGAGTCACATGTACAAAACAAAAGGTTAAATTTAACAAACCGATTTTACATAGGATTTTCAGTTCTCTCGACCTCTCAAAATTGCTAATGTACGAGTTTTATTACAACAAATTAAAGAAGTTTGATCCAGATTTGAATCTGTGTTACATGGATACAGACAGTTATTTCTTAGAATTGAAACGAGATCCCTTTAAAATTATTAAAGAAAATATAGATGATTTCGATACGAGCGACTATCCAAAAGATCATGAATGTTTCACTACTAAAAATAAGAAGGTAATAGGGAAATTCAAAGACGAATTGAACGGCGAGATATTAGAAGAATTTTGTGGTTTAAGATCAAAGATGTACTCGTACAAATATCTAGACAAAAATCCAGTTAGGTTGTAAAGGAATTAAGAGAAGCGTTGTAAATAAAACAATAAATATCGAAAACTTGAAGAGATGTTTGTTTCGAAGATAAAGAAGAATTTAGGGAGATGACAGTCATCAAAAGTTATAAACATGAATTGTACACAGTTACCATAAACAAGCTGGCACTGAACGCTAAAGATGATAAGAGAATCGTTCTAGAAAATAAGATCGATACAGTACCTTATGGCTATAAAAATGAAGCAAAATCTGATATATTAGATGAGTTAAATAAACTTGGAAACTTTGACATGTAAATGGAAGATGATTTGATTCACTGCCACAAATGCAAGAAAAAAAACGAAAAATATAGATTCCTAAAATCGTTCAAACTCAAAAACGGGTTGTATAGAATTGCAGCAAAATGTTCAAAATGTAAGACAAATAAGAGTAAATTTATAAAGATCCAAATGAAAAACAAGTAAAGAAAGAATCTAAGAATAAGGAAGAAATCGAGATTGAAGCTAGAGAAATTCATGCACCAGTACGAAAGAAGTTTAAAAAGAGAAAAATTTATAACATTAGGAATTGACGATTTATGGGCAGCAGATTTAGTTATAATGTCTAACTATTCGGAACAAAATGATGGATTCAAGTATATGTTAAATGTTATTGATACTTTCTCAAAATATGCTTGGTCAAGAGCTATCAAAAGAAAAAACGGTAAAGATGTTTCAAAAAGCCTTCGAAGATATAGTAAAAGACGCGATAAAGATCAATCACAAACCGCCAAATCTACTTCATACAGATAAGGGTTTAGAGTTTAAAAATAAAGAATTTAACGAAGTTTTGAGAAAAATACAACATTAAGATTTATCATACTGAAAACGAAGAGAAATCAAGTATTGTAGAGAGATATAACAGAACTCAAAATGAGAGAATGAAAGTAATTTTTGAGATTAATAAAAACTTTAAATGGATCGATATTCTTCAAAAAAATCGTAAACAATTATAACGATACAGTTCACAGCACAATCAAAATGAAGCCCAAAGACGTAGATAAGGATGCAGAAAAGGAGTTATTAGAGACCGTTTTCAAGTATGTTCCACCAGAAATTCACACGAAAACTAAATTTAAAGTCAATGATCATGTAAGAATTGTTAGTAAAAAAACAAACATTTTCGAACAAATATAAGAACAATTGGTCAAGAGAAATCTTTGTGATTTATCAAATTAATAACACAGATCCTGTAACTTATAGTATAAAAGATTTAAATAATGAAGAAATATAACCGGAAAGTTTTATGAATATGAATTGAGAAAGTCAAAGCTATAATTTTTTCTATATAAATGGAGTCTCAAAAGAAATGTACAAAGTGCAAAAAAATAAAAGGTTTTGAAGCTTTTTATAAAGATAAAAGTAGAAAAGATGGAATTATTTATAATTGTAAAGATTGTTATAGGAAGTATCATAAAGAGCTGTATGATAAAATAGAAAAATTAACTTTGGAAAGAGAAAGAATGTCTTAAATGTAAAGAAACTAAAAAAAAATTTCAGAGTTTAATAGTCATCACTATAGTAGAGATAAGAAAGACTCATATTGTAAAGATTGTGTAAAGAAGAATCACCATAGATTAATATTATGAAGATACTCAATGTGAATGTGGAAGAACTATAAAATGGTTTAAATAATTATCAAAAACATTTACAAACAAAATATCATAATTCAAGAGTTTTTAGTAAAATTGAGTAACATTTTCATCGTGTAATTTAGATATTCTATAAATCAGTCGAGATTCAGTCATATTTGTGGTAAAATGATTTCCGTTGTATAAGATATTCAAAGATTCTTTCATTTGGTTATACAGATTGATAGAATTTGGTTCGTCATCAATGAACAAAATCTCTAATTCAGGATAATTTATTTTTAGATGTTTTTAATCGGTTTGGTATTTCTCGTTTCTGAGCTCTGATAACGTAATAAGGATATTCCCACATGTGATTCTTCTTAAATTAACACAAAAACATGGTGTTTTTTCTTATCAAAATCTTTACAAACAAGATCTGGTTTCATTAACTCCATTCGCAATTCTTGATTCTCTATTTTCAATGATTTCATTTCATCTTTAATTTGTAACTGTTTTTATTTCATCTTTTAACTGCTTATTTTCGTTTTTGAGTTTGTACTCACCATATTTTCTAATGGAAGGTAATACTTCTTTCGTAACCCAATTTTTAAACAATTTCGCTTCTGGTTTATGCGATCTCAAAATTAAAGAATAAAGTCCAGATTCATTAACGAAAACAGTGTTATTTTGGAAGTTTGAAGGTAAGCTATTTATAGCCCCCCTTATATTTAGATTAAAATAGAAGTTTTTATCATCTTCGTCAACGTTTATTCTGATCGTTTGCATAGTATTTTCATATTCTAGAATTTTTGCTACGTCTTTAGCCTTAAACAACCAGATCACATTGTTTTCGTCAACAATCGTAAAGATATGTTTGTTATTGAATATAAGTTGATTATTGAGTAGGTCTACAACTGACTCCATTTAGATAGAAAAAATTTAAACAAGCAATTTTTTATTTTTGAGTATAAAGTCCAGATTCATTAACGAAAACAGTGTTATTTTGAAAGTTTAAAGGTAGTCTATTCAATAGACCCCCTTGATTTATGTCTTTAAACATTGATTTATCATCATCAACGTTTAATATTATTGCTTGTCTCGTGTTTTCATATTCAAAAATTTTTGTAAGAGCGTCGAATCGACGCCCTTGTCAGAATCTATGTTTTCAAAAGCTTTTTTTGTATTTTTCTTTAACATTGTCTTTATTCGTATTTTTTGTGAATATTTGTGAGGTGGCCCTCGAGGGCTACCTTATCTTTTAGATAAAAGTATTGGTATTTATCATCATTATCAACTCGTTTGAAAGTTTGAAGGTAAGAACGATTCGTTCCCCCCTTGATTCATCATTCTTTCGACAATCTTAATATATTGTTGTTTTACTCTCATTATTTAATAAATTTCCCTCAGAGTCTTGTATAGTTAGAACGATTTTTTGAATCTTTTAATATTTTTTTCTAATTGGAATATAATCGATTTCATTCGGTTTTTTCACTGATTTTTGATCCATAAGCAACATTTGGGAAAAAAGTGTACAAAATTTCAGATTCTTTGTGAAGATGTTCGGTATGATTTTCAAAACTAGGTTCAACGAGATTGCAGTGCACTTCAATTACATCGAACGGTCTAAATTTTGGCGTTTTTATTTCCTAAATATACCTGATTTGGCTCAATAGTTTCTTGAACAAACCCTAACAAAATCTACAATAATTGCTGAAAACATTATATTCTTACTGGTGATTTTTATTTGAATTTTATTAGAGAGATAATTTTTTTTTTTTGCATTTCAAACTTGTTTTTCGTCAAAGTTTAAAAATTTATCTGATTGTTTGAATGTTTTTCAGATAATTTTTAAGGGAATTTTTTATTTGATCGAAAGTATTAATATCCTTTGTTTAAACCATAATATTTTGTTATGTTCTTCTCACTAAATCCTATACAATAAGGAGAACTTTCACTAATATTTATTACAAAATTGTCAGAATAAAAACCGCTTAAACCGATAAAATAATTTGATTCTTCCTCTAAGTGTATAGGATGTTTCCAAGTTTAAAACTAATTTAGAGCTTTCTGAAGTCAACTTGAACAGCTTCATTTTCGCAAGCGTTGCTTCAAGATGAAAATCTTCTATTTAAATGGAGAAATTTTTTAAAGCAAAAAGATCAGATAAAACTTCAAAACGTTTGAAGAAAATAAGAAAGATCAACCAATCAGATTGTTAATTGTTGGTTCAAGTGGATGTGGAAAAACAACTTTATTATTGAATTTTATCTACAATAGGTTGATTCCTTATTCCAATTTGTATGTTTTTAGTAAATCTTTAGAACAAGACGCTTATAAAAAATTGCAAGAAAGATTTGAAAATATTGAGAGAAAAACTTAAGCAAAAAGGTATCACATTTTTATAATGCCTCTGAGGACATAGTTCCATTAAGCGAGTGTAAACCCAATTCGTTAATCGTTTTCGATGACTGTATTTTAGAAAATCAAGACGTTATTAAGGAATATTTCGTAATGTCTCGTCACAAAAATATCTCTTGTATCTATCTTTCCCAATGCTTTTCAAAGGTTGATAAACAAGTTATTAGAAATAATTTGAATATGTTGTGTGTTTTTAAGCAAGATGATCACTATTCGAGAAAGATTTATAACAATTATGTGGGATCTGATATGAGTTTTAACCACTTTATTGAGTTATGTGATAAAATTTGGAAGGAAGACTACGGATTTTTAACTATTAATCTAACTTTGAAGCCTAAAAATGGCAAAATATTTGAATAAATTTTCCAATATAAACGTGTGATAATCTAGTTGTTTTCATGTTTTTACGTTCACGTTCCACGTTCAATCGTTCTGTTTCACGTTCATGTTTCATTCACGTTCATGTTTCACGTTCACGTTTTACGTTCCACGTTTCGTGTTCTCGTTTCGTGTTCACGTTTCCACGTTCCACGTTCACGTTTTACGTTCCGTGTTCTCGTTTCGTGTTCACGTTTCCACGTTCCACGTTCACGTTTTACGTTCACGTTTTTACGTTCCACGTTCACGTTTTACGTTTCCACGTTCACGTTTTTTACGTTCCACGTTCACGTTTTTACGTTCCACGTTTCAAAATTTTTCCTAAATAAAATGGCGAAACGTAACTTCAGAAGAAGCAAAAAAACTTGATCAAATAGAAAAGAAATTAATCAAAGAATTTAAAGAACAGATTCGAATTGATGAAAAAGAAACAAGAATTTATTCAAAAAATTAATCAACCTGTAACTTCTGCAATAAAAAATGTTGAGGGCAAAATTGAAAATGTTTTAAGCGATAATCAAAATTTAATGAATTTGGTTCCAGTTGTACGACAATTTGCTGATATTTCGATACCAGAATCTGAGTTTGAATTGCCAAAATTACCATCTTCAACACACCATTTTAGACCTCGAATCATTGAAGACTCTACCATAGTTGAACCAATAAGTCCTGGAACAACGGATATAATAATTGGTGAAATTGGTAAAAAATTTCTTCCTAGAGCAAAGGATGATAAATTTGGTTTGTATTGGGACAGAAAAAAGAAAAGTTTTATGATTGGAAATTTGCCCGTGAATTTTGAGCATAATGATATCATTATTAATGAAAAAAAACATATGAAGGAACTCAAGGTTTATGGAGATTATTAACAGGCACTGATGTTCCAAAAGATAATTTATATTCTGAGAAGATTTGAAAAAGTATACAGAAATTTTATGGGAATCTGATTCAATTTACAAAAATAATGATCCATCAACTAAGAAACCAAAGTCAAGTAAAGGTAAAAAATATCTCAATTTGATTAAAACCAATTTGGGAAAAACGAATCGAAGGATCAGGTGTAAGAAAATACAGTGATAATAAGATTGAATACAGATATATCGACGATTTGACAAAACTCGATGGAATTATTAATTATATTTATGCTCAAGAAAAGGCTGGAAACAACAATTTTTTGAACGAAAAGAAAGCGATTAAAGATTTTATTTCGAACAAACTTGATGAAAATGATTGAAAAACCTGATGGAATTAAATATTTAAAACGAGTTTTGCCGGCAATAAGTTCATCTATGATTGAGGGTAGTGGACTTTTGAATGATTTTATCAACAATTTACCTTATTTGAATTACACGTACCAACTTATCAGTATCTGGGGCCTGGCACACAAACTCGAAAAAAGACTAAAAAGAGGAGATCCTGGTATAAATAAATTAGATCAAGCTGCTATGGAACACGATATTTTTTATGCAAAAACATAGAGACACAAATTCCAGACATATATCGCAGATAAAGTTTTGCAAGATAAGGCAATGGATAGATTTTTATCAAAAGATGCTAGTTTAGGTGAAAGATTTGTTGCGCTTCCAACAGCTGGAGCAATGTTTTTGAAGAGAAAACTAGGAATGGGAATCGAAGAGAACTTGAAATTTTAACTATATAAATGGAGGTGAATGTAAATTTCAGCAAAAATCAGAAAGAAAAAATAAAAATCCGCTTTTAAGAAGAAAATACCCGTTTAGTATTCAATTTTAAAATAGATCAACTAAAAAATGGCGAAGATAAGACATTTTTAACAAATAGACAATACAATAAACTCGAAAAACATAGAAAAACAATAAAGGAACCAAATAGAATTTTCTTATAATCAGTTGAAAGAACTCAAAAATGGGTGGACTTTTGAAAGATTTATTAGATTTTGGAGAAAATATTCCAGTTGTTAAAAATGTTGTTTCCTTATGTTCGTAAAGCTGCTCCAATCGTTAAAAAGGATGTGATTCCTATTGTTCGAAACATTTTAAATTGGTTAGATAAAGAGTTGGAAGATGTTACAGGATCTGGATTAGATGAATAAACTTTGAATTACGTGAAATCAAACATTGAAAAAAAAATTTAAACCTTTAACATTCGGGGAAATTGGAAGAAATCTGCAAAAATATTAAACATTTTAGAGGAATCTTTATGAGAGATACATTACCTGAAAAAGTTAAGAAATTTGAATGTGGGAATTGTGAATTTAGACTCGATTATGGGAAGTGGAACGCATTGGATTTGTTATTTATAAAATGATAAGATGCATGTTATTTTGATTCGTATGGAAGAATTGAGGACAAACCACCTATAGAATTGATTAAATATTTGAAAAAATCAAGCGTCTACTACAATGATTCTCAAATTTCAAGGACTATAAAGATCCCCCAATTTGTGGTCATTTATGTGTTTTTGTTTTGAATGAACTGAGTACTGGTAAAGATTTTAAAGAAGTTGTTAACAAAATTATTACTTAATAAATATGGATTCACAAAATATTTTTTGACGTATTTGGAACACAAATTATTCAAAATGTAGATAATAGTTTGAATTTTGATAGTTTGAGAAATGAGTTTGATAACAAGTTAGAAAATTTATTACAAAACCTTCCAGATTCAGATATGTTTGCTGTCGAGATTGAAGATTTTAAAAGCAGAATATGATAACAAACTTGCAAATTTCATGAGTTTCAAATGAAGTTGCTGATAAAATAAAAACATTGGAAAAAGAAGTTGATGATGGTGTAAAAAAATTATTTACCAATTTAATGTCTCATATCGAAAAAAGCTGATGAAATTACTGAAGCGATCAAAGTTGAAAAGAATTATGTTAGTTTGGCTAATAAGAAAAAGAATTGTCGGTGTTCGACCTGGTATTGACAAACATGATGTTGTTGTTAAAGAACAAATTTTGAAACCTCTAAAATTATCAGAAAACATCGATATTGTTGATTTACATGATCCGAATGTTTAAAATATGCCTTAGATTTTAAAGGAAAAAGAATTAGCGGTGTTAGTAAAGGAATTAATCCATTTGATGTTGTTGTAATGATTCAATTAGAAGATCCTATTAAAATGTTTAATGAACTAAAACAAAATTATGAGAATCATAAACAGCATGTTAAAGATTTTACAACAGAAGTCTATATGAAAAACTTGATGAAAGAAGTAAAAGATCAGTAGACGATGTTGGTGAAATTAATGAAAAACTTACTAGATTTAAAAGAGTCTTTTGATAAGTTTAGTTTAGATGCTACGAAAACTTTTGAGAATATTGGGCATAAAATTTGTTGAATACAATGATTCTTATGCTGTCAAATTTCAATAAAATTAGAAGAAAAAAACTTAATAATATGGAGGAAGATCTTACTGAAATAGGTTATTCGCGGTAGGGTTTTATGGATGATAAAATTTTCCTTATATAAATGGCGCTCATATACTGTGTGAGATGTAAAGAAAAAACTGCAACAAATGATATAAAATACTATGCAAACATCAATGGAGTTAAAAGAGTTTCTGGAAAAATGTGCTGAATGTAACACTAAAAAGAGCCAATTTATAAAAACTTGAAATTTTTCTCTTAATAAATAGAGATGGCGGGACATTACAGTGCTTTCGATCTTTTTATAATGCAACACGAAAGAGATTTGAAAAAAGAACATTGGGGATGACATTTCTCAAAAATATGAATTATCCGAAGATATGATGAGATTATACGTAAACAAATTGAATTGGTTATAAACATTGCTAAATATCAAACTTTATCATCAGAGTTCATTCAAGAAAATATACATTTCAATTAAAAGATCATATGTCTGTTCTTTTGTCTCTATCAACACTTGAGTATAAAGTTTTTGGATGAAAATAAAGATACAGTTGATTGGAACAATATTATAGATAGCGGTTACTATCCTGTGCAGATTTTATTGAAATATGTGACCGAGATCGCAAAATTTAAGGAAGAGAATCCTGAATATGACGAAGTAGATCATTAAAAATGACTCTAATCTTTTTTAATTATTTTACTAAAAATTTATATCTTTTCTTATAAAAAACGTACATTAGATCGATGAAAAAATGATACACGCGATGTTTAAAATTTCTAAATTTTCTCTTATTAAATGGCGGACTACAGAAAATATGCTAGTGATATTGAAAGGGCGGAGTTTAAAAAATTTCTATCCATTAGTAAACAACATTTGAATGAACCGAATAAAAGAACTGAGTTTAATATTGATTTTGGAGATAACTTTTGCTCGTCTAACTTCCAGTTTTATATTTCTGGAACTTTAACAAAACAAGATGGTCAAGCATATCTTGGAACTGATAATGTTAGATTAATCGATAATTTTATACCGTTTTTTATTTTCTAAGATTGAAGTAAGAAAACACAATAAATTGATAGAAGAAGTCGAAAAACTGTGGCCAATTAAGCACAATTAAAAGGGAACTATTTCGTATTCATCAAAAAGTGATGTTATTTCTCAAACTTCTAATGGCTTTGAATCAGATTTTAAATTTGGTGTTTTTTGAAGCAGCTGGAAATTTATCTCATTTTGGATTAGGATTTTTTTGAAAATGTTACTATTCCGATCTAATAAAGGAGGATTTTATCTAAGTTTTATAAGAGCAGAAGACGATGATTGTGATTCTGAAGACTGCAACTGGAAATGTTATGCCTGTTGATGGAAAAAATAACAATTACAGATTTTTTTATTAGAGTTCCAATGATTGATTATAAAAACCACGAGTAAAATTAGGTTTGATTGATGAAATTACAAAAAGTCAAAACATTATGTTTAATTTTCTAGATTGGCAATGTATTGAAACAAAAAGGTATTCTTCCGGAACAACTTATTCGATTCGATATCACAAATATTTATAGAAATATCTTCAATCCCAAGTTCGTTATCATAGGTTTTCAAACAGGATAGACAGAATAATCAAGAAAAAAAATCCTTCAAAGTTTGATAGTTTGAATGTAAAAAATATCAGAGTAAAATTGAATGGGTTCTTATTATCCATGATGAATTACAAAATTTAAACATTTCCGGTGGTCTTTTCAGAATCATGTATCAGATGTATCAAGATTTTAAGAAAGTTTTACTGTAATAATAAGGAAATGTATTACAATCCTAAAGAATTTTTAGCGAATAGACCTATTTATGTCATTGATCAACAAAGAGTTTGACAAATATTTCTGGTTCAAAAGAACGATATAATTATCAATATGGATTTTCAAAAAGCTGTTACAAACGCGATTTGTTATGTTGTTGTTGTCTCTGAGATTTTTAGCCTATGATTTGATTAAGAACGATATTAGAGAAATTCAGTAGTTAATGATGTTCATATTATTCTCTTTCATTCCTTCTAATATTTCAAAAAATATACTCTTTCGCCACTGAAAAATCCCGATTTCTCCCGTAATAATCTTTATAATCGTACACATAATATCCTAAATAGTTGTTGTACAATAGAATGAAAATTATTCTATTTATCTCTGTTGTAGAAATGTAAACACAAACATTTGGCGTTGAAAAATTTTATATCTCGGCAGACTTAGTTCCATAATCTCCATTTAAAACAAAAAATCTTTCTGTTTAAATGGAAGAAGTATAATGCCAACTGTTACAAGTGTTCTAATAGAGGAGAAATTATCGATAAAAGATATATTAGTTTGTAGAGGTTGTAATTTAATTTTGTACGAAAGACCTAAACCTAAGAAATTTCGAAATAAACTATCACATTTGAATAATCTACTTATGAAATTACAATACGGAGACAAGAAGCAAACAAAATTTGATTACAGAATTTAGAAAACAGAATAAAAATTTTTACTTATCTCTTGGAACCATTGACAAAATTATTTTCCTTTTCAAAGAATACATTAGGTTTGTAGTATCGATACACACGTTTATTATGAAAAGATTTTACCTATAATCTTTCACTATTTGGATATTGAATTTGATTACGATTTTAAGCCTGAAATTCTTTTGATGATTTTATAGTACATTTGGAGAAATTAAACGAAGAACCTCGTGAAAAGAATGCGGTTTTACTCACATTCTCCCCGACTTCTCGAGTGATTGTTAGCAAATTTCATTTTTTCCGTCTTTAAATTTTTTCTATTTAAATGGAGTTCTTGAAGGAGTTAAATGATATTGGAGAATGTAAGTTTAAAGAGTATAAGAAGTTAAATGAATTGGAAGAAAGGGAAGAAACATAGAATCTTGAATTTGGAGAAAATGAAAGATAAATTCGGGTTTTAACAATAATTGCCGAGTTGTGAAGATTATAAAGTACACTTACCGAACAGGACTTTTGACTGTTTTGGATGAAAAAAAGATTAAAGAATTAAACAAAAATGAAAAATTACACTTGATTGTTACTGGAAAGAAGACTATTAAAGCATAAAGACTGTGTTACAATTAACTTTGTAGAGTAAAGATTTTTTATTAAGATTTCTGGATTTTTTCATTAAAACAGCTTATAAATGTAGAAGCAAAAACATTGAACAGTAAAACAGCTAAAGATTCGGTTATTTTCCATTCGTGGTTTCCTGTTAGATTTCTTAGATTTGTTTATGGTTCAATGGACAGTATTTTACATTGATTTTCTGACTGTCCCAAAAGTGGTATAGAACCGGCATATTCATATCTACTTATATATATATATATATATATATATATATATATATATATATATATATATATATATATACTAGTGTGAAGAATCGTAAGACGAATTTAGGACTAAAGCAACGAAAATACTATTTTACATAAATAATGATAATAAACAGGATAAACACTAGTATATATTATATGCCATATACATACAATGAGAAATCAATGGAAAATGTACCAAACCAAATTATTGCTATCAAAGCAGTCGTTATTTTCTACTTTGTACTTGCAATATAGGAATTAATTTCCTTTCTTCACTTCTTGTTACTCTATAGAACAATTAATGAATTTGCGAATTAATGAGTTCCCAAACCTGAATTCGAATTCGGGCTCGTATTATAATCTGAGACACTTGGCTCTTGTAGAGTCAGTTATTTAATGATAATAAATGTATTTAAAGAAATAATAACTAGTTTGTTATAGATGATTTAGAAAAATATTAGCCTATACTAATAAACAGATAATCTATTATGACTGGTTTTTCATATAACTAACAACTACAGATCTAGTTATAGTACAGTATGTTTTATAGCTTCTCCTTCGGTAATTTGTTTCTACAGTCCGCAGTACAAACGTGATAATATGATGCGGGAACAAAGTGTGTAGGCGCATTATTGTAAATTGAAGTTGAATAAGAAAAATGGTTTCACTGTATTTTTTATAAGAAGAAAACGAGAACATCAATAAAATAATATTTGCAACCCAACTCGAAAAATTAATATAAACATAAATAGAACTAAAGATTTTATTTTCAACTCCCAATTCCAATATATGATTTATAGAGTGTGCTGTGTTGGCACGAACCGAACATAGAGGTTTATAAAACAGAACATTTACAGTATTAGAAAATTTAATCATCTAAGTACAACACAGTTTTAAAGTTTTCTCTGAATAACCAATAAAACTACCGATTAAACCAAAAACGTGTTTGAATGTCTATTAATTATAAATCTTTAAAATGAGACACCCCACCCCCAGATGTTTAACAGATTAAATGTAAAAAAGGACCATACGGTCCTAATTTTGCCTCAATAAAAAGTGTTTCTATTCAAGTCTAACCCCCATAATTCCGCTAAAAATAATCATGGGGATAACATGAATATGGCGGCTAGTACAGAAGACTCATAAGACATTTTGGTCATTGGGGCTCAAAAATATGCCCAGTGTGTTGAAATGTGTAAATATTTGAATTAAATAAAAAATTATAGTTATGTTATTAACTCCACTTATAGGGTTATCTATATATATTAATGTAATGAAAATAACTAAAACCCTTTAAATTAAAACTTTTAATTAATTAATTAATTAATTGTTTAATTAATTAATTAAAACTTTTAATTAATTAATTAAAAGTTTTAATTTAAAGGGTTTTAGTTATTTTCATTACATTAATAAAAAATTATAGATATTTTCGTCGTAGATGTGTATGTAATATGTAAATAATGCTTATAAATAGAGCAATAATAATTAAACACTATTTTATTGCAAACTGCGGCAATGCCCCGAAAGTTGTTTGAAAAATAATAAGTAACGTGAATTAGATTACCAATAAAGGTAGGTACCGTATTCAGAATATCCATATCGTTCCTATATACGATATTATACCATAAAATCCAGAATATAATTCTCAACACTGTACAAAAAACTCTATGGTTGATTGATTACTCTTAATATTAACCTATTAACCTATGCTATTAACCTCCTTACAGCTCACTATTTCCAACCTGTAGTTTTACTGTGCGCATCTGAGCGGATAGACGCTTCCGTTAAAACAATTAGAACACAACAAAGACTATTACAATTCATTATATTTTGTCCTTGACTAGCACACAATCTGTAAAAAATTACAAATGTTGAAAAAAGAGCACTTGTTTTAGTTAGTGCTCTTGGTTCTGTGCGGTAACACCCTTTTTGGGCCATTCTCGCCAGTCTGGACTCAATGCCGCTGGTGTACCAGTCAGGTATTGAGTACAACAAATAAATTGCTAAATTTAATTTAGTGTGTGGCAAGTTCACTGCTGCGCTTTTTAGTTTTGAATTATTATTCATGTTTAAACTTATGTATAAGGGGTTTAACACCTGAGGAAGTGAGTAGATTCCAATTCTCGAAACGTTGTGTCCTATTTTGGTAACATATAACAATGGCGAGTGAATAGGATCATATTACAAAGCCATGTAAAACGAACAGATTATGGCCTCGCATTGATAACATCAACATAGTAATCAATTTTATGATAGTCAAAATGTTAGTGTAATTAGAAAGGAAAGTGTCTTCAATCTGAGTGGAGTTAACTGATAATAAAACTGATGAGTTGGAGGTGGAAGTACGAGAAGAGCTAGATTGCATGTATTGGCTTGAAGTAGTGTGAGGATATTTGACTGTTTGATTAGGATGGTTGTTGTCCGGAGTAGGCCATTTCTGACAGTAGTTGTTGGACTTTCATACAAAATAGCATTTTATTTCTAGGGTTAAGGATCTTTACATGAGGTAGCATTGAGCTGAAAGAACCCACATCCTCATCATCATTTTTGTTAGCTTCGGCTTTACTCTTTTTAGTTTCGGCCTTTCTTTTTCAAGTTGTACCAATTATAGACAAATTGCTTCTTCAGTGGTGATTCCTTTTTTGAGTCCTGTTTGGGAGTTTGCTGCCGTATAGAATTGTCTGATGAAGCTATGTTCCTAAGGAGTGTATCAATAATCTCAGCTCTCAACTTTGGATTGATAACAAAGATTCTATAGGGGTATTCACCAATTTCCTCGGTCTTTTCCATGTCATCTTCGTTTGAATCAATATATAAACTGGTCCTGGAGGAATAGCATGCTTTCAAAGTATTTACAGTTGGGTATTTCACGAATTGCACATTTTGATGATTTAATTAGTTGTTTTAATTTAGTTGTAAGTTCTTGTCTCAAGTTCTTTCAGATTTGACTCGCAAGTCTTACCTCAAAAAAGGTTATGATGAAACATACAGTAGACGTTCTATCATTAATGCGCATATCTGGTTCAACGAATGGAATATAAAGGAGGTTGATTAGTGGGTATAAACAGAAATAAACAATTTACTATTGGTTTAAGTTTAAACATGGCTCAATATAATGAGCAAACAATATAAAAACAAAGTTTTTACAATGTTAACAAAAGCCATCTGGAAACGAAAAATTTCAAGCTAATCAAATTGAAATTCACAATACTTATTAGTTATATTACGTAATATTATAACTAACAGTTATTTTATATTATAAGGTAATATGTTGCAAATTTGTTTATGAACTACATAGATAGCCTATTAGCCTATTCTGAGTTCAGGTTTACAATTAGTAGTGTTGTGTTTAGTTTTGATTAAGTGCAAGTTTTAGAGTTAGTGAAGTTGACACACAACATGGTGGTTGTGATTACTGACATAGGCGTGTCAAAACGCTCTGGTATGATTTGTTTATTTTTATCTAGTCTGTAATTATGTGTTAGGTTAGTTATTTACCCGAAGAAGAGATTAATTTACAGATCTCGAAACGTAGTGTTACTGATTTTTTGTTTCACTGAACGATGGCAAATATCCGGAAAATCCTGTTTCCTTAACAATCCTTCCATCGTCAAAAATAAACTTCAAACAAAGAATTTCTATTAGTTCAAGATATGGCAGCACCCATCTTGAAACGGAAATTTTTAGGTTTAAACATAAAGCTACTGATAAAGTATTCTTATTTTAACCTTGCGTGTTCTTTATTGAATTATGAGTGTTCACCGTCAAAAAGAAACATTTCAATAACCTCTTGAAACGGCAAAGCTGATTTAGCCCAGTAACAAACTAAGCAAAACTTTGTATAAAATAAACTAGCATTCTAAATTTGCTTACATTCTCCAATTACATTATGAGTAGAGGGAGTCATAACTGGTATTATTTGTATTTCTTAAAACTAACAATATAAATAAAGTAATGACATTATTATGATTAGTTTTGGGTACTTGGGTACAGGAAGCACATCTAAAACTTTAGTTTTCATTTCGGTTGAGAAGCAAAACTGTGGGGAAATTGTGAAGAATGTTTGCAACCAGTAATGGGATACATTCAATCCAGAACATATGCCAATTCCCACAATGTTTGTCTGGGATTTTCTGGTGATCACTAAGAATTTTTTTGTAGAAGTTGGATTAAAACACATTCAGAATTTTATTTTTAATACCTTATGTGACAAGTCAAAAAAATCTAAATGCTCTGCAATTGTTATATGTAGCGTATTGGAAAATGCATTTCATAATTTGTTAAATTATGTTTAGTAAATATTAAAAAATTGCAATTTAATAATTTTTCAATTTCAAAAATATATACCGCCATTAAATTGAATCATATACATCAGCGGCAACTAAAATTATTTTTCATGTTAATATCATTCATACAACCATTTCATACAACCAAAATATATCACACGACCGTATAATTGTGTTGGATAAAAGATATGTGCTTAGCATGAAATATTAATAAATCAACAACTATGATTTTGTATCAAATATAATTATAGAAAACTTGATATTATTTGAAGGTCGAGTATAGTACAAGTTAAAAATTTTCTAGGTCAGGTAGGTGAAATCAGTGAAATTGGATATGAAGTGTATTTTGATTGTAATAATTATCATTAAAAATATCTGTAAATTGTAAGTTATAAATGGAGAAGTAGAATTGTACATGAAAATATAGTTACCTGGGATTTTCAGTTCTTTGCCTATAGCTTTCCACTGCTTTTCCAAAATGTGACGGTTGTGATGGCATTTATGCCTTATGTCCCACAGTGCCAGATAACTTTGTACAGCAATGTAACATCTTCCTTTATTTACTGTACTCAGTTTCCACGTAAACAACATTTACCGTGCAACTAAACACACAAACACAAATGAACTGGAGAATACACTTGAGGTGACGAGCAAAACGGCGAGGTATTCAGTGAGTACGAAGAAAGCAAGTGGATCGCAGTCGCGGTTGACGTCGATGTGGAAGGAAGGAATCAAACACATTGTCCATCGCAATACCCCCATGGATGTTTACAAGGATGCTTTTAAAAATAAAACTTTTACATAAATTTACATGAATGCTTACCATGCGATGTTCAGTGATATAAATATCCCCCAAAGTATCACTTCATTTTCTATTTATAAGAAAGTTAATAGGGGAAGGGGTGGAACGTTTAAGACACCCGTTGTGTGTGTGTGTGTGTGTGTGTGTGTGTGTGTGTGTGTGTGTGTGTGTGTGTGTGTGTGTGTGTGTGTGTGTGTGTGTGTGTGTGTGTGTGTGTGTGTGTGTGTGTGTGTGTGTGTGTGTGTGTGTGTGTGTGTGTGTGTGTGTGTGTGTGTGTGTGAATAAATGCATCCAAAAGTTTCGTAGCATATTATTTACAAATAAAAAGACCAATGAGATGCCTACAATGTTATTGATATTTGTGTGTCGTATAATGGTTGTTTTTACTCATCCGAATACACACTTGAGACTTTTGTTTAGTGCTGTTTATCTATAATTTTCATTCCAAGAACAAAATGATATAATACTTGAGCGACTAGTATTGGTGCAGTTTAGCTTTGTAACGAGAACTTTTGATTTTGAAGACATCAACATTTTTTGAAACTTCTGATTCTGTAACCAATACCAGTAATAATTGATGTAATAATAAATAATCTGACATCTTATTCAACGATGTTAAAACTCTTTTAAATAGTTGAACAAGTATGGCGTATATGTATTTACGTACATGGAGATTGGAAATAAATTAACTATTTATCATAACCTAAGCATTTTCAGATAGAATTTAATGAGGTGTTATTGAAATAGTTTAATTTGATACTCGATTTGAATTCTTCAAAACAAGTTTTCTTACTCAAAACAGTTGGACGTGGGTTTTACTTTGGTTTATGCTACAACTTTGTATTTTTTCAATAGGTTATTGCACATTCTGAACCAGGAAAAACATAACTGTGGTAGTGCGTTTACATCATTTCAAACCGTAGTTATTGTAAAATTTCTTTTTACATATCATAGTAATATACATTTAGTGACTACATCGTACCATATTACAATAGTTTGCAATAGCTAAAACTACCATTCTAATACATTTTCTAAAAACAATTCTAACATTAGTACAAATTGTTAATTTTTAAATTACGATCGTTTACAATTAATCTGAATTATTTATTACACTAATAAAATAAAAACTCTACTTTTACAAATAATTATATATTTAAATGATCAAATATAATACAATTTATCCCATGAAAATTTTCAACATTAATACTCAAACACATAAGATCAAACACATTTTTTTTTAAAGTCTCTTCAGTTTTATTATTTAAATTTAATTGGTAATTTAATTTAAATCCAATTGTTTCTAAATTAAACATTAGTAGTACGGAGAAATCTCCCAAGACAATAAATTAAAACCATTTATTCAAATATTTTGCTATTTTAATGTGTCATTTGCCTTGAAATTTCAGATCTACATTGTATTGACACGGCAGTAATGCAAGTAGTTGAACACTTTTGAAGGAGTAACTAGAAAATGGTTTTAACCTAGCATGCCTATTTATTTACATACTAGTTTTGTTAATATTGCAATACAGTTTTCCTAAACAAGGAATAGGAAGGAGGCAGTAAATTTATTTTAGACTTTGACTTTATGATGCTAAAATTATTATTTTAGGTGTATGCAGTAGTCATTGTTATTCTTTATTTGATTGGGATGTTTACAATATTTAAATAGTACAGTAATTATTTAGTGTGTTGATCAAGACTTTAAAACAATGCTTGCCAACTTAAATTAAGGATGTCCGTTGTTGTGTAACACATTAATGTTGATAATCGGGGGGAGTGCACGGCCGGGATCTTTTGCGATCTGAGTTGGCTTTTGACACTATGAACCAACTTCTTCTACGAAAATTGGAGGCCTACAGTGTTAGAGGAGTTTTCACTGCTATGGTTCAACATCTACCTCTCTGGAAGAACCGAGGAGATGACCTGTGTCGAGGAGATGAATTCTTTGGCAAATCATGATCTAGGTTTCTTCCTATAATCTCTGGAGTTCCTCAAAGCTCTAATATATTTTTGTTTCTGCTATATGCAAATGATCTTAACACCCACTTAAAGGATGACTTGGTACAATACGCTGATAATACATGTGTTGTGTGACCAGAGTTTACAGTTACTTGATACTGCTCTACTGTCAGTAATACTAAGTCTTGGCGTGTGGTTCGAAAAACACAGTTTGTCTCTAAACGTAGATAAAACAACCATGCTTTATTTTGGGCCACATAGAACTTCGACTGAGATCCTAAACTTTGTAACTTTGTACTTTGTACTGTATATAATGGGGCTGCAGGTTTTGAATCAAATTCCGTTCGTGTCGTAGGAATGCACATAGATCCTGACTTTAACTGGAAAGTTCACATTAACCAGCTATGTAGAAAATACTCATCTGAATTTTTTTTCTTTTAGATATTTATCTGAATTCTTAAGTAAAACTAATCTTAGTATGGTGTATTATGGTTATTTTGTTACACCGGTATCATACGGCATCCTCTTTTGGGGAACTTCATTTTCATCTTCTTTCAATCCGGGTTTTAGACTGCAGAATGGGTGTAAGGTTGATTTGTGGTCTCGAGAGCCGAGAGAGTGCCGAGGAGTATTCCCTCGTGAACATTTTCTTACCCTTCCATCCTTATTTATATATTCAATGCGTGTGTTCACTTTAAAAACCTGTCATCTTTTCCAGCACATATACATCCTTATTCCACACGATTCAATACCTGTCCTACGGTGCCAATGCATTACCATGAATTCTTAATAAAACAACAACATATCTTAGGCCAAAATGTTTTAATGGCCTACCAGATTATATCAAAATTGGTGGACCCCTTTCAATTAAGAAAAAATACTAAATAATTATATCATCAACAGAGTATATTATACCATGAAGGAATGCTTGGGAGGCCTGTTACTGACTCTGTAGGTCTTTTAAATTGTATTTTCAATAACCGTGTTAATATTTTAAGGTTAAATTTATGTATAAGTAATATCATATGTAATATTGTTTGTATACATATTATACGATTATTACAATGTTCCATGCAATTTTGTATTGTTCAACATTTTCATCTTGCCTGCACATTAGTAGGAGGAGTTGGACAGCGAGTTGATAAATTTGCTCTCTTTTTGGAGTGTGCTTGTAACCTTATATTTAAGACCCAACCAGGTACTAAGATAAAATTGATCGTACGGAACACTAAGCGAACAGTCTTTTTCTGACCTTGCATCGATACGATAACCTGAAAAATATCAATCGAGCTTTGAATATTGGGTGAGGTAAAAAATCAGTACCCAAAAATTAATAATACAAGGTCGGTTATATTTTTGAACCGATAAGTAACTTGAATGTAACAGATATAACATGTTCAAAACTTGTGAAAAGTTTAATATCCATTCATATGATAAGCAGTTTGAAGACGCGAGTACTAAATACTATAATATACAAATTAAAACATATGTACATTAATATAAAACATAATGCACATGTTATATACTTCAAAACTATAACAAAAACACTGATTTTGTAAGGCAAAATCAAAAACAATCTCTATATACTAAATACTCCTGACATATTTAAGATTTAACATCAAATAGCATGTTGAGTATTCTCCGTGACTGCTTTTTGTCAGTGTTCGTGAATTTATATGAAATAGCTTATTCCAATTTTAGAGACAAAGTCAGATTGATAGTTTATTTTTCGTCTAAGTCAAATCCACATCAATGATTGCGTACTTGAGCACGATGCGTACTTGAGCACGAAATAACTGCACTTACCGAAAGTATATTACGCAGAAGGAACGGAAGAACTGAATGGTAACATTAATTGCCTTGTGAACGCGGCCATCGCGGAGGCGTTCTGTGTACCCGGGGAACTCGGGGTGGGAACTGGGAACGCGGTCGTGGCCAGCAGACAACAAACAGCTCGGGTTGCGATGAGAACAAACATGGCGGGTTAACTTATCTGCCATCTGCGGAGTTTCTACATTTCCGTTGCTAGTTTGTCAGAAATTACCCTGAATAAAATTGTAGCAATTCTAAATTACAGCGAGCGGGCATTTTGTAGAACACTTTCAGAAAGCCAGATACTTTTAAGGATTTGGAAAGAGTAGAAACATGTAAAACATAAATAGATTTAGACTGTATCTACATTTCTGCTGCTATTTTTTTTTATCAGAAATTAGCCTGAATGCAATATTAACAATTCGAAATTAGAGCCATCGAGCATTTTATAGAACACTTCCTGAAACCCAGAAACTTTTAAGGATTGTGAAAGAGCAGAAACATGTAAAACTTAAATAAATTTAGGCTGTATCTACATTTCTGTTGCTATTTTCTCACAAATTAGCCTAAATAAAGTTATAGCGGTTCGAAATTAGAGCCAGCGAGCATTTTATAGAAGACTTTCAGAAACCCAGAAACTTGTAAGGATTTGGAAAGAGTAGAAAACATAAACTAAAATATATTCAGGTTGTATTGTTTGTATTCACAGAATGAGTTTTAAACGCTGGCTGTCATAAATAAAATTAATCTTACAAATATATTTTAATTTTCCTGTTAGTTTTTTATTACGTGTCTTTCTTTCTTTTGCGTAGACAATTCGTTTGGTGCACAAGGATATTATTACAAGATATATTATTACAAATGGCGCATCATAAAAAAATACCAACGAACAATTCTTAGAAATTTCAAAAGTTTATTGTTGTCAAATCATGATTTGTTTATATTTGTACAACACCTTTCTATTTACATTTGAAAGTTTAAGATTTGTTCAATTTCTACAGTACATTTTAGCGACGAAAATGATGATACCAAATACCACAGGAATACTAATGTTCCGGCCAGTTTTTCCAACTGTCATATAGCCTAAACAGAAACTGGTGTAGTATTATATGAGAAATACAACTATATGTTTAGGTTATATGAACCCCAATTTAATTTAGATAAAGATTTAAACAATGAACTGCCATAATGTAAATTCATATCTACATAGATTAATTTTTAATTTTATTAATGCTCACTTAATGGCCTATAGTCATTAGGCCTAATTACCGTACTAATGGTCTATCTTTGTTTAATATTTAAGAAATAAAAGTAAAACCATTTTATTTTCAATTGTGTTACTTATAAAGAGTATTATAATAAGATAGACGTGTTTTACTTATGTGCACTCAAATAAGCAATAAATTCATTATTTTACACACAAAACAGCATTTTAATAATCTTAATTAAAATATCTTATAACAATATTAACTAATTTAAGGAAAATAATAATGTTTTACTTTCCGTGAATACAGCCATTAGAAGTATATGCAACCAAATAATTTCAGTCTTAACTAAGTCGTTCGATTTATGCATAACAACTTGATGCTGACGAATCTTATAGGTTATGCTTTTGAAAAATGAACTAGTGGTACTCTTCAATAACTGTTTATTTATTGAGACATGACCTATTGCAAACAAATTGACAAATCAGAACATAATCCATTGGATCCTTTAGAATTTGTAAGCACGAAGTTAGAAAATTAGCACCAATTGAATCTTTTTTTATTCTTCATTAATGTATATTTTAGCTTATAAATTTAAATTTCCATTTCGGAAACAAAATCTACGTAACGTGAATGACCCATTAAGTTAACATTCAAATTGGGTACTTGGTGAATTTTTACTGCATTCGCCTCTCGCTTTGAGCTTCAGAGGTTTCTTGACCCTGTAATTCTTTGGTATAAATTACGTTCAAGGACCAAGGATGAATAAGAAACGAAATGATACACAAAAGCAGAAAGTACTTGCTGTTTCGATCTTTTGGATCCCTTCAGTTAGGTGTAGACCTCAGATTCCAGAGGTCAAACCTACAAAAGCTTCAGATGAAATAACTTCGGTTGTTTCGAAGCCCAAAGCTCAAGTGGAGTATGAATTACAACCACGTTGATTAATTACCCTTTCCACTAAAACTTTGGACTATCTACAACCAATTTAGTGGAGCTTAACTCAACATTCATATTCATACCTATTTATTCCGAAATTGCGCTTATGATTCGTCGAAGTCAATTTAACAAAAAGAACGGTACAGCTTCTTAGAACTAGAGTGAAAACTTAATGAATAAAATCGGTCCTGTTTTTCCTCCGTTCCAGAGTGGACCGGAGTAATGGTGGTGGAACTAGGGCAGGCATTATCATTACGGGGACATGTGCTGTACTTGGAAACATCATTACAATGACAACCAGCATCATTATGAGCCGATGGCGAAGCGCTTTGTTCCGGCTAGAAGTAATAGCGACAGCTAGAGATCCTGAGGTGAGGACCTGGGGGTGGCCGTGACTGGCTGAGGGAACTGAGGTCCACTGGACCGGGAACAATGGACGGGGACTAGATTGGCTCTGGCTCATCAAAGAACCGTGAGTTGCAAGTTGCAAGATCAAAAAGCTCAAGAGATCAATCTCAGCGGGAGAATTCTTGCAGTTTTGTTATTGTTGTAAACTATAGACAGATTGCTTCAAGAAGGATGTTCCCTTTAGACAGATTGCTTCGAGAAGGATGTTCCCTTTTACCTACTTGCGAGCCTCAAGCCACGCTATGCCTAATCTACCATAGTTTTGTCTATGACTCTCTTACAATAGTTCTAGATGGCATAGAATAGTTGTAGTCTATCAACAGATTAGCTTCCGCCGAAGAGTAATCTAGTTCAGTACGCAATATAATTGCAATATAGATGAATGAGGACTGGAATCCTATGTGTTCACAGCCGAAATCAACCATTTTTATACGATTCTATAGATACCCCTTTACTATTTGTGATTATTGTAATAAATGTTATACATTTTACATCATTGTACTATTCAATTATACGGAAAGCCTCTCACCCTTTTCTTGAATCATCGATACCCTTAGCGTGGGTTATTTCGTACAGTTACATAAAAACTTAGTTTTTAACAAGAAATAATAAAGCTTGTTTTTTTCTAAGGAGTACCCATAGCATTATGACCACAACTGTCTCCCTGTATTTATCATGTATTATATAGCAACTATGGGCTCCCCTGTCCGCTTTTCGAGTTAACCTCGCCCTATCTTGCTTGCTTGTTCTCGTGCTATTGGTATTGTCAAGTTCATTACATAAAACCGTACAGACAGGTGGATTCAACATATCACTAACATCAAGACAAGTATATTAAGTTTTCCAATAGTAATACTATTCATAGATTTGCGACTTAACTAAATTAATTTAACTGGGTTCTGTTGACAGTTAATTGTATACATTCAAACATAAGATATCCTTTGGACACTTTGTTAATAATCAAAGAAGTTAAAACGTAATGTTTGTGATTTTTGAGATACCGTCAGCTTACAACGAAAACGACAGAATGCGTCCAGGAAACGATTATTGTTATTATCTAGCTAAACATTAGTTCTAAGAATTCTCTATTAGATTAACAAGATATCATGGTTGGGTTTTTAATACACAGGGTAGGAGTACACCACACCACGTGCCGTATAACAAGCTTCGTTGAGAGTGCATGACAAATTTCAAGTCTATAGTTGTATTTATTACTATGGAACATGTTAAACTTTTATATTATTCTACTCAATTTACTTACAAAATTCTTTACTGTACTATTTTCTCGTTACCATCATGATTACCCATAAGACCAATGCCATAATGCGAATCCTCGAACTCGATGTTGCTTGTATAGAAATGAAGCTTCATGTAATTTCAAGTATGAGGTCAATTCGTTTCCGAGATATCGTGCGACAGACAGACAGACAGGCAGGCAGAAATGCATTTTTTTAGCCCCTAGAGTGATAGGCTTCGCTAACGCTCAGGAAATAAATATATCTAAAATTGACTATGGATCAAGTGATTTAATAATGACCAGACAACTATTTTGTATCATATCTAAATAAATACAAAATTGTTCCGTTTCGGGTCGTTCCGAAAAATCACGAGAAATTCAACTTTTGTGTTATGTAGTCTATAAGCCTAATTTACGAGCTCCACTTTCCTTCTCCTCTAGCCTACAGCACTATAATAGCGCCCTTACATGGCCAGACACTCTTCGACGTCGGCCAACATTAATAGAATGCTGCTGGTTCGTGCCATATAGGTCTAACACTGCTTTATACACCCGATGGTTAGAGAGATGCCCTGTCGGTCATAAACTATATTCTGGACAGTGAACTTCAGTACGTCAGAACGGCCATATTACGTCTCTGTATGTATGTGATGTACTACAGTTAATGTGCGGGAAAGTCTATTGTATGCAGATGCCCTGTCGGCCATAAACTATATTCTGGACAGTGAACTTCAGTACGTCAGAACGGCCATATTACGTCTCTGTATGTATGTGATGTACTACAGTTAATGTGCGGGAAAGTCTATTGTATGCAGATGCCCTGTCGGCCATAAACTATATTCTGGACAGTGAACTTCAGTACGTCAGAACGGCCATATTACGTCTCTGTATGTATGTGATGTACTACAGTTAGTGTGCGGGAAAGTCTATTGTATGCAGATGCCCTGTCGGCCATAAACTATATTCTGGACACTGACCTTCAGTACGTCAGAACGGCCATATTACGTCTCTGTATGTATGTGATGTACTACAGTTAGTGTGCGGGAAAGTCTATTGTATGCAGATGCCCTGTCGGCCATAAACTATATTCTGGACACTGAACTTCAGTACGTCAGAACGGCCATATTACGTCTCTGTATGTATGTGATGTACTACAGTTAGTGTGCGGGAAAGTCTATTGTATGCAGATGCCCTGTCGGCCATAAACTATATTCTGGACACTGAACTTCAGTACGTCAGAACGGCCATATTACGTCTCTGTATGTATGTGATGTACTACAGTTAGTGTGCGGGAAAGTCTATTGTATGCAGATGCCCTGTCGGCCATAAACTATATTCTGGACACTGAACTTCAGTACGTCAGAACGGCCATATTACGTCTCTGTATGTATGTGATGTACTACAGTTAATGTGCGGGAAAGTCTATTGTATGCAGATGCCCTGTCGGCCATAAACTATATTCTGGACACTGACCTTCAGTACGTCAGAACGGCCATATTACGTCTCTGTATGTATGTGATGTACTACAGTTAATGTGCGGGAAAGTCTATTGTATGCAGATGCCCTGTCGGCCATAAACTATATTCTGGACAGTGAACTTCAGTACGCCAGAACGGCCATATTACGTCTCTGTATGTATGTGATGTACTACAGTTAGTGTGCGGGAAAGTCTATTGTATGCAGATGCCCTGTCGGCCATAAACTATATTCTGGACAGTGAACTTCAGTACGCCAGAACGGCCATATTACGTCTCTGTATGTATGTGATGTACTACAGTTAATGTGCGGGAAAGTCTATTGTATGCAGATGCCCTGTCGGCCATAAACTATATTCTGGACAGTGAACTTCAGTACGCCAGAACGGCCATATTACGTCTCTGTATGTATGTGATGTACTACAGTTAATGTGCGGGAAAGTCTATTGTATGCAGATGCCCTGTCGGCCATAAACTATATTCTGGACAGTGAACTTCAGTACGTCAGAACGGCCATATTACGTCTCTGTATGTATGTGATGTACTACAGTTAATGTGCGGGAAAGTCTATTGTATGCAGATGCCCTGTCGGCCATAAACTATATTCTGGACAGTGAACTTCAGTACGTCAGAACGGCCATATTACGTCTCTGTATGTATGTGATGTACTACAGTTAATGTGCGGGAAAGTCTATTGTATGCAGATGCCCTGTCGGCCATAAACTATATTCTGGACAGTGAACTTCAGTACGTCAGAACGGCCATATTACGTCTCTGTATGTATGTGATGTACTACAGTTAATGTGCGGGAAAGTCTATTGTATGCAGATGCCCTGTCGGCCATAAACTATATTCTGGACAGTGAACTTCAGTACGTCAGAACGGCCATATTACGTCTCTGTATGTATGTGATGTACTACAGTTAATGTGCGGGAAAGTCTATTGTATGCAGATGTGCGTACGGCCATGGCCGCCTTGGTGAGAATGGCCCAGACATTGGCCTAGCCCTAGACCGTGAGTGTTTGGCTCACCACCCACCGTGGCCCCTCCATTGATGGCACCATTGATCTTGGTCGCAGCATCGTCTGATTATTCGTCGTCTTACAAGTTAAGGACATCGTTTGACATTCATTATGGTAGTGTATAGGCTGCAGTGTGACGAGAGCCCAACACTCGAGTGATCGATAATATCGAATCACAATTAGAACAATTTAAATGCTGTAAGACATGTTTAACCTGTAAAGTAATTGTAAGTACTACGCTGCTCATGATTAGTTGTATTATTTGTATAATTAGAATGCTTATATTTCTTTGAAATATAAAAATATAACTTCAAAGTCGTTAATGTAATTCAGTTCGACATTATTGATCCTAATAAATTCAAATAATCGTGTGTTAGTTTTAGTAATGGCCGCTAGAGACGGGAAATACTGTTGTTTGTCAATAACCTATTACCAATAACCTGTTACCGTGGAACGTTCCAGTGACTGGTTACCGTGGTTAGTTTGTATACAAAAATCGAACTCAATTTAATGTAATATAGACTGATAAACTAATCAAACTATAAACGGGTTAATTCAAATGTTCACTATACAACACAATTATTGGGTACTATGAAGTCCTTATCTACTATATGTTATTAGGCTATACGTACGTATTATAAATATAAAAAATAAAAAGGTAAACTTTACGAGCGCTCACATAATCTGAGCTTGATTTTGGGTACTATCTCGAGGGATGTTTTTCTTATTTCGCCAGAAATGCGGGTAACGCCAAAGGCGCATTTCTGATCGGTATTTTCTTGACCTCAAATACGTCATAGATCGTATAATGCAATCTGACGTCGGAGAAGTTAGACGATCTTGGACGTGATCTGAGGTCGGGAATGAATCAGAATGCCCCCAGCCATCAGTGCGGACTTGGATCACCCCGCACTTCTGGCGAAATAAGAAAAGCATCCCTTAAGATAGTACCCAAAAATTAAGCTCAAATCACGTGAGCGCTTGAATAGGTTATGTTTAACTTTGGTACTACTAGTAAAACATGTACGATATCCTAATATAAACCTACTTAATATCGCATAATATACTATTATTAAATTACTCTATTATTCCATAGAGTAATATTTCCATTCATTGCCTCATTGCTTGCACTAAATGGCCTCGACTGTTACCAAGAAACCAAAAACCATAAAATTGTTATGAGAACACCAAATCGTTCAGGACAGCTGTTACTAAAATATAACAGTATCTCGGTAATAGTTTACCATTGAATTACCTGTTACTGGCACTAATACTGGCCATCTGTAATGGCAACAAGTGCAATGGTTATGTACAGGTTGTATTTGTGTCAGACACGTTTATATTCAAAATAGTAAAAAGTAGCTAAGTAAAATTTTACACTGTTTCGTTTGTTATATTTTGTAAACACACACATAGCCTAGATAGTTTTCTATTCACAACAATATTATTACTTTTTATACTGAAATTTGAAATACCTATAAAGTAATACGGTTTAAATAGTTCCAGGATTCATTACTCATGAATATCGATGATTCGGTATTATCGATCATTCGAGTGTTAGAGGCTTATTATTGCTGTAGTATATACGCCGGAATGTTAGATCAAAGGTTAGAAGGATTACTTTATACTATTTACTATCATCATTTAAGGGATTGGGATTGACTTAAAGATACTGAAGGAAACAGGATTTTCAAGGACATTTGTCATCGTTAAGCGATAAAGAAAAATCAGCAACACTAACCTAACACATAACTACAATCTAGGTTAAAATAAACCAATCATACTAGATAGAATCATACCAAAACAGTTTTAACCTAGATTGTAGTTATGAAATGAAAAATGTCTCTATTAAAGGCGAAGTTAGAACTATAAAGTCCTCTCTACCACTTAACCTCAACACAACAATATGCCATGACACAACGCAACGCGCATGATCCATCCTATGCATGATTTGGTTATGCGTTAGGATAGTTATTCACTTGAGGAAGAAATTAGATTGTATATCTCGAAACGTAGTGTTACTGATCTTTTTTGTATCACTGATCGATGGGAAATACCCGAAAAATCCTGTATCTTTTCACATATCTTCTATCATCAAAAATAAACTTCAAATAAAGAATTAAAGATAATGGCAAACAATTATAAAACTTAAATGTTGAAATCAAATCAATGCAGTGCATCTACTCTCATACTTAAAACGTACATGCATAGAAACATTTCGAGAATCTGTTGTTAAAAGCAGCAGAGGTTAAAATAAGACAAAAGCTAATTTTTCATGAATAATTAATTTTAAAGTCAACTTTTCAGAAAGCATTTGGAATGTTTGCAATCACCACACCACAAGTCCAACTTTAATTTTAAATAAAATATCCAAAATACAACAATTTGCATAAAAAACTCTTTTTTTATTAGCAAGCAACTTAAATCCATTTCTTCAATAAATTAATGTTATTAAAATAAGATAGAAAATAAAATTCATCTTCCAAAGAAAATGTAATAAATCGTACATAGCGACCCAGGTATTGGATTTTTCAAATTGTACATCAGACCGTAACGTTTCAGATTAATAAAACAAAAGTATATATTTTATAAAAACAAATCCATAAAACCATTTAAACATTTTCTGAATATTAGGGTTTATTACTTGAAATCCCGCTCTTAGCCCTAATTACTGCAGCCTAAACATGTTTTCGATCACATAGGCCATGGTGGAACCACTTTTTTTCTGGTAGGAGTGGATCAACGTGGTCTGTGCATTGGGGTACACTAAAATAAAATTGTTTTACTCTAGAGATAACTGTGAATCCTGAATCTATATGTGCAAATTGTCAATCCAAATTTGCTTTAATGTCATAATTAATATTTTCACATGAATAGTAACATTATTATTTGAATCCTACGCAATATTTACTTGTTAAATATTTGATGTACTAATATATTGTATAAGAATAGTAAAAATAATAATTTATGCCTTTATTTAAATAATAAACTTTTAACCCGTTTTACTTCATCGCGTTCATTTTCCGGGAGAGCGCAGTAGTAAATGCTTGTACCGGTTAGGATACAAGTGGAGTAGGTCAGATGGTGCAATTTTATAACAGTTTTAAAATAATTAAAGCAAAGTAAAACAAGCAATCGCATATTACATACATTTGTAAGCGAACCGAGTACAATCATATGACGTTTTAACATATGATACAGGTAGCCTAAGAAATTAGCTATAGACTAGAAATTAATTTTGATACATTCTCAGCGAAGCCCGGTACGCGACACGTAGTGCCAACAATGATAATGACACACAACTGTCATTACCATTTAAATATGTTATGATACATCACGTTATTCGTGACTAAACCAACATTTGAATTCTATAAAAAGAATGGGAAATGGGTTTTCCTCTTTAGTTTGTTTGGATAAATTTAGATTTTTATACAATAACGACTGTTGGTCAATACATTGTATATTGTAACAAGGTAGGTAACAGGCTTCGCTAAGATGTGTCCAACCGAATTTCAAGTCTATATCTCATTTCATTACGGGCAGATAGAACGACAGATACACGGCATAAAGATGAATTGCGTCAGCCTTCTGAATGATACTCTTCAACGACGCAGGGGAAATTTCCATGTTTGGACAATAAGCACGCAACATCTTAGAACTCTTTCTTGTATACGTAGAAATGAAGTTTCATACAAAATAGATGGAATATTTCTTAAGATATCTTGCCACTTGATAAATTTATATTTTTTTATTTAAAATACGTTGATATCGGTGTTTAAATAATAAAAGTCCACACATTTGCATCATAAATTTATATTGGATGTATTGGTATGGTTAGACTACATCTGTTAATATGTCACTTGTTAGAATATCTTTAAAAATCTCTTAAAACATTTAGTTATTCTGCTATTTTCTCGTTTCTAGTCGATCATCGTTATTCCATAAGACCAATGTAAAAATATACTCTAACACTCAGCCAAATCCCATAGAATGACATGCACT
The DNA here is from genome assembly GCF_021130785.1 of Homalodisca vitripennis. NCBI lineage: Eukaryota > Metazoa > Arthropoda > Insecta > Hemiptera > Cicadellidae > Homalodisca > Homalodisca vitripennis. Next base: position 163,615,387 of record NC_060209.1, read on the forward strand.
AAAATCGAATCATAGAAATAAAGTTCCATATAGTTCCTGATTTAGAAATGCAGCTTCATGCTTAATTACAGACAGAAATTAAATATTTCCAGTCCCACGAGTGGACTTCGCTAACGCTCAGCCAATTATACAGTATATTGTATTGAAACAAACATAGTAACACAGTTTTGTACTGAAATAAATATTATTAACCAAAAGTATAGAGGATTATTGTCGCTAAATTACTTAAAATATGATGTCATTCAAATAGCTTTTATCAACAACCTTGCACACCTGGTGTATAAGCTGTGGTTTAATTTGTGTATTAACAGATTTTGAGCAGAATCGAAAAATCAAGCCTATAGAAAATTAATCTGGTTTGAGAATGAAATAAATCTATGAAAGAAGAATATATAAAATGTGTAGTTTGTAGAAAAATATAGTATGTGGAAAGACAAAAAACCTACGAGGATTTATCGTGGGAAATGTAAATTTCTATTCTTTATCATCTAGTTTTTGTGTTATTATTGGTCATTTTCTTTTTACAGCCTTGGCATTCTGGTAACTTAATTTTATTCGCAGTACGTCCTTTCGAAAGGTTTTTTTTAATATTTCGGCTGAATAATTTCATTTAAACACAATGCAAAGTGTACAACGTATTTAGAAATATCAAAAGTACACAAAAAAATAAAATAATATTTTAAATAACAAAATTTGTTTATTTAATTATATTTATTTAATAAATATAATTTTTAAAGCTATTTTATGAAATAAATATTATATTTTATTTATACTTGGTATAATATCAGTAAATAATTGACTATTAATAGAACAATCTTACCCAATGTAGCAGGAAGGATATTGCAAGTAAGGTCCTTAATTAATAATATAAAGTAAACTACTGTCCACAAAATTTCAAGGTTGAAATTAGTTTGTGTTAGATATGCGTTTTCCTATTAAATATTATATTGATACGAATCATCAATGTATTCAAATAGTTAAACATTATATTAATGAAGTAATTATAATATACCGAACTGTTCTGCAAAAAACCAAGCATATATTGAAATCCCTTCAAACGAGGAAAATGATTGAACTGTACCTCGATTATGTTTGCTTTATATTGTTATGTTAGATATTTTAAATTTGTTTACTAGAAAGTTTTTTGCTTTGATAATGAAATCCTAAGGAAGAAGTAAGATCAGGTGAGCTAGATGGCTAAACATACTTCCTGTAACTTGGAGAAAATGTCCCACTAAATAACCAAACAAATATTGGCATATTTACTTTTTGTCAAAATGTTGAATTTTTATTCAGTTTTTGGAAGGCCGTACGTACAGTTCCAATATTTAAAAGTAGATAAGTAGCGTTAATGTCGTTTCCAGCCAAGAAAATATAGCAATATCACGTTCTCGAGACAGAGCACGCCTAACATTTATGGAATCACACGTAGATGTTTGGAAACCCCTTGCACACTGCGAGGATTTTCACGAATGTTATGACGTTGAACACGTCCGGAAATGTGAAAGGGAGCCTCATCGATTCAGCTTATTTTGAGTGCGTGACACATTCGCAGAGCTAACGAACCGTGGAGCACGGAGGTAAAATGGTTTGGAGACGCATGCTGAAACGCACAAAACACCAACACACCGGATCTTGGTACGATTCGTCCATTCGTCGTGCGATATTTGCAAAAAAATATGGAGAGAAATCGTATATGTCGGTTCTTGGCAACATTTAAATTCATCCTTCACAGTCAGTCAGTCGAGGAACACCAGCTCTCTAGATACTGAATAATGCGTAGTTTAAAGGGTATACGGTTTCATTGAAAGATTGATTATTTGAATTCTGACCGAAAATTGTGGCAACTGGATCCAACTACGTCGTGCTGGCATTTTGATTGACAATGGTGGTGACTGGATCCAACTACTTCGTGCTTGCATTTGGGTTGGCAATGGTCGCGACTGGATCCAACTACTTCGTGCTTGCATTTGGGTTGGCAATGGTCGCGACTGGATCCAACTACTTCCTGCTTGCATTTGGGTTGGCAATGGTCGCGACTGGATCCAACTACTTTCGTGCCTTGCATTTTGATTGACAATGGTCGCGGCTGGATCCAACTACTTTGTGCTTGCATTTGGGTTGGCGATGGTGGTGACTGGATCCAACTACTTCATGCTTGCATTTGGGTTGGCGATGGTGGTGACTGAATCCAACTACTTCGTGCTGGCATTTTGATTGGCAATGGTGGCGACTGGTTTCCGCTACTCGGTGCTTGCATTATGAGAATGACAAAATATTGTTTTGGTTATATTCGTGACGAGAAGTCCTTATTAATTCCTTCCAAAGACTTGCAAAATGGTCCTTTCCTTTTGGTTAATGAGAAGATGAAATTGACATTACTAACTGCTGGATTTAAGAAATCTACCAACCATTTTCAGGTTTCATAAACCCTTAAAGCATAACGATAAACGAGTACAAAAAAGTTAAACACTAATCAATGTATGGCAATGAACTCGCCATGGTAAAATTGTTTTGGTTACATTCGTGACGAGAGGTCCTTATTAATTCCTTCCAAAGACTTGCAAAATGGTCCTTTCCTTTTTGTTAATGAGAAGATGAAATTGGCATTACTAACTGCTTGATTTAATAAATCTACCAACTATTTTCAGGTTTCATACACCCTTAAAGCATAACGATAAACAAGAAAAAAAAGTTAAACACTAATCAATGTGTGGCAATGAACTCGCCACGGTAAAATTTGGCAACAGGTCATCTTAAAATTGCTTGACACCTAAAGGATAGAATTGATTCCAATTCTTGAAGCGTATAATGTGAACTTCGTTTTAAAATGGTTAGATCTAAAATTGTTATGAACCGAGATGGTTTGTGGACTGAAAAACGTTGAGAACCCCTGTCCTAAGAACCTGAAGTAATGAGTACCGTCATATCATATATTTTTACGATTGATTTAGTTTATCGGAATTAACGATTATTGATCAAATATTGGATATGCAACAAAAGGAGTGTGGATCTTTGTTGGGAAGCCTTATTATTGCAAAGAACCCGACCAATGATGATGGTTCAGAAACACCTTTAAGTTATGGTTGATCTAGTTTATGTTGGAGAAGTCTTTTTAGCCGTAACTTCTGTTGATAGTACGAGACTTTCATTGAATGAATGAATGAATGAATTAAATATTTATTTCTTCATAGAAACACAGATCACGACATATATACAAAAACAGGAAATGATCTCCACATGGGCGTAACTTGTGCGTGGAGATCGAGACGCAATCAGCACCATGAATAATATACCAATTAACAGAATAAGTACTTTAAAATCTTCGTATGGAAAAATTATGTAATGATAACGTGAAATTTGCAATATAAATATGTATTAACGTAATGTATACATACTCGTAATATAAGAAAAAAGAATAAAACAAATACATCATAGTTAAAGCAAGTGTTAGACAACACTTAACGTTGTAGTTTAGACTAGAACTTCATAATGTTACATTTTGTAAAACTATGATCCACTGTGTCACTAAAATATTTGTGTGACTAAAAATCTGCTCATTTTAAATCTTATTTTTCATGCTAAAGTGTAAGAAATAATTGCTTTATCGTCAATAACTAGGCTTACACTGATCTCTCTAATCAGTTCGGTTAAGTGTTTAACAACTAAAAGCACTCCATGGTTTTTAAGGACTATAATTTCCGGTGTACTCGTATTTCCAACACACGGTAATGATATGCAGGAACAGGGTCGCGTATATTTACTCTAGTCGCAGCACGCGTGCCTAATGACGTCATTGTGAGACATGTAACTGTGTCGCGTCGGCACTCGCAGTCACAGCCTAAATAACCACAATTAGGAGCGGTGCGCAGACGCAGGGCTGAGCGACATTTCCGCGTCACAGTCCACTGCCCCCGGGGCCCGCGCTCAGCATCTTCCTACACTGGCTAAGTTGTCCAAGGACCAGTACGCTAGTAGAGAAAATGTAAGAGAATGTCAAAGTTATAGATCGCCAATTTTCAGGTTTTACATTCTAATCCAAAAGTCCTTTCCATAGTGAAAATTCCTTGTAGTACATTCATTGTGCATTTTTAATCTGTTTTCTGTAAAACTTCATATTCCTTTCATTCTTTTAAGGTGGAGAGGGGGTTGTTTGGGCTACTATATTCCCTAATGTACTTAAGAGAACTTTATTATATAATTTATATTTATAGTGTAAATGTGATTATTGTACTGTGTGTAATGTTACAACTTAGATACTCGTATAACAGAGCTTAAGTTTTGCCTCGACTTTTATTTAAAGTAAGGCCAAGTCTGATATTTCCTTGCCACATTGTGGAAAAAAGAATGTGCATATAACTCGACAAAATTTGAGTTCTAATTCCAAATCCATGTGAACAATATTATATGCATGTATAATTGTAATCAATTATCTAATTATTAAAAAAACTAAGAAGTTTAAAAAATTATTAAAATGCCTTTTGGATCCAACAGTTTTTGATAAGCACTATATTTCAGGATTTGTAAACAATTTGAAGAGATATATAATGGACCAAGTGAAAAAACAAATTCTTAGAAAAGTAGCCTAATGATATTTGAGGAAATGCAGTAAAACTCAAATAGTAAAAGAAATTTGAATGTTATTGCTCATTAAAAACCAGATTACATCAATTATCAGTTTTTAAATGTATTTCTACAAAAATTACTTATCGTACACTCTCAAGAGGTTGTTTGTTAACTTACACTTGTTTCGTTTGTTTAGTTATGTGAGCCTACCGTGCAAATCTCATCTTCTTACGAGCGGTTTGTCAAGATCCTCCACCTTTTTCTTCTCCTTTCAAGCTTCGTCACATCACTAATCTTGCATGAAATTAATTAGATTCGATTGACCACAGTGCAATACATTTATTACGGCCAAAACGAACCACAAAACAATATTGTTTAAACAGCTTAGCTGTTAAACAACAGCTATACCGCTATGTTGTCCAGTACACTTGACCCACTATATCAGAAAACAGAAATCACACAGGACTCACGCTCTATCTTTTAGAATTTATTAAATCTATTTACAAGGCAACTTGGCCCGTACACAAGATAAGAGCTTTTTTGAATAGATCACGATGTCGAGAATACAGCAATAAAAATTATTTGTCACCTAGTCCAGTATATATCTCCACACTCTATTTGCTTTATATGTCCAAATGCAGATTTTGTACAAGCTAAATATTAATGTAACCATCGTTATTGTATCTCTACTAGTTAGTTTATGAGCCTAACTCGGTTATCTATACTTTATGATCCAAGAGTAGTATTGCGGAGGATGATTGTTGGAGTGGTTGGAGTTGGCTAGTCCAAATATGAGGGAGCACCTTCCCATACTCGCTTTAACTGGAAGACGCTGGAACAAAGGTAGCCCCCTTCTTCTATGGTGACATGACAAAATTAGAGCACGCTATCCCTCATCATGGGATCTCGACGGGAGGTGGAAATCCAGAAAATCCTATCACTCTGGAAGTAAAGGCAAAGGTCCTTTTAGAACTAACTGCAATGAGGAGTTTTCCTCAGCTTCTCGTAAACGAACAAAAATAAATAAACTAACTGACATGAAACTGAGGAGGAGCAGGAACGCAGTAAAGAAAAATAGAGATGGTCGTAGGAAAGCTCTCGGTGGAATGTGGGATCGAGGTCAGACTAGAGAAGATTCGGTACCGGAAAATACGCGAGGTCCAGCGTGAAATAATCCACTTGGACACACTATCCCTGTCAGTCATTGTGTTTGGTGGCGTACCGCCCTTCAGTCAATGTCGTAGCGCATTGTAGTAGTGTGGTGTTTGGCGAGGAGGGGGTCAAGTAACAATAACAAAATACTTATATTACGGTTAAGTGTATCTGAATCCATATTATGGAGAACTGATTAAAAATTTGAGGTCCACGATGCATCTTACATCCATATAAGTTAAAAACGTTTGACGGATTCAACGGTTTACAATCAATCATATTTAATAGCCAATTAATTAGTTGGAGCATGTACTACCGTTGATTGTATTAATTGCACAGGAGGTAAATCATGTATATGGACGGAACGAGTTGTGGTGAGGTCCGGGTATTATTTCACTTAGTTCTGAGGTCCGACGCTAGGGCTGCTCCAAGTAACTTAGATTGTTACTTGCCAAATATTAACTATCTGGCCTCTCACTGCATAGAGAGCAGTCCTGATCAAGAAAATATATACGTTTGTTCGTTTCAAGAAATTTCGGTCACAAAGCGTCTACTACCGACCCTTGCAATTTACTTCCGGTCTAAGATATTTCCCGTATTTGTGCCACAATGTACAATTAAAAAGTTACGGCGGTGAAAAAGTCTACATCCGGGTCGTTTAAATTCACTTCATGTGTAATTTATTTATGGTTCCACAGTTGAGTTTGCCTCTGAAAAAAATATATACATATGTAGATTTCGGAAACTAAAATAGTTTAAAAAACGTCAACTTCCAGTCTACAATATTTCTGGTGCTATCTAATTTTGATTTTTCCTCCGATCAAGGAAATATATGTTTATGTAAGATTAAAAAGACTACTTCGTTCAAAAAACATTTAGTTCCATACCTTGTGTTCTACTTCTGGTATAAGAGGAAATATTTGAAAATATGTCCATTCAACATAATTGTTTAGAATAAATTTTCCGTAATAGAAGTCATCAAGAACGTAGCCAGGAAAAAACTTTTGGGGGGAGGGTTAAGACAACTGATATTTTCCCCAAAGTGAACAGAAAGTAAGGCCCCATTTTTTCCTTAAAAAGTTCCTGACTCTCATCTGTGTTTAGAACAATCTTTCAGCAGTTAATGTCAGTAGTACTAAAGTATTTAAATAATAATAATCGCTTACTAAAAAAGTAATCGAAACAATTACAAATTTGGGGGGTCCACCCCCTTGGGCCCCCTCGCTGGCTACGTCCTTGGAAGTCATGCTGTTTTCGGATTGTACGAGTAGTGTGGGAAAGAATGGCTAGTTTGGGCATGTTTGTGTCCACCCCCCCCCCTGTTTTTCATAAAGTTACAGTAAAAATGCCATGCTCAATGCCAATGAAGACAACTAATTTCGTGTACTTTGTGCAAACATTCACAGTTTTGTTCTTAACAGGTGGGTTGCATAACAGCGCTTAAATAGTATTTGAAATGCACTAGAGATATTACGTTTGTGACTAGTGCAATTTAAAGTAGATATAACTTCATCTTTGCCATCGGCATTACACTAATAATTAAGCTTTGTATATTTTATATTTTCTAAAATGTAAATAAACTTTTTGCGTCTTTAACGAACTTCAGATGAAAGTATCAATGCCTTTTTATTGTAAGTTAAATTTGTATTATGTTTCCTCGAAATATCAGAGTTTTTTCGAATTATAAAATATTCCTGAAGACTTTTTCGACGTTCGTCTAAATAATACCCTTCCTCGGACTTCACCGAATTGTTAAAAAAGATTAACCGAATAGGTCCAACCGGTCCAATATATAACATGTTCTCAAGATTATGTTTTGATCTATAAGATAAATTATGTTGATTTATTTGAAAAATGAACCAATACAAAGGAGTGCCAAAAGCCCCGACAACACGTAACCTAACAGTTTTTTTCACAGACAGAAATGGGCAAACAAACGAAGGACTGCCCTTTGATAATTTTATCCCAATTCAAAACGGACCTCCCTTGAACCAGAAGAACCTATGCATTACTGGTACCCTGGCCCAGTATGACCTACCTACTTGAAGTCTCCAGGCTCCTTCTATGATGATTTATCGCATAGGCGGTCTCATCAATAGGGTTCCTTGGACCAAGTGGAACTAATATACTAAGTTTCATGTATCTAGGACCCTTATCAATATTTATCATGTATACGGATGTATTGCCTATTGACCTTTTAATCCTAAAAATATACTTCTACATTGAACCAAGAGGAGTCTATGTAAACAGTTTCGAATGTGTAGGACAGTTTTATGAAGAATTTCACACAGATGGATGGACTACGACATTGTTTTACTACAAATCTGTCAGGTTCTTAATAAAGAGCACCATCGTATCCGCTGGTTTATAGAGTTATAATATTAACTCTTGTAGCTTTAATATTCTATATTAACACTTGAGCTAACGAGCGGAAACATAGCTCGGATCATAACACTATTAATTAACTATAATAGACTGTTATACTTGCTGTTGTAGTTAACGTGTTAATTTGATGTAAACTATTCATTAACTTCTTTAAACGGTCGTAAATTTGATCTGCTATTACGAGAGATCCAGTGGCTGTTAACGAAGCTTGGCAACAGGATATGTCCCAGATATCAACCGTTTATTCGTAGGCTGATTCAAAGGACTAAGTTAATAGACTATAGGCTTGTTAAAACGTCTCTTTTATTAAATTATATTTTATTTAAAAATGTAATTGCTTAAGCCATAAATCTGTAAAAACCACATGTCACACACTGAAGCTACACCTCATGTATCTCCATAGAATGTGTATAAGTAACCACAGCACGTAACATTTTATCACCATCCGTTTATTTCGGTCTTTTTGTAAAATTTTCCATGTATTTCCTACATCCTACTTAAACAACTACACTGTGATTTTTATCATGGAATAGTAAAAGAATCATCTTTTTTGTCTGTATAGAAGTAGATTGAAAGGAGCTCGAGCTGAAAATAAAAATTGTCCAATCAAAAAACCACTGCAACTGAATAAGCGAGGGAACAATTAGGGGTTTACGTTTAAATTGACGATTTTTAACAACATGTCCGAAATCTAGTTTATTTATAACAATTTTATAGCAACACGTCTATCCATTATCTATCTACTACATTTTCTGCGACCCCTATTTATAACAAAATATTTATTCAAATTATACATTAAAAGTCCTTACTTTGATTTTTATGTAGTGTTCTAAACTTGTTCAATATTATTATAAATAGTATTATAAATTTTACTACTGTATAATTTTCCCCCCATGTTTTGTTAAATAGTACAGTATTGGTATATATCTAATGGCATCCATAAGCCGTTTCTAAAAAGGTTTGTTTCTTTCTTTTTGAATAAGCCTTGAGATTTTTTATTTAATACAAACCTCACTGTCATAAAATGTAATTATAATTATTATTAATTCATTTTAAAGAATTCTATTTTGAAATGAAAAAAAATATATTTCAAAGGAATTAAATCTATGAAAGTTCTATTGCGTAACTCGATACTCGTTACAGGAAAATTTCTAATTGAATATACATTAAAATAATTTTACAGAACACCCTATGATTAAAAGACAAAGTATTAGGCCAATGAAACTGGCATATAAACGTGATCATTAACATGGTATGTAGCCAAAGAACATTTTACCTCTACAAGGCACGTCCGTTCTCAATTAGACAATGGGCGGACGAGGGCCGGGCGGGCCGTCACTAATCTATGTGCGATCATCAACTGATTATAATCACTGTTTATCCTGTGTCGGTGAATGGAGGATTGTCCACGCTCCAGATCACCGCCACGACAGCCGCTGAGCTGACACTTTCACGTCCATTCAGTTTCTGCTACCCGGGGCGTCCAGAACATGCTACTGCTAGGTCAGGGTTGTGCCGACACTGACCTGTGTGTGATCATGCACACAGACTAGTGAATCATTCATCTTGCAACTCCAGATCACCACCAAAATATATACTGAGCTGTGTAGGATCATATACACAAATTAGTGAATCATCCATCTTTCAACTCTTGATCACCACCAAGACATCTACTGAGCTGTGTGGGATCATCCACACAGATTAGTGAATCATCCATCTTTCAACTCCAGATTGCCCCCAACACAGTTGCTGAGCTGTGTGTGATAATCCATACATATTAGTGAATCATCCATCTTTCAACTCCTGATCACCACCAAGACCGCTGCTGAGCTGACACTTTCACGTCCATTCAACTTCTGCTACCCGGGCCGGTGCGTCCAAGCCCTGCTGCTGCTAGGTCAGAGTTGTGCCGACACTGACCTATGTGCGACCATCCAAACAGATTAGTGAATCATCCATCTATCAGCTCCAGATCTCCGTCACGACAACAGCTGAGGACACTTTCACGTCCATTCAGCTTCTTCTACTCAGGGTGTCCAGGCTCTGTTGCAGCTACGTCAGGGTTGTACCGACGAATACAAACATTCTGGTTAATCTTCACAAATGTTTTGTCGTAAAATTCTTGTTTGTATTGTAATATTTGACAGAGATCCTAAAGTCTTAGGTGCTGAATAGCACATGCTTTGAGCCAATGAATAGATATTTTGTTAAGAGATCGGGTATATGAGTCTGACTGGATGAAACTTCATAAATATTTTTGGTTGCTAGATCATAATAACTGAATTCTGATTTGTGTACTAGCCTTGTTTCCAAAAGTATCCATTTGCATTGTTGAGATAATGACGTAACAGGTCTCGATTTGGTTCATATCTTGTGTCATTTCGTATGCATTTGGTTTGAAAGATCATGAAGTAACATACTCTATATGAGTGCCTTTGTATTTATAATGCATATATTGGTAAGAATTCAATATTATTGACAATTTTAAGCCTTATTTTAGGTCATAAAATGTTTCGCCGAGCGATCATGAAGGACTGAAGTTTGATTAAATTTACCTTGCTCCCACGAGTATGTATGGTTGACATCTGAAGTAGCAAATTTATTATTCATGTCATGCATAATTTTGTTTGATTGGGATATTACAAAGTAACACATTCTATATTGGCTCATTATATTTGGACTTACATTAAGGGTATAATAAGTTTGAGTTGAGATCATAGCCTGGGGAACTTCATAAATATATGGGTGAGAGATCAAAATAGATGTCTAAAATCTCAACGAGTTCTTAAAAATTAAAACATAATATAATATTAGGAATTCGGATGACCCTCTATTGCTTCTAGAAATGAATGTAATATTATGCAACAAAATTTTAGACTATAGTATTTTACTATGATATGTATTTTCTTCCATTAATGATTACCCTTCTTTTAGTGTATAAAATTTCAAGGCTCTAGAAACTTACCATTTGCTCTATCTGTGTTCAATCTCTCGGGATAAATATTAGTATGCATGAGCATGTTTGAGGCCTTTGATGATAACATGAGATTTTACACTCCTCATGATCAACAGCAGGTTTAAATGGAACGACACAAGTTGTTAAAAAGATCTACTCTACAGGATTTGTAGGATGCATCTTATGCGTCCTTTTCACTCAACATTTTATCTCTCACAAAGTAAACAATATTCAAATTTATACTTGTAGTTTCAGCATATAATTTGAAATTTTTTTAACATCCAGTTGACGTTTTCCAGATGTAAAAATAACAGTATACTGTATTCTTTGTAAATGTGATACATATTTACACAAGGCTGTTGATGGATGTTACAAGTAATCAAATTAAATAAGAGATGTGCTGGGGGAGAAAACTTATAATGGTTTGAACTTTAAGAGAAAGAATCTTTATGATTAGAGTATACCATAAAAAGTGAGTGTCTCCCACAGCTTAGTAATGCCAGATATCCGTCTGGCCAACATAAACGTTAATGTAGCGAAACTAAACATGTACATTGTACATTGTCGGTACACTTGAGTCACCGAGCTTTCAATGATCGTTCCCATCGTCGAGACAATTGTTGGCCATTCACTACAACTGTAACAGCAACAATAACCAGGAGGGAAGGGAGAGAGTCAGTCTTGTTCCTGTTTACCTTTCACACGGACTGTGTCAGTCAAGAGTCGTGATTGATGGTTGGGGTTGGCCATCAATAGTCACATACAGCCATCAAAGCCATCTTTTACTGCCTCCTCCAACAGGCACAGCCAAGTCTACTGGAACACACATCTGGACTTTCTTTAGGAAGAGCAACCTTTTCAAGTCAAATCCTCTTCATCCATTTCTCATAAGGCGTGTGCTCTCGGATCCAAATGTATAGATACCTGAGTTTGAAAGTTAGCTGGTTATAAGTTAGCCACAAACTAACTAATACAGCTACAATAACGGGAGTCACATTACAATTTAGCTGGTTTATCTCTGCGTGTAGAAATATAAAACAAATCATTTACAAACAATAACTTCCAGTTTTTATATCGATAACAACGAAAAAGGGTCCCGGATCTTGGTGAATTTCAACCAAACTGCAACTATGAAAATACATGATTTGGAAGCTTGTGCTCTGACTAAGACTACCAGAATTTTCACAAGTGTAGGCTACTGTTTTTGATTATGTAATTTAAGAGTTACATGAAAAGAATAATACTTTTTTCACTTCTATTATTGACTGGGCGTTTAAAAATATTCGGCATTGGTCTCGTTATGGAGGTTTTAGTCATTATCTTGAGTTTCAGATTTTGTAAACCACTAGTTACAACTTTAATTTTTGACAGATAACCAGAGTGTTCCATCAGAATTTTGGCAGTTTACGCATTCAAATGAGCTGGCGCTGGCCGCCTTGAACGAACACAATCTGTCAACAAATTTATAAAAATAAGCACTTATAAGTGCCAAAAACCAAGACCTTTTTTGTTTTTATTGACAGAAAAACTTGAAGTAATTGTTTGTAAATTATATAGTATATATATATATATATATATATATATATATATATATATATATATATATATAACGCAGAAATTAACAATCCAAATTTTAATGTAACGCCCTTGTTTTGTTGTTTTAGCTCTATCAGTTAGTTTTTGGCTAACTTTAAAATTCGAGTATCTATACTTTTTTATCCAGGAGTAGAGATCTAATGATCTAAAAATAAAAGGAAACGTGCGTGTCAACACTGTACTAGACAGAGAGGACGAGAGGCTCGGCAGATCAAAAATTGAAACTGCGTTGTACACCTCAGGATTGATCCAATGGAATGATGAGTTTAGCTCCAGTTCACCTTCCTCTTAGTGCTGCGCCTGTAATCATATGCTGCACTGAGGGGAAGGTGAACTGAAGCAAACTCAGTATTCAACTCCCAGGATTAATATCCTAGCACCTTGGTAAATTGAAAAATCCCATACATTTATAACGCAGTCTATTGGTCACTTCTATTCCGTCACCGAATACGTGTAATGAAATCTATTCTGGAATTCGAAACGTTTATGACCGAACCGTGACATAAAACAAATGAAGACGTCCAATAAAGAAACGTAGTTTTATGATGATTCGCCCAGTTTCTTAGAGGACCAGAACAATGCCCCATCAGATCAGCAAATCGCCGTTGTCGGGTTCAGGTGTCGAGTGTAGGGCGAGTTCCGGTCCAGTAAATTTCCGGCCTCTAGACAGTTTACAGCTTTTCAGTCCGGTTCACAATAATTGCCGAGTGTTCCCTCAATTTGTGACTGAACTTTCGCGTCGTTTATACGGGAGTTAGTGTTCCAGGCTTCTAACACTTTATCCAAAGACTCTACTAGATTTTAAATATAAATGCATATTTTAGAAGCATGTTTTAATTGTAACTTGTTGTCCTATTTAAGAGGGATTTTTATAATTCTCAGTTGGAGAACTGATCCACAGAGTTGCAAAGACTCCACAAATTTAATATAATATTATTCATCCTAGGATTTATAATTGTAATTTTAACAATAATTCAATATTTCAAATACTATAAGTTTACCTATAAATCCAATTAAAGGTGGCATTCCGCCTAAAAGATAATACTAAAATTCAAATTGAAATCTTAACTTTTTCTTAAATTTAGGAAGTCGGGACACGTTTTGCCTAGATTGCAATCTATGTTGCATATATATATATATATGCATATTATATATGCACATACATAATATTGACAAGACGTTCAGGTGGCTGGAAGCAATGGAGAACCTAGCAACGTTTCTTGGATCATCAATTAGTCGCCTACATGCCTCAATAAACTCTGCTTCAAAATTCTAATCCATATTTTTATTTATTCTGCTTCGTTATGCATGGAAACTTCAGGACTATTTACAGGCGTAGATAGGAACAGAGAAATAATTTCCCAGTCTAAAAATAAGGCTTAGGACCAAGCCTAAGAGGTTCAAATCTTTATCTCCTTATAACAATTGTTTGTATGAATGGTATGACATATAACGCAACATAATACATCTCGCACTAAATATATATTTTAAGCTAATGTTATTGTAAACTGTAGCTCCGTTCATTTAAATTAAATTAAAATATACCGTTTTAGACATTTCGGAAGTTATTATGATCAGTAGTCCGCGTTACATTGCATAAGCATATCCACATATAAATTATGGAAAAATTGTGGTAGCTTGAGATCTTGGTGCCATGTTGAATGTCAAAGAGGTTCCATCTTGAATATGATTGCGATGTTGGGTTTCTATGCAATTTTCCTAAAATCAAAACTTAGCTCAGTCACCTATATGTGGTATTCTACACATATATTTTGCTTTAATTTTTAGAAAATTTATTATACAGTTTGAACTCGCAGGAATAGACCATGGTCGAGAAAAACATTAGATTTATAATTTTCCATTCAAGAAAAATAAACAGCGGCGTTATTTAATACTGGCTGGACTTTGGCAGAAGACCAGTTTGTTGTTCGATAGCGATGGGAGACATTGTAAGCCCAACACGATTGAAACTGCAATTTCTGTATTAATTACACTTGGGTATGACTGGTATTCTTACGTCACGATTTCCGGGTCAAGGAATTGGTCATAAGACGAATGACCAGTTCGTGATAATAAGACTAATATCTTCATCGTGTACCTTCGTCAGGCAGGGAATCTCTAAGATCGCAGAGTGCTCAATCGGTATCTGTCTCTCGCCATAGGTTCTTAGGATGGTCGCTAAATATGTATCCAAGATAGTCATACGAAACTCTTTGGTATAGCAAATATATCGTCAGAGCTGTAGGTTCTTCGGAGGTTCAGTCTGGCCTTATCAGTGGGAGCTGAGCGGACATTTCGTCAGTACAATAATAACAACGTTCTTCTCAATATTCCTTTTCGTCAGTACGTTCATCTTTTTTTCCGCTTGTTCCGTTTTTCTTACTGGCGATGCAAACACAAAATCGCCATAATATTGCAAAAGAGCAACGTACCATTAAGCAAGCTCATGAATTAATAAAAAAAAACGTAGGCCTAAATGCTGATCAACCCGATGACGCAGTTGATGAGGTCATCTACAACAGCGCCAACCAGCAACTCCTGGAATGTAGGAATAGCTGATTCATCTGCCATAACAATCAGGCAATCAAGAATCAGCGTGTACGTCGTGATGTTCTGCCAAGACAATATTTTGGCTTATCATTCTTAATGAATTTAATACTAACATTAGTTTAAGTCTGCTTTGTTTCATCTACGATACAATATAACATACAGGCCACTTATGATGATAACTTTACATCTTCGAAGCTCCGATATCTTGTTCTAGATATATACATTAAATACTCTTATTGCAAGGATTTTCAATGTTTATTATATTTAAGGACTAAGTATCCTCTAGTAAATGTAGTAATCCTCTTACCGTCTCAGCTCAAGAGCTGTTCAATAAACTATCTTCAGTTACCTCTTGTTTCACAGTAAGTCCCTGCAATTTTAATTAAATGCCGCGACATTAATAGGATAGTTGTGTAAAAATGGGTTTGACTCTGAGCCTCTGACCCTTTAGATTCAATTGGTAATTGCACTCGCCATGTAATTTATCTGAGAGATGTTCAAAGGCGACTTCTTTTATTCTTCAAAAATAAAATTACAAGTTAATTGTGATAATATTCCAAAAATATTCAGTCATTCACATTAACAATCTAGGATTATTGCTGAAATTATTTACGAATTGTTTTTATATTACAACAAACAAATGTTTTATTTTACATAAAACGATGATACAGTGTATTGTGTTATACTCTATATTATTAACCCTCTATGAGCAGAGTGACAGAGTAGTATTATAATCTCCATCGTACCAAATTTTTCAAGCTACTCTCGAGTTGTAATGATTAATATTATAATAGTGTTATGTGCCCTTAGTATGTAGAATTTTGTATATTAATAAAACAAACGATTCATTTGTTTCTACAATTTATTGCCAGTTTTGCGTAAACTGTTGTAGTTCTATCATGAAATAAAAATGAAATGAAATACAAATAGAGATATTATTTATTTATAAACACAAATCAAAATATTTTAAATTGAAACTTTTTGGCTGAGCGTTAGCGAAGGCTATTACTTGTGGGGCAAGAAAACTTTTATTTCTGCCTGTCTGTCTCTCCGCCTGATATCTCAAAAGTGACCTGACCTATACATCTGACATTTCGCATGGAGCTTCACTGATATATTAACAGCAATGATCTCTATGATAGTGTATGTCACTCACATGGTATTTGGCTGCGCGTTACCATGTTTAAACTGGTCTTACGGGTTATCATGATAGCAACGAGAAAATAGCAGAATAAATAAATTTGTAAACCCATTGGATACAACCGTACGAGATTTTAACATGCGTTTCATTCATATATGTAGGCTCTTACTCAACGCATACAAAATCATAGACTTCATTTAAGTAGACGTTTATTATTACCCAACTAAAAGCAACAACTATGAAACCCAACTTAATCAACAAAAAAAAGGAATGTATAATATCTCAGGAAATATTTCATTTGCTAAGTAAAATTACGCATGAACTAATTTCTACATAGGCAAGAATACGTTCTAGGATTGTGCACGCCCAACCATGGAATTTCACTGAGCGTCATTTAAGCCTATCACTCAGTAGGCTGACATAAATTCTCTTTTGTCTGCCGGGGGGATGTTAAAATTTCTTTTAGCATGTTTAAAATGCTAACAAGAAGAAAGATCGGCCATGGCAAAACATGCACTTTAAACTGGACACTGTTTTTCAAATGCTAAATTATTAAAAGAAATTCAAAATAAAAAAAATCCTTCGATACATATGAAACAATTTGTATAAAGAAGAATAAAAATAATCTAGATATTGGTGTACAGAGGTAGATCGATAGCTATAGTCTACTGCGGAATATGACTGTTGGATTTATTGGTGCTCCCTAAGTTTTAAAGGCTGTTGCTAGCCTAGACATAAGGGCATGCCATCCCCTGCCTGATTTGACTGAAGAGACTGGTACATAGCTGGCTTTCCTTTCTTCCAAGGACACATGTCTGAAATTTGCATAAAATCCTTTCTCATGGATCTTGAGAGGAGGCGGTCCCTCCACCCACTCTTACCCATATCCTGTCGCTACGAGAGCAGGACAAGGTCCTTTTAGGACTAAGGGCAATTTCTCAGCTTCTTGCCCTAAGATAATAAAAAGTCGCTTGTAAAATTAAAATTTGCCATCACACTATTCAGTTATCGGGTATACTTTTTAATGTATTAAGAAATAATATGTTCAGTTACCCCGCTGAACTGTTTACCTTCAATGATAGGGATGATGTAATTTACAACAGCCATTTGTTTATTAGGAGGGGGATGTTACTTTACCACTATAAGAGACATTCCACCAAGAGGAAGAGCCGAGTGTACTGAGGAGGCCAGCAATTCCAATTCATTCATACACACAACGTATTGCTATATTACAATAATTTGAAAGAACACAATTTTGGATACTTCCTGAAATATTAATAGTTAGTGTAAAGAACATTTACTTTTTATATAGCCTTAATAGTTCAAAGATTTTATGTTTTATTTTTAGTTTTGTTTGTCAAATGTTTTTATTTTACTTACTAAAAGAGCATTATTATTACAAAACTTATCTTAAAAAGGCTCCTTGTGATGAACTATTAATAAACACTTTTACTTAAAGGGGTTTAAATTAGCAAAATCTCTGTATAAATTCTATAATGAGAATAACAGCGGACTGCTTCTATTCGTATAATTAAAAATAAAGTAAATCAAGTCTAAAAGGAAAAGCGGTGAAAAGATATACGAATTTGAGGGCATTTATCTCAAATTTCATATAAAGACGAAATTTAGACAAAAATAGTTACTTATTGATTTTAATTTTGAGTGAATTTTTTCTCCTTAATGTAAAGGACACTTTGAATGACTCACTATTTTTATTTAAGTTAACGCAAACCGTAGTAAAAGTGTAATAAACGCTAAAATATTCAGTAATATTTTCAAGTAAATGCGGTAACTTTTCAAATAAATATCTTGAACCTTTAATGTTCAGTATTTTCCGACAGCAAGACGTCCGTCGCGTCGGAGAGCACACTACGTGAGAGGCCATCACTCGGACTGGAAAACTCATTTCTGTTTGTCTGTCCGCATTATATATCGAGAACAAACATGCCTATAAGACATGACATTTTGCATAAAGCTTTAATTATATGTAAGCAACATCGAGTATGATGGTACATATAAAATCCGTGGCACTTTCCTCTAAACGTTAGTTTTAAATTGGTTTTATTGATAACCATAACGGCAACGGGAAGTTCGTTGAAAAAATAAACTTGTTAAAAACCTGAGTAGATAATTCAAAATTTTTAACTAATAACATAATAACACATTTAGGCTAATTATGGACTGAACTATACTTGAATGTTCCCTGTATCTCAGCGAATCCACGTAACAACGTAACATGTGGTGAGACAAACTTCTGCTTTGTAAAGTAATCTATTACTCCTTGTATAGAGGAAGCAAATAGTTACTTTTGCATAACAGATTGGAAAGAGAAAAAGTTTCTTGATTGTTTCAGCGGGTCTTGTATTAATACACCAATGAAATTAATACTCTAAGGGAAATAATTATTTGTAGCTCTGGAGAGCTACCAACTTTTGGTAATTAAATATATACATTACGATTTTAAAATTTAAATAATATTTCTCATCTTATTAAAAATTCTTATAAGTGGTCGCCATAATAGTTTATAGTAAACGACTTGAACATGGTAAATTATACTTTTCTAAATGTTTTCTTCTTTAAAGGTAAAAATATATCAGTTTAAATTATCACAGCAATACATTTTCAGGAACAATAAAAACGCTATTCTACTAAAATACTACTCAAACTAAACAATTCGTAATTTTTTAATAAACGAGAATAATGTGCTGTCACGTAAATCCTACTACCCACTAGTATCCACTAAACATTTTATGTTTACGAGGATTAGTAGCATTCCTATAATGACTTGTGTGTTCTGTCTTTACCGTAATAAACGAGAATAATGTGCTGTCACGTAAATCCTAGTATCCACTAAACATTTTATGTTTACGAGGATTAGTAGCATTCCTATAATGACTTGTGTGTTCTGTCTTTACCGTAATTAACGAGAATAATGTGCTGTCACGTAAATCCTAATACCCACTAGTATCCACTAAACATTTTATGTTTACGAGGATTAGTAGCATTCCTATAATGACTTGTGTGTTCTGTCTTTACCGTAATAAACGAGAATAATGTGCTGTCACGTAAATCCTACTACCCACTAGTATCCACTAAACATTTTATGTTTACGAGGATTAGTAGCATTCCTATAATGACTTGTGTGTTCTGTCTTTACCGTAATAAACGAGAATAATGTGCTGTCATGTAAATCCTACTACCCACTAGTATCCACTAAACATTTTATGTTTACGAGGATTAGTAGCATTCCTATAATGACTTGTGTGTTCTGTCTTTACCGTAATAAACGAGAATAATGTGCTGTCATGTAAATCCTACTACCCACTAGTATCCACTAAACATTTTATGTTTACGAGGATTAGTAGCATTCCTATAATGACTTGTGTGTTCTGTCTTTACCGTAATAAACGAGAATAATGTGCTGTCACGTAAATCCTAGTACCCACTAGTATCCACTAAACATTTTATGTTTACGAGGATTAGTAGCATTCCTATAATGACTTGTGTGTGTTCTGTCTTTACCGTAATAAACGAGAATAATGTGCTGTCACGTAAATCCTAGTACCCACTAGTATCCACTAAACATTTTATGTTTACGAGGATTAGTAGCATTCCTATAATGACTTGTGTGTTCTGTCTTTACCGTAATAAACGAGAATAATGTGCTGTCACGTAAATCCTACTACCCACTAGTATCCACTAAACATTTTATGTTTACGAGGATTAGTAGCATTCCTATAATGACTTGTGTGTTCTGTCTTTACCGTAATAAACGAGAATAATGTGCTGTCACGTAAATCCTACTACCCACTAGTATCCACTAAACATTTTATGTTTACGAGGATTAGTAGCATTCCTATAATGACTTGTGTGTTCTGTCTTTACCGTAATAAACGAGAATAATGTGCTGTCACGTAAATCCTACTACCCACTAGTATCCACTAAACATTTTATGTTTACGAGGATTAGTAGCATTCCTATAATGACTTGTGTGTTCTGTCTTTACCGTAATAAACGAGAATAATGTGCTGTCACGTAAATCCTACTACCCACTAGTATCCACTAAACATTTATGTTTACGAGGATTAGTAGCATTCCTATAATGACTTGTGTGTTCTGTCTTTACCGTAATAAACAACGATTTGCCTGTGATAATTATTTCTTAAGTTAACCATTGATATGTTATGAAGTGCTGAAGTGATAAGTATTTATTAGAAGACACTTCTGTGCGCATCACGAATAATCTTGTCTCAATATGGTAGCTCGTCCTCAGAACTTAAATATTATAAAGTTTATGTCACAGGCTGGTAAACAAGTTTTAAATTTGGAAAGATTAAACATCTGAAACATGAATATTTCAATTCAACTTAAGAATTCAATCCCATATTTGTAATGAAGCCACAGAATTTGAAGTTCCTGGGTTAAAATTGGTTTCAATAAACATAAATTTGAAGTGTCTTTTTTAATATAATCCTATTAAATAATATTATATAATACATAAATAATTAAAGAGTAATAAAATCAACTATTAAGTTATTTTTAGAATACTTTGCCGTTTAAAATAGTGGAATTAATTATATTTACTACGTTTCGCCAAACTTATCTCACGAAAGCGTTTAATTCTAGAACAAAAAATAAACAATTCACTCACATGATCTGTTTAGGTGGAGAGTTGAAAAAATCCATTGTAGAAACCAAAATTTGCTTCTTCATCGTTGTCTTCATTCTTCTTTCTTCAATCCGGTGTAAAGAAATCAGTTCCTAAAATCTTCTTAGTTCGTACGCTACTGAAAGAGAAAGATTCCTCTTGTATTTACAGTATTTCAAAGTCACTGTTTGGCAACTCACAGTTTTGTTTTATGACACATTTTCTTATACACATTAAATTAACTTCACTCAAGTTTATTCAGTAGAGTTTATTATATTGAGAAGTGAACTATAATTTTTTTTATTTTACGAAGAAATGTTCACGTTCTGGAATGGGAGACACTACAGGAATATGATTTTTATATATTATTTTTTATGTTTCCCAAAATCTGTCTTAAATATTTTACTAGTCCACTAATAGACTGCGTTACACGTTGATTTTTGTTTATATGCACTGCAATAAAATAAAATGTTTTTGTTTGAAAAAAATTAAGAAATTAACATTATTCGAGTTCTTTCAATATATCTAATATAGAATGTCGTTCAAAAGAAGGTTTCGTATTATTTTAAGAAGTTCGACCAAATTCGTGGAAACATAAATACTTGTATTTCATCAGACACTTTGAAGATGCTGCACAGAAAGAGCTTATAAGAGCGTTTTTAACTAGTCAACTAACTGGCGAAGATATCTCATAGTTTACAAGTCACACGCACACAAAAGAGGTTTAATTTAAAAAAAAATATAATTTTAACAACTGCTACCAACTAGCGTCTAACAACAGGTAACACTTCGAAACGAAGACGCGCAGCAGGATCAGGACATCTCCGCACTACACTGGCTGTCCTTCCTAGCCGCCTTCCACTGACTGACTGACTGTCTTGCCATAACCTCCACTACCTCTTCTCTTATCAGTGATCCACTTTGCACATTTCACGCTGGTTTCTCTTTCTTTCAGACGTCGATCTTACTGAAATTCTACAATGGACTTTTATAACTAACAAGTGTTATATGTGCCCCAGATTTCTACGTTTTCGATTATACTATACTATATTTTCACATTCATGGAACGTTCAGTACAATTCCTAGAATTAACCGTGTCAGATTATTTAATATAACTTTTAGATAGGTCAATATTAATTATTAAAAATTTAAGTAGTATGATTTTTTCATGAATTTATGACGTTTTCACTGTTAAAATTGTTAATACTGCAGATATTAGTCAGTTTCCGTTAGCTGCCTGCAAAATTTAAATTTGTTCTGTGACAATTTAACTACTGAAATAACCATTCAAACAAAAAAAAAACAGTTTTTATGGTTGTTTCAAAAACATATTAGTATTTCTAGTTTCCGAACGCTCAGACAAAATTTACTGTCTTAGGCCATCAGTGTAGCCACTAATGCAGCCCTGCTCTGATGGTGAAAGACGGAAAACCCTACAAATAGTGTCCATTGGTTTACGTACAGAATAAAATTCTGGAGGATCTACTATCCAAAATTATAAACTTATTTTTTGGCTGAGTGTTAGCTAAGTCTATCAATCGAGGGGATGGAAAAATTAACCTCTGTCTGTCTGCTCGATATCTCAAGAACGAACTACCTATGAACTTGGAATTGTGCATGAATTTTCATTTCTGAGGAACAATCAGTTCGATCATGGTGCCTGTCAGTCCATGACATTTGGCTGAGCGTTAGTGAATATTTTTACATTGGTCTTGCGGTTAACCAAGATGGCAATGAAAAAATTTCACAATAAATAAATCTGTATGAAAACTGTGTACGCTCATAAAATATTTTAACATACACTTGTGCCTAACTATCTCAACATATACATCATTTTATGTTTTATGGTGAATTTTGTGTAGTCTTTTTTATTTAAACACGGATATGTTACCCAATATAATGAACAAAATATGAGCATCATCATGAGTCACCTGGCAAGATTTATCGAGATAGATTTCATCTGCAGGCTTTAAATTTTGCATGATATTTAATTTCTACGTAGACAAGACTAAGTTCTATGATGGCGCATACTAACCATAGAATTTGGCTGAGCGTCGTGAACTTAGCAGGCTGACACAATAATTTGTATTTTGTTTGCCGGGGAAAGTGAACAATTATTTTCCATACGATTCTCTGCCTTTCTATCTGTCAATAATAAAATGAGCTATATACTATAGAATGTTGCATTGAACTTGCATTTGACTTCCAACCTTGTAAACTGTGGAGAGGTTCAGGTTCTATCCATGAAATGAACACAAGCTGTTATGAGGCTGACTGGCAGTAGTGGTTACTTGTCCTGATCGACAAACCAAACTTTTCATAAACAGACTTTAACGTCGCTACCTTGGACCTTTTGAATAAACAAATCAATAGAATTAATTCTTCCTTGGACCTATGTACGAAGTTTCAGATCTCTATCAAGACTTACGACACAGCCAGACTGGCAAACTAACAGATTCTAAGAATAACCTGTCGGCTCCTTATTAATTAATAGTTAATATTAATTTACTAAAATGTAATTGTACACAACTTTTAAAAGAAACAATACGATGATTATAAAACATATAGAACACATCTGCCTACACTTGAATGTTTTTACAGAATACATTGGCAGAAATGCTAAAAATAGATTGGGAAACACCTAACGCGAAGAATGTGACACTGCACTTGTTCCCATTTCCCTACTAACCTGCCGAGGAAGAGGGAGTCACGGTTTTTGCCAAATCCACTGAACCAGTTAATTAGTAGTACGTGACCTCACGTCAATGATACAAAAATATCACCCATTGGATCTCTATGTGTTTTGCGCCTTCTTCTGTTTCGGACGCGGTTTTTGTTCTATGTTTCACTTTTTATTTACTGTCATATACAGAGAGGGGGAAAAATCAGGAGGTTAGGGAAAAGTTTATTGCTCTAGACACAATAATGGTGGATTCGAAATACAAATTATATACATAGTAATTTGTTATAACAACTTTAAAAGTAATTTGAAATTAAAATCATTAATTTTACACAAGAGGACGGTGAAAATTAACACTAATAGCCACACTGAGACATCATTCGTGGATACTGAAAAACTGATTTATGTAAACTTATGTAAAAATAAGTCTTTCAATTCTCATGAAGGCAGAAATACATTTAAACAGCATTCCAAAGATAATACAGCTGTATTTCATTATTTTCAATGCCATTGATAATGTGATACATCAGAAAGAGTTTCAAAAGGGTGTTAATTATAGTAAATATATTTTTCTGAATACGATGACTTTCTGACAAAAATGAAACTAAACGAATTGATACAAATACTCAAAATATTTTGTTGAATGTAGATATAATTGAAATAGACCGACAGTTAACTGCAAAATTGTATAATCGCTTGTTCTTAATATGGTTATAATAGTGTTTTGATCATTTGATGATGATTTTGGAAATTTACCTTTCCTTCTGACGATTTAGTGGTTGAGATATTTTAATTTTATAAGATTGCAGAAAAATTTGTGAAATTTCATGAAATCGACTAGATTCTATGTACAGTATTAGTAAGATTTCATCACATTTATGACACTTACTCAGTTGTAAGACTTAAAAATAGTTTTAGTGTACCTTGCTAATGAAATAATGCACAAAACCTTACTTAAAAGTTTGTGTATATCTTTAACACTTTTTCATAAACTAGTTATTCAAAGTAGATACAATTTCTTTTGAGTCTTCAATTATTTTCTTATTTTATTCTTTACCTGAATTCCTAATTTACCTTATTGTTCTTTGTTAGGTACTCTTCGCGTTAACTTTGTCATTAACGATTTCCTACATTGGTTTTGAAGGGTTGATATCATACCCGCTGTGCTTTTACTGTTTTATTTATACAGTAACTCATGCCTGAAAGGCATGCTAGTAATAATAACTGTTGTCTTTACAGCTCTGGAGTAAATTACGCAATTCATTTGTAAAAAAACCATGCAAGAATTAAAAACTTTTACTTTTTTTCGTATGGTAAATCTACGTTATAATAATTTTGAATCGCTTTCCGTGTCTGGGTTCAAGAAGTACAGACATGGGGTTCTGCGCGCGGGTGGAGGAGGGGAATAACATTGGGATTTCCCTTGGAGCCTTCGGTATTCTCGTGACCCAAGAGGCGAAAACTGGAATATTTGCTATTTTTTTAATTTGTCTCGTGGTTATATTTAAATAAAAGGTGTTCCGATATTTCAGCAAAGGTGAGGTACATATTTCGTGAATGGCTGGAAGAGCCTCGATCGCGCGCTCAGATCCCTTATGCCATCTGTACGTTAGCAATTTGTTATAACAGGATGAATTGGACCGGAGCTAATTGGCTGTTATCCTCGGTAGCAAAGGGCGGAAATGATAACACCCCTCCCTCCTCCTCTAATCACTGTAATAGATGTTCTAGATGACAGGTGTGTTCCAACCAGTGTCAAGCTCTCATTTATTATAAATATAGGCCCTACGTCATTATTATATTTTATCGGTATCTATAATACGCATTGATCTTTGTCCTGTTACTTATCTCAAAGTAATATGACAGACATTATTATATTATCGTCATTACCTCTAAGAAGTACAATGCCATATACAATAACATATTTGCATATATCGCTTGAGCGTACGCACCGGCTCAGCTGCTTGCCCATTTAGGCTTATTTCCATATCATATTTATACTTAAGATATATTAATCGTACTTTTGTTAGTGCTTTTCTATACTTAGTATCAATGTTTATTTTGGTTATTACGAGTTCTATGAGTTCGGTGAATACAGACCTATTGTGGCCTGTAGTCTGTAGTTCAGTTTTAATAATTACTGTTGTGTTTTAATAGGTGTATCTTTTAGAGTCAGTGTGCATGGAGTTGGCATAAAACGTGATTGTTGTGACTTATAAATTTCACGACGCTCTGGTATGATTTGTTTATTTTAGCCCCCATTGTAGTTATGTGTTAGGTTGGTTATTCCCCTGGGGAGTAGGTCAAATTGCAGATTTTGAAACGTAGTATTACTAAATTTGTTGTATCACTGAACTTGATGTCCGAAAAACCCCTATCTTCTTCACAATCCTTCCGTCTTCAAATCAAACTACTATTTGAATTATAGGCAATTTTTGTTCCATCAACTCACACTAAGTGGTCATATTTTTTTAAGCTATTTAATTCTATGTACATTCAATATTATGATACTTTCCATTTAATTTCAAACAAATCATTCTCTAAGAATTTCAAACTAGATTTCCATTCACTTTCTTTTTTTTTGCCTCATTATGGTATTTTTGAGCTTGTCCATTGGTTTTATCACTGACTGATCCGACATCGATAGTTGAATAAGAATTTAAGAAGTAGTTTTTAGTCGCACTAAGCTTTTTGAGGAAAGTATTCTTAGTGTTTTCGAAACAATTGATAATCATAACTATAGTTAAACTATTCAGTATAGTTAAATGTGGGATTATTAGCAGTGGCGTAGCTACCTTGGGTGGCACCCGGTGCGGAAGTTGGTGGTGTCACCCCATCGAAAGTAAAAAGCAATACATTTTAAATGATAAAGGTCATGGATCATTTATTATTTATAATATTGAAGAAATAGCAAAGCAATAATAACTAAGACAGAAAAGGAATTGTTATACAATTAAAATTTCTTCTTTCTACCTTTGACAGCTGCAAACTCAGTAATAACTTCATAGAAATTTATATTTTGTATTGCCTCGTGTTCGGTGGATAATATACCAACACTGCTAAGCCGCGATTGGGTCATTGTTGCCCGCGAATAGGTTTTTTTTTAATTTTAATTTACTGAAAATCCTCTCACATGAAGCTAAGGACACGCAACAACACACTTCACGAAACAAATGAGAAATGTTGCAACTGAAACGTCAAAGATCGCGAGTATGGGACGGGGAATACCCCATGACAGCGTCAGGCTCTTTTGCGGGAATCCACGAATTATACATAGAGCTGAGCTAGTGCTAGTAGAGGAATCCCGGAAAAAGAAATTTTTGTGCTAGCGATTTTTTATTTTTTGTTTGTGCATTGTTTTTAGAGTTGAGAGACCGAGTGAGTGTCACCCCAAGAAAGGTGACAACGGGTGCGGCCCGCCCCCGTCCCCCCTTTTCTACTCCACTAATTATTAGCAATCCATAAATTGTTGTATTAGAGTAATTCATATACCATACTTTGTCTTTGGATTCACAAAATACTAATTCTAAAAGAGGATAAATTAAAAGCTTCAGGAACACTGCCAATAATAAATAGTTAGCAGTAAACAATGAAAGGAATGTAGACTATAGTTAGGAATATTTTGCATTGTTCTAAACTGAGACAGACCAAGAATAACAACAGTCTTCCTGTCTGTCCTCTAATCTCTTCACGAGTACATCATTCCCTCATGCCTTAACACCTCAACAACCAGTAAGTTATTCTCGTTCAATAAGTACACAGTACACTAATAAATTACGAAACAACTTATGCATAAATCTGGCCTTAAGACGTCTCGGTGTTTTCGTCTTAGTGTTTGTAACGGGCCTGTATTAACAGATGCGTTACTTTCTGTTCGATCTCTTCTGTGTATCTCTACCATCAGGAAGCGGACCTGAGCATATGGCGGGTGGAATTCAATCAGAGTATCTTTATCAATCAGAAGTTCAAATTTCTTTTCTCTGACATGGCGTTTTAATAACACTGCTTTAGAATGGCATAGCCAAACAGGAAGCGACTGATCTTGAGTTGAACGTCTGTTGTGGATAAAAATTTTTCCGTGAGAGGTCATTTTCATTTATATTCACAGTAGATAACAAATAGCATATAGCGCATCTGGTAATACAGACTCCCATTAAATCCTTAAGGATGATATTAAGTCCTCTTGGCCGTAAGATAAGATTTTTTGCTGTCCCTAGGCCTATATCGTTCTACTTGACCGGTATCGTTACATCGAGGGTTGTACGGTTTGGCTTGACTCGTAGTAATTCCGTGACATATTAGGAATAATTTATTCTCTTGGGACATGAAATTTTATCCTCGGTCAGAATGATTATAGCTTGGTTTGCCGAAAAGAGTGAAGAGTTTGGTTAGAGTTTATACTACTGTTGTAGATGTCACATTAGCACATGGGAAAGCAAAGGAAAAGTAGAATACTCGTCGACTATGATTAATATAATATAATTAGGTAACATGATGGGAATGGTCCTTTAAAATCTGTATTTAGCCATTCGGAATCCAAACGCTGTAGTTGATCATATTAGTGCAACCTCAGTTTTGTAAAATCTTGGATTTCTGCACATACTGGATTGTTATTTACAATAGCTTTAACTTTAGCCTCTGAAAAAGGTACAGTTTTACACTTTTCCCAGTGGTTTAATATTTTTACTCCTGAATGATATATTGGCTTGATGTAACCTTGTCTGGTTTCAATAACTTTATATGCTTGAGTAAAAATAAAGAGTAATTAAGATAAATAAACTTAGGTCTGGTAAACTTAAATGTAGGCTTTATTCGTCCACAGTAATGGACTGTGATTCATATTGCCATTCAGCTACATTTAAACACAAATTAAAGAATGGAAACAAGACAGAGCAACAAAACAATATCACATGTGACAGATATCTCAGTTTCACATACGTTTTTATCACAGAATGTGGTTGGTGTTTCAAATCTCATTAGGGAGAGTACCTTGAACAAATCCATCCTTGAGCATGTAAATTCAAAAATTATCATAGGTATTTTAATAACTGGGCGATGTAGAAATGTACTTGCCCTCATATTCTTGTTCCACTCGCGTAGGTCTTCACTCAATCTGGCTGTCCAGCAACCTTTGCCTCTTGCCATCAGCCTTACCAATCCTTAGTGGTATGTACCAACAATGTATTAAAGACTGAGATAACTTATACCAATAAAGTTATCAAAAGCGATCAAATCGATAGGACTAATCACTGCAAACACGAGGACAACTTTACTTGTTTGAGTATTGTTTGTTCCGAACTTACCCCATTTGGCCAAGCAATGGAAGTATAAAGTCCTTTATAGAAATGGAAACCTTTCTGAAAATGGATAACTCTTCATTAAAACTCGACAAAAATGCTAAAATGCAGTTTCTTAGTTCTCGAATAAAGCTGCTGAATAAAAAGGTAAAATTTAAGAATGTTGCGGATATAAAGCAGCTAAGTATTTCTCTGTAATGCTAGACTGCACACCTGACCTTAGCCACAAAGAGCAGTTATCACTATTTGTAAACATTGATGTGGATGCAAGTCCTCTTGAGAGAGAAAGTGAAGGTGAAAGCATCAAAGAACATTTCCTTGGATTCTTGGACGTTAAATCAACAACGGGAAACAATCTAACTGATGTTCTTGTATAAGAGTTAGATGAAAGTGGATTGCAAATCAAGGACTGCAGGGAACAAGGGTATGACAACGGGTCCAATATGAAAGGTATCCACTTTGGAATACAGGCACGGATCTTAGAAATAAATCCAAAGGTATTTTACGTGTTCTATGTTAGCCATAGCCTCAACCTCTTAATTTGTGACACTGCAAATGTTCCCTCGAAGCTATGACGTTTTTTGGTATTCTGCAAAGACTTGTGCTTTTTACTGCGTCAACAATGAAGTGGTAAATTTTTATGAAACACGTACCGAATCTGTCTGTAAAAGGTCCTGCGACACTCGTTGGGAAAGTAAACCGCAAAGCACTTCGATATCTATTTAAGAAAGTCTATACTGCACTAGTTAAGGTCTAAAAGCATTGGCACGATCGGTTATGAATTAAATAAGTAGATATGAGTTCCTACTAACCCTATGTATTTGGTATGATGTGCTGTTTGCAGTTAACAGCATTAGCAAAAACCTACAAGTTCAAAAAATGTACCTTGGAGTTGCGTCGTAGTTACTTCAAGAGCTAGTTCAGTTTTTTCAGAAGTGAAGGTTTTGTGGCGGCAACATTGGTAGGAGGAGAAATTAGTGAAACTCTGGGCTTAGAGCTAAATTTAAAAGAAGTAATGCAGCTAAAGAAAAGAAGAATGTTTGAGTACGAGGGAGAAGATGGTCCTACATCAGAATTCGCTGAGAAAACGTTTAAAGTGGAATATTCTTATGTTATTGCAGATACTGCAGCACAGTCCTTAAACAGGAGGCTGGAGCAAATTGCCAATTACTATACTATGTTTAGATTTTTGTATTATGTCAAAGAACTAAAAGCAGTGAAAGAAGACAAATAGTTTTAAAAGTGTAAAGACAAAGAATAGTTCCTAAGTTGAGAAGAAGAAAAGGATATTTGTGGAAATGAACTTTTTTTGAACTTAAGGTTTTTTGTGAACTCCTACCGGTTGAGGTGGAAAGTACTGCAGGAATTTTGAGATTTATTAACAGGATTCAACCCTATTTCCCAACGCATCCATTGCGTATATAATTTTAGTGAATATACCTGTTACTGGGCAAGCGCAGAAATTAGTTTTTCCCGCTTGAAAATTATCAAGACATATTTCAGATCGTTCATGGGTCAAGAAAGACTATGATCCCTGGCAATGTTATCAATTGAATCTGACACGACGGCCAAAATCAATTTTGATGACACTATTGACGACTTCCCTGGAATGAAAACGAGAAAAAAACAGTTCACGTAAGGTGAGTCTCAGTTTATAGTTATTTTAACGCAATTAAAAAATTATCTAACCATGGACTATGGACGATTGCAGTTACAGGGTTATTTTTTATCGGTTAGTAAGAACTACCTGTTTTTATTTATTTATATTCAACTAATATTTTACCAGGATTCTTATGTAAAATTAAGTTAAATTATTTTACGGGTGCGAACACTTATTATATCACATATACCTACCTATGATCACCCTTCATACCGATTGCCAAAAACATTATAAATGCAGTAATGTGCAAATAACACTAAATATTTTGCAATAATATGTTTTATTAATAATTGATTATTTTTTAAAACCTAGAAAAAATGGTGTTGTTACTGCATTCTAATTAGTTTATTTCCTCTCAGAATTACATTATTATTTATTTTACATTATTTGACCTATAATACGTTTAAGAATAAACTGTACCTATTGTTATTATTTTTGATTTTTTTCTAAAACACAGTTTTTTCTATAAACCTACAAGAAAATAACAATTCTAAATTATACCAACCTGAATGGGAGTTTTGCATGTACACAACCTCTTTCCGAACTGTAAGAGATTAAACGTTTTCTTTTTCAAAGTGCTTAAAATGGTGACTTTGCAAGTACAGTTTTTCAAGAATTTCCGGGAGAGGACCCCCCGATCCCCTAGAGGATCCCTTAGTGACCTTACCTCCAAATCCCCCGGCAATCGTTGTTCAAGAAGGCCTCGCAAAAGTGTATTGCTCCAAGCTTTATATTTTCTAATGACGACTCTAAAAAAAATGAAAGGGATGCATCTGTTAGTGGGTGATGATAAAGGATTAAACGGTTAAACCTTTTATACAAGTAGAAAAAGCTAAAATCGTACTAGCATGGTCTTGTCTTAGCTATTTGTTTTCCTCTTGTTGTTTATCTAATGTTAAAAAGTTATCTCAGTTGATCTTTAACTTTTTTTGTTTCATATTACGTTTTTATTCATATGATGTTATATTTATCAAATTACAACGCTCTTTTTGATCTACCGTATTTTGTAATTCGTATTATAAACACGTCTGGGATGTTTACAGTTAAAAATAAAGTACATTAAATAAAAATCGTTATAGAAACTCAATTTAGGCACTTTTTATTACATAAACTTTTGTTTCAAGATATTTAAAAACTACATGAAAAGAATATTTAGATTATATAGCCAAAGAATTAATGTTGTTATATTTTATTTTATTGAAATTCATATGTTATAGTCTAAGAACATCAAACAAATAATCATGATATCTTTCTAGAGGCAGTGTGGTAAACAGAATTACTGAAATTTGTGATTAAGCAGGCAGTGACTTTGCATATGGCGTATTTGTTGATGATTGTTCTCTAAAATTCAATCTTTTTCGTTGAGTGAGATTGTATGGTCATTGGAACGTCAAAAAGTTATCAAATTAATTTCAGAGTGCTGTGCCGGTTTGGTGGAATTTGTTGTGTGTTGTGACTATGGTTTCAATCTGCAGATGATACAAGGTAATGCTCCCATAATTAATTCTTGTTATCAGCTTATTCTAAGAAAATTGTCACTCATTAAGGTTGATTGCCAAGGGCTGGCTTGGTTACTTTTAATAGTTGTAAAGTTTTCAATTCTCTGCAAGTTTCACTAATTTCTATTGGAACTGGTGAACTGGCGCCTATTTATGGCCTAAAATCTGGTGAACTGACACAATTTTAGTTTTCTTTTATTTTATAAATAATTTTAAGATTATCTTTTTACAATAGAAAAAAGCATGAGGTAGCTAGTATAGCTGTTAGTAACTCAAATGCTTAATTCTATGTTATAGATAGGCTAGCTGATTATTAAATTGTGAGTTTGAATTTCTCTTCAGATAGGAAGACCACTAGTATTAACATACAGGCCTAACCTTGGAAATGAGAGTTAATTTCTTTTAAGCAGAAAATATTTAACTTTTGTAATAGCTTACTTAAAAATCTAAAAGATGAAAAAAGAATGCTTTGCCCAGTTACTCTTTCATATTATATTTTCAGTGTAAAAATAAAAATACACCATTATTGGATCATCTTTGCCCTCATCACTTGTTAGGCCACTTCGAATTACAGACTTTGATCGTAATGTCAAACACCATTGTATCATAAATTATACATTGTGTCTCCAGACATGCAAAGGATTAAGGGTAGGGTACGATAAGCGGACCCGTTTTTTACATCGAAGAATGTAGTCATCGATACCTAATATTCGCATCTCAAATCCTAGACTATCAATCGATATAAAAGTATCTATAGTCCTCAATAACAATCATATGTTTTAAATTAAAATGTGAATTTAATATGTACAGTGATCAAACAAATTATTATAACAAAAATTAGGAAAACTGAAGACGACCATATTTGCTCCTCTCACAGTTACAGTTGTTTCTTTCCCACAAATTTCACATAATGGGGTTTTCTGTACGAGTCCAACATGTCACAAAAACAATATATTTTTTTGTCTTACCATCTTTCAAAGCAATGTCGTGTAGTTTTCTAAAATTGACTGCCATTTTTAATAATCAAAATTACTTATATAAAATTGAAATATTACCCTACGTGTATTATTTTAAAGTGTTTACAGCTGTAGATATTGGCTATTTAAGTTAATAGTTCAAAATAATTAAGCAGTATCGATTGATTATATTGATGGTTATGATTAAGTAATATCGTTTGCCAATTTCAATATAAGAAACCGGGTCCGCTTATCGTACCCTGCCCAGGATTAATTATGAATAAAATACTATCTAGGCTAAGTGTATTTATAAAATGTAACAAACAAAACCATGTAACATTTAGTTACTTTTAATTATTTTGAAGGATAAACTGTCTGACAGTGTCACAATATAAATAACACATGTAGCCTACATTTCCATTGTAATTGTGAACAGTAATAACTCAAATAACATACACATTATTTTACTTTGTTTAAATTAATTTTGGAACAATGCTGTTATTCAATATATTAGTGGCAATAATTAATTGTTATTAACTATACAGTAGAACCCCTCATATCCGGCCTCGGTTTTACCGCACCTCGGTTTATCCGGCCACTTCCCGGAAGCCAATATCGAAATTTATTTACCACGGCTTGCAGACGCACAGTTGCACGCACTAGTCTCCCACGACTCTTGCGTTATTTTGGTGTATCTATTTGTTTACATTTTCCTGTGTTGTCCTCAGTTGAGCTAATAGGTTTAACCTGTAAACAGTTCGTTGATTATTTCCAGTGCGGTTAGTACAGTACAGTACAATTGTTTTGTTTCATCAAGTGCTGTGTACTGTAGGTTGGTTTATCCGGCCGAATCGTTATCCGGCCAGGGGCTCGGTCCCGTGGTGGCCGGATATGAGGGGTTCTACTGTAATTAGATTGTTTTTTGCATCTGATAATTCAAAGATGACAGGATAGGCTTAAGAAGAGGAAGCTAGAGTAGAAATACAATAAACATACTGCTTACAACACAGGATGTATTGATTCAAGTGTGTAAATGTAAATGTTTTAATATTTGAGTTTTACAAATCTATTTTTCACACAATGTTCCACTTCAAATCAACCAATGGTCTGGACTTTACCCTCTCAGATTTTGATGTTTTTCATACGGAATTTGTACCTACCAAGACTAGTGAAAATGCAAAATCTTACATAATTTTTTTTTGTTTTTGAGTGACAGCGTATAAAATTAGAAACATTTTTTACTTTTTTAGTTTTTAGAGCTTTTAGTCATGTCTCAATATTTTCTATGCAGTCTAGCTTAAGAAAACTACTAAAGCTAAAGAGCCCAAGTTTGTGATATCCTTTTTCATTTGAATACTCTTTGATATATCAAAACCTATGTTTAGTATATTTTTGAATTTTTTTAGTCCTCTCTATAACGGTTTTTGAAAAACTCAAGTATGTTCCCTTACATTTTGTTGAAAACATATGTTATTTACACAACACTGACTCTATATGTATACATTAATAACACTCCATGAGGTTTGGATGCTCATCGTTCCTGTGATGCTTACGCAAGCTAGCGTTTGAAGACTGTAGGCTCTTGGCAGCTGTTTTGTATTCTACTTTTGGCCACCACACTAATGTAGCATATTAAGATAACGTTTTCATATATCCAATAAATCATTTTGTGTTTGAAACCATATTTAAATCCAATGGAACTCCTATTTTATGTTATCAATTAAAGTACAATGGATAGCCTATACTCCAGTCATTCTGAGTAATTATTTGGTCAACTTCGATTTCTTTCATATTTTAGTATGACACTCAGGCAACCCTTATAAAGCAAGAGACATGAAAATTAAGTGTTGGAAAGCCAATGTTAACCTTGCCAAGTGATTGGAGGGTTCTTTATCAAAGTGCTGTGCTGCTTCCTAAATCTCGTCCAACTTAAGGAGGGGTTAAGGCAAGATCTGAGCTTCATTTTTAGATAATATCTCAGAGAAGGCTTTTCTTTATTCGCCAGCAGTGCATGACCATAGAAAGCCTATGCTGATGGTCAAGGGAATTTATGATTGGTACTTTTCTGTGATAGACCATGCTGTATGGTATAGCACAAGTAAATAATGTTTATAAATTCTTCTGGCCATCAGTGAGATTTCAGTGGCACAACCCCATGCTACTGACACAATAATAAAACATCCCTTAAGATAGTATGTGCATTCAAGCTCAGACCATATGCTAGTGCTGTTATCTCAATGGGTATTGCATCAATTAATTAAATAAGATAATGATAATTTTACACTTTTACCCACAAAAGTAGACTAATATGAAGTAGACCGAAAATTGTTTATGTTTTGGTATAATTAAATATAAGTGCTTACGTAACTTAAACCATACTTTTAAACGTCATAAGTTGATAAATAGATTAGCAATTACCTTATTAATTCCCTGAATCCATATCCTCATCAGAGCTGGCAGCAACGGAATTGTTCGAAACCTCTTATAAACTTGAGCGATGGAGTGAAAAATATGATATACTCTTTCCTTGTATTCAGAGTATTTTCCTTTGAACATAAATTCCATAACATAAAATAGATGAATGGATGCAAATGATCCTTAGTGTTTATTACCTGGGAATGTTTCTATGTGGTTACCTTGAATACATGGCTTCAGTTGTATTTTTGCCTCATTTATTTCTACAACTTTTCCAGGTCCATCTAACACTTGGAATTCTTTTTCATTAACAACGACCACACTTGTCTGAGAGAATTGCTTGTTCATTCAATTGCTGTGTGATCAGACAGGTTTAGTTTGTTAATGTCAAGTTGTGACGTCTAGGTTTTAGCCCAAACAAGACAAAACAACAAATTGTTTGCTTAAACAAGTTATGATTTTTATACCATGTGTTATTATACTGTGACTTTTTCGGTAGTGAATCTTAGTTTTCTTTTTTGCTTATCCACCAAAATAATTTGATCCCAACAACTTCATGAGTGTCGTGTTCCTCTCCATATAAAGTGATAAAACCACCATAATTTGGACATTTCTTCAAACGTGGCAAAACACTGATTGCGGTAATTCTGAGCAATTACTTGGTCAACCCCAAACTTTTTCATATTTTACTACGGTCATAAGGATGTTCTCAGAAAGCAAGAAACATATAATTCAAGCCTCGCAAAGCCGTCCTACAGGTTGCCAAGCGATAAGAAGGTCCAAAGTCCACGCGATAACAGTGGCTTGCGGGAGACGCGTGGAAGGCCAGTTGTGAGTAGGCCTACCGTTATGGCTGGTGGTTCCTCCGATAATCCTTTTTTGTGTGACGGGTGTAAGAACACGTTACTTAGTTTCACAGTTTCAAGTGAAGATCAGGAAAAGTTAAAACGATTTTTGTACGAACACGGCGTTTTGCAACGCACCAAATTTTGCCCTCTAGAATTTGATATTTTACTGATAGGTACTATTTCGTGGGATGTTTTTCTTTCCTTGACAGCTGGAGGCACTCGTCTCAACTCGATAACAACTAATTAATTTGTAGCTCAAAATTTAAGAAAAACATTGTTCATTTGGATCAAAATTCTGCTCATTTCAGTATTATTTTTCATTAACGTTAACTTTCCGGGGCCTAAATTGTGTTTTTTTAATTTCACATACATCTCTAGATTATCGTAGTAAAATATCTCTAGATTATCGTAGTAAAATATGAAAAAGTTTGGGGTTGACCAAGTTTTTTTTACTTTCAAAGAACTACCTGACGTCATACTTAAGTATGAAAGAAATTCAAGTTGACCCAATAATTGCTCAGAATTACCGATTAGCCTGTTATTTTAAATGTTTGTAATTTAATATATATATACAGTGTTTCAAAAGCGACTTTACAACTTTGGAAATTCATATAAATTTATTCAAAAAGAGTACAGTGCTGGTTTTAGTGTCGTTTTAAAGGAAGGCTTCCATTGGTTATTTTTTAGACATTCCATCGGTAGTTGATTTCTTCCCAAACTCAGCGGCAGCGTAGATTTTTGTGAAAGTTCCAGTAGAGAGGCGGGCAAATGAAGTACATACACCATATCCTTGCTGAAGACCTAGAAGAAAAAGTCTAGCAGTGTCAGGTATGGGCCACGTGGGTGCCATGCAATTGGCGGAGCACGGTCAATCCATTGATCTGTTAAGCGAGAAATCCCTGAACGTCAGTCAGATAGTGTGGTGGCTACCATCTTTGCATGAAGTCAACATTTCATTTTTGGTTATCCTCATCAATCTGTGGTATCAAAAATTGTTGCAACATAACCAGGTACACTATCCCGTTGATGGTTCACTCTTGAAAAAACAGGGCGATACGTTTTCTTCTTGCTCAATATACAAAACTTGTTCAGCTTAGGGCTATCACGAGCTTGTTGCAATGCTTCATGTGGATTTTCACTGCCCCAAATGCTATAGTTGAGTGTTATACTTTTAGTGAAAAGTTGATTCGTCAGAAAGTATTATGTTGTCCATGAAATGTTCATCATCATCCAATTGACTTAACATATCAACACAGAAGTACTTCCGGGCAATATTATCACTGTCTTTAATTGGTTGTGAAAACGACACTCTGTATGGTTTCATATACAAACATTTTCTCAACACACACCAAACCGTCTTATGTGGGACTTGCTGCTAATCAATTTCTAGGGCTGTGGACAAAACTTTGCCTCACTTGCTCAACGACATTGTCGGATATGCTTGGGCGACTTGATGATTTCATATGTTTTACTGAACACCCCGTTTCTAAAAAATATTTTTGTCACTCATAAATTGTAGTCCTACTAGGAAGATCTTTAGCGTACATGACACAAAAATTTCGCTGAACTGTTCTCGTCGACTTAAATTCTTCAAACCAAAACACACAGCTAGCACACTCTGGTCCAGGAAAGGTAGCCATCATTAACCTAACTGCTGCTGGTACTTATCTCAGTGTGATTCTGCACTAACATACTACACGAATCAGAACTAGATGTGTTTACCTTTAAAACAACACCAAAATCAGCACTGTACTTTTTTTTGAATAGTATTATATGAATTTTCTAAATTGCAAAGCTTTTTTTGAAACACCCTGTAATATATATATATATATATATATATTTAGTCAATATTGAAGTTACTAATATTTCTTTTTGAAGGATTTAGTAATTATTTTTCTCAAACAACTTTTGGGGTTCCCTCCCTCACAAAGAAACCACAGATGTAGTCCCAATTAAATTTTTGGATGGACGAAACATGGTTGCCCTCTTATCCCCAATTGTTGCGTAGAGGCTTGTAATGCAGAGTCTCTAGCGAAGCTGACGTATCTTCTTATTTTCTATTTATAAGCAAAAACTAATTATTTCTAGTAACATCATACCAGAATCAATACAATTATTATATATTGTTAATTAAGGCATGGTGAAAGAGGAATGTTGATGGTCATAATGAATTTCTGATAATGTCATAAAGTAAGAGGAAGTTAGTACCAAAACTAACACAAATGACAATGTGCATGATGTATATCAAATAAACTTTATTTACTAGCTATTGATAGTTTATTCAAACAGTTGTATGTAAATGCATTAGTCCATTTTATGTATGATCTCTGATGTTTGTGGATCTGTGGTTAAAAATTTGTTTTGTACAGTTTTACAGGGACAAACTAAATGGCTGTTAAAAATACCACAGAATTCCATTTAGCAGACCTTAACTGTCATGTCATCAACGCGTTGGACACAAGGTTACATCGACAAGTAGTGTTTTTTTTTTTTAATTTTCTATTGTAATAAACTACTTCACATGGTATTATTAGCGAAGCTAATTTTGCTTGTATATTTTTAAAGCAACAGTTAAAATTGTATTTGAGGCAAAATTCTCTATTCATGTGCCTACATCAATATCAGAAACAAGTGGTTATATTTACTCTGATAAGATAATAGTATGTCTCATTATCTTTGTCTTCTATATTATCAATTTTAACTGAGTACTTGCTAAAATTAGTTTAGTTTTTTTATAATTATTCTTAACTAATTAAAAGTATTATGTTTTAATTTAATATATTATGTATCAAACCACCCAGTGTTTGATAGTATTAAGGAAAAAAGTAAGACAAAAATTCATACCTGTATGACTTTTTATTGTAGAGACATACAAATTAGTGCATTCTGATCCTCAATTAACCAATGTTAATGGTTAATGGTATTAAGACCACTTTAGAGGCTTTATTTTACTTAACCTGACAATGTGTAGAATGAGTATCAATATCCCGTGTAGTCTTGTTTAAGTGACCAATCCTTAGGAGTAGTTTAGTAATCAGGAAAAAAAGCCTTACAATATCATATCGGCTCTGAATCAATTATGCATTTTTCTGATTGTGTATTTCAGTTTGTAACGTTGAATTGCTAAGGAAACGTAATATTTAAAGGAGTTAGAAACACAACCCTTCCAAAGAATATCAGTATTCTTTAATTACTTTTAAGTTTAGGATAAAATGATAAAGTTATTTGTTAGCCCCAACAATTTTGCGTACTACTGTTTACAAAAACAAGTGTAGTACGAAACAGAGTACAGGAGTATTAGTGTGAGTGAAAGGTGCTACAGCTTGCAGTGAGCAATGAGATGTTAGTGAGACTGCTAATTGGCTGGGAGCCACCCCGTAATTAGGCCTCTAACCTCTTATTGTGTACACACCTTGATTATACCTGCTCCCCTCTCTCCCTATACTAAATAAGCCAAACCTATATGTCATATTATTTTTATCCAAATGTTATATTGACTCAGATACGTTGACATTTAGAGCCCTTTGTACGGGTGGTTGGACTTTAGCCCCATAAGAACAATCAATTTGTTTACAACATTATTGTTTGTCATCAACATATGAGAGATGTCTCATAAAAAATTAATATGTATCCAAACGTATAATGTAATTTTTTCAATGTTTTTCTAATTATTCAGAAAATAAACCACAAACCTTTTTACTTTGTTATTAAAAACTTTTAAAGGATACATATTGATTATATTTATAAAATGAGACACGTCCCATAATCAAACTACCAAGAATAAGAGTGTAAAAGCTTTTGGACATTTTTACTGGTTGTTCAAACACTTTTGTACTTCATTGTGTAATATTCAAAAAGTATACACTTTACAGGAAAATCTAAAGAGTATTTGGATGCATATTATTGATGTCTTTTAAAGTACATAACTCCCTTAATTGTATAACTAATAATAAGGGCGTACAAATTTTAAAAGTTGTTCTTGAATGGTAAACTCAAGGTCATTTCAATACAACTAGCCGGACCATTGCAAATAATACCACATTAAACGTTTCCCAAGAATAAGATATTGCGATAAAATTGTAATTTTAATTTAATTTCACAATTAGTAGTAGAGTTAAAACAATTTCCAGTTTTTCTTAATAACTTGGGAAATCGAGGTTTGGTGACCTGACCACTTTGCAGATAATCTGTAAAATTAATATCTTACAAAAATAATCTTGTAATTTAATATGTATTATAACAATCTTTATTTATTTTGGTTGGACGTATACATTTCCTGTGCAAGTATATTGGAGAAACAACATTTTTCTGGTTTTCATTATCAAAGAAACAAAGTTGTCATTTCATTTCATTATTTGAATATAAAATCTATCACTAGTTAAATCAATCTCAAATATAAGTATTAGTGGAATTATAGCCAACCAAATCTGAGCCACACTATGCAAGGTCACAACCGAGTCCCATGTTATTAACAGAGAGTGATGTCATAGAGGTGGCCAAGGCTAAGTAAGTCATTTGAAAGAACCTTAATGTGGATTACTATCACTGAGCCATTGCATTGTTAAATTCTGGAAGATTTTGTTTCGATTGTTCATGTAAGCAGGTATGCTTTACAAAATTTAGTAACTACTATTTGAATTTTGTTTTATGTTTCAGAATTCCCTCTATCCAAAAAATAACAATTTTATTTGACTAAGAAACGGTAAAGTATTCTTGTTCCGAACCTAAAAAAATAACACTTTTTGTAATAATAACAAAATTATTTAATACCAAACTCAATAGATATTCTGTAATTCTAATATTTTACATTTTTACAAAAATGCATCTGATTAGAACTCTTAATAATTTAAGTGTGTAGGCAATGGATGAAAATTACCTGCTAAGCCACACGTATTTCTGTTTCTGTCTACTGTTGTATCTGGTATTGTTATGTGACAGAACAGTAATCTCCTAGGGTATGAAATACCTACTACAAGAAAGGAGGGCCCTTTCCTGTAAAAATAAATAATTTTGAAAATATAAGGTCTCAAAACAGTGTTTTTATGCAGAGAATGCATGAGAAGCAGAGGGAAGTATCCTGTGCATACTTCCCTCTTATGGTGTATTACACCTTAAATCGACCACTAACTAACTGTTAGGGTATAACTATCTCCTGGTTAATATAGGAGCATGGGCAGCATAAGGATTAAGTACAATAGCTTAACTTTTATGTTGTTTATCAGTTTGCATATTAAACGCTTTCGCTGCTGAAAAATATTTGACAGGTATATCTAAAAAACCTGGCCTTCTGACACAGGCTATCTCCAGGATCTTGGAGCCAAAATTGGTGAATTTGTTGTGCTTCATCTTAAAATAAATTTATTTATGATCCGATTTTAAAAATGTTTGTGTTATGCTTGTAATAAAGTGTTCTACACACTAATGTACTATATACTAACAATTATATTTTCATCTCATGAGAAAAAAGTTCTGAACGATAATTAAAAAGTTTTTTACTAGGAAATAACTATAGTAAAAAATTATCACCACATTTATATTGATTTGCCTTAAGAGCACCATTTTATAAATAACAAATATACGGGAATTCAATATAAATACATACAAAAATATGAATGTTGAGTTTAACTACAGTACACCTTCATCTTAATGCAGTGTTTGTAACCTGTTGCCGTTACAGAGCAAAACTCAGCATTCATATTGAGTCAACTTTTCACAACATAGCTATGCATGTATACAAAAATACTTGTTATATTAGACTTTTCAAACACAACGTTTGTGTTTTCATCTCAAAAATATTTTTCATGTTGAAATACTTTTAACTGTAAAATGAAAAGATTAAACATTGAAATGTGTTTTTAAAGGTTACGTTTGAACTAAAATGTATAATAATACAAAAAAGATAATAATTAACCTACATAAATACATTACTCAATTTATACATACAATGATTTCTTTCCCTTGCCACCTGATTTGGTACTTTTAGTAGCAATAAAATAAAAATGTAGTTTATTGACATCACTACTTCCTTGTTCCTGTTCATCTTGGTTTATTTGAAACCACTCAGCAACCAATGGTGTATCCACTAAGATAAATTGTAATCTACTGGTCTACTCTTTCTAACATCGTAATATAAACAAAATTACGATTTGAGTACATATTATATACATCTTTTCTGAAAAATTAAGATGTGTGGAGCAAAAGGTTTAAAATCTAGATATTTAATTTAAGAAATTTTAAAATTGTAAGGGGTTCTGAAAATTGAAATATATTGTGAAAATAGATAATCAACTAAAACTATCTTAATATTGTAAAAACTCCTTGCTTTATAACTTTGCTGCTATGTAAACATGTATTAATAAAGTTATGACAAAACAAACATAGTTACAGTAATTTTCTAAATGGCTTTGTAAATAATGATAAGTTTATCTGATATTTTGGCAGGTTCTACAGATTTAGAAAGCACATTGTGTTTGTGTTTGCTGTCGACGTCAAACGCCACAGCCTAATGCTATCTAACAACAACAGCTGTCACTTGTATTGATGGTCAGACAAAGTGGTGCGGATCACCTTTCATTGCTGTGCACATAACTTATTTATTTCCAACTTTTTCACAATATTTTATACTGTTGTAAAAGCATAAAACACAGCTTAGTGTCTTGCATTGTTAACAGGAATTACTTTTATAACATTTGACTTAATATCCATTATTATTATTATGGATAACACGTCTGTTTATCCAAGGATTTTTTTTTATCTGAACCACAGTGTTAACAGGAGACCGTGTAGGATGTGTAGCCTATGCCAAATTACACTGATAATACCAGGACAGTTTGTGATGTGCGAGTGTGCGTGATACTGTGGTGCCAATCACAGTTTGCGTAGCGCTTAGACTGGTTGTTGATTGGTCGAGCAGTAATAATACGAGATTAGAATGCACGTATTATTTGCGATTGGATAGTAAGTTAAATAATTTATTGTATGGCTAAACCATTTTCATTAATCAATATTTTTTTAATTCAGATTTTTTATTGTAATCTCTGTACAATCCTAGTGTTTCTTTACCTGAGGTAGTCTCGGTACCATACCTACCGTACTATCCTTAGAGTTTTATTTTAACTAAGTAACATAATATAATTGGTGTTATAATGATACACTGAAATTTTATTTTTATGTTTGTTTGTACGCTTAGTAATGCACAGTAATGATGAGTGGTGAAAAATTAAATCTATAAACTTGAGAAAAATTTCATAGTACAGTACCATTGTTACAGTACTATTTTTGGCCAAATTTTCACAAACAAGCATTAAAGTGTGAGCATATGTACAGTCATGGTGCAAAAGCAATGAATTGTTTTGCCACCACTCTGGCCATTTTTTCGGATTGCTACACGCAAACGTCGTTGAACTTGCAAGTATGAATCCTTATTGACCCTTTGACCCTGTGGAAAGAATTCATAATGCAATATGCAATTATAATCGAGAAACACATTGAGCATAACCTTCACATTCGACTTCTCTTATCAAGCCTTTTTCAATCTTGGCGATCCAGAATGCCTCCTCTGGAATGATTGATACTTAGTTTCAACGTTATATCTGTAAACCCTTGTTTTATCACGTGTTATAACACATTTTAGTAATTTTGCATTGTTATGGAATTAATTTAGTGACTCATGAAAAACTTCCATTCACCGCCGTTTTTGTTAAAAATTCAACAATTTTGAGACAAATTTTGCTGCCACAGGATCCATGCCTAAAACATTAAAAAAATATCATGGCATGAGCCAATTAATTGATATGCCATCATCATTAGTGATGTCTCTGATCGTGATATGATGATCGTTAACCATTTCTTCCACTCTTTTGTCCAGAGCATTCGTCATTTTCAATGTCTTCACTGCCATCTATGGAACATTTATACCACTCGTAAACCCATGTTTTACACATAGCAAACTCACCATTGGTCTTTGTTAACATTTCCCACACTTTGTTACATTTTATTTCATTTTTC
The DNA here is from genome assembly GCF_021130785.1 of Homalodisca vitripennis. Classification (NCBI taxonomy): domain Eukaryota; kingdom Metazoa; phylum Arthropoda; class Insecta; order Hemiptera; family Cicadellidae; genus Homalodisca; species Homalodisca vitripennis. The sequence goes on from NC_060209.1 coordinate 163,659,743, forward strand.
ACATAAAATTTCATAAAAAATTCTTTGATCCATTTTTTTTAAACAAATGAAAATCGCTGAATACATATGTCTAACCTTACCTTAGCAACTGCCACTGAAAAAGTAAACAATGAATACAGCTGGAAATTGTATTATATTTCAGGAGCATGCGTGCCAACACAATAAAAATATCTTAACAATCGGACTCTCCAAACCCACGAAACTGAATTATTCCCGTTACTTTTTGAACACATTTCGTTCTATGAAAAGGAGATTTTTCTACTCCTCTATCAGAAGAAAGATTCAAAATAGAACTACAGTATGTGACAAATGTTTAATGGATTTCAAATGAATTTAGTTAAATGTTTTTTAAGAAAACAAGTACAAAATAACAAAAAGTAAAAACCCTATTTTACCAATTAAAACGCGTAACGCAAATTATATTAGCACTACAAGGACACATTTATCAAAAGATTTACAAAAATCATTAAAAAAACGTACAAACACTAATATTACGAGGCGTGTTCAGATAGTAAGTACCGTTAAAAAAAAACAAAGCAATTTTTTAACTTAATTTTATTTTTACATAAAAGTCCAAACTTAAACTATTTTTTGACATAGTTTCCAACAATGTTCAAATACTTGTAGCAGGTGACCAATTAGTCTAAACCCTTTTCGTAGAAGGTTCCCGCCAACGAATGTAGCCATGACTCCACGGCAATTTTCATTTCATCGTTGGTTTTAAAGCATTGGCCACCTAGCTCGCGCTTCATGTGCAGGAACAAGTGGTAGTCAGACAGTGCCAATTCTGGTCTGTAGGGTGAGTGATGGAATTGTCGAACTAATATTTAAGTGTCACCAGCCGTATGGGACCGAGCATCGTCATGGAGCAACACAATTCCGTTACTGAGCATTGCTCTCCATTTGTTTTGAATTGCTTGCCTTAGTTTTCTTAAGGTTTCGCAATACGTTGCCGCATTAATGGTTTTACCTCTTGAGAGAAAATCAATCAGGAAAACACCTTTCCGATACCAAAAGACAGTGCACATGATTTTTTGTGCAGACATTGTCGTCTTTAATTTTTTTTTCTAAAGGGATTGTGTGTATCACCATTCCATTGACTGCTGTTTGGATTCCGGTGTGACATCACGGACCCAAGTTTCATCATCTGCCACAATTTTGTTTAAAAAATTCTCACCAACATCACTGTATCATGTCAAAAAAGTCAGAGCATTACCGAGTCTCTTGGTTTTGTGCACGTTAGTGACCATTTTTGGAACACAGCTTGCGATAACCTTAGGGATCTGTAACAGTTTCGTACAAAAAAGTGTGTAAAATTTGTTGAAAATCGTCAGATAGCATTGTCATAGTGAAACATCTCTTTGATTTTTTCATCAACTGCCCTTACCAGATCATTGGTGATGAGAGAAGGCCGACCGTTCCGATTCTCATCATACACATTTGTTCGACCGCCATTGAACATGCTAACCCACTTTCTTACCATTCCTTCACTCATCACGTATACCCCGTAAACATCTCGAAGTTAACAATAAATTTCAGCCGGTTTCATATTCCTTATGTTCAAAAATATTATTACAGAAGGAATCTGACAATCGACAGAGTTACTAATTTATTACCTTAAACATTATGAACGTTCAAAGAAAACTGAAAACACAATGTTGAACAACTAAAATGGCGTGAGTCGATAGCCAGTGAATAAGGACAACTATTGTGCTTGTGCAGAACACTGATTGCAGCGCTATGGCAGCAGTAGAATGAAACAGTACTTACTTTCTGAACACACCTCGTACATACAAAACAAAAAGTCACTTAAAGAATAAACTTAAAAATCCAAAAGATGCTAAGAATATCAAAATACTAATGTATAAAATACAATGTGTAGACTGCAATAAGATATAAATTGGATTAACAAAAAATTAACAGATAAGAATAATCTGCAGGTATTGGATTTGCAAATCATTATATTAATACTTGACACACTATATCAAAAGAAATCTATGTTATTAGACATTTTATATTAATCAAGAAAGCACAGAAGATGTAACACAGAAGTATTAAATGAAGAAGATTGGCCACAGTACAGAATTCTGTATTACTTTCACAGTCTATAATTCCAAATAATTAATATTTGTATTTTACAAAATAAAGCACTCAGAACAAATTCATATAAAAATCCCGTATGTGTAACTGTTATTGCAAATATATTTTTTGTATTTAATTTTGTGAAGTGTCTGACGAAGATAGCCTAGCTGCCGAAAGGCATCTAAAAAAAAATAAAAGTTTTAAATATGGAATGTTGTGATTTTGAAATATAGTCATTACAGTTTATTGGCAGTTTTTTCACGAAATGCAAGAAAAATAATACAAAAAAACCATCATACTTACTCATTATGTACAGATCTATGTACTGCAAAGAAGGGTTATGTTTATGATTATCATGGTCAAGAAATTGTAGGTCACTAAAAATGGATAGATCAGTTACAAATGCTGTTGAAGTGAAGCTAACCGACACACCAATATTGCAGCTCGAGTACACTTTCTGTTAAGGATTGAGCAGCAACACCTGCTTCAGTCTGATATGGTGATTGCATATTGTATGTTGAAACTGCTTCTGTATTATATGTGAATTTCCTCTGAACATACCTGGAGGTGTAGTTATTCCTGTCTTCCAGCACCTGCTGTGGGCAGAGACTGATTAGTTCCTCCTTGCCATGACTGTCTGCATGTTACACACCTCTATATATGTAAGATACATTTACTGGTTATGGTTTGCTTTCCTAAGTGATTGTGTGTATCAGGTCCATTGATGGAGGATGTCTGGAGCCGTGGTTACTCCTGTCTTCCAGCACCTGCTGTGGGCAGAGACTGATTAGTTCCTCCTTGCCATGACTGTCTGCATGTTACACACCTCTATATGTAAGATACATTTACTGGTTATGGTTTGCTTTCCTAAGTGATTGTGTGTATCAGGTCCATTGATGGAGGATGTCTGGAGCCGTGGTTACTCCTGTCTTCCAGCACCTGCTGTGGGCAGAGACTGATTAGTTCCTCCCCTCCACGACTGTGCAATGAACAACATGGGGTGAGTTCATCAAAGTATTAAATGTTGTCTTTTTCGTTTTAACACTTTTACCGTCAGGCTGTAATCCATATATTGGTGGTCAAAATTCTAGTTTATTGCCTGGAGTGCATGGCTCTAATACCATGCAGTTACACATAATAATTGCAAATATACTAATTTCAATGATAAAAAGATAATTTTGGTATTATTTTTATTATTGGATGTAAGTGACATTGATTATAATTATTTTTTTATATTTTATTATCTAAATAAACAAAACTAAAGAGTATGTTTTTTTAAATAAAATATACATTAAAATCCTATAAGTGCATGAAATATTGTTTTATTTTCCAGAAAAAAACTGTACTATTTTATATTTTACTCCTGAGTCAAGTTTGAAGAAATAATATTGTCATTAAACATAATTATTAATGTATTACATGGACATCCACAAATAAGATGTTAGAAAATTATTCTTTCAGCGTGTGTGTGTGTGTGTGTTTTATAGCACCTAAATATTATATATATTGTTTATGATTTTACATTATTTTTTATTTTATTATTTTACACACAAAATAATACTCATAATATGAATTTATATTATGTTATAGTAAAAATTTGATGTATAACAATTTTAAACAAGTGAATACTGCGTGTAAGAAGTAACAATTTTGCGCCTTCACTTCTCTATTGCACTAATATTTTTATATAAATTTCTTTTCTAAAAAGAAATACTGGTATAAAAAACTGTGTAGAAACATCAGCTAGGATGCGATAGTCACTGTTGTCTAAATATCACAAAATGACATGATATGTACAAAAAGAGAAACATTAACATCTCTATTCTCTGAGATCAGGTAGAAAGTTATCATATAAAACATGAAAATACACAATAGTTGCTCTATTATATGAAGGGTCTTGGTGGTGAAAGGGTTATTACTTTAACAAATTACTATTGTTTTCGTTGCACTAACAACAATATGTGCGATCTTGTACTTGTGTGAATCAGCTTCATAACTTAATACAAGAAACTGCCGTCAACAAAATACTGAGATTAATAATAATAGCCTTGTTTTTATACACAACAAAGATAAAACAAGAGCTATTTGTTACAAAGATATCTTAGCATATTAATTAATTACAATAGCTGAAGCCTTATGTGTAAACAGATGTGATTGTTGCTAATTAGACTTATGTAAATCATTATCTTATTATTGATTAGTAGACAACAAGAAAATAAACAAAGACCACTGTTCATTTTAATAATTAGATATAATGTAGCAAATAAGTAAGTATAATCAAATTTATATGTTCTGTTATATTTTTGTTTTGTTACATTGACGTATTTTCAGATTCACTTTGTCTTTTCTTATGCACTTGAAATGGATGTTTAGAACACTTTGGTTTCATTTAATAGTCTCAGTTGGCAAACTCACCATGCTCAAGTAGTCTCAAGTAAACACTGCGTTTAAGTGTAGGCAGTTTTACTGCGTGATTTATTTTTGGCAGTCGGAACTATTATAGGCAGTTATCATCACTAGACAGAGGACAAATCAGAAGATAAAAACTTTTTTATCGTTATTGCAATGTATTTTTATTCTCAGGATTTTAACCAAACAGATGATGAGTTTGAAGTATTCCTTTCATTTTATAAATTTATGCAAGTTATTTTTGTATATATTTAAAAAAGTAACCTCGAATAGATGGTGAATAACAACTGGGTATCCGATTTATGATGCCAGTGATGCTGGGCTGAATAACAACTGCAGCTGGCAGAACGCCGGCTTCCGGAAACCTTTGCGTTGAAGTGTTAATAATAACAAGTATTTGTGAACTTTCTTGTTCTATTATGTAATTTTTCATAATATATTATATCAAGACAGTTCACACTGAGGTTTTAAACAGCTTTTGAATAGGGTGTGATTTTTGGGTTCTGGGGATCATGTTTGGTGAAATTGCTACTATGAGGTTGGGCTAATTTTGTATTAAAAAAATGTACCTAATAATATATTGCCATTTGGCACTTTTCACTTACATTCCACAGTGACAATATATTGCTGTCTGGTTCTCAACTGTGACCACCATGGATGTAATCCCAGCTGTAATCTCATATTGAAGCTCTGAGAGGTTCAAACTTGTACCAGTCTTATTTTATTCCAGGCTGATGATGTCAATCAAACCACCTGTAGCATTCACACTGCACAACCATTATTCGGTACTTAAAATGTGTTTAGATACAGAACACACGGCTAGTTACTTATAAAAAAGCATTGGATATGGATTGAGATGGCACATGTATACACAATATCAGCTAATACACCAGAGTCTGTATAAAATACATAACAAAGATGTGATTTTTGCAATTATTGGAATACTCTCCATGTTAAACAGTTTGATGAAAAAACATGGTTGAACACGACAACCCTAAAGATCAATACATTCGTATTTGATAAGGATGTGTTTCTATGTAATTGAAAATATTGTTTTGCAACTTCTTATATTGTAACAATGAAAAATATCATTATGATAACCTGTGACATTTTTGGTATTTTAATCTGCTTCCAATGCAAAACAATTCCTTATATGTCGGTTTTCCAATTATCATCTGGATTTCACTGAAGTATTTGTTTGATTTAGACTATTCTAAAATAGAATCTGTAAAACATCCTAATATGTAAGTACATGGATCTCTTCTTCAGTATACAGTATTAATGAGTTAATCAGTTTGAAATTGGGTTTTTAATTTTTCTTCAAGTAGTTATCTCATAGGATTTGTAGCAAAATATTTCAATATTGTTTGCTTTTAGTCAATATTGGTTTTTTGGAGGACCTTTTTTGTTATTAAACATAATGTTTAGTGAAATGAAAATAAAATGCAATAGACTCAATTTTATTTTCCATCTGAATACAAATTGAATTTCATTGTCATACAATTTGAATTTTATATCAGAGTGATACAACGTGTTTTTTTAATGTGTAGGATACATTTTTATATTTTTTAGTTATTTTTTACTATAATGGTACTTGGTTATGTTTAGTCAATTAAAAATAAAATTTATTGTAATGTGGTAAATTTTCTACTCTCAATATACAACTAATACCAGTTTATGATTTTTCATTCTATGTAGGCTACCATTGGCATGTTTTATACGTGCAGAGAATATTGTTTAGTTATGTATGACAATAATTAAACATAAATGAATAAAAAATTAATTTTAGATATATATATTCTTCTAGTATTCCAAATACTTTGAATCACACAGTTTAAGTGTTTGTGCTTTGTGAATTTTGAGTTTAGCTCCATTTTACATTCTACCTGGTGCAGCATCTGAAATCTGACACTGCTGTCACAGACTCCATGAATCTGTTGACCAAGTCAGTCTGGAGAGCTAAAAAATATCAGATTTCAGAAGCTGCACTATAGTTTGTTTTTCTAAAGAAGATCTCTGACGGATTCGGGTCCCAGCGGCCTCTCTCACACGCTAAACATCCAACTTCATATGTCTACCACATACCATTACCTCGAATATAGTTTTTTACTGATTGAGTAGTATTCGTCTTTGTATTTGAGTAAAAGAAAAATATTTTGTTTGTTATTGTGAATAACCAAATATATGGAGAAAAACATGGTTTTCCATTAAAAATTTAAGCTTTCTCCACTTTAACTCATTGTTCCAAAAGTAATGGCAGTACAAAAATATTCTTAGACAGCATTTGTTGTATGTTTCTTGAAGACATACCAAAAATTCAGAGTTTTTCAGAGTGAAAAATTAAAGTCACTTCTTTTCCTGAGTTGTCAACTTTATATGGACCTTCTGGTTGTTTTACAGCTTCAAGATTGTATGTATAAAGCATAGATATTTCACAGGCTTATTCTTCATATACATGTGAAATCTACATCGCTCCTAAAATGATTCCAAATTTCATCAGTTGTAACAAATTCCCTTACTACATTTTCTTGGCAGTTAGTTATGAACTGGCGAATTAACCCTCTTAGTGATAGAAGCCGCTCTAGCGACGTTCATCATTCGTTTAATATGAATGATAGACGTTGATGCGTCGACGTTCAAACATGCCTTCGAATTCGTCATCGCTGCTCGGCTATCTTCGGTTAAATTCGGCTGTTATTTACTGCATTGTGTACAGAAACGTCTTCTCTTTCCTCTAGATCTGTCTCCAGATGAATTGTTAAAAGAATTAACAAATAGCTGGTATTTGTTACGACGTTGTTTGTGTTTTACTCGCAGCCGCTAACCTATGAGTTGTGTCGGCGTGTTTTATCGGTGTTATTTCGTTTATTCCGATCGTAATACGTTCGAAATGGCGGATGATTTACGTTCAGAAGATATTAGAAATGTTTTAGAAGAACAAATGAGTGATGTGAATGACAGTGATATCAGTGCAGACAATTTTCCCGATGATTATAATTCAAATCCTGGTGCAGGCCATTCCCTCCAACGCTTACCAGGAAGACAAGAGCGGCTATGTATTGTATGTGGCCACACAAAAAACAGGGGAAGATCACGATTCTAGTGTCCAGGATGCAATTCTGGTGTTCATAGAGAGTGTTTCCATAAATTGGATCATTTTTGGAGACCAAAGTATCAAGGGAGGAAGAGAAAGCATGATAGTAGTAGTGCCTAAGAGTGAATGGAAGGGTTTCTTCCATGTACATACTGTATATATTATTTCCATCATAACAGTTTTTTCAAGTAAAATATTGTGCGAAAACTGTATATATTATTTATCTTCATGAAATTTAGAAAAAAATTGGCTATCTTCAAATCTTTGTCTAGTAAGTTTTATACTATGTGGTTTTTTTGGTAAAAAAAAATTTTTTTTGTTAAAAAACTGTTTTTTTAATTTTTGAGCAAGATTTAAGGGATATGTACAAAGGTAAGTAGTTTTATTTATTTTAAAATCGTTCTTTATGTTTTTATGAATATTTTAGTATATAATATGTTGTATTTTCAATAAATTAATAATTTTTATTAATTTTTTAAGAAACCCCCAGCGAAACACTCCAAATGCACCTATCATTCATAATAAACATATTCATCACTAGGAGGGTTAAATCTCAAATAACAGCCAGGTTGTCTAGTTGTTCTCTTTCTTGTCTTATCATAATATCATCAAAACACATCGCCCTAAGTAAAAACTAAAATCTTTTGATGGACATCATACAAAGAAAAAATTCGATTCCAGTTCCATCTTGAGCCCAGAGCTTCCAGAATTCAATGAGAATTTCTCATTACACCAGCCTTATACAAAATACCAACAGTAGCTTTTATTCCATGAACTGTTGTTGGCATTACATCTCTTTCTCTAATAAATGTATCTTTGTTCTTGTCAATTAAAATATTTGTGTTTTCTACTATTAAGTTTATAATTTCATCTTTAAATATTTTTTGCCACACATGAATTGGCATTTGAGTTTTTTTTTGCATCTACTTACACAACCTATCCGCATTCTCAAAATCTTTTTGTTGGGTGTACGTACTTGTCTCTCAGGTTCTACATTCCATAACATATCATGTCCTTTACTGATGTACGCAAGTTTTCCATTAATTCTTGGTAACATGTTATCATTCATACATTTTGCCAAAGACAATACTTATGTCATTAAAATTGTTGTCATTTATTACGAAATTTTCAATTAATGGAATGATTCTTTATCGTTTTGGTGTTGAATTTCTTCATCAATACCAGCATAACTGAATTTTTCCGCATCAGTAATACCCATATCCTCTTGACCACTGTGGTCAAATAATACCCTGACAAATGCACCAACTGGCCTGACATGGTCATATTTATCCTCTCTTTCCACACCATTTAGCAATCATGATATCCTAGAACATTCAGTTGAGTCCATTTTTACAATAGCCTATATGTTTAATTTTTAAAATAGTTACTCACACTTACAATATAAAATAATATCAAAATAAATCATAAATAATAACTAAAGCACAAGATGAAACTCACAGTTCTAAATAATTAAACAGGTGCTCACGGATATTTATTCCAGTAACTCATAAAACGTGAACCGGTATACACGGAACAAAACTCCATTTCTTTACTAATTCTGGAACAATACTGGTGCCAGTGACTCAACAGGATGGTGGTTGTGCCAATCGCTTCAAGGAAGGAGGCTCGTGAAGTAATACAGATAACAAGGTTTCAACCCGCAGTATACTAGTTTTTGAAAGCTAAAGTATATCAACCTGAACCTGGAGGAAAACTCTAATGTGCCTGACACCGGATGAAATAAAACTGGAATGATTTAGATCAGAGATGAATGATTCTCTGATCACCATCAACAGTAGGTGCCTTTTTAACTGCAATCAGATCAACTGACCCTCGACTTAGCCATCACATCAGGAAGTAAGATATCAATTTTAAACTAAATTATAATGAGCAAGTCACTAAAATTTGATGTTTCTACTGAAGAAAGTAGAACTAAGAAGTTCTTAAGGAAAATATTGCTCAATATTGCTTACAGTTTGTTGTGAACTTTTTTGTGAGTACTATGTATTATGTGTATTGTATTTTGTATAATTAATTCACGTAATGAGGGAGTGAAACATAAGTGATTATGAAACAAACAGCAATCAATATAAAATTAGACTTATTAGGATAAAATGTATTGTATAATGATAATTTTCATTTTAACTGATTTTTCACTATTCAAACAAGCTTTATTGCAGTAAGTGGTCAGTTAAAAGGGATTTAGGGTAATCCATTTATTTAATTTTACTATTACGTGAAGCAAGCAGTGTGTGATTCTTGAATTTCTTTTTTACCTGTAAAGTACTTTAAAATCAATCAAACTTCTACAGTAACTACCAAGTCCTGTAATACTGTTTTAGAGTTTCTTCATTTAGTCATTTTTGTCACGTAATGTTAATTTGTGATTGGTTAAGTATAGTTCATATAGATATAACGGAGGGAATAATAATATGTATTTGTAAGTTTAAGTACAGGCTAAATTATTTATTTATAGGACTGATAAGATTCCATACATGTTTAATTAAGGAAACCTTAAGCCATATAATACTATTATTGTCTTATAACTACATTCTTAGATTAATAATAAATTAAATACAGAAACTTTATATAAATTAATACTTCCTTCAATAATAACACCAGAAACCAAGTAATATTTTAATAAAGTGTATTGGAGCAGCTTAACTGAAGAGTGAGTGAGCTGTTCAGTATTGTGTGGAACCCTTGCCACCCCATCACCTCACCCCTCAGCCCCTATTGTGGCTTTGTTAAGCTCTCTTGACTAACTGATGACTCAATCGGTAGCCAGTAGCTTGTTCTCGGTTACCTTACAATGTGCCCCAGTCCCTGCCCCTGCTCCTTGTAACCATTAGCAAGCGTTGAACTGTTCTTTTGTTAGCTTCTTTTTGTAACTGCTTATCAGACTAAATAATTAAAATGACAAGAGCCCAGTCCTGCTTAGAAAAGGATTGATTGAAAACATCATGAAATGAACATATACTGTGGATGGTGATGATATACAGGTTGCCCTTTTTAGCTTTGCTACTATTGCATATTAGTATATCAACCTATATCAATTTTATACCTAAATACTCAACCTGTAAAAATTTAAGTAAGCTCTGCAGCACCTAAATGAGAAAAAAAACACAAGAATAACACCATTTAAACATTTGATTTTCTGTTTAGGTTTTAGTATAATTTAAATAAAGAAGTTATGTCCAGCAAGCCGACAAATAAAGCAAGTAATAATTTGCTAAATATTCCATTTCATAATTATGTTGGTACGAATTAATTATTCTGAAGTTTTATTATAATTATATACAATACTAGTAGTATACTTGACACTAATGTAATTCACTTTTGTATTACATTTTTAATTACTTACACAATGGTGTGTAAGTAATTAAAAGTAATGGATAAAATGTAATTAAAAGTAATAATTTAGTATGTAAATTAAAAGTAATTAAAGATATGGCAAAAATCATAATTTTTATAAACTGTAACAGACTGTATATTTCAAATTAATTAGTTAAAAATATTTTCAAGTATACAATATTTTGAAATATTCCTTTTTTTAAATTGCAAGAAAGTATAATGTAGGCTATTGCATAACAATATTGATGGTCACCATCTTAAAAATAGCAGCATACGTTTAGCATCAAAAGTTGGTTATATTCCCAATTTTAACTTACCTGTACATTTAGTTACTTTTCAGTTACCAATAGTGCCACAATTAAGGTAGACATTCTGTATATTTTTTGTTCTTATTTTTTTAGAAGATTATTATTGTTTTGGAACCTTACTACTTTACGTTGTCTAGTTCATTAATGAAGATGGAAGGTTTAAAAGAATAAAAGGATTTCGTACTTTTGGTATTGTTATATGTTACAAAATGTATATTATGTTCTATGTTTAAAGTTCATTAATGACGTTGGGAGGTTTGAAAGAATAAAAGGATTTCGGATATTTGCTATTGTTATATGTTAAAAAATGTATAACACAACATTTCGAAGATTCGTCAGGTGCGAATTCAGTAGCTATTAAACTTTGATAACATTAATAAAACATGAAATAATTTTTGTGTTAGTGAGAAAATTAATTAAAGTTCCATAACTAAGATCTTATTTCTTTGTAATACTTAATAAAATTATCAGAGCATGGAAACACCAAAATCAGCATGTTAACACCTGTAACAGTGGTAGGCCCAGCCAGTCCGATATTTTACTTGTTGTAAAAGAATAATTTTTCAATAAAATTTCTTCCACGGCTAATATGGAAATATAATTCTTCCATGGAAGTATAATTTTTTCAGAATGATATTTCGGAATGAGGTTCATTCACCCCTCTCCCATACTCAGTCTAAGAGGGAAATTGCTTAGAAATAACTACTACAGGCGAGGATGGGGTCTCCAGCCACACAGCTTTTGTGTCACAATTTATTCCATCAGCTTTATAATCATAATCACACAGCCACTGTCAAGGGCTTTCAGTTCCCTGTAGTTAGTTACTCTGAAAAATATTTACAGAGTGCTAGCTTAGCACTACTCCTCTTACGTTCAAATGTGAAATGTATTTCTTTTCCCCCATGTAACATTTTAATTTCTATAACCTTTATAATTTTTCCCATTCATATTTTAGCATATACACCTGCAATCCTGTACAAAAAGTAACATACTTTTAATAAAAGTATTTGAATTACTCATAAAAAAATATTTTCTCCTATATTTACGTAATTAATTGGTGTTCTTATTTTGTTATGCATTTATAATTGTTGAAATTTAACAGTGTTTTCTATTTAAAAAAAATTGATAATCTGAATTATGTTAGAACAAAATACTAAGAATGTTTATTGTAATCGTTTCCGTATATTGTTTAAAGTATAATGTGTAAGATTGGTACTGGGTCGTGTTTTATTTATATATGTTTGTCAAGTTTGTGGTACTGGTGAGAATTGCATTGTATCGTTCATGTATTTTGTGAATATTTCCATGGCATTTCATATAATGCAAGTTTTAAATTAAACAAATATTTTATTATAAAATGAAATGATTTGTTAGCCCACTAGAACATTACAATGTTATAAAGGCTTGTCAAGATATAAAAACACTAAATACTAAATAACAAGTAAAAAATAAAACATTAGTAACATATAGCTAACACTAGGTGAAGTATGATATTTCACATATTATTATTTTCTGGTAAATTCAGACAAAAACCATCAAGTTCAAAAGCTAATTCGAACCTTAACAATGTATTTCCAAGTCAAAAAAAAAAGTTTTTCACAATTTTAATTAGACCTGTTAAAATTTTACAAAAAGAAAACTAACATTTGTGTTACATTCTTTATTTATTAAGAGTTAGAGAGGCCAGGTTAAGCGTTAGAGAGGGCTTCTTAGCCCTAACTTCGCCTGGTAAAATAAGACATTCTTTACTTTTACTTTTACTTTTTTATTTTATTATTAATAAAAATAAACAAATCATACAAATCAATCACATAATTTTACTATAAATTTTCTATAAATATTGTAAATTACTAGAGACAGCAGCACTATACATAAATGAGGTTTGAAAGTTATTTTTGTTTAGTTTTGTAAACAAATTTTCAAAATTTTATTTAAATAATAATTGCAACCAACTTTTAGCTAGCTTTTTTAAAAAAATACATACAAATTCATCTCTATTAGTATTTAATTTACTTAATACAAGAGGGTTTCAATAAAGAGATTTGTCAAATACATTCTTACCGTCTTTTTAAATTTGTTAAAGTCTTGAGCCTTATTTGTTGGTTAGTAGTAGGTATTCTCTATTTCTTCAAATGTATAAGCTTATACATGGAATAGGATGAATTCATCTATAAAAAGGTACATCACTAGTCTAAAAAAAAATATAAAAATAACAGCTAGTATAATAGAAGCTTATATGCCAATGAAATCAATTCGCCAATGAAAAATTGTAATACAAAATCTTGATTTTATCAGGCTAAAGGTTTCATACCCAAACATTCAAAAAAATTTGATGGTACAAGCCAATTGATATTCCTGTATCATCAGCAAGTTCTGTGATCAATAAGACTATCTTTCATGACCCTATCTTCCACTTTTTCATGTTTTCATTGGTTGATGTACTGGGGCATCCGGAGCATTCGCCATCTTCAATGTCTTCACCTTTGAAATGCTTATATCACTTGTAAACCCTTGTTTTACTAATAGCAAACTCACCATAGGCCTTTGTTAACATTCCCTACACTTTGTAACACTCTTATTTAATTTTTCACACAAAATTTGATACAAATTCTTTGATCCACTTTTTTAACAAATAAAAATTGCTGAGTTCATAAAACATGTCTAACCTTAGCAGCTGCCACTGAAAAAGTAAACAATGACTACAGCTGGAAATTGTATTATACTTCAGGAGCATTAGTACCAACATAATAAAAAAATCTTGACAATCTGTCTCTCCAAACCCATGAAACTTAATAATTAATTACCTTTACTTTTTGAACACACCTCATCTATAATATTTAACCCATAATATATACCCATATATAAAGGAGATTTTTCTACTCCTCAATCAGAAGAAAGATTTCAAATAAAACTTCAGTATATAACAAATGTTTAATAAATTTAAAACGGGTTTAGTTGAATATTTGTTTAAAAAGATAAAAGAAACATGTAGAAAAAGTCAAAACAAACTTTTACCAATTAAAACACCTAACACAAAATAAGAAAGAAATAGATTAAGTGAAAGAGAGGACTTGTAGTCCGAACTTCGCCTCTATAAATAAAAACTATAAAGACACATTTATCAAAATATGTACAAAAATCATTATAAAACATACACTAGTATTACATACAAAGAAACAGTGATTTGAAGAATAAACTGGAAGAACCAAAAGGTGGTGAAGAAAATAAAAATTGTAATTTATAAAGTATAGTGTGATGACTGCTATAAGATATAAATGAGACAAGCAAAATGAAAAGTTCATATAACATTTAAAGAATATTGTTCCCACACATAAAATTTAATAAATAAGAGTAATCTGCAGGTTTTAGAGTTGCAAATAATTGTATTAATACTGGACATATTAAATCAAAAGAAATCTTAAAATATAAGAACATGTTAGCAGACAAAGGTATTTAAACTCATAGCAATTAAGTAAGTTTTATATTTTATTAATCAAGTAAAGACTGAAGATGTAACACAGAAGTATTAAATCAAGAAGATTGACCACAACACAGAAAACTGTATTATTTTTACAAAGATCACAAAAATTACATTTAAAATTTACATATTCCAAATATTTATTTTACAAACTAAATTACTCAGAAAAATTTATTATGAACATCCTCAATAAGATATTTTTTCAATTTATTTTTGTGAAGTGTCTTATGAAGAAGCCTAGCCGTAGAAAGGTTGTTAAACCTCGTATACATTTTCTTTATATGGACAACTAAGCAAACTCAGTCTCGGCATCCAAAATACATTTTATTTGAACCAGAATTACTCCTTTATGTGCAAAACTTGGTACAAGTTTGTCACATGTAACTTATTTATTCCTTCGACTTCTGATTGTTTAACAATGAACACGGAAATAATATTTACCTGATTTTATGCCTACTTACATTTGAAAAATATCATAGGGAACCATCATATTTCATCATAAGTACATAGGCTACGGATTTTGATTTAAAAATTGTGTGCAAAGCCCAGGGCAATAGCTAGAAAATACATATTGTACTGTTCCCATCTTGTACCATTCCAGGTAACGAGGTAAAATAGAAAAGGAACAATAACGGTGTCAGAATTTTGTCATAGAACACAAATATTTTACCCAACATTTGATTTAAATTAATAAAATAAATGTACATAATATTTTTTATAAAATATAACCCAACACTAGAATGTAATGAAAATATAATAATTGTGTACATAATAAATAAGACATTATTTGTTATGTTGTTACCAAAGGTAAACATTGATAACCTCATGTAAACAATTAGGTCAGGAAATAAATATTGAGAAGATAGTTGAGAGTAACAGGTCACTCATAACCTTTTAAACGTAAACAACTTGAACAATTTTTATCAGTTGTAAATATTACTTCTAAGATTGTCTCTCATGTCAATTGAGTATAATATCAAACAAAAGCAGCAGCAGCAGCAGCAGTACTTCTGGTCTCCAGTGAACTCACACACTGATATCATTGTAGCAACATTTCTATTGTGTTATCTTTTACTACCACCCTAACTCTTCCTCAACACTAACTATTCAGTCCAATGTAGCTTAGATTCTAGTGATAATACATTGACTCAACGTCTAGAAGTTTCAAGAAACAGGCTTAAAAACAATGGCAACAACAAACCAACGAACATTTTGTTACTGTGTTGTAATGTGGGTATTCAAAGTTCCAATTAATCATTTAAAAAATGTAAATATATGTAAAAGTTGTTTAACCCATTTCTACCCGAATTATTATTTTCTTTTAAAATACAGAATAACTACATTTTTAATGCACTTTGTAGAGTTAAAAAATAGAAAAATTATGTTGCAATTTTTTTATTTATTCACTCGTGTAAAAATGATGTCATGTGGCAACGCTAAGACATTTCACTGCTATATGACTGAAACTTAATTTTATATTAATTATGTTAAAAAAAATATATATAATCTAAATGTGTTTATTAAGATGAATTTTATCTTCTACGTATTATGCTTAATATTATACAAAATAGCTTATAACTGGAGTGACAGTCTGAACATTTTCAAAGCACTTCTAGCAAAATCCAAGGATACAATTTTTGTACATAAACCGCATAATTGAGGTAAATCCTTCTCCATCATATCTCAGTTTTTATGTATAATACTGTAGTAACCAACTAATTAATTTCATTGTAGTAGTAGGGGAGCCCAAGCGGGGATATTCCGTGTTACTAGAGCGCGTCAGAAAATTATATGGGAAGAAACGTCGTACCCTGTAATGTACCCCTACCATATATAAACCTTTAATATAGGGGCCTGCGTTGAGGGCAGACCGTCAGACTAGTAAAAAAATCGATCCTCAGAAAAACTCGTGCACGTCAGATGTAGACAAGGTAAGTTAAGTACATGTAGAACAGTGTAAATTGACGATTTAAGCTTGGTATAAGGAAATAAGCAAGTCACAAAGATGTAAAAAAAATACGTTACCTTGAAATACTCGAGCGCGATTCAACTTTTTTTTATTTTGAAGGAAATCATTAAAGGATTACGGAAAAAAATATAATCTGACGATTCTTATAGGGTGAGGTAGCTAAAACCATGAATATAGTGCAGAGTGTACAGCTGCTGAGAACTGTATATTTCCCACTCCGCGTCTCTGTTTCCTTCTCACTCTTTCTCTATCTTTCACTCACTCTCTCGCACCATCCGCACACTACCATCTGCTGCCATAATGTCATCTCAGTTGATCACAATAACAACGTGTTCTTGTTGATGTACAACGTCTATATTTATTTGTTGTGTCTTAAAACAATTTTGTGAATTTAATGCTATAAGTTTTATATACAATACAATAATGAGTGATGTAAGTGTGAAATTTGTACTTATTTTAAATATTTTTTTTATTAATTTTTATATAAATAAATATTTAAAAAAACAAAAAAAAATTGTGTTGTCAGATTAACAATAATATTCCTCCACATTATTGTCAGATTATCATTTAGAACAATTAGGGCATCAAGTTGAACGGCCTGTATAAATATCTAACGCGCTTGAGTATTTCAAGGCCGCATTTTTTGTACATTTTCAAAAATTTGCTATGACTTTTGACCACGTCCAAATTGTCAGTCATTTGAATAGGACACTTTTTTGAGTTTACTGAACATTCGCTCTGAATATCTGACACGCCTGAAATAATTTTTTTTTTTCTACCCCTTTTTATAACCACCCTCCACTAATTACTTGTCAGATTATTATTGCTCGGTTATCAGAAAGACATAGCGCGTATACATTATGAATGTCTGACACACTCAAGTATTTACATGTGACTGTTTTTTTTTTACATTTTTGAAAATTTTTACATGCTTTCCTCCACACTAAAATGAAAAACTTATCATAAACTTTTTTCGTTTTACAACTTAATTTTTACAATCCCATAGGTCCCCATGATGCTTTAGTCAATGCATATTTAGCATCCCGGGCTCCCCTACTATAGTGCACTTCTTCAAAAATTATGTTTCCAGAGAGTGATCTCTTGGAGGATATTGGTCTCTGAGGACCTTTTCCTGCCTCCCCTTATCCAGTGATGTAGGTGGAAACTAGTTCTCTTCTAAACTCAAACTGGCGTCTAATGTTGCCACAGTGCCTTCTCAGCTGCAATGCATTTTGAATAGAAACATCTTTGCCATATTAAAATCGACCGATACTTCTTTTTGGATTGAATCCGAATTCTATTCTGAACAATGTTTTGGTCCATTTTGTCTGTTCCTAGTATACTTTTATTGCATTCTGTAAACAGAGCAGGTCTCAAAACTGAAACATGTTTCTTATCTTTCTGAGAGAAACGTTTTACAGTTGTTAGTGAATTGACTCCAGCACTATTTTCCAACCTATTTGCACACCAATAGATAATGTTGCCACAAATCAGTACAAAGAGCTGCGTCATGAAAACTCTTTTCTTTGATTCTTATCATCAAATTTGTCAGCATATTTACCAAAGCAGCCTTCCCATAAAGAGGTTTATAATCAGTAGGAATATTAAAACTTTTGCCTTGATAAATATAAAAATTAATTAGATAATCAGATGGTGTAGTCAAGCATCAAGCCTTAAATCCAAATCTGACAGGTTTTCCACTGATGAATTGTTTGGAGCCATGCCCGCCGAAATATTCGATCATACTCTCACCGTAAGATAAGTTTCATATTTCAAAAGATGAGGTTAAGACACTCCCCTCCCCCCAGCAGTTGGAACTCTGAACAAATCTTGGTTACGGAATCTTTATGTTACGCCATCTCTTGAAAATTGCCACTTTTTAAATAGGAATTTTTTTTTATTTTAAACACCTTATCAGCAGATTTACTGCTGAAACTTACAACATCGAAAACCTACTTCCTGATGTGAGCAGATAAATTCAGGAAACGAATTTCCTGCTAATATGCAAAATTAGCAAATCAAACTCGAGAAAGGTTCATTAAAAAAACGAAAATTTTAAAATTAAGAATAAATAAAATTATTAGCTATATTACTTATGGAACCAATTAAAGTTCACCTAAGAGAGACGAAAATGTTGATAAGCAGTTTTACATTTTACAGGGCACAAAATATATATAAGTACATCAATAAAGAATACAAATAGTTAAACAAAGGTACAAAGTTAATTTAAGAAAACTAATTGGCAGAAAATCTAAGTTTCTTTACTAGAATTTTAATTGTTTCATCAAAATGTGTCAGTTCTTTTTATTATTTATTTTACATGAAAGCCTGGTGCAAGTGACACCACAAATATTTTGACATTTCAGTCATAAAAGAAATAAACCAAATGCATCCCACAAAATACTCTGTAATTAAATAAAATACCAAATTTAACTCAAAAGCATTTGAAAAACTTACCAACTTAAGACACCAAGATAGGCTAGCAAATTTGGGGGTTAATATAATTTAAAAATGGCATGATAAATAAAACTGATGAGTGAAAGTTGGCCTTTTTCATTCCTTAAAGTGTCTTATTTCTTTTACGTGTTATTAATAGCTTCATATCTGGTAATAGTTTCATAACAAATTACTACTACAGGAGAGCTCCTAACTGTTTCACACAAGTGAGCAGGTTTTGGATGTATTGGGAGGATGTTGGATCTTAATTTCCTGTATCAAATATCCCATTTCTAACTATTTATCATCCCAATGGTGACCTTTATATTTGTGTGTCACTTTTATTCTGTTTATGAGTAAGGAAAATATACAATCTCTTGTAAAACCAAATACAACTGAGAAGACCAGCATAAATATTTAATTTTATCTTTCCATTTGAAGATTCTAAAAAAGGAATTCAGGGATAAAAGCTCATCTACACATATTGGGGTTATAATAGCACACGACTACAGGTAATACTAGAACTAGAATCAAAATATGTCTTAAGTAACAAAAATTCGGATTAGGTGAGTTACATGTGTTAATTAAACAAAATTTCTTTAGACATTTATTTGTTAGTTTTCTCATAGTAACATATAAAATAATATAATCTATTTAGGTAAGAAGTAACATAGAATCTCTTAAGCATAATGACCAACAACTGGTTGTATTTGAGTTATTATAAAAAAATGTATCATTTTCATGGACTTTCATTGGATGTGTCACAAGAAGTTGTGATTTAAACATTTTCAGTTTGGGTGAGTGGAAGTAACAGTGCATATATGATTTTCTCCTTTTGCTCTCCACACCCCCCCCCCCTATGAATGTAGGAACTCTCACAAATATAGCTACCATGATGGTTGAAGGTCTAGCAATAAATATGAGAAGTGAACGTGAACATAAGACATCACAAGTATAAATAATTTATTCGTTTTATCTCTTTTCAATCATTTACTTTTGTTTGTATTGTAATTAGTTGTGCTTGTAGATAAATGAATAATTTATTCACCTGTCATTGTTAATAAATAATAAGATATTATGCCCAAATCATATTGGTTTTTAAAACAATGAAATAACACACTGAGTTATATGTAGGTCCCCTATTGTTAGATAGCACGAATTGCATCAGCAAGGTTATTGGCTGCAAATCTTGGTGATGTTTGGCAAGTGATTGATCAGTCTTGTGTCTGGCTGGTTATTATTGTATGCTGTCACCTTTAATTTACCATTTCAATCTCTATCGATAACAGCATAATAATGCACTGCTCATTCTTAAACTCGTCTCTTTTATGTTGTACAAGTATTCAAAATGAATCATTATCAGTTATTAAAACTTAAATTGAGTATAAAAGAAATAAAATGTATTTCTTAAATTAATTGTGAATTATTTAAATGCATATCTTGCTTAGTTTAGGTTTAAATAAAAACACTTATGGATGGTCAAATATAATTTCGTAGTTGGGTTATTCTTGTCAGGCACTGCAATTTTAGAATTTAAATATGGAAGATATTTTGAATTTAATTCAATATTGAACTATTTTATATAAATCTCCAATTTTAAATTCTATTATTTTTTTAAATAAAGTCTCAACCTTTTTTTGGTATGCTGAACGTGAAGGTGAAGTCCAAACAAAAAGTTTGTCTCTTCACCTGGTATTTCACCCAACATCATATTTTTATGCCACTTACAAAACCTCAGGACTACATAAATTTATTTATTATAGTGTATTTAAGGCAGTGATGTGTCAAAAGGACAGATACCTTTAAATTCCAACAATGAAAAATTATTTACCTCCTGACTGTAATTTATTGTTAATTCAGTTTTGTGAATTATATGATAATATTTCTCCTCAACATCAGGAAATTAAAGAATAGTGTGGATTAAGCCTTGTTTACACCATTGTTTTTATTCCTATCTATGATTTGTCAATATTGTTTCTGTTATTTTGTGTAACCCTTAGTCTCAGTTTTGATCCTTGTTGGCCCTTTCAGCTCGTCCGATGAGGAAGACATTTTGCTCCTAGACCCGGAAGACCTGAGGAACTTAGCTCTCAATAGGCGTTCACTCACTTCTCGGCTGCTCTCTATCCCAACCAGGTATTGCTGGCATGTGGGCACTTCTCGTTGCTCCGACCCCTGTAGTTAGGAAGCTTCTTCTCCGGACATTTACCATATACAGTATAGTATCATTCTCAACCCAAACCAAGCTTTAAATAAATAGTGCACTTTCTTAAAAATTTGGAAAATATGTAATTTTTATATTAAATCATGAAAACTGTAAATATTTTCTTGTAAGTTAATTTAATTTTAAATTACACTGCTGGACTTTATAGTATTGAGACTACAAATACCTCAAGTTTTATGGTAATTTATTTATTTTTATAAATAAGTACACATTATAAAAGCAATAAAGATTGTAAGGTTGAGAAATGTTACTAACTGAATATTGCTCATCTGCCTTATGGTAATGTTTTAGAGAAACATTTGTCAGAATGTATTAACTCTGTCCCTGCCTCTTGTTGCCAGGTTTGGGCCAACTGTTTGTAGACTTGTGTAACCTTCTCCAATAACTCCCTGGTATTGGCTCTGTAAATATTCTTCTTCATACTTAACACCATTGTCATTTCCTATACAGGTGGCAGTTTTCTGGAGTGGCCGTTTTCCTGTGTCCTTCAGTGTCAAGGAATAATAAAAAGTACTGCATTGTTGCTTGTTGTCTGTTTAAAAACATTTTTCTCCAGGACACTAATAAAATGTTCTGTGGTTTTTTCTGGAACAAATTGTATTTTCCCAAGTGACCTTGCTTCAACATGTCAAAGATGATTTGCTAGTTCATACATTAACACGTAAAAACTTCAAGGATTTGAAATGTTGTAATATTAGGAATGACGTTTTGGAAACTTCAAATGTAAAAATTTATTTTTCATTGTTTGTGATTTTTTTAAATTGAAAATGGGTTTTCCTTAAAACATGTATGTCTACATGTGTAAGTGTATGTGTGTGAAATTATTATTCCCATTAGAAGCTAAACAACTTTGATTAAATTAAAAATTTCATAAAATGACTATTTTTCATTAGATGAAAAAATAAAATGTGCAAATTTTAGATCTACTGAAATTTTTAAAAGGTCAGTATTAAGAAATATTTTAGTCAAAATGCAAAGCATTGTCAACATACCATCCGAAATTTTTTTAAATTAATAGGTGTGCTCTTATGGATACTGATATAGACACATTTTATTGTTTTCTTATAAATAAATCGTAATTTATATTTTGCACTGTCCTTAAACATTGGTTTACTGGACATAGTCAACTTAAAGGCCAGTTGCAATCAACATTCTAATTTACATAATATTTTGTTGCATAAATAAAATGTATAAAAGCGGTTTTATAATAAATAAAATGACAGTATGAACCTTATAAATCATATAGCGTTTAAAACAATTATTAATTACAATACAAAAATATTCAACACATTTGATAAAAAAAATAACAGAATTGCTTAACACTTATAAAAACTATTCAACAACAGTGATTATTTCTTAGTGCTTTTTTGCCATTTAAAAGCTTTTTGTACTGCTACTGTGTTGACTTCCAAATGTTTCCCATAGGATAGGAGTGGATAAATCAATATTTTTTTTTACATAAATAATAAACAACTTTACTACTGACAACATTATGTTTACTATTGTGTAATATGACAACGCCATCTCAATGATTATTTTATATTATATTTTATTTTATTTTATATACCTAAGAATTTTACAAGTATGTTGATTCATTACTTGATTCAAAACAAATATTATTTTTTTAGTTGTCACTAAACTATATCAGAATTGTCCATCCCTGATGAACTTAAAGTGCAAAAAGTTTTGATAAATTTACAATTAAAAAGTTGTACAACAGATTCTAGAAGAACTCTGACTATAATAAGCTGAAAATCATACTTCCAATTGCTTGTCAACTAATTGTTTCCAAGTATAATGAAAGTTGTTTGTCATTCCTAGTCCCATTAAAAAAATATTTCCTATAAAAAAAAAAAAAAAAAAAAAAAAAAAAAAAAAAAAAAAAACGCAATGAAAAGCAAATTAACAATACAGATAACATCAATTCATTTTTAAAATTCATCAGAATAATATTAAAAATATTATCAGCTATTTTTGTTGTACTGTTGTTGGCACAAAACCAAACCGTCTCTCATAAGTAAACCATTTTGGTTTAATGTACTATTTAAAATACAGATAGTACATGATCCTAAAATTGTACTAAAAAATGTGTATCGGAGATTATATGGGTGTAACCAGATTCAAATAATAATGACTTGATTTTATTATGAATTGCAATAACTTTTTATTAACTTTAATAAGAGTAAACAACTTGTTATAATTCTCTAACTTCCTTTCAACTCGTAGCTAGTACAATTGTAATATGTATTTATGTTACACTTTTAACCACAGATTAATATTAAAAAATAATAGCAATGAATATGTTTTCTGCATGTTCACAATGAATCACACTATAAGTAACAAGATCTCATTTTCTAACAAATATGTTTTTGGCTGATGTAATCAAAGAGTGAATGTAATTGGGCTCTTTGTGTGAGCTGTCATCACTCAAGTAACCTTAAATCATACGCTATCTGTATTTTATGAATTCTGATATTTCTTCACTATTCAGTAACATTGTTATGTTTAATTTATTTTCCTTGTCTTTTTAATAACATTAAATATAACTTTCTTGAACACACATGTTATGTTTCGTAAAGTTACAATTTTAATATTTGTACTATAAATTACAATCAAGTGTTTACTCGCACAGTAACATATACTTTGGTTGTGATTGTGAAGAAACAATTAAGATTGTATGAAAACTGCCATTTTAACTGGGGCTAAGAAAACGCTTACAAGTTTCACTCGTTTGCTAATATTTTCACTATTTTACTATAATTAATTTTCATTTTAACCTTGAAATTGATAGGTTTTAAGTCACCACAGAACAATACAGTAATTGGAATGTTTTGTTTTTATATTTATATTTTATAAAAAATTTTAATTAGGAATGACATATAATGACAATTTTTAATCAATATAACTATAAATATGTAATTCTATTTAAAAAAATGTATATTCCTATTCATTTTTTGCTTGGAAAATCGTTTATTTTTAGTAAAAAAGAATATTTTCTTCTTTTACTTTTATATTTTTACATACTGTTACTTTTCACAGTAACATCGTATATACGACAATTCTTCATAACAGACAATTTGTATATATATATATATTCATCCAATGCTCAAGAAGAGTTACGTTTTGTTTGTCATTTCAGGTGGTTAGCATTGCTGGCTATTGCAGTTTCTTTTTTTCATGTTTCAATACCAACCAAAACTTGTAGAATATAGTAACAAACCCTTTAATGACCAGCTGTGCCAGACATTCCACCTCAGAGGAAAATGCAAATTACTAAATATGTATGAGCTGACTCGGAATATTTTCACTATTTTACTATAATTAATTTTCATTTTAACCCTGAAATTGATAGGTTTTAAGTCACCACAGAACAATACAGTAATTGGAATGTTTTGTTTTTATATTTATATTTTATAAAAAATTTTAATTAGGAATGACATATAATGACAATTTTTAATCAATATAACTATAAATATGTAATTCTATTTAAAAAAATGTATATTCCTATTCATTTTTTGCTTGGAAAATCGTTTATTTTTAGTAAAAAAGAATATTTTCTTCTTTTACTTTTATATTTTTACATACTGTTACTTTTCACAGTAACATCGTATATACGACAATTCTTCATAACAGACAATTTGTATATATATATATATTCATCCAATGCTCAAGAAGAGTTAAGTTTTGTTTGTCATTTCAGGTGGTTAGCATTGCTGGCTATTGCAGTTTCTTTTTTTCATGTTTCAACACCAACCAAAACTTGTAGAATATAGTAACAAACCCTTTAATGACCAGCTGTGCCAGACATTCCACCTCAGAGGAAAATGCAAATTACTAAATATGTATGAGCTGACTCGGAAACTATGATGACCAGCAGGGCTAGCCACCTGATCTGAGAAGACAATGTAAACAAAACCCTCTCTGAGCCACTGAAGAAATGGCTGTGGCTAGCAGTGGTGGCCATCCTAATGCAAAGGCTTACGCTATAATTAAACAACCAAACCACAATAACAGCAGAATAACACTGTCCAGCTACTGTTAGCTTAGAATAGGAACAATGAAACACAGTGAACTGTGAGGCACTTGTATATTTGTCAGCCAGAACTACATCAACAACACAATATTTATATATATAATAAATGAGGTAAAGACTCTGTTTATGTTTATACATCACAGAAATATGACGACTGATTTAAAAAAATTTAAAGTTCAACTAAGCAAAATATATTTGTAAAAGAAATACATTTATTTAAGAGTTAGAATTCATTGCTATGTTTAAACAAACTTTCCTGTTATAAGATTCACTTTTAAACTATTCAAAGAAATCAATTTTATAGTTTTTAATTTAACCATTCCAATGCCTCGTCTAGTACTAATAAACTTCTACAGAGGTTTGCAGACTATTGCCAAACTTAAGTTTAGTTACAGTCACTAATCAACAACAAAAAATAAACCTAATCAATAAAACTATAGAACGAGACTGGTGATGTGATGGTGAACTAGTGTGTACATGTAATGGTGCTGGCTGGATCTTTAGTGTTTTAAAATAAAAAATCCTAAATGGTGTTTTTAAGTTTAATACACACTGAAGAATTAAGTTATTCTAAACATACGAAGTATTGAAACTTAGGGTTTCATAGGATACTTTAATCATTTCTTTTATTTAAGTAGAGATGTAACCTAAATACAAAACTGTACTCAAATGTTAAAACAGTGAACATTTTAATAAAAAAAACTTTTTCTGTGATAAAAGCACCTTGCTTTTTTATTCTCATACCATTTTAAAATAAACTGTTATAGTGAAAATAACTAATCTGTAAGGGGACGTTGGTTTGTTTTACCAGGATGTATTGAATCACTGTGATTATTTCAATATTTTAATATTTGCACTACAGTAGAGAGTCAAAAATCCAAAATAATTGGGACTTGGAGGATTTGGATTTTAGAACATAAGCTAAAAATTTCTAGTTAAATTGAAAATTGTAGGATAAATCATAATAAACACTATGTATGTACATACGAGTACATATTGTACTGTGATTTATTTGTATCTTTAAATAAAAAAAATTGCACTCATACACGAAAACATTTCACTTCATATTTACAAATGATGTATGCACAGGAGTTATCCAGATGAACAAAAAACAAAGTAAAAGAAAAAAATTGTGTTATATATATTTAAAAGTAACTCTAAAATTTTGTTCAACATAGTCGCCATACAAATTTAGACACTTATTATAGCGGTGAAGTAGTTTTGAAATTCCTGTGTAATAAAATTCTATCGCTAGAGAGTTCAACTAGGTAGTCACATCTCCTTGGTTTTCGGGAGGCGTATGTGTGTTCTGAATAAAAATGGCTGTGATAGTCCCACTCCTAGCAGCTACAGTGTAAAACGTAATCTACTTTCTGAATAGCCCTGTATACCCAAGAAATAAACACAACTGTAAGAAATCAATCAAATATTTTATTTGAAAAACTTATTGATTTTGGGTTATTTGAGTTTTAAAACTTGTTTTCTGCTGGCCAAATCCTTCATTCGTTTGAGTAGCAGTAGCTGAGTTTGACTGCATTTTGACTGTTCAGGCTGTGCTTTGTATCAAAGTCTCTAATGACATAAAAGTTTCAAAAAGTAGCAGCGATTTCTGCTACCCCATCTTCTTCATTGTCAATGCTTTCTTGATTTTCTGGCTTTTGCATTGAAATTGCGATGTCATTATCATCCAGGATTTCATAGTCTGTGTAATTTTTATCAAGATCCAACTATTCCACAGCATTAGTTTCGTTGTCTTCTTAAAAGCCTGTAATCGACTGACAACATGACCACCTCTCTAACACTCTCATGTATGTCAAACTGATTTTCATTGATATCATCATCCGATTGATTACTTTCTGGCCAAAGTTTATTCCCCACTCATTAAATTTTCTATCCTGGAGCGTTTTCATGCTCTGTATGTTGCTGATAGATGAGTCACATTTTTATTACACCTTGTTCTTTTTGCTTTTTCTAATAATTAAGAATGTATAAATCTCTAAAAATTCATATGCTTGCTGTTTATGTGTGAAAACTTAATTATCATTTTGAATAAAGTTTTCTCATTTAAATTTCAGAAAACATGTTACATTATAATTTTAGAACTGGTCTGAATAAAGTTGGTCTGTCAAGCCAACAAATACTCTGGTTGCATCACTAGACAATACCTGAACTACTAAATGCTTCAATAATATTTTATTATTACATTGGTGTGCATTTTTGTCACACTCATGTTTTAAGATGAGTTTGGACCATACAAAACAAATGTATTTAGATTACAAAGAACAGCAATAGCAATATTTTATGACTATGCAATGTTATTTATAGACATTGTTGATATTGGGTTTGACCTGGCACTGTGTATTATCTGGCGCTGACGAGATAGGCTTTGATCTATAACATTAAACCATGTGCCAAAAATACAACTTGCTATTTTTTTGTTGAATTGAGCACACAAATCATATGTATTAATTTCAAGACTACCTCTCTTATTACATGAATATTCTTTAATAGTTTGTTTTTATATTTGGAAAGAATTGTTATTTTTTAAAAGCCACATACAGCTTTGCTAAAAAGTAAGAAAAGTACAGTTACCACAATACTTTATTTGGTATTCTGCTACAGACCTTTTGGTGTATGTAATTAATAAAAAAATGTATCAAATCATTTATGAGGAGGCATAATAATTCTTGTTATATTATATACATGACATAAAAAACTTGTTTGATTAGATCAGATTCTTCATTTGAATTAACCATATCTATCGAGTTCTCAATGGTGCTATAACACCCTACTGCCAAGTTTATTTCATTATCCATGTAAAATAATTATTGATGTTTTTTGGAGAAATTTTCTCACAATGAACACATGAAAACATATTCGAAATAGGAGATACAAAATGGGCACCTGTTTAAGCATGGATAATAAAATGTGATGGCGGAAAAGGGGGTAGGAAGGGTGTGAAAAGGCCATTGGCTACTACAACAAAAAATATGTATATTTTTACCTAACCTTGTAACTTGATGTATGATAACAATGTTATCAATGTTATCACCCAGCAGGGATCACTTCTGGCTGGTTTATACCTACCAGTTGAACCCACCACTGGGCACAGCAAAAACCGATGTGCCACTTCAATCTGGGCAACCTTATGGATGTCCAGTAGCGGCACATCACTAACCGCAAATGTTGAGATTCTGGGATTCATGGGCAATTCGATAGGTCTAGCCTACTGTGGAGGATGGCTGTTGGAGTTGGTGGGGTTTGTTCCCTTACCTCAGAGGCTCTTGTTAACCTCAACAAGGGTGTGCCACCCCCTGCCTACTTTGACTGGAGAGGCTGGTTCACAGCTGGCCTCCCTTCTTCCGGGATGACTTTGAGATGTAGTGCCCTAATTCTTCCTCATGGATCTCGATAGGAGGCGGCCCCTACTCCCTAACCTTACCCATCCTGAATATCCTATCACTCCGGAAGCAGCGCAAAGGTCCTTACAGGACTAAGTGCAATTTATAAGCTTCTTGTCCTAAGAGAACAAAAAAAAAAATGATAACAATAGACGAGAAATTTCCTAATTATTAAACATGCATAATGTACACCATTTACAACAAAATTTACTCTTTTTTTGTTTTTTCAGTGAATCAATAGACTACTCCATAGTCGGCACACATGTAGCATGTTAATCACCCACTATAATCAATTTCAGCGTTATCCTCATTTACCAAACTTGCATCAGAATCTCCTGAACCCTTAGTTGATGAATTTGGTCCTCATCCTGATCATAACCATCCTCAGAAAAATTACTCTTACTAAAAGTCTTTTTACGATTTTACGTATCCAGACAAATCCAAAAAATTATAAACTGACTATCCTAGAGGACAGTCTCTCATTATTGTTAATTTTCCAGATGGCTTTTGATTTATTTTCGGATCTAGTGATGAAAAGTACATTTGCATGTTGTCTTAAGAGTCTTCAGCTTCAGATCGTAACCCTTTTTTGTGTGATGAGCACTTTGTCTGTCTTCTTCTCTTCCAGTTCATTGGAAAACCTCTTGAGCCTCAATTAAATCCTTCTGAGCTCATTAGCTTCTGGATGGTAAGTGACTTGAAACTTGGTCTTGTTTGTTTCATTTCAAGATGTGTTTAGAGGACAGTCAATGTCCAGTGCAACTGTGAAAATTATATATTTTATATGGGCGTAGTGTATATTTAAAGAACATTCATACCCAGAATTGGAATTGATCAACACATTTGACTGTAATCATGTTATAGATATACAGACAAAATTCTAATGATGAAAGTGAAATTATACCTCATATTGGTAAGTAATAAATTGGTTTTGAAATTTACTTTTTTACTCTTAAATGAAACCGGTTTTTAATGAAAATGCCACTTTAAAGAATTTACAATAACCTTTGAAGAAGTTTTTTTATGAAAACACATTGGGTTACATCATCTAAATCGTGTAACCGTTATGGTTTCTATAAAGTAAATTTTCATGCACTTAATGATTGATTGGATTCTTCTAACAAAGTTTTGAATTTCTTTTTTTACCATTTCCTGTTTTGATAAATTCTTATTTAATTGACAGTTCTAGGATGTGATAGCTTACTTTTTTACAATGATACAGAGATGACATCGACAGCTCAATGAGAGTGTTTTTACTGTGAAGTGGTGCCATGATTCATGAAGAGCTAATAGTGTACACTTACATCACGTACTGTGTATTGACCTGGCATGTGTTGGCTGCAGAACATTAAGATAAAGTTATAACAATTCTTATAATGAACAATCACCACTATGACTATGTGTTTTTATTCTCAAACCGTACACTTGTAAAAGATAAGATTGTGTGACTAAGAAGTGTAACCAGTGTTCAGATCTAGGTAACATAGCAAGTTTGTGCAGTCTAAAAGTAAAGTACTAGGAAAGGGTTAAGTATGTCACATGTACAGACAGACTGAAGTGGAATGGAAAGCCCATCCCAATATTTGACACTTGTAAGGATTCAAAGCAAGATTCCCTGTCTGTCTGTTTGTTTGTTGTACAGCTGCTGTGCCAGAGTGAATCAATGCAATTCATTTCCCTTGTTTATTTTTCATCTTCAGTGTTTGCTGAGATATATTTCTATATCTGTCCCAACATTTCCCTCAGAAATCTCCACACAAAAAAGCTTACATTCAAAAATAAATCTATTATACAGATAATCAATATATAGTTATTATATGTTCTTAAAAATATTAAAATATGTTTGACTTAATTTCCACTTCAACCAACCAATTTGGACACACTATTATGTATTATTTTAATTACAATCTGATTTCTAACTACTGCCCTACTAATGTTTTTGTGATCTACATATTACATACAGTGTTCTTTCGTACATTAGACAGACGTAGTTAATGTTTTGTAGTAGTCAGTGGTTTAGCTATCAATAAATTACACTTATTTTAAAATACAAATCTCACACACAGAAATTACTTCCCGGTTTTATAAATAGCGCATAAAACCTTGAAATTACAATTTTGTTTACAAAAGTTGTAGCAAATATTACTTCAGTTACATTCTTGTAAAATTATTGATTACATTTCAAAACAAATAGTACACTTGGTTGTTGCTTGAATTTCAACAGTTTCTCTGTGTATATTTTTGTCCCTGCCTCTCATATTATGTAACCCTCTCCTTTTATGTTCTTTATTGTCCTACTTAATGTTTATTGCTCTTTTTGATTCATATTCATGATTTAGGATTAAACCCAAAAAAATATGTTTCCCTATTGTACCTATTAAATTATGTTAATCAATTTGTTATAATGTTATATTAGCAAGCACACCGTTTCAACCCATTTTTTACCTTGTTTTCTCAAGTTTCATATTCTTTTCTAGTTCTACTACTAATTATTGGGAGTTTGGTTGAAGTTGATAATAAACAAATTCTCATATAAAATCCACTATACCTCATTTGCAATTTTTTCACTATTGAAAATATTCTTTATTTCTTATTGTTTATATTTCTGAGATGTTATCTGATTGCTTGATGAATATAACAACCATGGTATATGTGAGTTGCTTGGTAACCTCACTGGTGCAATTTTGTTCCATTGTGTTTTACCATCAGCTGGCTGTTGCTGTTATTATTGCCTCCAGTAGTTAGCAGCTGATGTGTCGACATAGAAATGTTTTAAGTAAGTTATACATAACCAAGTGGCTGAGTTGCACAACTTCCTTTTCCTCCCACCACTCACTTAAAGACTGACTCATATGGTTAACAGTTATTATCAGTCTGCTTTATCTCCTTTATTTTTTGACTTTAAGTCAAGGGTTTTCATGTTGTGGTTATCAATGTTATTGACAATCTCGGGTTTTTCAACCAAGCTTCCATCAATGTGTTTAGTTTTTCTCAGCTTAATAATATTCTAAAATATATTCAATGATAATGAAATATTAATAATGTAGATCTTGTATTAATATAACTAAATTGGAAGTAATTTGTTATCTATTTTAGTAGTAAAACTAAATTAAAATAGTTAATTTTGTACTAAAAACAGTATTATAATGTTTTTAAGGTCTGTAATGCTAAACTTCTGAGCGTGCGAAACCATCATATCTAAAATGTGAATTTTTAAAAATTAATTTGTTATTACATTCAGTAAATGGAAATGATAATGGTTTTCTTACATTTCGTACAAGTGCGTCATAACAATTTGAACTCCATGGCACCCAACAGTATAGATATAGACCAATGACTGTGTAAACTGAAAAGGCCATTTCTAATTTTCCTATATTTTTAGTCCTATTATGAATTAACTTATCTTAGTTTATTAGTTTTGATGAGAGATTAGGCAGGAAAATCAGCCAAATGATTTCAAGATGGTAGGAACAACATAACGCATTGTGAGATCGGTTGGTTCTGGCATAAAATTGTAGTTAAATTATTATTTAGTACTATTATAACAAAAATTTACTTCCCAACGCCCACTTTGATTCTCTTACTTCCAGATAATACGTCTTAGAGTTCTTGCTTTTTATTTCTTTTGGCTGTTTCCATTTTAGACTAACTTCCTCTTGGTCTAGGCTGTGCTACTACTATGACTGTATTTTTAGCTGCATGGGCAGGTTATGGAGTGTTTTCTTTGTGCTCTCTTGTTTCAAGAAATAGGCTTTAAATTTCAACAATAATTAGTTGCTAAACATTTCTGTAACAAATGCTCAACTGAGCAAGACATTGGAATTCAAAACAAAAGTGTTCTAGATTTATTATAATATATTATTATTAGAAGTGTTCTTAATGTCACCAGAAAATTATATTTTATTGTCTCCAACAATTGTAATCACTGCTATGTATGCCAAGTCACTGCTTTTCCAATTGTGTGCTTTCTCTTTCTATTTGATTTACAAAATTCAAATATAAGACAGTAATATGTAGATGAGTTGTGTTACTATATTGGTAGCAGCATTCTCGTCCATATTATGACATAATAATGTGTAAAAATATTTAGATAGGAGTCTCAGCCTCAGATGGCAGTGCCTCAGATAGTACAGTGGAGGAACCTTTGCAAGACCATATTCTTGTATCATTCCTTCCCATGATGGGTGTGACCACACCTCAGTGAATATATACATATTAAAATAAAATAAAATCATTAATAAAGTTTACTTGAAACAAGGTGTGTATTTTTAAATTCCTGCATTTAAACAAAATTATTACCAATATGAATGATTTCTGATCAGCCTTTAATTTTTTCTAATTTTCGTCAAATTTGGCATACAATCTTTCCTCTTTTAAATAATATTAACCCTACATCGGGTGCTAAACAGAGTTTTCCTCCGTGTATTTTTTTATTATTAAAAATAGTACTACTTTTCTGATGTTGTGTACTTCAAGAGCATCTTTCGGGGAAGCGAAACAATAGCCTCCCGCTTATCTTTGTCAAAATCTGTCAGTATGAGGTCTACTTCCGTGCGAGACTGGACGATTCCTCTGTGAGCGCCCGATGTTGTGTTTGTAGTGCTTGGACGAAATCTTCGTGAGCACCTTATAGTGTTTAGTTTTTATGGAGTAATAATCCGTGTGCGCCTAAATGTGTGACCTGTGATGGTTTCATTTTAAGTTTTACAATATATTTTATTTGAATTTTGTGAAATGGAGAATGAAGACGAGAGACTTGTCAGTACAGTACCCGTGTGCTAGGGAACATTTCAGTACTGTTTATGGAGAGTGAACATTGTCGTTATAAGAACCAGAAGGAAAATGTTTTTAAACTTTGTATAGTGTTTAAAAAATTTTTTAGTAAAGAATACATTTTTATTTTAGAGTAATAATTGACATTACAATTGTATAATATCTCAAGAATTGAAGTAAGTTGTTTTTGAAAGAAGTTAAAAACTAAGTTAATTTCCATATATTATTACAGTAAGTTAAACATTTTTACAATTAATTGCATTATTCCTTAACCCATTCAAGACATTGGACGGGCAGTTTCCGTCCTTCACTTCGCGCGGCCCAACGGCTAAAGACGGGCCGCGCCCGTCCGCTAGACACTACATCGACGTAGTTGAATATATTGCCGATAGATCGCAGAGGCATTCACATTTGCTGCATATTTTGTTCTCAATATTCTAGTCTATGTTTTTATTCTTTTTCGTTGCTGAAAATCATCTGATATTGCCTCAAATCATCTTGGCAAAACAGCTTTCTTTCGTTTGTAAACAGTCAAGATGGCGTCTCGCGACCGGAATGATGTGTTCGTAAATTCAGATGATTTTGCGACTTACGTTGTTAATGTTTTAGATGAAGTGGTGATGAGGAATGTGACAGCGAACAAGATGACATGATACATGAAAATAATTAAATGTCTGATGGTACAAACGTTGACAGCAGTGATAATGAAAGTGACGATAACCCACCGGCTAGGCCTTGTGATTTTGCGTGAAGTGTTGGACCAAATACTGTTAGTACAATGCGTTTTACCGGCAATGATGGAATAAATCCTATCATTTCGAGGTAGTTAAGAGAAAACTGCACTGAATCAGATGTGTTTAATCACTTCTGTGACGAAACTTGTTGGGCTCAGGTAACCCTTTGGTAGGCTTCCCGCTTGTGGAGAATCACCACTGCGCCTTCAAGGAAAGTTTTGGGGGCATTTTATTGAAAAGATACCTCCAACCACCAAAGCCAAGCCCTCAAGAAAATGTAAAGTTTGTGCCTCACAGGGGAAAAGAAGTGAAACAGTCTACCAATGTAAAAAGTGTCATGTTCCACTTCATCTGGGAACATGTTTTAAGGTGTTTCACACCCGAACCAAATTCTAAAGATGTATATTAAAAATTTGTAAATGGTGTAAATATATTTATATAAAAAAACTAACATTTTGTGTTCATACAATAACAAGGAATAACTAGAGTAAATGTATAATATTCATAGCATGTTATACATTAAGTGTTATGCAATGTGCACCTGTTCTTACACGAAAGCATGGAAAATATCCAGTTCTGTAGTCCAAAAATTATAGTAATTTATTCAGTCACGAATGGGTTAAAATAAATCATTTTGTTATTATACAATAACATTTTTTTAAATTTTGAATTTCTTATTTGGAAAACTCATTACATAAGAGAGTAATTTTTACTTAATTTCTAAAAATGAATATATTACATTGTAATTAAATCAGTATGAATATTTAAACAAATAAAAACCGTTTAAACGACTATGATATCCATTATTCGCTAACCTGGAGGAAACCTCCGTGAGCGCCTGATGGAGGGTTAAACAACTTAAGTTTTCAGAATTGGAAATCCATTGTTACATAGAATTACGTAATGTGGTAGGTAAGATCTCCACTAAACAGGTGACTCACCAATAATTTAAAATATTCTTGTATTAAAAATAAAATAATTTACAATCATAATTGGTCAGATGAATAGTAATAATGAGTAAATACAATGCCTTGATATGTATGTATATAAAACGCTACAGAATCTAACAGTGGCAACTCCAAGCAGCTGGTCTGGGACTATAAACATGTCTATAGTGAAGAGGGCAGAGCCCTAGGATTATATAAATGTTCAACAATGCTGTTCAGACAGATTTTTTGTGAAGAAACCGGTTTGGTCATTACAAAGGCAAGGCATGAATTGAAACTATATCTAGTACCTAGTAGGGTTAATTTAATTATCACTTCAAGACGCAACATGCCCAAGTTTGTATTTGAAATGGATTATTATTGAATAATAAGGCATAGCCTCGATATTAAGATCTACTGTATTTTTCTTAACAATTTTCATTAATATCCAAATAACAAATTAAGGGCAACGAAGATCTAGCAGTTCTACATGAAGTCTGTATCATAGAGATTCCAGTACAGTATTGCTTAAATTAGTTGGCTACTGGAATCCATTCTTCTCTTAGTACCCTACACCATCCAGATTTGTACAAGACTACATGTGATTGAGGTGACACTCTACCTTCAATATCCAACTAGCAGATTTATAGTCAGTCTCAGTCAAATTTAGAAACAAGCCATAGCTAGGGTCAGACCATAAATATAGACATATTGTGGAGTGCTGCCTACTGAAGCAAACATATTGTGAATTATTTATAAATTGAATCATCAGAAATATGTTGTACAGCTAGTACATGCCCCTGAGAGGAAACAACAGTTAGATTCAACAGTTACATTAATTAAATAGATGTACAACTATAATGCAGTTAGTGCCAAATTAGAGCAATATAAGTGTAATAGCAAAACTGGTACAGACCAGATTATGGATCATTCCTTGTCAGCATGTCTGATATGGACTGAAGAAATGTGTCACCACATACAATTGGTTCATTTCAATTTAGTTGTGTTAGCTCAGTAAAGTTGTGGAAATGTAAATATACATGTTGAAAATAATTTTTATTGTATTTGATCTTCGCTTACAAGATTCACACTGGAAAGTAGATGGCAAGGATTATTAAGTCACTTTACACACTAATAATTAGTAATTTATGTTTCTAATACATAGTTAACACCAGCTCAAGTTCGTAAAATGAGAGCATTGAGATTTTATCCATACTACTTTGTTGTTGTTCGTACAGTTAAAAGAGTAATGTTTAATCACAATTAAGGATCACCAACTTTGTGACACCATCGCATAATCTGTACTGTAATAAATTTAAATATTTTGTTGTAATAGATTTTCACATACATACATATTAGGAATTTCTCTGATGATGCAATATGTAGAATCAATATTATGAGTGGACATAGTGACTGGTAATATTGACAATATCACTGGAATATTTCATTATGTGTCACCCTGGTAATGCTTATTGTAACTTCTCTCTCGAGGTTAAACAGTGTAGTGACACATTCTGTTTTGTCATTTCATGTGTATACATAAAGTAAAAATAGGAATGTGCATCTTTTATATTCATTAATATTCTCTATGGAGTTTTAAAAGACACAGATCATGTAAACTTTCAGAATTAATTGAAAATTTTGATATTAAATTAGACATCAGAAACACCCTAAATTGTAACAAATATATTTAGCATTAAAAGCCAATGTAAAAAACCCATTGATAATTTATAGCCATTATTTTAAAAATTGTATTCACCTTATTTGTAATGGAATAAAATCAGTACTTGTAATATGTTGAATGATTTATTCAAGAAAATCTCTCTAGTTAACTTTGTAATGTGGTTAAGTATTATAGGGAAGTTATAGCATGACTGGTGGGATGCGCGTGAGGGCACAATCTAGACTAGGGGAGTGAATACGGTGCTACTACCCCTACTGAGAGTTTTCGGCTCCCGGCTCATAGTGGTGGCGGGAGCCGAATATTGTAGTGTTTGCCAACATTTCTAGACCCTTATGTTCTTACCACGGTGGTCTTTTATGATGAGCAATTTAGTATAGGAGACCTTGAGAATATTTGAACATTTTTAGACTTTTGTAGTTACGGCGACGGACTTTTATGATGGGGAATTCAATACAGGAAATCTTGGAAATATTGGGACCGGATGTACGTGATCTTAACAATGACTATGTTCTGCCGAAATTGTGTTCATAGCTCACCCTTCTTAATGAGTTTGCAGTAGAGATACCTGGTGGTAAGAAAGGGTTCTCATAAATTGGGAAGGGGTAGGAATTTATATTATTCTTGATCTCCAACGACGACAACAGTTCAGAATTGTAATTGTTACACTTTGTTAGCCATTAAAATTCAATTTATCATATACTAAACGTGTAAGCTTCAGGATTTACGATAGTAGATACAATTATACACTACAAAATTTTCAACTGACATAGCCTAGCTGCTAAATTAAAAATTAATATAAAACTGGTTAAACTAATTTGTCAATATACACAGTAGAATAAGAAAAAACTCAGTTTTATCTACCAACTTGTATCAAGTTAATTTAATGATGTATACTTAAAATAACAATAACGCCAACGATCCACACGCAATAGTTAACATAACAAAAGCCCGTTGTCGATGAAAATTATTTATTGTTCTTCGAACTACACCCAAATCAAAATTGTCCAGATCACTTTTAGTATGTTTGCGTTTTCTTACTTTGTTGGGCGTACTAAAAGAATTGCCAATTGGACTTATTTTTTTTTTCCTCCTTCAAAATTCGTCTCAGCGTACTTTCAGAAA
Organism: Homalodisca vitripennis; assembly: GCF_021130785.1. Lineage (NCBI taxonomy): Eukaryota > Metazoa > Arthropoda > Insecta > Hemiptera > Cicadellidae > Homalodisca > Homalodisca vitripennis. The sequence continues at coordinate 163,697,770 of NC_060209.1, forward strand.
TTCTAGTTGCCTCTACGACACGCTGTTGAACTTTCTTCAAATTTATAAGTGTGTTGGTTTCTGCTTCCCGTTTCATAAAATGGTAAACATTTGCAATCACTTCTCTTGCTTGGCCGTGTATAACATTTCTACCTCCAATTTTACTTTTTACATTACGATCCATCACAAACTCTTTACTTAAAACGTAATGAGCACAACGCAATTAATTCACAAATTGTATTACAACTCGTGAATTGGCACAAGCGAATGTTTTTTGGGCGGCATGTATAGAAGACTGGTGACAGAAGTTCACAAGGCTAAATACGGCAACAGACTGAGCCGCTCCACCCCCCACGACTTTATTTCCGTCTTTGCCTACTGCGCATCTCGAAGTCACCGGTCATGCTATAACTTCTCTACTATACCTGAGGTTTCCACTCAATTTTGCTTCATGTCTTACATAAATTTTTAACAAGAGAGAAAATGGCAAAGAGCAATAAATTTAAATTCTTTATATTATATACATTTAAAATATGTACATTCATTGCAAAATTTGTGTTAGTAAGTATTCTGTATATAAGTTTGTTGTAACCCGTTATACATGTAACCAATAAATTATTATTATTCAGTCATTACAAATTATTCGCTTAGTTCAATTACTTTCTAAAATGTTAATATATTTTTGTTTTTAGTTTAAAATAGTCTCTCACTAATTGTGGCATATAATATTAAATCTTGAGGCCTCACAAGCAGTCATAATAATGTCTTTATGGTATTTACTCACAATTTAACATTGGATCGCAATTTTCAAAGGATATTAAATTTGAAAGAACTGAAATCTACAATTACTCACCCACTCAAACATATGTTGCATACATTTACTACCACAACAGTTACACTATATCAGATCCAACATCTTTCAAAAACCTAGTGCCTCATCATGAACTATGGTATTTTTTGTACTTTCAGGGAGCCTGTTGATTTAGTGTGACACCAAACTCTTGAGGCAATAATAACAGTTTATGAACAGAGTGTGGAAGTCTAATAACCTAAATGATGGAAATTTTTGTATGGCTGTGTATATCATGTATATCTAGGCTGCACTACATTTTAGAATTTTTTGGCCATATCAATGTTTTTAGCACAAGTTACCTTGATTTTGTCACGCAATGTAACGTTTGTATTCTGACAATAAAATAATTTATTGATTGAAATTGTCCTTGGCCTGTGAACATCCCTGCCTTGAATTAAATTGCCTGCTATAGGAGCACATGTCATTAAATTAGTTCCTTTACTCTGCAATTTCCGTTTTTCACTGTTCCTGCAAGCACCTTTTAAGACCCATAATTCAAAGTACAAAATACTCATAAAACTTATAAAGCAACTAAAGAAATGTATAAAGTGGCGAGACCAACAGCATTAAACGTACATGAACAGGTTAAAATAATGTAAACAAACCTACAGCTGACACTGAATACAAACCTCTCTTGATATGCTTAATGTACAGCTGACAATGGCGTTATGACAAAAAAATCCTTTTAATAAAACCAAAATTTATGTAGAATATCCATGCCTAAGTCTCCTCAGTCTCAACCAATTTGAGTGATCAGTAGCTCAAAATAAAGCGCACATTTCACTGAGTGTTCTTAAATTAAAAATGAAATATGTGTGTTCACTAACATTGGAGAAACTGAAAAATTAATAGAAACGGTACGTTTCAGATCCCCATAAGAAATATATATGAGGAAAACATTTTTGAGTAAAACGTGAAAAATACCAAAGCTAAGTTACTTTTAATACTTGATGCCTAATCTGTATACAAATAGCTATCATTTAAAACCAAAATGAAGGAAATCGACCGGATAGAACACCCGTACTGACTGCCATTGGATTTTCATAAATTCTTTTAAATATCTAAAGTGTTATATTCCTAAACATGTTAGAGCATAAAAGTTGAAAATTCCTGAACACATATTTATTTTAAATGAGTAAGAGATATCAGAAAATATGTACCACTTACAGTAAATTGCATATTAATATATTTTGACAATGCCAGGTGCAAGAATTCTGAATTATGTTTGAGAAAGTATTTATCGTTAAACCTAAATATTTATTGAGTTTTGCTACTTTGTTTAGGTAGTTTATTATTTATAATAACAAGAGTTATTGCATAGACAGGTCAACATCATGGTGTCAAGGTGTTGTGTCACACATTTCAGAGTTATCAGCTCATATTTATTTGAAAATAAAAATGTTAAAAGAACTACTATGGATAGAATGATTTAGCTCCATAATGGCAACAGTTTTGTATAGAAATTAACTCGTCATGGTACTAATAATATGGAGTGAATGTCCAGATGCAGATTTATCAATGACAGTTTTACAAAAACTGTTCCCAGGGATATTTGTTCATTTTGGTTGTTTGGTGGTGTTATATGGCCTGCCCAATCTTTGGATCTAACTGCTTATGAGTTTTGGTTGTGGTAAAACTAAAGTATCTAAAGTATCTTAAGAAGAAACTTTTTGTTACAAACGTGACACCATTTCCAATTTAAAGAATTGCATGAGAAATTAATTTGCTACAATGTGTATATCATCTTGTAATGGCAAATTTTCAAAAAAGATGAGAAACGTGTGGATCTTTATAAGGAATACCTAAATATGTTCTTTGAATGAAAATGGCATAACCATGTACATATTTTGACTTTTTCAACATACTCTCATTAATATTTCCCATCTCCTTATTTAATTTTGAAAACAGTCAAAATTTATTTTAACATTCTTTACAATGCTGATTAATATTATTTATAAATAAAGAATCATTTGTATGGAAATATGAAGGTTATGACAACAAAGAAGAAGAGCATGCATCTACATATGTACATTGAACTAGGATTATGATGCTGTATCTAGAACAGTTTATGAAGTTATCTCAGACTAAGCTCAGATGAGCATTTGTATATATGGAAATACCTATGTCAAAATCAGAATTTGAACCTGAGTCCCTGGTAACCAGGTACAATCCAGTTCATTATTATTACTCGCAATATTTTACTGTGTAGCAAAATAACCGTGAAGAGTTCAATCGACATATAATCTGTTTTTTTTTTTTTATGTTACAGTATCCTGGTATTATTTAAGGTGATTCTGAGGATTTTGTTTGTACTGCTCAACAACATCTACTGTATTCCCACATACGCAGTGTGGATGGTTATCCTTGCACCTCTGAAGCGATACCATCCTGAGCTCTACTGGAGGATTGAGGGCACATTCTTCCATTGGCTGCTGGCCATGGTGTCTATGTGGAGCTGGTCCGCCGGTTATGACAGTAAGTACTAGCCCACTGTAGTAGTGGTAGTTACATTGTGTTGTGGTTCACAAAACAATACACAGACATATGACATTGCATTAAAAAAAAACAGTGGAGAACAAACCAACAAAAAATTACACATGTGGAGGTGGTCCGCCGGTTATGACAGTAAGTACTAACCCACTGTAGTAGTGGTAGTGACATTGTGTTGTGGTTCATAAAATGATACACTGACATGTGATGTTGCATAAAAACATTGGAGAACAAACCATTACACAGCAAGTGTCATATAAAGAGATAGGCTATGGAGTTTTATCTACCAAAATAACTTGACTTTGTGTGCAGTTGTTATTTTTTTTTAATGTGTATAATGCCAAAACCAATTTGTTACTAAATTTGTAGACCCCAAAAATGTTGGTCTCTGTGCAGATCAAAGTGTCTTATTTGCTATATAAATATTATACAAACACAAAAAGGTTTCAAATGCTGTATAGTTATGCTTTTCTAGAATTTCAGCCCAGATTTGTATTTATTTACTATTTTTCTGCTATTTATCATCTTTTAACTATGAATTATAAAAAGGTTTAAATATAACTTTATTTAGTTTTGTGAAAATTTGTCAGCAATATTTTTGTGTGTTTAGAATTACTATTAAATGATATAATTTTGAGGTGGAGTTGTTGGTATACTGAATCTAATTTTGTTTAAGACACGAAAACCCATCAAATACTGCAACAATAAATGTTAAATAAAATAATGTAATACAATTTCTCAAATTACCTTACAAATAACTACAATTTGACATTGTGAATTACTGTTATTAAGTAATGTTGTTTTTAATAGCCAAGTTAATTGTCATTTATATTTTAACAACAGTAAACCTTACTAGTGTAATAAGAGCTATGATCAATAAATTGTTTTTTTTTTTTTTTTTGTTTTTTAAGATAAAAGTACTCAAGTATAACATTAGTTTTCTTTGTAGCCATGCAGAAGAATATTATAATTTTTAAATGAATTTAACAGTTAATAGAAGAAAGATGCAAAATTAGGTCAGATGAGAACAGTAAAGGGTTTTAAGAGCTCCTTATAGGGTTATGTGCTTGGATCAACTGTTCTCAAGGTGGCTCTCGATCCCTCATCTCATCCCACTCCTCTCTATGTTTACCATCACGAGTTGGCAATCAAGCAATTTTTATTACAAAATAGTGTTAGTATCAAGATTTGTATAATTATTTTTTTCAATTAAGTTTAGTACATGGCTTTTATTCTTTTAAGTTGATTTTGAAAACGGTGGATTTTGAGGCACATTTTCAACATATTTCGTGTTATTACTGGTTATTAAAACTATGTACCTCTTCAAAATTTGTTATATTTTAACAATATTCTAAGACATGATTTGATGTTTAAAATTATTTTAGTATCTATCATACTGTAATAGTAATAGTTGATTTACTTTTACTACAAGTACTTTAAAAAAATTTCTCTTTTTCACAATTAGCTTCCTGATACTTATCTGTAATCTTGTGTAGTTGTGGAACTGAGTGACGATATATGCTGCTTTACAGTGGACAGCTGGTCATCGCTAACCACCAGTCGACCGCTAGTTCTCAATGCTTTTCTTGATTACTTTTTTCTAAACTTGTGTAGTCATTGAGCTGGCTGACGATATAAGTCATAATATGATAGACCACACAATGGTTATCGCTAACCACCAGTCGACTACTGCTGTGCCATCCATGTTGATGGAAAGTTTATTCGCAATGCTTTTCTTGATTACTTATCTCTTAATCTTGTGCAGTCGTGGAGGTGGGTGATGATATACGCCGATGTACGGAGGACCGCACGCTGGTCATTGCTAACCACCAATCGACTGCTGATGTGCCCATGTTGATGGCAACATTCAACCCCCGAGCCAATGTTCTGCCCAACATTATGTGGATCATGGATCGTGTTTTTAAATTCACAAACTTTGGCTTTGTTTCCGTCATTCATGAAGATTTCTTTATTCTCTCTGTAAGTTTTCTAATCTTCGTCTTATATATGTTCTTTCTTTATCCTTAGTAGTTGTATTTAACAGTTATAGATAGTTTTAATATGTTATTTTTAAAATTAAGTGTTATTGTATGTATATCAAAATGATTTAGAGAAGAAATGTTAACATCTTGAATGTAAAATTGAAAAATTAGTAACTTCTACTACAACTTATTTAATTTAATAAATTGGGTTTCTTAGGAAGAAATTTAAAGTGAATATAAATTGTTATAAATAATCAGTATTAACAGATAATAATATTCTTAACAGTTCATTCATTAACATTAAGACCCTATAGTCTAAGTTTTCGAAGTGAAACATTTGTGAATTTGAGACGAGTATTTATTTATAATGCAGTATTACATGTTAGCCCAGCAGCTGACCAATAGGTACTAAATTACTAAGTTACATAGCTACATGTTATTCGATTGTCTGGCGTTTATTCTGATTCCGAGTAGCCATTTATGCTGCAGAAACCAGTTAACTAGTTTCTTTTTAAACTTAGTTTTACTATCAGTACTTTTTTCATTTCCTGTGGAATGTTTAACCAATATATGAAGATTTTTGTGCCATGATTGCTCTATTACAAACTGAATTTTCCTTTTGTTGTGATCGTGAGATTCTTTATTAGTTTAATATGTTTTGTTCCTTTACAAACATTGTGGTTTATAAAATATATATTTCAGATACTGTCAGAACTCTATACGGTATGAAAAAGTATTTACATAAAACTGTAGAATTTTAGTTCAGAGATTCGTTTAATGTTGTTTACAGTTGATTAACCCAATAAAAGACTTGAATGCTTTTTAATAAAAAAGCTTTAGTAACAGTAATTGCTGATTTGTAGTTTCCAATTTTAATATTTGTCCAGTAATGAAAATACTCCAAGATAGTTTTTGTACAAGGTCATCAATCAACAGGTTCACCCCAGTTTAACTTTCATTGTTATCAAAACTATTAGGCCTAAAAATATTGTAGTAATTACCTCTTATAATCGTGTGTTATCTATAAACGTGTGTCCACAAAATGTGGTACTTAAATTGAACACATACATTTATTTTTTTAATTATTTTATATAATCTATATTTTGAACTAATTACTATTTCATTTATTAATATATAATACTACAATGACTTGCAGTTGTGTCATCAGCGTAGGCAATCAAATTTTTACTTGAGATGTTTTTAATTTCTTGTCATTGATATAATTGAGTAATAAAGGGGGACCTAGAATTGACCAATTGATCAAGGTACTCCTGTTATCAAACTATCAATATTCAATTTGAAAGCTTAATTATTGTTTTCGCAATCATGTACTTTTAGGTTATCTATATCAATGATTTCATGTACAGCATATCATTTAGTATAGTTTCTTGTGATTATCATTTTTTTTTTATAGACAGTATTTATTGGTGACAGTTGGAATTATTACAAGCAGGTTTTTGTCTCACCATCTAGAAAACTGACCATTCTAGCTTTTTGTCACTATTACAACTGTTTTTATATTTAGCTCCATTTTTTTATGAAGCAGATGAGTTTTATCAGTACATCATTTCAACATAATAGTTCACTACTTTTTAGAACGGCTCTGGTTTACATTGTTTATGTAGAACAAAACAGCACGCCACAAGTGCATATTTCTAATTTTATATAATTGACATATTTCCCGGAGTAACTCCCTGAGAAAATCCTTGTCTTCAAGGGTTAAAGACTTTCATATAAATATTGTGTATACTTCTCAACACCATTATCACTGTTTAAATTATCTTTTATTTTGTTTCAAAGTGAAGAGGTCGGCAATACTGACAAAGCATTTCTAAAAATTTTCAGAACTTGTTTGGGTTCTTTGACAACATTTGTGTTGGTTTCTTTAAGTATTGTATTCTGATGTAGATAGGAATGTTTAATTTGGGTGTTGATTGTGTTCCAAATATTATTTTTTTATTTGAACCTGACCCTCTCTTGTTTTCTAGAAAGCCTAATTTTGTTTCTTTTGTATTAATTGTTCTCAAACTTTTAGTATTTATGCTATAAACTTATTTCCATTAATAATTTGAAAATACTGGAAACACTGTTTCAATTTATATTCTTTCGTATAATATGGAAAAGTTAACCACTTCTTGCATTTTAAACTGACTGCATTCTTGTTGTAAAGTTTTTAAATAAGCAACAAAATTTTAAACATTCTATGAATTATTTGGTTCTGTTTAATTTAGACAGGTTGTGTTTAAACTGACAAATTGATAGATTACTAAGATCTTGCTTATTTTATATTCAGTTATTTTTGTTCTAATGTTACTTTATTTTTTGTTGTATTTTAATTAACATTCATTCATGGTTTGACATACACGTTGGATTCTATTATTTCTACACAGCATTGAATGTTCATAACATGTTTCAATTAACCCTTCAACGCGTTATTTTTTTTTCATGGTCATACTCCCTCCTGCGTTGATTTTTCTGGCGGTTTTTTTTTAGAGATTTTGTGTTTTATAAATAATATAAGCAAATTACCCAAGTTTATAATTATTTTATTATACTTCTATGTTGTTAGTGTTTAAAATTAGCCAAATTAAACAAAATTAACCTACTTTAGGTTAATTTCCCTAAAAGCTAGCTAACCTACAAACCATCCCCAACTCATGTTTATAAAACACAACAAATTGTTCCTGTCAAAACGGGATTTCCTTCTTCAAAACAATATAGTTAGCTTGTAAAACTAATAATAATAACTAAACAAAGGAACGTAAAACACACAAAAATATGTCAGTTGAACATAACCATCACACTAACAATGACTGTAAACAACAACAAACGTAAGCTGACAAACGATCGGCTGCACGGCAATGACGTCGTCTTGAATGCAGCTGATTTCTCAGATATTTTTTCTTAAGATCGATTTTTCGAGATATCGACTCAATTAATCGAAAGTTTGAATCTTCTCCTTTCGATTGGTATACATTTTTCATTGAAAACATTCGATAGTCGTCTGTTACAGCTACAAAAATAACCGACTACTCCATGACGTACTCAGTACGGCAAAACGCGATCTCAAGTAAAAGTGTCATGACGTACCTAGTACGGCAAAACGCGTTGAAGGGTTAATACATTTCTGCAAAGAAACTATAATCTTAAAGGAATATGAATTTTAGCTTCAGTCTTAAACCTTTCCATTAATCCCATAAAGTTGTTTGTTTCATGATTAGAATTTAAACTAATTGTATAGTAGTTACCAATGGATATGTCTTAAAACATTTTACTTAATGTTGATGCGTTTCAAGTAAAGTATGAAAGGTGTTAAGTTCTGATTTAAAGAGTGATAAATACCTAATATAGAAACCATCTTAACATATTTATGTTAGCAACCCCCTGTTAACTCACATACCCTTTTCAAACTTTCTTCATCAATCCAATCAAGTCTTGATATTGTGTTTAAATGATCTTTGCCAACATATATTGCTACACCTCCCCAACAAGAATGGTCTCTACTATAATAATCTGTACTTATGTATGTATGTATGAATAAGTGTCACTTCCTGTATTTGCTGAACAACAGTAAACCTTTGATTGGCGATTTTAATTGAATACTTAAAATTTAAAGTACTTAACTAGACCAATTTATAATTTCTTCAAATTCATATTAAAGCTTACTCATATGTTATTAAATTTGTGTGCACACATAACACTTTTCTGTGAATGTGTTGTGTCATCAAGAGATTGATGTGAGACTTTCTTTATTCCGCCTTCTTATTGAAGGTTAAAGGAGGAAATTAATATTTTGTTACCCAAGTTTTATAATAAATATGATTGCAGGGGAGACATCACAGAGACACAGCCGTTTTAAAGCTGAAAAAGCACATCAGAGATTCATACATTCCATTGAACAGAAAGCTCATGGTATTGTTTCCTGAAGGGGGTTTCCTGAGAAAGCGAAGAGAAGTTAGCCAAAGGTAGGTTACTTGTGGTGTTTTATGATATTTACTTGCGTCCAAACTGTCGGAATGAAATTATAAGCAGTTCAAACCTCAAACAATTTGCTTTTCTCTACTATTATAAATTGTGTATTTTATAGACAAAAATCCTGCCAGAAATCTTTATAAAATAGCTATTAGTCACAATTTTCTGTTTGTTCATATTAAAAAGACCCTCCTTATATCCAAAAAAACTGAATTGCAGTGAATAGTACACTTTTCCCCCAGATTAAGTGTTGACTGGTAGTTATTTGGAATCAATTCCATAAATTCTTATGGCATGACTCTTATAAAGAGAAGGAAATTAATAATAAAATGTGCAACTACCTAATAAACATGAACTAATACTTTGATATTTGTACAGATATGCCTTAAAAAACAACCTGCCGGTGCTGAACCATGTGTCACTGCCGAGGATGGGAGCCATGCAGGGTATTGTGGACGTCTGCGGCTGCCAGAGCGACCAGGTGTCGCCCAACAACAACACTGGTCAGTCTAACTTTACACTTTTCATACCAATTGAGGTAAACTGCATATATTTCACATGTTCACTATAAAAAAAGTATTTCTTTCGTTTTTTAGTGGTACTTTTAAAATTATTCACAAAAGTTTTTTATTATTATTTTTTGTTTTATGTTAAAAGAAATCAAACATTTAGCTTTTTTGTATTTTTTTATAAATTAAATTAAGGTACTTAAAATAAATTTTGTTAAAATTATTCATAAAAAAATGTTTAACTTTTAGTGCTAAAAAGCCTATATAGGGTGTCAATTAAGTCTGGAACCTCTTTTTCAATTTTTGAACCATAATAGAAAGAAATACCAAAGTTCACACGTGCTTACTGGTGATAGTAACGCACACATTTGCCCAATTACCGACCGGATAATCCCTTTGGGGGACGGTCCACAAGGAGTCAGACAAAATTCTTAAATAGCAGCATAGGTCAAGTTTGGTATCAAATTAAAGGTCTTACTTATCAGAGTACAATGCCGCAAACCGGACTTAAAAAGGTGGATTCATTCAGTAGTTATAGCTATTTGAATTTTAAAACAATTGAACAATGTAAATTATTAAGTATTACAAGTAAACACCAATTTTTAAGTACCTGTGATCAAAGTAAGTGTTCAAAATGTTTTATCTAACGATATTTGTGTTTTCATGGTAAAAGTCAGTTTTGTATTTTGTTTACTAATAAATCGGGAAATTGTTAGTATTATTTTACCAATTTTACACAGGTCTTTTTTAATTATATATATTACATTCTGATACAGAGATTTGTCGAGTAAACATTTTTCAGGTGTTTATGGGGCTCTAAATTTACAAAATAAAATGAAAATGAAAAAATATCTACTTTTAAAGTTATAACAATTTTTAAGATGAACATTTCATAAATTCAATTACATGTACTTGTTCTTCTATTAACAACAACAAAATGAGGCCAAAATCATTATTTTATCATAAAAGTTAGTGGAACAAGAACGATTTATGTCTGTGTGTCATAACTCGTTAAATTACTCGGACACTACTGCAATGTACCCAGCGGCTAAACTGTGGCACTCAACTAAACACCCCATCAGTAACTCTGGCATTATGTGACACAATCTGACCAATAAATATACTTGGTGCTAAAAGGTTTAAACAATTTTTAAGAGGGTTTACACAACACGCAAAAGTAAGATTTAACTACCAAATTTCATTTGCTTGGTTGCTTAGTAACAGCATTAGTTGGATCAAAACTGCTGAGAAATTTTATTTTTCAAAATGATCAACAATTTGTCATTCAAAATTTAACTTTTAAGGAAAATGGATTAACTTAACTTTTTTGATTTTTATTAACAAACTACTGATATCTTCATTTATTTTATAGCTCAAGAATCCCTATTAACAAGATCAAAATAATTTAAAATGGACTTTTTGCTGTAGCAGGACCATACAGCACATACTATTCATAATTTATAGCCTTTGTTCAAAAGTTGCTGGCAACTTTACAAGACCTAGTATGTGAAATACTTCAGAATAATTATATTTATTTACAATATACAAAACATTACATTACATTTATTTTGCTAACATTAGTAAAGCTAAAAGGTGTGAAGTGATGGAATGGCTTTTGTACTACACTGTCCAGTAGAACTAACTTTTTGTGTGGAAGTGAACACTATAGTTGCTTTCTTAATATAACTTTTTTTAACACTTTGTACCCTGAGCCTGAGTATAGGTCGGGCCGCGTCATCAGCGCCTGCTACCGGCGCCCGAGTATAGCTCGGGTCGTGTTATTTAATTGTATTATTTATCTCAGTCATCTTATTTTTGGATTCAAACATTTTGATTATGTTCATTGATTGTCTAAGTTCGTATTTGTTGGTTTTGAGATCCCTGGGTCACGTTTTAGTAATGAAATACGTACATTTATCGTCGTACTACAAGCGAGTCTAGACAGCTGATCGTAGGCGCCACAGCTGATCGTCGGTACTGTCAGTTTCCTTTGTAGTGTTTCACGTTTTGTGTTGTTGAGAGTTTTAATGATATCTTACTAAGTTTTCTACAAATCTTGCCGACAAATACTGAAGCAAATGTTATTATAATGTATTATAAATATGAATTTACCTGTTTGTAAATAATCAGAACTTTAGTTTCTTACTGAATGAAGTAAAGGCAAATGCAAGCAATGTGAGGTTATCCGTGTGTTTTGTTTTGTATTTACATTCGCTTTCTTCTTTTTTCTCGACTTTCCGGTGATTTTATTTTATTTTATTTTCTTATTATTTTCGAGTTTAAATAATATGGGTGATGAAATCAAAAGTGATGCAATTCGCGATCTTTTGTTTTACTCCGAGTCGGAAAGTGACGATGATTTTGATACACACCTGGGACCAAATATTGATTTTATGAACGATCTAAACGAAAATGTGCAAGATCCTGTATTTGATTCAGACCATTGTGCTTTAAAAATGACCACACTAAGGCGAACTACCTAAACTAAAAAGCCATGTAGCAAAAACTTTTTTTGTATTTTTTACGTAACATTCAATAGTATGTAATAATTTTATTTTTAAAATAAACTTTATATTTGTATACATTTAAAAAAAGTATGTATCTCTATCTTCAAAAAGATATATAGTATGAGTTTATAACATTATTACTTTAATAATACAGAATTTTTTTAAAGCATCATAAAACCCCCAGGGAGCCATACCGAAACATGTATTAAGGACCCAGGGTACAAAGTGTTAAACTTTAGATGGAAATTATTTGGATTTAGATAATCTTTTGTAGTTTGCATGTGGGTTTTAACATAGAGTTAATACATGTGATAAACAATGATGACAAAACAATACCAGCAGATGGCAGCACAGTTCAATAATAATATTATATTTTAGGTCATAATAAAGACAAATTGCTGTCGTGCCAACACCAGCAATGAATTTAATAATTATTTATTGCAATGTTTACATTTTCCTGTGTTCTGGAAGAAATCACAATTCCAGCTAGAAATAATTTACTACCATAAAAAGTTTTTATTTCAATAAAATTTACTGTTTATTTATTTCCATTAATAAATAACATGTAAAAAGGAATAAATTGCTCTATGAATTGAGTCTTTTCGTTTCTTTTAGAGTGAACATCTTTTTAGCCACCTTGTTTGTTTATACTTTTTGTTTTCCTTAGTTAATTTATTTCCTAATTTTGTGAAGATGTGAAAAGCAGTGGTGATGATAACTCTGTATCTAATGAGATCAGTCCTCCACCTGAAGATATGTCTGCAGTTGCTCCATCCAACACTAACTTTTCTCAGGAGAACACACCCATTGATAAAACTTCTGAGATCACTCCAATTACAACTAATCCACCTAAGGACTTAGGTTAGATTAACCTAATACATTTTATTTTAATATAATGTATACGCCTTTCTTTTATTTTTAGCTTTACTTTGTGGCTTTTCCTCATAATTTCTTAGACATTTTATTATTTTTTCTAAAACTTTGATCCATGCAATGGAAACATTTATCTATAGCAAAAATAGGTATAGATTTATTTATGTTTGGTTTTGTAATATTGGGATGGTTTGTACTGTTTGAAGTGTGTCTCTGCTTCTATATGATTCTTGTTCTTTTATTTGTAATGTAAGACAATGCTGATTGGTCATTTTTATTTTCTTAATCTTATTTAACTGTATACAGTTGTACAATTAGAATTACTTTAAACGGATTGGTATTGGGAAGAGCAGTAAAATGTAAAATAATATTGTTTATTAGCCAAGAAAGCCTAACAATGTTATAAGGTTTTTAAATAAATTATAGAATTTAATACATAACACAATGAAATATTTTACTAAATTGCTTATGTCAAAACTACCGGAATGTAACACTAGGCATGAATTTAACTTTTTCTGATTGTTTAAGTTTTAATCAACATTTAATTGGCTGAGCTTTAGCCAAGTCTATAACTAGAAGGATTGGAAAATTTCATTTCTGTCTGTTGGCATAATATCTTAACATACTTCTATCTAGTAGCTACAAAAAGTTACCCTGTGTCACCTATGTGGAGTAATACTCTTATACAAGGAACCACCAGAGAGTGCAGTTGACGGCGACCAATAGAATGGACTGGCCTGCACGACGTTGCCACACAACTGCCGCTGCCGCCCGGCACGGCTGGCGCATTGTGGCTGATAAACCGCTGCGCTGTCACAACTAACACTGATACTGAACATTTAAAACTAATCAGTATAATGGAAAAACGATATTTAAAATGCGTTGACAGTTTGCTATATTATATTTAAATTACTTGTATAGTTTATTAATGTTATTACAAACTAACTATCGATTAAAACAAGCCGTCATTAAACAATTAACTGGGTCCCGTCAGTTAGTCAGAGTAAAGTACTTGCTTATTTCCATACAATACAACAATCTTTTCAGTGATTTTAAACGATTACTAAACACGCACCAAATTAATATACATTTTGCTTATATTGGACACTGCATGACGTGTTGCTTGATTAAAAATAATTAAAAAATTATAACAATATAATCAATTTTAAAATTATCGAACAATTATATTTTTAAATGATGCAATAATCAAATTTTCCACTAAATAACTTTTAGGGCCTACTATTTTAAAATGAAATACGTTAAAAAGCATGATTGACTTAATAATATTCTTACCTTTGCACTTGTATATTATTTATTCGCTCTCAGGAGGCAATATCGTAGCCAAAACCTCGGAGTCTTCTTCATTTTCACTTTCTGCCTCACTGCTACTCGTGTCAGAATTGTCTGCTAAGTTTATAATTATTTGCTCTACAACACTTGTGCGGATACATTCCTTTTCTAAATCAGCTTGCTGCAAGGCTTCTGCGTGCTGAACTCTTGATTGCCAGTCTTCTTTAGTCACTTTGTCCAGAGCATCATGAACAAGTTTCTCAACGTCGGTTATTTTAAATGTCTTATTATTACGTGCTACCTCACCCTTCACTTGAGCCCATACCATTTCAATGGGATTGTACTGGTAGTGATAAGGAGGGAGCCTGACAACTGTATGTCCCATTTCATTGGCTAATACGTCGAGTTCATAAGTTTTTTGTTGGGTTTTATATGGGAGAACCCTCATTATAAGTTCTGGTTTCGTTTCTTTCATACAGTATTGTATGTTTTTTCGAGACAGCCAATTTTGAATCTCTTCCTTTCTCCACGATGAATTTGGAATTTTCTCTGCGAGTACTGAGTGGTATGGAGCATTGTCCATAACGATGATCGAGCCTTCTTCCAAAATGCATAGTAATTTTTTAAACCATTTTCTAAATGATTCAGCGTTCATTTCATCGTGATAGTCCGAACTGGATGATGTCTTAGACCGAAAAACCCACTTACATTCTTGCAAAAACCCATCTTTTGCCGAACCGACATGACAAATTATTAATCTTCTACCTTTGCCGAGAGGAACCAGACTCAGTTGTATCCTGCCATATGTATTTTCGAGTTTGGTTTTCATTAACCCATGTTTCATCGAGGTAATATATGGGCCTACAATCACCAGATTCTCTAAGCTCTTGCATAGTTCTCAAAAATTTTAAACGAGCCGCTACAATATCATTTCGTTCCAATAAAAACTTTCTACCATCATTGGTTTTCTTATACCTGAAACCAACATGCCTTATTAATAATCTATTTGTTGAAGTTACCGATCCGTTGTAATCAAGTTTTTGTTTGAGATCCTGCGTGATTCTTTTTGATGTGGGAAATTCCCCTCTGTCGTAGTACGAAAGGACAGTTCGTCTCAAAACATCTTTTTCAAAGTCATCAAAGCCTGTTATTTTTGATTTTCGACTCTTTGTTTTCCTGGTGTTGAAAACTTAATTTCTGATGATGAAGGTCCATCTTCTTCGGACAGCTTAGCTTCTTTACTTATTTTGTTAACGGTTCTTTCACTTACACCGCAGGCCTCAGCACACAGTTTACCACTTTGCTTAAAGTTTAGAATTTCTCGGAAATTTGTCAACGACAGTTTTTTGGAAAAGTTGTAAACGTTGTAAATAATACGTCGTTCTCCACTACGTAGGGTTTTTCCACTACCGCTCTTACTTCCGGATGGCTGTGCACTTGAACAAACATCATCACACTCCATTTTGTCCAAATAAGGAATCACAATAACAAGTATATTACAATTTAATGACACTACACAGAAAATAATCGGTACACTTAAAATAGCTAGCAATAAACAACACTTAAAAACACGAAAACGTTCATCAACAGTAAAATTCAGCACAAAATAATATACGCGTACTGGAATTGAAGAGAATGCAGTATTTTCAACCGCCACTGATTAAGCGACAATAGGCACTGACTGACGGTCAGAGACCGGAAGGAGGAAGGGGCTGTTTCTTGGAAACAGTATGACTCATCCGTCTGGTATTACCACCACTGCTGGCTGGTGCAGCTTTTGTTTACAGGTATTTCACCCGTTTCCTCCACATTTTCACTCGTCTGACATCATCTATTATGTAGTTTTCAAATTTCATTGGATGTTATAGAAAACCGTTACTTTAGAATTTTATAAGAAAGTGCATTCATATTATAAAAATACTTGTGCTGTATGATTTTTCAACCATGGCCAGTTTAAATATTTAAATCACCCACGTGTGAAAACAATTTTACATAACACAGATTCAAGACTATTAATAGCCAGGTAGGAAAAATGCTATCAAATGGTTATAAATTTATGAGAACCGAAGTGCGTAACAAAACCGTTGCGGCAACAATTCCCACCGTTATGTACTGAATAAGTATATTTATGGAAAAGAACATATATTTCAGATGTATTTGATAACTTTCTTACCAAATTGAAAATCCATTTAACATAACATGATTATACTATGCAAATGTGTAATACCTTATTATATATCAGTGATAATGGCATTATCTAACTGTTAAATACGGGAAATTAACGTTTTTGCGGTATTTTTATGTTTTCTGTTTAATTTATATTTCGGCTAAAGATTTTAATCCTACGATCTTCGTATATGAGTAATATAATACAATAATTTATTTCAATCCATTTAACTCAACATGGAAATAAGCTACAGAGATGTACTTTTTTTTTAAATGACCGTAAAATTACAATTTGTAATATGTAGTTAATTAATTCAAGACAGCTCTAACATTTCTTTCGAGCGTAACGGTTAAGTATTTTAAGAACGCTGGACTCGCGCGGCTTGTGGTTACAGCGGGGAACAAGTTTGGCAACGTCGCTCAGTTCTCGTTGGCCGCTCCAAGGTCACGGGCAAAATAGGCTCCTCCCTCAACTGCACTCTCTTGTGGTTTTTTGTATAGATGTGTATAGAAGTCATTAAGTTGGAGCATAACTTCTATGATTTCAGAATAATTTCTGGAAAGATGTATAGGTTTATAACACATAAACAGATATAGTGGAAAGTCTCTACAATCTTTCCATCAAGAGATATTGCACATACAGACTGGCAGCCCTTTGACCTTTTGACTCCAAGACCAATAGAGCTCTTCCTTGGACCTAGAGGAACCTTTGTACCCATTTTCAAGTCTCTATAATCTTTCCATTAAGAGTTCATTACACAAACAGGTGGACAAAATTACTTCAAAAAGGTTGTGTCAGGTCCTTAATAAATTGATTATGTGTTGTCTTGTTTTTTGGTGATCAATGGAAAATTAAGAAGACCACATTTTACTATCATTCAGAAATACATTATCATGTATGTTTCAAAACTTTAAGTGGCTTAAATATAAAGGTGTAACATAAGATGAGTACCCGATTTATCATATACCTAGCTAATTAGAAACGTAACACTGGAATTCTGTTGATTCATTAGTTTCTGGATTTACTCAATATTTCAAAAGGTAACAGTCAGAAGTTAGTAAAAATGTTACTATTAGTATATTACTATTACTGTTACACACAGTGCCATGGCAGTACTACAGCCAATGGTATAACAATACTACCAATTTTTTTGGTTATAAACTGGTTGCAAATATTTACATAATTTAACCCTTTCCACTCGTGAGTCGGACGTCGTCCGACATTGCTATTTTACCATTCCACTCGTATGTCGGACGCCATCCGACATTGCAATGACGTCAGCTTTACTTTATTTTTAGCTGGCCTACGATGTTTCCGATTGGTGCTGCCATCGCACAGCATTCTCCGGAACTAATAAATGACAGCTGAACTACGATTGGTCGGCTGCTGATTTATTTTGCTTTATTTTTTTATTTATTTATTTTGCTTATTTAGCTTGGCGGGATAAGCGTGATGTAGTAATGTTGAGTAATTTCTACAACAATGATACTGACACCATCTCAAGAAGAGGCAAGGATCATCAAATAAACATACAAAAGCCAACAGTTATCTGTCAGTATAACAAATATATGGGTGGTGTGGACCAAGCAGACCACTATATTGCTTCCTACAAATTTTCCCGTAAATCTCTTAAGTGGTGGAGAAAGCTATTTTTCTGGATGTTGAGAGTGGCAATAGTATATAGCTTTTTCTTGTTCAACATGAATAAACAAAACCATGGAGAAAAAACAATTCAACACAGGAATTTCAGAGAAATCCTCATCACTGAACTTGTAGGCCATGTCCGTAACCCTATGAGTTTGAAGCGGGGTCGTCCTTCATCAGTAGAAAAAGAAGAAAGGCTAAACAAACACCCTCACTTTCTTGCAGCTCATCCAACAAAAAAAAAAAACTAAAGACTGTGCTGTTTGTAGCAATAGAAAGGTGCCAGGAGGAAGAAAGGAAACACTTTACTATTGTAAAACCTGTTCAAAAAATCCTGGTCCATCCTGCAGAGTGTTTTGAATGATACCATACCGTGCTAAAATATAAAACTTATTAGTTTATCAAATTTTATTTCTCTATACTATAAATTAGAAATTAAATTAAATCATTATACATTATAATAATGTATATACTTTATTGACTTCCAGTTTGCTAAAAATGGGGTTTTACTGAAAATATGCTAAAATAAATACGAGCTGAGGGGGCAGACTGGTGAAAAAAATCCGAGTGGAAAGGGTTAACAGCTCCTAAAACTAATAAATTAACAGTTGAAAGTGAGTTTGGATGAATAATAAAGCTTTGCTTCACAACAAAGTGGTTTGTTTTGTAAACTTGTTCTAATCAAACTAAAAATTAAAAAAGGGTATCATGAATATTGTAATCCCAAAATGTATATTTCATTGATATTGTAGGTTGATAACAAGAATAATATTAATATGAAGCTATGTTTAATTATAATTACCAATTAATTATAATAATATGATCAAATTAACAATCACTAAATTGTGTTTTTGATGTACTTATGAACAAAAATATGTAGAGCGGTAACATAACTAAAAAATAATTGTAGTTTTGTTCATATTATTTTGATTGCTGTTCATATTTTCTATATTTATATTTGTGCATTTCCACAAAACTGCCCCATCTATCCACAGATGACAGCTGGTTGGTAGCAAATTACTGATAGCTTAAATGGTTATTGTAGTACTTTGTGTATGAAAAATGTAGGTGAATAAAATTATTACTTTTGTTTGAAAAATATTACTTTACTTACAACTTAGTTTTTATATCCATGTTCCTGCATCGCTGTGAGTCGCTACATAGAGTCGTGGATAGCAGCTTATTGTCAGTACACAAATTACTGATTGCGAAAACATGTTTTCGACGTACTTTGTATTCAAAAAACCTCAACCACCCCTAGTATGACTTTTCTACAAAAGAAAAACAACAAGGTGACCAACTTAAATTCCCCAGCTGAACTACATACAGTTGTGATATCTGGATCATATAGCCATATACTGTATGTCTTGTACTCTAATGGTGAACCGTATGTTATATGAAAATATATTTTTAACCATTGGTATTTTTTTACTATTACCGTTGTGGTGTATAACGTGTTCTGGAGCCAGTAAAATTGTTCACAATCTTGATGCCTAACATTTTTACTAAAATTTGGATAAACTATTGAATAGTGCTTGATTTTTAAAACCACCCAGTCATAAGTATGACAGTTTCAATAAAAATTCAAAGTAATTTGTTAATGCATAAGCTTGTATCTTTTCTAACTACAAGTACTTGTTGGTATTAGTTTTCACTTAAATCTGAATATTTCAATTTCTTTTTCCGGTAATTTGACCTTCTAGTTGGTAATAAATTATAGTATTATTTTAAAATTATATTTGGCGGTCAAAACTTCTTTAATTAATTTAAATAAGAACAATGGGCCAAAATTTACTAATTCTCTTCCTCATTTAATTTTGCCTTTAGAAATGATCACCACAGCCTCCATAATATTTATGTAGTTTTAATTTAAATAAGTTTGTTTTTATTAATGTTCAGATAATTCTTGACTCACAATTTATATAACTGTCTTCGCACTGATACATTTGACATAAAATAATTTATTAATCAAATTGAATCAGGCAGTGTACATGATCTGAATACATATTCTAGCAAATAACGAAACTATAACTGAAACTAAGTATATGTAGTTGTACAATTATTGGCTTCTTAGGTATGTGTCTGGATGGTATAAGTGGTTTAGGATACTTAAGTTTGTTGCTTACATACAAATGGCTTTAACTATGCTGTAAATAATGTAACTAATGTCCGTTTTGTTGTAAATGTTTTAATGCTTTGTATATTTGTCTTGACTAAATTACGCTGATTAAATTTGTAAACCAAAATGTTGTTGTTATTTAAACTTTTTACAACAGAATGAGGTAAGTTTATGTAGCAAACATTTACAGTAATTATTTGAGTAATATGGGCACAAGGACAACAAAGAAATGCAGACTGGTAGTTTTAGTGGTTTGTTGTTAGTATGAAATTTATTCAAATTTTTCTTGACAGACACAATAGCTCAAATCACATGAAAACCATTTGTGGAGAAATGTTATTCTAGTGCAGCATGAGATGTGTTGGAGAGCAACATAATTTTACACTAACATACAAAGTACTCATAGCTCAGTTTACATTCAGGTTCTCTAGTAAAACCGTCGTGCATTTTCAATTGTCTCTAATGAATGTATGAACTATAAATATTTGCCAAAATTTAAATCCGCTCTTTTTGTTGACAGATGTATATTTTTGTGTATGATTTAGTGGTGTTTGTGATTGGCATTTGTTGAACAAAGGTATCAACATAAATATGGAGTAATCAAAAAATTTACTGTCAGAAAAAATAATTAAAAAATTAAGTTTTTGAAAAGAAATGCATTTTTTATATAGAAGTGTATTACTTGTTCATTACGATAAATATTAGCATTAGATCTCAGTGTGCAATTTGCTTACTCCATTGCATACTCACTTTAAATGAATGCTGTGCAAACACAACATTTATACTGAAAAATCAAGATGCAACACTTAACTATTCTGTATGTAAATGGGAAAAATGTAGTTGAGATAAAGCTATTAGAAACCCTTAAACTACCCTATGTTACTGATTGTATTGTATCACTGAACGATAGCAAATGTTCAGAAAAATTGTCTTTCCTTATTACAGAATTTAGCTGTATTGGATGGAATTATTTCAACAGTTAATATATACAGTTTTAATCATAATTTATTATTGAATTCAAGTAAATCAAACTTTAATATTTTCCACAAAACAAAATAGACATAAAATTGAACCATTAATTATAGTAGGTAATGATATTATAAGACAAGAAAACTGTACAAAATTTCTAGGTCTAACTATAGATGAACACTTATCTTGGAATAATCATGTTCAGAATGTTTTAAACAAAATCTCATCTGGAATTTATGCCTTGCGTCGTATGTCAAATCTATCTGACTTCAATGTTTTGCAAAAAATTTATTATGCAATAATCCATTCACATCTAGCATATGGGATTAGTATATATGGTGCAACATCAAAACAAAATTTAGATAAAATATTAAAAAAGCAAAAGAAAGCAATTAGAGTTATACACTATTAAATCTATAGAGACACGATTCAGTAAAACATTTATTCTGTGAGCTTAAAATCCCTACCATATATAGTTTATATGTGACAGAAGTAATAAAATTCGTAAAAATAAATCCTGCTCAATCTCCAACACCTCGGCATGACTATAATACATGTAATAAAATTATCACTGACGAACACAATTTGACATTTTATGGAATGAAAACTGATTATATGGGGAAAAGATTTCTAAATTATTTACCTGAGGAAATTAAAAAATAAACTAATTATAACAAATTTGAAATAAAAGTTAAGGAGTATCTTACGAACAAAGCACTTTACTCTATTAATGAATTGGTAGATGAGGCCAGAAAATAATTGAGACATAGTTTTAATGCAATAAAAGTATAAAAAAATGTAAATATTAGTTTTAGGTTAGGTTTAGAAAATCATATTTTAGTATTAGTATTGACACTATTCATATACATTTAATGTATTGTATATTTTATGGAATAAAGATGATTTCTCTCTCTCTCTCTCTCTCTCTCTCTCTCTCTCTCTCTCTCTCTCTCTCTCCTCTCTCCTCTCCCTCTCTCCCTCTCCCTCCCTCCCTCCCCCTCTCCCCCTCTCCCTCCCTCCCTCCCTCCCTCCCTCCCTCTCTCTCTATAAATTGTTGTATTTTAACTTTTCAATTTTATATTATAAATATTTAGTGCTAGTTAAACTTGAATTTGAATGCCCATCCTATTTGTAGGGTTCTATTTTTAAATTAGAGCAAACCACTTGCTCTTATTTACTCCATACAGGACAATAGAACAAAAGTCTCTGATTTCTACTCTTTGTTGCTAAAACTATACTTTTGTTAAGTGAACAATCGTTGATTGTTCTGGTTGATCTGTTCTTTAACTGTTGAAGTTATGTTGACAGAAGTGAAAGCGGACTACCAGCTGCGATGGGTGCTAGACATAACGATAGCGTACCCTGAGGGGAAGCCTCTAGACTTGCCAACCATTATCACTGGCTGGAGAAAACCTTGTCAAACGTTCATGTTCTATAGACTCTACCCTGGATCTCAAGTACGTTAAACATTTCATCTATTCTGGAAAACCTGAAAGTGTATGATGTCCGTGAAATACTCATTCCTCGAAATTCTAGAAACAGAGTTCTCAAATTTTATGAATATGATATTTGAGTAAATTACCAGTTAGTATTTATAAACCTCTTACTTTATTACCTAATAATATCTATTATTCAATTAAAATACAGAAAATCCAAAAACAATTTTTCAAAATTTACTGACGATAGCTGTTTAAAATAATGTTTTTAGAGAAATATGTTACTTTATACATGTTATATTATATTATTATAACTGTTTTTACTTTTTTCATAAAATCGTTCAAACGTAAAAAGCTGGGTAATATTTTAATGGAGTTATTAATCATTATATATATGATTACAATCTGTGGAAAAAGGTGTTCTTTCTTTATACTGGCCTTATTTTTTAATTTTATAGTTTATCATGATGACATTTGGCATCATTAAAGTTTTTTCCCTCAAACTAAGAAAAATATAGGTAGTCATTATTTTCAGTTTTACTCAGTTGGCTGGAAATTATTCAGCATCAGGTAGAGTAGGGTGTTATCACATTTTTATTACCTCTCCCAGTTTAAAATTATTACAATTAACTCCATTAATGTTTTCCTGTTGTATCTAATAATACGATGAGTAGATTTTATGTTCAGCTGTAATCTTAAAATATTAGATATATTAATAGTATTGAATAGTATGTCATACAATATCTTTGTTATAACAGCTCTTCAATAGCTGCAAAGTTTGTTTCAAATAACTTGGCAGCATAACAAAAGCAGTTATGGTGTGATATTACTCAGAACATACTGAGTATCTACTCACAGAGTGACCTAAATTTTCTTAATAAATTTAATATTCACAACAGAAAATGAATCATTGATATATGGTTTTGATCCAGAAATCTAATGTGCAGTCTAGCCTGAAACAAAACCGTCAAGGTCGAAAAATCAAGGTGATTCTCACTGTTTTTTGACAGCGATGGAGTAGTCATTATGAGGATCAGACCATCACTAAAGATTACTACTTGTGTGTCTCTGACTTGTGTGAACCATAAAATCTCTGTATCTTTATGAGGAAAATGCTCCAGCGTATTCTTCCCACCTTGTTTCAGTACACAGCATTCCCATATTACATTAAGTTCCTTTCTTCTTTAATAAGGCACCGTGTAATTTCTGGTTCTTTCCTCACTTGAAGGTGTGTCTTTTAAAAATTCTGATTTGAGACTAGGAATGACATAATAGAGAACATCGGCTCAACTGAAGTCCATTCTGAAAGAGGCCTCCCCAAACTTGCTTCCCAAAGTGGCAGGAGCAATGAAATTAGTGTTTAGAGTCTCAAGGAGAATATTTTGATGAGATAACTCGTTGATGAATAACTAACCTTTTACTGAGTTAAGTTTAAATACTTATTGAACACATATTGTACGAAATGATACATTACAGTAAAATCCTGATCATGGGAACTTTGATTATCAGGAATACAGGTTGACAAGTAAGTGAAAACAGTTTCAGTAGCCTGGAATAAAGAAAAGAATACTCTGGGTACGAGCAACTCGAATATTATACTAAGAGTGCTCAGGATATTTATTGCAGAGGCTGTCAATGGAGGACAATACCTCAAGCATCGGGCTGATGTTTGTAAGAAAGAGCAATAACTCTCCACCTCACCACCATCCTACCTTTCACAAATTGCGTGCCCAAATATAACTGTACTGTCAGTAGATGAGTCGGAGTTCTTCCACCCCATGTAACCCCCAACGCTGCTAGTAGCAGTGAAACTTTGTTCTCCATTGCTGCTCAGTGCTTATCTTGCAATGACAAGTTCAGTATCTTTTCCTCTTGCCTCTGATATTTTCAATAACAAATAAGTTTATATTGGCTTTATTGAAAAAGTTCTGTAAAATGTTTCTTGTTGTATACACATTACAAAATATTATGTATAAATAGTGATGGTATAATTTAAGTATTCCTACGTTTATTTTCTGGAAGTACTTTGTATTTACATAAGCTTGTACTGTAGCATATTTTTGTTATCTAAATTGTATTCAACCCGTATTATTTTCAATAATAGAGGTTTTACTGTAGTAGAATATATTACTTCGCTATAAAATAACTTCTCCCATTCTTGTAAACCTCATTGTGTTCTGAACTGTTGGCTTACTTGATTGGAGACTGTTCTTAACGAATATTGTTTTATTTTTGTTTTCTACCCATTATATTTATCTCATGATTGTATTTCAAAATAAAATCAGTCATTACAAATTCGTTAATATCAATAATTTATAGATAATAGGTTTTGTGAGATCAAATAATGTCCTTTAAAAGTTTTTTATATTTTTATTTCTGTTTTTACTCTTGAACTATATTTTCCATTGATTTAATACAAGTTGGAGTGAGAATACGTAATGTGCAAGTAATTATTGTAATATTGTCCAGATCCCGACTGACACGGAGGAGTTGACCAAGTGGCTTATCACCCGATGGCAAGAAAAGGAACAGATCCTGTCTACGTTCTACAGCACAGGACAGATCCCTGTCTCAGAATACTGCTCCAGTCCTATTCCCCCGCAGACTGTCCTTCAGGACCCTCTCAGATTCTTCCTCCTTCACGTCTTCTTCCTCACTTCCTCCTATCTGCACTTCCGCATCTTTACATTCCTTCTCGCCACTATTTGGTAGAACCATGTGACTGCCAGTGCGGGTAATGTTAAGTTTCGCCAATGCAAATGAGGGCTCGTTTGGTTACCTTACTTATGCAAGTGATTGTGCGTCAGACATTTGTTGAAGACCCACCTGCTCGATACGCCTTGTACTATTAATGCAGAAACTGAAATCAAACATTCTATGATAATTTATACATTTATAAAGCTGTGTAGTTTTGTGCTTATGACTTGAAGTTTTGGGTTTTAAATATTTACAATTGAATTATATTGAGTTCTCTTAGAATCTCATTTTTATCACTTTATTCATCATCAAACTGGTTGCTACAATTGTAGTCAGAAAAATGTAATGGAATATCATTCTTATTGACTACACGTTTTTGTCTATTTAAATTGCACCTAAGTTTTACCGTTGTAGATATATTTTACCTTGTTAAAGCATCTCGCAAAAACATGCTCACCTAAGATCAAGACCTCACATAGTTTGTTGTTTGTGTTTTTTGTATTACCAGTAAACTTCAGCAATTGACACAAATTTCAATAAATTAAGAGTTTTTTTAATGTTTCTTGGTGAAATATAACTACAGTGATTAATATTAAATGTATAACTGAACTGGTAAATATAGCATTTAAATCGTAATTTTATATAATCAAGTTTGTTTTAAGTGTAAATGTAGTGGATAGTGATTTGTATACTGTAGTGAGGATCGTTGGGTTTTGAATATGGTTGTAATTCAGTATAATTTTGTATTTAATGTATATAAGTCATATTTTTTTTACAGAATTTGTTTTGTAAAAATATATATTTCTAGATAATGTACAGAGTATTTTTAACTAGTAATTCATTTTGAATTATTCCAATGTTTCTATATATTTCCTTTAGTTAATTTCACTTTCCATGAAATCTGTTTTCACATTATTTGTTTTTTATTGTTATTAATGTTTTACAAATTTATAAATTTCAATCATGCTTCCTCTTAGTAAGAGAATTATTTTTGTATTATGCCTATAGAGTTTAAATGTAGCTGTGTTCATTAGAGTGGACTTCCTATTTTTATTCTTGATGTGTAACTACTTTCTGAAACTAATATTTTCGTCAACGATGATTTAATTTTCTGATTGCTTTTTCCTGAAGAAAGAAAAATGTGTGCACTAACCAAAGTTATACATAGTAATGGGGGCTGTAAGAAATCTGGTTTTACGTTATTGAGGGAATTTTTTAATTGGATGTATTTACTTTGTGTTGTAGAGTTTAAAAGCCCACCAGTACAGTGAACTGTAATATGTATATAACCAACCACAACTATTGGGGTCGGTCACTGCAACTGAAGCTGAGGTCAGTAAGACACAAACAGTGAAACACATTTTTGGGACAAACAGTCCCTCGTGTAATAAGCATGTCTGTTGGTTATAAGAGCAAGATTAAAGTTGATTGCTCAAGTTTTGAATGAATCAAAATATAGGGAGTGAGTATAATATTACCTGAAATCACTTTCTGTAGATTTCTTATTAACGTCCTGTTTAACTGAAATGGGAGGAGACTCCAATGTGGGAAAATTGATTTTAGATTGGCAAATAAAATTAATGTTTTTATTAAACAGTTCCAATAAAACTTATGTACTTTTAACCATTCTGTCCCTAATTATGGTAACTTTAATTTCCAAAAAAACAATTGAAATGAGACCCATTAACATTTCAATGAAATAATAATGTATTGTGGGTGCCTAACATTATAATTATTGATTAAATTTATTAAGAGAGTTGGTGGCCTCACCGTTGGACTTGATCTGAGTTAAAGGGAACACAGTCTCAAATTCTACCCTCTGTGACCGTAGCTTTCATCACCAGTATTGTCGAACTTGTCCTTTACCTACTGTCCTCCTTATTCTGTTTGATAAGATCTTTTCACTGGCCAGTGGTCTAGAAAGAAATATGGAATAAGGCTTAGAAAGGGGATTTGCATACGCTTAAATAAGTAAAATATGTTGAAATAAAAATAAAACATTGTGTTGGCCATTTTTACTTGAAAGTTTCCAATTTAGGTGCCAGATACTGGGATTTTTTTAGATGGGTTTCCCCACTACCATTTTTGAAAAATTTGAGTATTTTTGGAAATTACTGAAAGCAATTTCAATTAATGTTATGGCCATTTCCTAAAACAATTTAAATAATTTGAATTATTTTTTTGGAAAGAAGAGGGTTTTGAAATTTCCCTGTTCCTAATTTATGTGATAAAGAATAGATCCCATCAAGTTCACATATTTAACAGTTTTTTATGGATGGCTTGAAAGGATAGAATTTCAGATCTTTGCCATTGTTTCATTGTTATATGTTACACACACTTATATACAACACAGTGTATACATAAATACTTGTTCTTGTAACAATGTCAAATGTCTGATGTCAAATGTCTGAAAGCTTTTCCAGTTCAGAGTTTCAAAATTGTATGTACATCCTTAACTTGCTTAAAACTGCACACTGTCAAACAAACAAAAATAATTGGAACTAACAATGAATAATAATCACTCTTGATTTATCCTAGGAATTTATATTTTGATATGGTTAGATACAAGGGTTAAATTTAAATTAACAGATCAAAAGCAAAAGCTCTTTCTTTAGGGTTTGATTTGGTCTCATTATATTGTCAGTAGATCGTAACAATCTGTTGGTATATATTTTGACTCTTAGTTTTATTTATCTAATATTGGAGGGGCATTGTGGGTAGGAAATTGAAGCTTGTTTGAAAGTGACTAGGTTAACATAATGTTAATATAATGTAGATTGTATAAGTTAGGTGATATTTTGCAGGTTGAATGAATAGATTGTGATATAATAATAAAATCTCAACTATGAAGATCAAAGGCCTTAATATTAAATTATTTAGTTATGTGCTTTTAATTTCTTTTGCATAATATTTATTTTAATAATTAACAATGATCAGCTGGGTGTTTTGATCAGCTGAGTCTATTTTGTTTTCGACGCAAGATATATAATTTTTATGAATATTACAATTTTTTAACTGAGAGGTGTCCTGAAATACAGCTCAAAACACAAGTCTTTTTATATGACTTAGTGTGACACGTATTCTTCAAAAAAATATAATTTAGTAGTTTTTTATTATTGAGTTTATTATAACACGTAAATACCTACTCTTAAAATTCCAAATATGTTTTTCCAATTTACTTTTAGTAATTAATACAAGTTTAAAAATTATATTTTAATAATACTGATTTCATTCTTCAAATTAAATTTTGGATTCTAACAAGTAATTTCTGTATACATTTGGAAATAACATTGGATAGCTGTAAATAAGATAAAATAAACGACTTAAAACATACATTATTTTTACATTCTTACTTGTTTACCATATCCGACAAACAACACCAGTTTATCATGTGGTATATGAGTAGTTTACTGGTAAATGGCCACTTCATTTTTCTCTCTGGATTTTGAAAGTGACAATCATTTTTCCTGACAACAGGTGTATCATTCATGCATAAGGCTGTCCAAGACGATTCAAAATTCAGTCTGTAAAAAGTAGTCTTATTACATGTAGTCTTGCATTACAAACTTGACTTTGAGTTTGTTCTTGACGATGGATGATTTGAAAGGATAATAGGATTTCAGAAATTTACCATCGTTATCAAAACCGTTTTAAGTCATTGATATGAGACTTATTATGGAAGAGATTTTAATGAAACTTGACATAGTGATTTAAAAGTTGATCCCAAGAACAAGACCTGATTTCAACCTAGTGTGGCCAGAGGTGCTAAGTTATCCCCACTCACCAAGGGTTATGGTAGCAGTGAATCAAATAGTTCTAAATCTCTCCCTCTCTGGGTAGTCAATGGATTTTATCCATATTTGGCATGTATATTCTTTGTCATATGTCCCAGAATATGTTTGTAGCAAAAGGTTTTCAACAACATGTTTCTGGAAATTTTATTTTTGACGAGACCAATCAGTGGATCATGACATGGTGATTCTCCCCCCCCCCCCCACCCCCCCCCCCCCCCACCCCCCCCCCCCCCCACCCCCCCCCCCCCCCACCCCCCCCCCCCCCCACCCCCCCCCCCCCCCACCCCCCATATTCATAGAGAAAAAGATTAAATAATAGAGTGGAAAGTTAATGTTAAAAATAAGCGAAAGACTTTATTGCGGTACAACCTTACGTTGTTGAACCCTCCCTACTTCACTAGAACTTTTATTATTTGAACATTGCTATGAATTAATATAACTTGATGAACAAAACGTGAATGTATCATGAGGTAAGATATTTAGAGAATGGTTTAATCTGTAGACTTTTAAATTTGGCATGCAACCCCAATTCAATATAGACGAGAATTGGTTCCATGGTAGTGTATCACCAACCATGGAATTAGGCTGACCATCATTCAAGCCTATCACTTGGTAGGCTGACACAATTCCTCTTTTGTCTGGCGGAGGATGTAACATTTTTCTGTATGATTGTCTGTCCGTCTGTCTAGAGGGACATCATGACTCACGATAATGAAAATGAGCTATACATTTGAAATTTTATGATAACTCAGTGTCAGTTGTCCAGCGAGCAATTTTCTGAGGGTTAAAAGCCCCCCTAGAGCTCATAAATAATATTTACTTTATAAAAACTATTTCAATGAGGCAACTAATACAGGGTGCCCACCCAAACTTGATAACAGTGATTAAGCCATGCATTTTGTTTACCATAGAAAACCCCTCTCATAAGCATTGCATTTTTGATACAAACCCTAAAAAACCCTATAACTTAGGAATAAATAAATCGATTAGAGACTGTCGCCTCCGTCTGTGGACGATGGACAATCGCTATCGCATGATAACAAGTATTACGCAATCAAAGGGGTAAATTACGAAGTTTGACTGAGGTTATCTACCAGATACTACCGATAATGTAGTTTAAAATGAGGGAAAGCAACGGCTGGTGGGTAATGACGTTTCCGGTCCAAATCACGTCATGATGTTTGTCTTAACCCGGTACTTAATAAATAGGTTTGGAACACAATTTTATTTTTCATCCCCTTATTTTATGGAAACGATTTCCTTATTAATACTGTTTTTATTATTCCTAAACTGTATTATGTGTCTCACCAATGAAAATATTAATTTGAGAGGTTGGCTGAAGGACCAGGTTGTCGCCTCACACTCACAAAATGCCAAACTCATGAGTCCAGATAATTGAGGACAGTCTCACAACTGGCTGGCTATCTTCTGATTTCCGTCTCTAAAATTAAGTATCGTTCCTATGAACATTATATAAATGACTTGTTTTTATGACGAAATTACAATTTCAGAGAATTATACTTTGTCTAGTATTATTACAGAGAAAGAAATCAAACATACTAATATACATATCTATGATATAGTTTTCAATTTGTATACGTCACACCCAAAGTAATTAACCCAGCTATTGTATATAATATCCAGTCTATATGTAAAAGCTTATTATTTTTATTAACGTGATTAATTAATGCTATATTTATCCAGCCATTATATATCATCTGAATGAAGTTGGCCATAAGTGATTAATCATGCTTTAATTATTACTTTATCGGTACTTTTTAATTATAAAGACACATGGTTTTTTACCGGTGGAAATGACAATGTACTATTAGTTTTGAGTATGTTTTGGTGTCTACATTGTTGTAAGGTAGCGGTAGCGCTTACACGATCTGAGTTTGAATTTAGGTACTGTCTCGAGGAAAACTTCTTTTACTCAGTGGGCTTCAGTGGTCTGTCCAAGGGCATTTCCAACCAGTACTCTCCAGTGCTCAGATCGCGTTAGATGATTTGGTGTGAAAAATACCGATCATTTTTGGCTTCATTATAAGATACTTTCAAGGCGTATCAAATAGTAAGAGTCCAAAACATAATTCCCTTCAACTTTATTTCCCATGTGTTCAAGTATAGTTTTCCTTTCCCAGTTTACGATTGATCTTGTCTCCTAAAATTATGCGCTATTTTTCCAACCTTCCTAACTGGTAAAATTAGGTGATGCAAGATTTTTATTGTCTTCTATAAACATTGGTTCTATTCAACTGAAAATCGAACCAACCATCTGCTTAAACCCTCCAGCCATTCTTTAGATTTTTTAAAACTAAGAGTGCGGAAATTTAAACCTTTATTAATTTTTACTTTTATTCAAAAGAAAATACTGTTATGTAACACGCACTAAATGATTGTTCAATCCATACACCAACAATCGACATGAGTTATTATAGGGTCACCTTTAAATCATGTCGTTGCCCGTCCGTCTGTGATAGAAGGTTCTAGAAACTTGAACTTTGGTAAATATGTTCTTGTTGGTTCAATGAAGAACCATATTGATTTTTGGATCAAAATTTCAAAGGGCAGTCCAGTCTATCCTGTTACTTGGCTGCGAGATAACCGTTGCTAGAAAGGTCAGAGACTTGAAACCTAACTTGGAATCTAGGTTCTTCTAGTTCCAAGGAACTTTATTGATTTACAGGTCAAAAGGACATTCCATCTATCTATGCCATAATTCTTTCACTAAGTTCTTTCAGGTACTTCGATACTCTGTTGTATTATTTTATTCTGTGTATTTATCAATAACTCATTGAATTTCTAAAAATACAATGAGAGTTGATAGTCTCTGTCTTCTCTCAATACTTTACTGTTTAATTCCCAGTGCTTATTATTGTTTAATTACAATAAACTCTATTCATACCTAATTATAATACTGATTGGTACAGTACCTCTCAAAAAGAATATCAAATCAAATCAAATTATTTCTTTATTGCTTTTAGACAATATATAACATTGTATAGCAGTCGTCATATATTCAAACAGCAAATACTCTACACACTCACACACAGTCAGACTTACATTTCACTCATTCACACTATCTTTGGATCCAATTTTTAAATTTTGGTAATTTAAGATATTTTTAGATATCCCAGCGACTCATAATAAACTCCTCTAGCCAATAAAATGCTTTTGATACCAACAGGCATTTGAGACGAGTTTTGAATTGGATTTGATTAGTTGCATTTTTTACACTTTCAGGGAGCTTGTTGATTAAGCCGACGCCAACCTGATGCGGTAAATGCTGAGATACCGCCAGTCTATGACTATGGACTCTAAAGTTGTCCCTGGCTCTAGTTTCATACTGATGAAAGTCCCTGCCCCGGACTAAAGTGCACTTCGATTGACAGTACAGGATCACATGAAACATATAGAGACAGGGCAATGTCAGCAAAACCTAGCTCCCTAAAAGAGTCCCTACACGAGTCTCTGTAATTCAACTTTGCAATAATTCTAATTGCCTTTTTTTGAAGCCTGAAAACGCGTTCCATCTTGTGTTTGGCACAGCCCCCCACAGTCTCAAGCCATACGCAAAGTACGGATATATGAGACCGAAATATGCCGTCATTAAGACTTCAGGGGAACAGTATTTAGCTAGGCTTCGCAAGGCAAATATGCCAGAAGTAATTCTAGCACATATATTGTTAACGTGGTCGTCCCAGGTCAGACCTTGATCAATGTACATCCCAGGAATTTCGTGGATCCAGTTTCCTCTAAAAGGACATCGTCCACAAATACAGCATGTTGCCTTGCAAATTCCCTTGGTCTTAGGCAGAAATTGATGATATTTGATTTTGATTGGTTCATTTTCAAATTCCTGTCAGTAAAATACTGAATGCATGAAGTCAGTTCCACAAATGATGTGATTTCCAAATCTTGTGTAGTTTTTCCTTTGAAGCAAAGAGTCGTGTCGTCGGCATACTGAATCAGATCACCATGCTGGATCACTGAGTTAAGTCTACAGACGTAAACCAAAAAAAGAATAGGCCCAAGAATAGAACCCTGAGGGACACCGTGGGCTATTTTAATTTTACTAGAGATGACATTCGAAATCTGCACGCATTGATCTCGATTCTTAAGATAAGAAGCAAGCCACGCGTTTGGCAGACCCCGAACGCCACATTTTTGTAACTGGTGCAACAGTGTTTCATGATGCACACAGTCAAATGCTTTGGATAGGTCAAGAAATATGCTGAGCACTTGTTCTCGCCTTTCCAAGCCATCAACAACATTGTTCAAAAGACTGTTTACAGCGTCAATTGTTGATCTTTTTTTCCTGAAGCCAAATTGTTCAGGATTTAGAATTTCATTGCTTTCTAGAAAGCTTTCAAGTCTTTCACAGAAAACCTTTTCAAAAATTTTTGCTGAAAACTGGAAGAATTGAAATTGGACGATAATTGCTGGTTTTGCAAGGATCGTCTTTTTTAAAAATCGGTATAACTTTAGCTGTTTTTAGTAGACATGGAAAAGTTGCAGATTCAAATGAAAAATTTATCAATTTTGTGAGTGGCCTCAAAATGTACCTAAAGCAAAGTTTGAGTAACCAAACTGACATCCCGTTAGCGTCATACGATTTCTTTGAATTCAACCCCTGTACGACACGAGCTAACTCCTCCATACACACAGGGGCCAGAGCCATGGATGCAACCGGTTCCCTAACACCAATTTCATGATATCGAGGTTCTGAAATTGACGAATCAGTTGAGGCCACAGAAGAAAAATAATTATTAAACTCGTTGGCAACCTGCAACTGATCATCAATTACGCGTTCATTAATTTTGATTGATATAGACTCAAGGTTTCGGTCCAAATTTGATTTTTGTGCCAATTCATTGATTATTTTCCATGCAGTTTTTAGAAAAGTTTTCACAATTTCTCAGGGCTCTATTGACGTCATGAGCTTTAGCAGCTTGAATGACTTTTCTATAGATCCTTCGATATGATCTGTAAAATGTTTTAAAATTTTTGTTTTGTGTTAAAAGCATAGTTAGTAGTTGGAGGTTAAAGCAGTTAAAACTGATACGATCCAAAATCAACCTCTTTACACAAGAGCTGTGAGCCAACTTTACTAATCACTCAACACAATTATTTCAATAACTAAGTAGTTCATAATTCATGTAAAATTTAGGTCTCTTAGTTTTTTCTGCTCACTGAAACAGGAACTCTTTGATACTGTATAGTAACAAAACAGTATTTTTTCATGATTCATTACCGTTTACTAATAATTTGGTGTACTACTCATGTTTGTTGTACTGATTTATGAAGAAGACATCACACTTCCTTGGCCATGTGAATTGGATTTTAACAATTATCAGTTTGAAGCAACTTGGGGGTACAAGCTTACTTTTGGTAACTTTTTATAGCTTATAACTACTTGTATCAGTCTCTATAACTCTATAATTGTGTAATGTTTAAATTACACAAAAACCTTCTTTCCCCAAAACTGCAGTTATCATTGGCAACTGTCAAAGAGAAAGAAAAATATTGCATGATATTTACATTTATGTGCTGGATCATACTGAATTTGGAAATATGGGTTGGTGGTTACATTTTAAATAAAATTGGTAATTATTTATATTGAAAGTACTTTTTAATGTAGGTTCCAATATAATAGAGTAATGGTGTGAAATTTTCATAAATCTTATGTTTATGTCACATCTTGAAATTTAGTTTGACATGTAGGAATTACAATTTTATCCATTATAATACGAAAGCGCTAAGCATATTTTGCTAGAGAAATACTAAATCAAATCAAATCAAAACATCCTTTAATAACATGTTCATTGAGAACAGAAATGGTGTCAATTATACATAGTCATAATTCAAGTCACATAGAGATACAAATTATACATTTGTAAATGAGTCAGTGAAATGTTTTAACAGATAAAGCGTTCTTTGGAATCGGTTTAGTCATGTTGAAGGAACTCGTTGATGGAGTAAAAATGGACGTTCGGCCAACCAGCTGTGAAGTCTTGATTTCAGCTTGCTTCCACTTCCTGTTCTTATGTCCCTTGGTAGACGGTTGAAGAATTTAGCACGTTTATATGTGGTTTTTTTCTCATATTGAGTGAGGCGATGTGCTGGGAGGTTGTAGAGGTTGGCATTACGTGTGCAGTAGGTGTGTAGATCCGATCCTCTTAAGAGATCTTCTCCATCCACGTACATCACAACTTCTTTGATGTAGAGTCCAACAATCGTTAAGATATTTAATGATTTAAATGCTTCCCTGCAGCTGTCAAGTCGTTGCAGTCCGGCTAAAGTTCTGACTGCCTTTTTTTGAATGACCAGGATTTTCTCGATGTTTTCTGCAGAAGCTGCACCCCAGACGGCAAGGCCATACCTTAAGTGTGTTTCGAAGAGTGCAAAATATGCAGTTCTTGCTGTTGCTAGGTCACTAATGGCCTTAATTTGTTTAATTGCATAGACACTAGTGTTTAATTTTTTACAAAGATTTTCTATGTGTGGGGTCCAGCATAACATGTTGTCTAGAGTTATGCCTAGAAATTTCACTTGGCTTTCCAAGGTGACGCCTGGTATCTGTGGTACATCTTCGTTTCGGTGCCCAAATCCAACTTGGTTAGTTTTTGTAGGGTTGACGACCAGGTCATTGTTATGGCAGTACTGATAGGCCATGTTAAGAGCTATGTATGCGGTAACGGCTAATTTATCAGTTGTTTTGTCATTTAGTAACAGTGTCGTATCATCCGCATACATGATGGTAAAACAGTGGTCCTGAAGAAGTTGGGGCATGTCATTAGTGAATAAAACGAAGAGGACTGGGCCCAGCACAGAGCCTTGAGGTACGCCACGGGTTACTGGCAATGTATTTGATTGCACATGTTTGGTAATACTAGCGTTTGGTAAAAAAATTTGAGTATTTATATATTTCCATGATTTTTGTTGTTTGGTCATAGACAAATAAAGGAGATTGACGAGAATATCTACCACCTTATAGATCAATAAAAAATCAACATATTACATGTGTTATAAGTAGTTTTGTTTATTATTTATGTATCTAAAATGTGTTTTTATTTTTGACATATTTTATTGTTAAAACAAAGACTTAATCTTAATGCCATGTTTTAAAGTTTTTATTTATATATTTTAATACCAGTATAAAGTTATATTTAAAAGCATATAACTCCTAAAAAAAATCACCTTTCTGTATTTATGTTTTTAAAAACTAACAAATTTCTAAAATATTTTTGGTTATGCACTAAACATATATTTTTATAGCTTTTTATGTTTAATACCTTTTGTGCTCAACTTTATTGACTAGCAGTAGCTCTGAATTAACCAATAGCAAAGCACTAAAAAACACTTGTAATACACATGTGTTTTAATTCATTGTGTTGTTCCAGACGCATGTTCCCTGTTGTAAAGATCAGTATCACAGGACTGGACCCCACGGCCATGTACTCTGTTCTCCTGGAGTTTGTACAAATAGAACAACACAGGTACACTATCATATTGATGCAAGCTAAATTGTTACGGAATATACAATTATCGATAGTTTGTTTTGTTTTCTTCTTTTTTTTGACTGTAAAAAGATCTTTTTAATGTTGTGTCTGAAATCTAGTTTTAGTTGAAAAAAATGAATAGGTACTCTAAATTCTAACATTTATTCTAAATTGAAAAAATTAAAAGGATTTATTTGAATTTTTCCTAAATTGTCACTAAGAAAAAAGCCTGCCAAATATTAAGTAGGAATACGTTTTAATAACATTTAATGACTGACAAATTACCATACCAATACTCTGGCTGTATTTAGGATTGAAGATCATAATCATCTCAGAGAAATCTTTTTGATACGTGATTTATTAGTCCTGTGTGCAATTATTACTTATCAATAAAACTCTTAAGTTCTGTCTAAAACTTATGTTACTGGTCATAAGCGATAACTTTCTTCTTCATAATATTATCACAGTACTATTCTGTCCACTTGGGTCACAAGCTATAAGCCTATGTAGCCAAGTTTCATAAATACTATTTATTAGATCAGTAGCAGAACCTATTGAAGGATCGGTGGATAGACAAGCAGAGACACATTTAGGCAGACCTTTCTGTAGGACCTATTTTCTGGAGAAAGTAAAATCTAAGCCCTTTACACTAAATAGTTATTGTTGCATCTATTTCCAAGAAATTGTACCTTTTTATGTTGGCAGTCTCCAAATTAGATTATAAAATTCACAAAAATAACATTCAAAACTCATGAACTAAGTAAAAAACCACTTTCAAACAGTTTAGTTTTGTCACCTACGGCTCCTTCTCTTTAAGACAAATGTTGCCTCTGGATGATGATTCAGTATCGTTACAGGTGGAAATACGTCAACGGTGAATGGGTTCCTGGAGGTAAAGCGGAAGTGGCACCTCCCAATCCCATCTACATCCATCCCGAGTCACCCAATTTTGGGGCTCACTGGATGAAGGAGTCTGTGTCCTTTGCCAAAGTCAAGCTTACCAACAAAACAAACGGAAATGGCCAAGTAAGCTTATAGCTGTTTCTTAAGCAATAATACATATTTTTTAATTGCAAAATTTTACTGCAGGCTACTTCTCAAACTAAGGCAAATGAACAAGGTTTCTTTTTAATTGTTTATTTTCACATTCAAATACAGGTTATAATGTAATGTAATCTATACATTATTGTCATTGCATTTGGAAAGATATGGTGAACATTTTACTATAAGAATACAAACAAATTAAAAAACTTTTTGGAAAAAAGAACAAAATAAACGTGCCATGGAAGTACCAATGATGAGCATATCATATAGTATATCCTTATTTTCTGGTTGCATTACTGAAGTTGAATATGTTTCTGAAGTTTGATGTTTTGCTTCTTTTAAAAAAAAAATTGGAAATTATTTTAGATAATTATATTGTTTTAAATGTAGTTTTTTCTTACAAATATTCAAATTTCATTAGATTCAGCAGTTTTAAATAAAATAAAGAATGCAAATTTATTCAGTAAAGCTATCATGATTTCTATGGACTAACTCCTTTTCTTCAAATTGCAATTTATAAATAATGATAATAATAATAAACGTTTTGAATTTTGCAAAAATTCAAACTTGGTAAATTTTACAAATTTTAAAGTTTTACTTTTACTACATAAAAATACATTAATTTAGTGGTTATTCTTTTGATATAAGTTTTTTCTACCTTTTTATCATAATAAACTTTACATATTAATTTTCCCTTTTTTCAAAGGACTAAACTTGGAATTTTAGTTCAACAACAAACTTTTTCATTTTACACACAAGATGTAGACATAAATAAAAAAAAAAAAAAATTATAACTATAATATAATGTCAAAGAAAATGTTCTTGTGAAAAAATAGTATCTAACATGATGAGGTATGTATGATAACTATGAAAATACATTTCCTTGTGAATAAAACAGTATCAAATGATGGACTATGTATTATAACTACATTTTTTATAAAGTTATTAAATATACCTTGTCAACTTCCAAAAATGCCTTGCCAGTAAAGAGCTTCACCATTGCCAGTTTTAGAGTAAAAAAGGTATGTATGTTTTAAATGATTTAAATTTTCAGATAATGCTGAACTCCCTGCACAAATATGAGCCTCGAGTCCACATCGTGAGGGTTGGCACAGACCAGCGTCGCGTCCTAACATACCCTTTTCCAGAGACTCAGTTCATTGCAGTCACAGCATACCAAAATGAGGAGGTAAGAGAGTAGGCATGTAGAGCATAAATAATAATAAACTATTTGTGAAACTTTACAACTCTTTGAACTGACATAATAAATTTAAACAATGGTATTTTGATCATGTTCTTAATTGACACAGTTCAGATATTTAATGCCTCTGACTGAATTAAGGTGTACAATCAGTTTTAAGTTATTTTTTATGGTCACAACCCATGAAAATAATTTCATTGGACAAAAGAAAAATAAAAAATGTTTTTTTTTCGTCATTCAAAAAGATAATTATTTCTGTATATAGAAGAAGTATCTTAAAGGGCTGTGATTACAAAATGTAAGAAAACTTTATCCAACGAAAAGCCAACTATACCACATTAAAATCCTTCAAA
Organism: Homalodisca vitripennis; assembly: GCF_021130785.1. Classification (NCBI taxonomy): domain Eukaryota; kingdom Metazoa; phylum Arthropoda; class Insecta; order Hemiptera; family Cicadellidae; genus Homalodisca; species Homalodisca vitripennis. Next base: position 163,737,151 of record NC_060209.1, read on the forward strand.
TGGTTGGATTCCTCATATTGCTAGACATACAAAACGTTCTGTATCTATTATCTTTGTTGAAATTGAATATGACAGATTAAATTATGCTTCCAATGTCATGTGCTATACATTTCCTGTTGTCTGGCTGTCTTCAAAACAGCATTTCTCTCAAGTGTAGCACCTCAATACCAAATCATTAAAGCATTTCTATTATATCACAGTGTTTTGTGCAAAAAGTAAACTCATAAAGATCAACAACTAACTCTATTTTAATTAGGATTAGGATGTTAATAGCGTCATAAAATAAAGAATAGAATTGCTCTTATTAAAAGTGCAGTTAGTGAAAAAAGCTTTTCAATAATTTTCTGAAACAACAGTGGAAATTGAGCGACATAGATTCCAAGGGATGTGGTGCAATCTAGAGAATAGTGACATAAATATTGTAAACTGTCTGGAGATAAGGCAACTACAGGAGCCATCCATATATACATACAATGGGTCAATATAAAAATGTTTTACACTGTATATACAGAAGTTTTGATTGACTATTTTAATATTTTACTTACACTATATTAGATTGAATCAAGCAACTAACACAATATTAAACAATTGAACTTAGGTTTGGAAGTGTTTCATATAAAATACCTATTAAACTCTTTAAATTACGATTACAGGTGACGTCTTTGAAGATTAAGTATAATCCTTTTGCAAAAGCATTTCTGGATGCTAAAGAGAGACCAGACTCCAACCTGTACAGCAGAGACTACCTCCCTCCCCAACAGCCTCAGTACCCTCAGTGTGAGTAGTGAAATGTACATATACTATTTGACATAATATACAGGGTGTAAATTAAGTTCTGATAAACCTGGACATATTCCAAACGGATTAAGATATTGATGTACAACCTTCACCGTGCCTATTAAAATACGTACTGTTTTGGACTTTTTAGAGTGTAAAGATATTTCACTCCTCTTTTTCAAAGGGGGGGTTGAGAGAGCTCAATTTAAATTTTCAAATTGCAACCCCTATCTTGTGATATGTCATTTGAATGGTAAATCCAAAAGAAACGCAATGACATGGACAAAACATCTCTACGACGATTGTAGCTAAAGTTATGAGTAAACAACATCTTAAATAGAAACACAACGACATTAAGAAAACACCTCTACGCTGTTTCTAGCAAAAGTTATCAGGACTTAATTTACACCCTTAGTATGTAAGGGGTTGTTGCCCATAACTTTTGCTAGGATCGTCCTAGAGATGTTTTGTCCGTGTCATTGTGTTTCTTTTAAATTTACCTTCCAAATTACATGTCACAAGATAGGGGTTGCAATTTGAAAATTTAAAGTGACCCCCTCAACCTCCCTTTGTCAAGGGGTGAAATATTTGTTTTTTTTTTTCGCCACATCTAATGTTGACGTAATCACTTCTGAAGCTGTACTCTTTGCCAAATTCAGCTGTGTCATTTTAGGTTTATTTTATTAGTATCATGCAACTATATGTCTGGTTAGCGTCTTAAAACTTTGGATCACATTATTATGACTGTGAAAGTCTGTTGTAAGTACCATATATTGAAATTGTAGAATTTTATGTAGTTTGATTAGAGTAAAGTTGTTTTGCTTCCATAGAATAAATTAAAGATTTTCGTACACATATTTTCACATGAATTACAGGTGTATATAGTACTGATAGTTTACAATGAAACAAAATACAATGTAGATCGAATTTACATATGGTTAACACAAAAACATTTTACAGCAACAATATTATTATTGAAAGCAAGTTTAATGCCTTTTTAGTACCTATAGATAAAAAACATAAGATGTATACATGAGTTAAGTTAGTTAATTTACTATTTTCAGTCTTGTGTGAAAGGTTATTGGGTCAGTGCATTTGTACAGAATGCCAAACCTATCACATAAATTTCAATGTCTATATAATCTCATTTAAAGACAGGATCAGATGTTGTGAATAGCCACAGTAGCATTATACCATATAATTTTATTTGCCAACAGACAGCAGCACCTGGCTACTGCCCCAGCCAGCTGTTTACACTAGCAGCGAACGTCTGTGTCGCAATCAACGCAGTGCTCCTTATCCTCCCAGGTCCAGTGGTCGACCCTCCCCTCCCACCACACACAGTTTGGTATGCAACCTTCACTTATGTCCCATTTTCTGATACAGTACAATACACTAGTCTTGTTCAACTCAAGATATATCTCTGATGTGTTTCAGGAGTTTACAATACAGAGCCAGCGTGTTCGTCACCAGGACCTGTTTTTACCCCGAGTTACTCGTGGTCTAGTCAACCTTCCTTTGGTTGTGGAACAGTCAGTTGGTCTGCTTCCCACCACTCCCCCTCCCATGCAGCCTTCCCCCTCCACGTCTCCACCCACCACCACTACCTGGCATCCCTTCCCCTCCGAGCCTTACCCTCACTTCCAGCCTGAATACATTCCCCTGCAGCCTGATTATACTCACTTGGAGACTGTCACCGACACTGAGCGTGGGCCGGAGGTCGACATCGAACGGTACCGTAGAGACTCCTGGAGCCATCTGCCACCACCACCCACTCATGCTTCCTTATAGGATTTGTTTTTGTTGGTATTCTGAGCAAGTCCCAACACGTTGTTATATACACTTGCAATACTTGTTACTCCCATATGTCCCATTAGTGTGTGAGAAAATCATATTCATTCCAAACTACAGATGATTTTGAGTGAACCTAAATGTTTGTTTAGAACCACGTTTCTGAGCATTGTAAGGATTGAACAGGAAAACCTATTTAATACTTAATAGAGCTAAACTATATTTGATACTAAACACAATTATTAATTTGTTATGAATTGTTAAATAAATAACTCTCTGGAGACCACCAGCTGATGAATTTTTGTCACAGGCTGACACTAATGATGGTGTTGTAATGGTTTAAGAAGTCTTAACGGAGTGCTCTAGAATGTATAAGAATGAAACTGCCTTTGGCAATGTGTTGCCCATATAAGCCTAATGGTATCAGTTACATAATTATGGTAGTATTACTAAAACTAGCAATGACAAGGATATATTTCATAATGCTGGCCAGGAGAAAATTTAAAATCTAGAAGTTTCTATTTAACTTACTTTTAATAAAATCATTATAAAACTTTTAATTCAATTACAGTTTTATGACTTTGTGTAAAAAATGTGGATTCATAAAACGGCTGCTGTACAAGGCTAACACACACACACTTAGGGCTCTAGTGATTATAGTGATTTATTTTCTAATTTAAAAAACATCTATTGTAGTAAAATGAATATAAATTATGGTTCTTGGCACTTAATTAGAAAATAATAATTGTATGACACTCAATTTAAAATAGAATAGTTTTAATACCTACAATAAATGTACAAATCCTGTCTTTATAAGCACAAACTTCCCGTTTTCTAAATTATTTCTTTAAATCTCTGAAGCAGGTCAAGAGAGAAAAAAATGAGAAATATAACATTATTTGGAAAGCAAGTTTAGGTTCTGGAATCAGTTTGGTTCAGTATGAGGCAAACATATCATAAATAATTTAAGAGAATGTTGACAATTCTATTTAAATGTTTATGCCAAAACTAAAACTTACACTATTTATTTTAAATTAATTTCTGACAATACAATAGCAATGTCCTACAGAACCAACTTTCAATTCATAATTATTACTTAAAGAAGCTTCAACCAAATATAGCATTATGAATTGGAAATTCTACACCTTCTGTTAAATCAGTCCAGCGTGATATAGATAAAAATACATGTCATTAACTATAATTTCGGCATGATAATGCCATTATCATAAATTTCAACACATGTTTTTTTTTTAAATAAGTACCGTTTTGATATATTAAAAAAATCAAGTAAAATTGTAACAATTTTATTTTTATATGAAAACTGAAACTTTTATCTCCTTTTTTAAAACCACACAAACACAATTTACAAACATTAATATAAAAAATACACATATTTAAAAACTGGCCGAAGTTTAGGTAGATAACTGGGTGCACAGATACGTCCACGGATTGGCTGGAGCTGAACTGACCAGTCTGTATGCCCAGTTATCTATCTAAACTTTGACCAGTTTTTTAAACACGTGTGATTTACGTGTAGATGTTTGTGTAGACCCATTAGGATGATGAAAATGTTCCTAATTTTTTTTCTTTCACAGTGACTACCTTTTTCTGAAGAGTGTACTGAAGATAACGAAGGTAAAAGTAGGGAAAATATAAATTTTTTATAAATACAGTTTAAAAAATATATATATAGTATAGAAAATCATGACTTTGCAATGTTTAGTGACTCATAAACATGTAAAATCTTCTATTGTGATGAAACATGTAGATTTTATATGCATCACTCGTAGGACTGATATTTGACAGAAGGCTTACCTATTATTATTATTATTATTTGATAGGTTCTTAAACCTATTATTAGTTCAAATATAGCAATTCAGTAAAAGTTATTTCACATGTTTTTCTTGAGTGCAAAAGCACACTGAATGTACAGAATAAGTTTTTAAATGAATAAGGATGATATACTGATAATCCAACCTTAAATAATAACTTGTAGTTGTAATGCTCAGTTTGATGTGTTCTTAAGTTAATGACCATAAATGTACAATACTCATGTTCATTGCACAATGTGATTTGGCTCTAAGTGCCTTGACTTGTAGTGCCAATTTATATTATAAGAATTTTTTCTGCAAAGAATTCTAAGAGTAAATTAATTGTACATATAGTCCAACATTGTATTTAGGGATTTAATTTGTAAATAGATTATTATTTATTTTAGACTTAAAATAAAAATTTACAATTTCTCCGTTGTGAGTTCAATTATTTTACCGTCTATAATATTTTAGAATAATTTAAACACATTCCATTTCTACTTTAAAAATTAATGTTACAGCACCATTGAATACTTGAATACACAACCCTTTTAACATGGTTTGTACTGACAAAGGTCGGTATTGACCGACTTATGACCCCATTATGTAGTTTAAACGTTCATATAATGCACAACGTTTAAACTGTGTCTTGTGGCCAGTTCTTGTATTATTTTAATTAAGTAGCATTTTTTTTAAACAAGAAACACATGTTCATACTGTTTTTTTTAATGTAGTTTTATTATTTTGTTGAATATTGTCAATGTTCAGGCCTCTCTCAGTTGATTTTAGCCATGGTGTTGTGAGTAAACAAAGCAATGAGTGGTTCTTCTTTAAGGGCCCCATACACCTGCGAGTCTGGCTCGCGAGCCAGACCCGCTGATTATTCACCATACACCTACGTATCTTGCTCGCCCAGTTGCAAACATGAGTTTTTCGAAGAAAGTTGCAGCTGCGGTCATAGTGTTTAGATGAGCTAGGTGTATTGTATGAGCTATGTAAGAAGAAACGGAAGAAAAGGGTAATGTGGTCAAAGAATTGGTTAATAAATAGAAAGAGATTTAGTCACATGAATTTATTGAATTTTGTTAGGAATGATAGTCGCCAAGACTATCAGAACTAATTCAGGATGTAAGCTGAAAGTTTTAACATGTCATTGAACAAGGTTAAACCGCTTGTAACACAAAAAGACGCTATACTGCGAAACGCGATATCACCAGAGGAACGCCTCACTGCTACTCTCCGTTTTCTGGCAACCGGTCTACATAATAAATGCTATCGGCAAATTTCGATACTCTTCAATAAATGTTGTTAAAAAATCAGGGCTCATAAATAACTTGGAGTCAGCCATGTTAACTCAAAACAAACAAAACACCTTATCCTTGGCGGAACGAGTGGTGCGTAACGTTTGGCCTACAGTAGTGAAAACGGAATGAACAGATTTTTCGATGGTGGGGGCACGAGTCCGAGCCGTAATGCGCCATACACTGGCGAACTGATACTCGAGCCGAGCCGCACGGCAAGCAGTGGCGGATCCGGCTCGGCTCGCCTGAATTTGACTCGGCTCGGCTCTTTATTGTCCATACACTGACGGATTTGGTCCATTTCTAGGCGAGTCGAGCCAGGTTTGCGAGCCAGACTCGCAGGTGTATGGGGCCCTTTACCAGGACTTACTTGTGGATTCTTTACATTAGTAACATTGATATATCTTTACTAACTTTTTGATACTGTGATGTTGAGATAGCAAAATTGAACATTGGTTGAAACTATGTTTCTTTCTTATCTGACATTAAAAAATAAATTAAGCGTTCAAAAATAATTACAAAATAAAAGTATATTATAGATTTATTTTAAGTTTCAATATGAGTATCTAAGTGAAACATTATGAAGTTCAGACCAAAATTAGCTAAGCTATTGAGGCTTTAAATAAGTTTTTTTTTATACAAAATTTCTTCATAAAAGTAGGGGTCACCACCAGGGGCAAACCCAGACTTTTGGTTTGGGACTTCCCCATTAAATGTATTAATTTTAAGTCTTGTATGAATAGTGATACAGTTGCAGGACTTAATCGTTACATTAAAGAGTAAGGTCAGTTATCTAGAACAAGTAATAAGTGGTTTGGGTTTTATACCATTACAATTATAATATATTATACTACTAATTACATTATAACATAACATGTATTACATTACAACTGGATTATTAATATTAAATTTTTTAAAGAAAAAAAATACTATTTTGATTTTCAAAGTTTTAAATTTAATTGGAACAAAAGTATAAGCACAAACTATGGATTTACAAAACAAAATCCAGACTTCTATTTGATTTTTTTAGAACTGAAACTACCTCTGAACTGGTCTCTTCAATTTCTTTGTGAATATGCAATGCTGTTAGTCCAGTCAGTCTATTTGTACCCATAGCATTCCTAAGGTATGTCTTTAGCCGACATAATGTAGAGAATGACCTCTCAGCAGTACTTGTAGTCACAGGGACGTTACACAACATTTTATTTTGTATTTTGTATCTGCTTTTGATACATTTGCTAATAGCATTAAGTGCTCAAAACCCTTTAATATGTTTTTATGCTTGATGAATCGAGATTCCAATGAAATAATTAGTCAACCCTAGGGATAAAAACAGATCGATTGTTGTAAACTTCTGGCATTTCTGTTGGTGTGTTGCTCCGTCCTGTTCAGTTGTCTTGAGTTTGCCAGCTGTACGAGGCATAGAAATTAAGTAACCAAATTGGTTCCTTATGTATGTAACCAAATAAGTAACCAAAGGTGCGGCAATTTGGGTAGTCTTCAAAAATTGAATGGAATTCTTTATCTGCGTTTCCTCTTACGGACTTCAAGCTTCCAAGTACAGTTTCAATGTGTGTAATTACAGATGATAAATCCAAATCAATTCCTTGCAGCTTTTTGCTTAAGTTTATAGTGTAACCAAGAAGTTTATCTGATGCAAAGAGAGAAATTATAATTCAACTTGGTGCAAGTAGTTTACTAGCACTAAAGCTCCCAAAGAAGACTGTCTATTGTTCCAGTTTGTAATTTCTTCTAATGCTACTTTAATGGGTTTTAGAAGTTCTTTCATACAAAAACAGCATCATGCCTCTGTACCCATCTTGTTGGACAAAGCTGCAGAAGCTTTTCCTGGTTGGTTTCAAGATTTATCTCTGATTCAATGCACTTTTGTAAAATGCCTTGTCGTTTACGAGTGTTGAAAAAAATTATACAACTTCTCTACTATTCCGAAACAGTTTCTGATAGAACTTCAGATGCATTTGACAACACCAGGTTAAGGCTATGAAAAGCGTAATGCACATTATTGCTGTTGGGTAGCTTCTTGGATGAAATCTAGGTGCAATTTAACCTCCCATTCATGGCAGCAGCTCTATCGTACCCCTGGCCATGTAAGTTTTTGACATCTATATTACTGTCTTCAAGACCTTTAATTAAAGTTTATGCTAACTCACTACCCACAGCAGAAGTTAGAGGCATAAACTTCAAAAATTGGTCACAAAAATGATAGTTGTTTTGAGAATTCAATGTCACATAAAATAGAAAGAATGAAAACTGTTCAACTGTTGAAACGCCAGGGGTTTTATAAGCGAGGACCCTAAAAAACTTAGACTTAATTTGCTATTTTTTCACTTATAACTTGGTTGCAAGCATCGATAACTTAATTTTGTAAATTCCAACTTATATATGATGCATTCCTGCTACATGACTCAAAATAAGTTGTTAAATGTTGCTCTCCTCCTTCAATTCTGGCTCTGAGCAAAGCTCTAAGGTTTCCCCATTTTCAATTGGTTTACAATTGATTTGAAATTCACCATAATCTCTATGGCCCCTAAAGGCAATATTTTACCTATCACACAAAATAATAGTATCTATTATTAGAGTTACTCTTTAAATATTATTTTTGGCTTGAATGTCTTTTCCTCTATCTACAGATTTGTCAATTGGTTTTATTTGGTTGACCATAACTCTTTTAAAGTTAGCCACACTTACGCATGAATCTTTACGATACTCCAAGTTTGCATGTTTTTCAAACTCTTCTAGTTACAATAATCTTCATGTTGGCCCAATATGTTGAGCATTACTCTTACACACTTCTTTGTTTTGAGAAAAGCAAACAATTTATGTAGTATGCAGAATCTTCAATTCCAGAATATGGAAGCCAAGAATATTTTTTTTATAGCATAAAAACAAAAATTTCCATTGTTGATTCCCGTATGATTTGTAAGGAAAATTGAAATGACAGAAGAACCCATTTGGGATTTAAAACTTCTCATTATTCGTCAATCTTTGTTTTAATATAAAAAATTGCTCATGTCTTTTTTATTTAAATTAGCCTCAGGCCTGCTTAAATTTGCTTCAGAGCCCTCCTCCAACGTAACATTAGGCTTTTTTGTAGACAGCTCTTTATTGGGAAAATATCACCGCACTTGCCAACCACATCACTTACCTCATATTTATGGTATTTCAACAGTTTAAAATAGTTTTGTATACTCGCTTTACTTTTATCATTCATCACTAACAGTATAAACACAACTTGACAACACTATAACCTTCGCTATGCTTAACAAACAGCAAAAGCGCTAGTGGCCAATCGCAAACTTGAACGCAACTAGTGAGCGTTGTAGCAACTAGGCATGGCGAAAACAAAACACACTACACAGTCACATTAGAACTGGAAGGCTGTTCTGCTGTTTGCATAGGTCAATGCTTAAGCTCATTGACTCAAGTAGTGTTGTTAACTTCAGTGTTATAAATAGGTCTAACAAGTAACAATCATTTTATTTGAAAGAAATGGGAAATGTACCTACACTATTTAACCTATATAAAACCCATATTGTGCAGTCAAATTGCTAGAAAAATATCAATAATACTGACCTCAGGTCGTTGGGGGTGGGGGGAGGCTTAAGCTCCCCCACCCCGGGTGCGCCACTGGTCACCACACGAAAAAAACAACCATGTCAAAGGACTGATAATAGACACACGCAACAAGTACCAGTACACATATTGCAATATGTTTTCCAAATTTTGTGGAAAATTGTATAAAATAAAAATGACAACACTATTTATTATAAAGATTTATTTCTTAACAAAGCCACAGTGACATATACTGCATAATGTATACATACATTAACCAAAAAAGCTGTTCCAGAAAGCTGTTGATTAGAAAAATGACTGGGATAATTTTATACTATACCCCACTAAATAAAAATCAAAACATTAAATGATATGTAAATATTCAATTGCTCAAATTACTTATTTTAGTATATTAAGAAGTTGAATGACATACACGGAGATAAACAACTGAATATACGAGTCATTCTAAATTAATATGGTAAAAACAAAATATATATATATTACAGATAAGTAATTCAATCTTCAACTTAACAACACAGAATTGTAACAACTATCAGATATAAAATCTGTTATCCATTCAGTCTTCATATATTTCAATCAACAATGAAATTCCAGGAACTCTTAATAATCCACCAGGGGCCTGTATGAAACATAAAATACAATTTTTACAATAAAATAAATTTTACTTTTTTAGTTTTAAGAACTAAAGTATTATTCAAAGTTGTAATACACTGTATAAAGCTTTAAAAGATGTTTTCAAACATGTTACATTTTAAATCAAGATTCTTTACCCCAAGTATAATTAAATTTAAATTAAGTAAAACTGATATGAGGCTCTTGTCACTTGATAATATTACATACTGATTTCAGTTCTATTAATTAACCCATTGGGAACTTGCCCAAGCGTCACTTGTTGCGGCCGAGTGAGACTGAATAAATCTTGTCCGAGCGACACTCGTGCTCTTTTTAGACGCTAAAAATCACGTATTTGTTTGTTTTTCCGCTAGAACGCAGGTTTGTGCCCTCCTGCATCCTTATGAGCAATCATTCTGTTTCGATTCATTATGTTTGCAAACTGAAACCATAACTAATAGCTTGTTTTGTTATTGTTTACATTTTGCCATATGCTCAATTTTCGTCACTTCAATGTTCTGCTTACATTCTATGTATCGTATTTTCAATGTTTAGTGTTTTACATTTTATAGTTGTTGAATGAGTTTTTAGTTCTTCCACTACCTCATGGAACAAGACAATTTGCATACTTCAAAAGTAGATAGATACTTGGACAGTGATATTGGGATGTCAAAGATACTCAAATACTGACACAAAAGTGAATTAGTTGTTTAAATTAACAATATTTATGTTAAGTAAACATAAGATTTTAGATAGGTTAACCTGTATCTGTGATGATATTAGTCTATCTGTATTTGTGACACTATTCTGACTGTATTTATAATATTTACAGCTTTGAATAAAGATCTATGACTATGACTATGACTAATTATAAAAGTAAATTAATGGTCATTGTATGTAATGTAGATAGTTTATTTTAATTATCATTTTAATAATAAAAAGTGAATGTAACAGTTTTATCTTATCTCCAGACAACTAATTCCGGAGCTTGTCATAAAATCATCAAAAAGTTAAAAAATGTAAGCGAATTTTGATTGTTTTGTTATTATGCTTTATAATTAAGTAATTCAATACACACTGGTTTTCCATGTTAAAAACATTGTGCTGTTTTGAATAAAAATTATTGAAACATATAAACAAAAAAAGTAATAGAATATTGACAGTTGCTTTTGATTTTTTGTTTTTCTTACCACACTAACACTATTGTAGAGCAACTAAATAGACTAAAATGTCCTGAAAATCTGATTAATTTATATTCATCAAAACGCATTCTATTAATATTTTAGTACATGCATGCATTTTTGCCAAAATCAATACAAACATTCAGTCCTAGAGAGGCTACGTTAATTGTTTTCTCAATGGGTTAATATTGATTTTATACACAAGATTTTTAAAAGATAATTAAATTATAAAGGTATTTTGTACTTACTCAGAAATTGGCTCTTGCCACTATTTTTAACATGACAGCGATCTAAAGTCCTTGGCTCGCTAAGTGTTAAAATGAATGTCTAGTTAAATTCTAACTTATTGACTCATATCTTTAAAACCATTGTTATCTTTACATAGTCTGATCGTTCTACTATCCCTCAACAATTTAATAAACTTGTTACCGTACCTTTATAATTTTGTATGCATCTCAAGTAGTGATGGGATAACCGAATGGATTTTATAACCGACTAACCAGTCAGTTATTTTTCTCGTTAATCGGTTATTTTAGTCGAATGAATAACCGATTACCTTTTAAATTCAATCCACAATTTAGTACACAATTTCAGAGTTTATTTACATATAACAATTACACCTAAACAATTAGCCTAATGCTCTGCTTAACTTACTCTCAATATAACGCATTTCATTTTTGTATTTAAACAAAACACTATTATTCACGAAACACCTTAACCAGAATACCTACACAATTATTTTATTTATGTCTTATAAAAAATCAAATATCAAAGTTTGATAAAAGAAGATCTTTTATTGGAGATAAGTAGGTGCGAACTGAACTGATTATTTATATTCTTTGATAGGTATGGAGAGTCAAAGGGATGGGGTGGTGGGGGAATGAACCATTCCTGTTGAGACAGGTAAGCGGCGCGGCGCGGCCAATTTACTCACGGCCGTACTTAGCTTTGGCGAGCCCTGGTAAAGATATTCGGTCGGGCCCCGTCGTGTCCCCCCACCAGACACAGTCCCTTCATATAGACGTGTGACTGGCTCCGGAAGAAATTGTACAAAAACCCGGTCTGAGTTCGGACCTGAATATACAATCAAAAAATTCCAAGCAAACCCGCACTGGCAGAACCGTAATTGAAAACGAAATTCTGTAATTGTATTATTACTTTTTTCTGTGCATACGTTATAGTCATAACATTTTAAAATGTTATATTATCATATATCATCTATAACACTACAAGATAATTACCGTTCAAATTGCAAAATTATAATTTATTTTAATTACGAATCACCAAAGTTAACCGAAAGTTAATCGCTAAAGAACGATATTTCAGTAATAAAAATAACTTATTATAATAAACGAGCAATTCAAGTATAGACTGTCTGCACAACCAGTTAACTTACAGAAAATTATTCGGTAGAAAAACTAATCTAAAGACTAATTTAAAATAACCGATCAGAATCAACGATTAATTCAAGTATAGACTAAGTCTTTACAACCAGTTAACTTATAGAAAAAACTAGTCGGTAGAAAAAACTAATCTAAAGACTAATTTAAAATAACCGATCAGAAATCAACGATTAATTCAAATATAGACTAAGTCTTCACAACCAGTTAACTTATAGAAAAATTAGTCGGTAGAAAAACTTATCTAAAGACTAATTTAAAATAACCGATCAGAATCAACGATTAATTCAAATATAGACTAAGTCTTCACAACCAGTTAACTTATAGAAAAATTAGTCGGTAGAAAAACTTATCTAAAGACTAATTTAAAATAACCGATCAGGATCACCGACTAATTCAAGTACAGACTAAGTCTGCACAATCAGTTAACTTATAGAAAAATTAGTCGGTAGAAAAATTAGTCTATAGACTAATTTAACTGGATGCAGCAAAAATAACCGACTAATCGGTTAAAATAAAATAACCGAACTAACCAGTTATTTTCATTCAGTTATTCCCACCACTAATCTCAAGTGCTACAAACACAGTCATCGTACGTTCATGAGTTTATCATAAGGTACCATCTGCAACTATTCCAGTCTCAGTTTTTCATAATATTTTGCCCTCTACATCACATTTTTGTAATTTTAAGTGATATCTAGTTCCAATGGTGTATTCAAACTATCAAGGATGAGTACTGAAAAGTCTGTTTAAAAAAACGCCCACCGAGGTCATGTGTGTATCAACTCGCTATCTGTACTGACTTGACTGAAAGCGAGCAGCTTGGTTCTTTAACACAGACAAGACCCTTTCTACCACTCAGTAGCAGTGGTGCCACTACCATCACAATCCTTCTGTCTAGTGTATCCACCAATCTTAAAAAAGTAATTTCTGAAGAAAATTATGAGCATTGTAATAGAATACTCGTTTGAAAAAATGTTCTAATTAAAAATAAACCAACAATTGATGTAACAAAAAAAAAAAAAAATAAAATAAAAAAAAAAAAAAAAAAAACAGTACATGCAGGAGAACATATTTTTAAGAGGGTTATATTATATTTAGAATATTTAAAGGAATAAAAACTATCATTATACTGTACCTAATTGGTTTCTTGACAGAGACTCCACTAATCTCGTAATCTCTTTCTCTACTGTGGCGACTAAAGTTCCTATCTCTATCTCTATCTCTGGATCTGTCTCTGCCTCGGTCTCTTGAGCGATCTCTCTCTCGTCTGTACTTTTCCCTTTCTCTTGACCGATCCCTCCTATCTCTTGATCTGTCTCGTCCTCGAGACCTTTCCCTCTCTCTACTTCTCCTCTGTCTTCTATCTCTGTCTCCGGATCGTTCCCTCACTCTTCTCGAATCACTGTCTCTCCTCGAGGATCTACCTCTGCTCCTGTCCCTTTCTCGGCTATTTCGTGATCTGTCCAAATCTTGCTCTTTTGTTTTTCTTGATGTTCGATTCCATGACCTAGACAAGTTTCACAAATTCACTACACTTTAAAATAATTAACATATTATGTTATTCAATTTTGAGAATTTCACAGACAATGTAGGCTTGATTTAATCTATTGTACAATTGGGAGCATTTCACTGGTCCAATTTTCAAATAGTTTCTGTCGTCTGAGTAACAAATGGCCAAGTAATTCACAGTTTCGTTGATCCAAGTACCAAATGTCCAATTAGAATGGAGAAACTGCCTCATTGCTCCAGGTGCAAAATGTTTGAGTTTCATTTGTCCAATTAGATAGAAATGACGTCTAACTGTGAACCAGACTGGCCGCTCTACGTACAAAATGCAACCACAGTATTAGTCTTACTTTTTAAGATCTTTTTTAATTTCTTCCTCTCAAAGTTTATTTATCTTTCTAAAGACAATAAATGTACTTACAATATTTAATTTAAATGTATTTTATTTAAAATAATATATATATATATATATATATATATATATATATATATATATATATATATATATTTATATACAAGTATAATATTTTTTTAAGTAATATTGGTCCATGGATAATAATGGGTTTTCTATCATTGTTATCTATCGCATATCAATGAAAAAACTGAAGCTAAGGACATGCATTATACCAAACACCCATTAAATTTTCTACAAGTAACTTTTTCTATTTATCGTAGCATATTTAAATCAAAGAAAATTAACATTAGAAGGTCTTGGATTCGTATTACTTAATTTATTTATTACAAAATATTGATGATAGTCTACGAGGTACGTTTAGTCTTATCAAACTCTTCTTATTTACAATTCTTCAATACATTATCGTTTATGAATAAGTATTTAACAAGCTGTTCTTTTATTTTAATCAATATTTTATTACTTGTCTTTCTGTTTTGTTTTGATTCCCCAGAAACCATGCTTTCCATCATTTATGTATTTAAAAATATGTGTATGTGTTTAATACTGGTGTTAAGAATAAATCAAGTTTTACCAACAGACACATCAGAGATACATCTACCAACTACTGTGCATTGTGTGCCAGTGATGTAAAAGTAAGAGAAGCCAGGTCGGTTGGGTGGGTTCACAGTTGCACACAGCTACATTCTACTTGGACACTTGCAACCCAGATAAATAAAACTCTTGACATTTAACACTTGGAGCAATAAAGCAGTTACTCCCTTCTATTTAGACATTTAGCACTCTAACATTTGCTACTTGGACAACTGTAACTGTTGTACATTTCCTTGTAAACTCGGACCAATGAATCGATTTCGTACAATTGTAACAAGTCCTCATTCAGATTAAAACCGTAACAAGTTCTATGCTTATATTGTAAGGGATAAAACTGTTTCTTTCACAATATTAATACAGTGAGGAGAATATCTGAGTTATTTAACTAGAGCTATTAGTCTATTGTTAATATTCTTTATTACAATTCTTTGATAAATGTACATACGGCAAGATGATAATAGGGAAGCCAAAGAGTGGTGAATGAGTATAGTGAATGATAAAATATCTCTGCTTTAAAGTTACAATTTAATTTATAACATTACCTTTTTTCAGAATCAGAAGGTATTTTCTCACTGCCAGAACCAGATGTTGCATTGCTCAATCGGTCATCCTCGTCCGAGTTCTCTGCTGCGTTAGATTCATCTGCCTCATAGTACTGATGTCTCTTCTGTCGCTCTCTAAACAATATGCCACACATCACTTACTTATCTATTGCATGTCTACTATTTGAACAAAATACAATAATTTACATAATTCATTCCAAAATACTGCTTAATGGGAGGTAATTACTACATTCTGTCTTAAGAAGAGTTTTACACTCAAAATAGTGTAATGAGTGATAAATGTAATGACAGTTAATTAGATAATTATATTTAATAGGTTGGATAATATTCATCATCAGACACACCATAAAATTGGATTGGCTGAATGACTTTGATTTTGTAATAAAACTCATACAACACAAATAACACAACAAACAAACATTCATTTCACAAAGACGTATTAAAAGTTTGTAGGCCTACATATCACAACAGTGGACTTGTGATACCCAAAACATGTAACTTTTGACAAGATCTCGTGGTTGTTATTGGATTTGACGGAAGTAATAACACCTAATTAAATTGTCAATTTAATCCAAAAAAAGAATTAAAATATATGTGTGTGTGTTTATATACTGTATAATGTAAAGCTAGCAAGATATTATTGTCTAGAATTAAAACATTGCCATGTCTTTACTTTTTATACAATTTTTCTTTTTGATGATGAATAATTCTATAAGTTATGTTATTAACACTAATATTTTTGGGACACAACTAACCTCCTTCTCATTTTTATAGAGATTTCTCTCATTTCATCTTCTCGATCTTGACGTTCTTGCTCAGCCTTTTCTTGCCTCAAGCGTTCAGCTCGTTTGTCTGCCTTATCTGATGTACAAAAAAGTAAACATTAGGGGCCAATATAAATAAATATTGAAATATTATTTGTCACAGACGATACACTGGTATCTATCTCACATATACCCAATTCTGGTTTTTGTTCATGTTACAATGGTGATCTGTGACAT
Organism: Homalodisca vitripennis; assembly: GCF_021130785.1. Lineage (NCBI taxonomy): Eukaryota > Metazoa > Arthropoda > Insecta > Hemiptera > Cicadellidae > Homalodisca > Homalodisca vitripennis. The sequence goes on from NC_060209.1 coordinate 163,753,697, forward strand.
GAACAAAAACCAAATAAACACATGAACTGCCTGAATGAAATCATTTATAGGTTATAATGAAAGAGAGATTTAGATTGAATTGTTTTGCACAATATAAAATATGTCTTATGTATCTACAACTATTTAAAAAAATTAAGTCTTAAAATGTCTTCCATTAATGGCAGATTGTAATTTACAGAATATTAAAAATAGTTTTATAAAACATTTCCAGAAAAATAAATTGTATTTTTAATAATTTGACACTTGATTCATTGTGTGAAAAGGTTAAAACAATGTTTCATCAATGGTCTGAAACTTTTTAGCCTTCATTGATACAAAAACTATTCCTCATAATAGATATAGTACACGACACACTAAAAAGGCAATTCACAGAAAAAAAGGTTTTGCTTGTAGAAGCTAACATTCAACTAAATCTTTCAATTTATTATTTACAACCCATATTTCATTATCCAGTATTTTTAATGAATGCCAATTTACAAAAAATTTCAAATAAAGTATTTTAAAAATAAATATAAATAAAATGTTTAGTGGTTCATTTACTTACATTGCCTATTGATCAATGCTTGTCTCTTTTTCTTAAGACGTTCTTGAAGAGAGATTTTCATAGCAGAAGTAGTTGCTGGCTGCAAAGCATATTTTTTACTCAGTATTTAAAGACCAAAAATAACAGTAATTTCCAATAAAACATTTTATAAACCTGCAGAGCATCAAAATGTATTTAATTCAGTAAATTTTGAAAAAAATAACTGTTTAACTTAATAAAATATGTTAAAATTAAAATGTAAAGCAACAAAAAGTGTTAATATTATTAAATCAATGTTAATTTCTTTAAAGCAATTTTAGGCATTAGTCATATGAATAGATAGAGTTTTGTGTCAATTCTGATTCCAAACAATATTTGTGAATATATATTTAAAGATATTATACCATAGTCAATACAAAACTCAATCAGATCTTGATTATCTGGAGAGAGTGAATCAAGCTGAAGGAAAAGTGTTGTGAGTCGACCTTGGTTAAATAAAAATTCCGAGAAGTGTACATAGAAGGACAGGAAAAGTAAATCACACCTTTGAGAGACACAAGTTGTTATCATAATGAAAGTACTATTCTCGAGTTCTCCTCCCCTGAACTAACTGAAATTAGGACTGGATTTTAAATTATGGCTATAAATAGTACTTGTGAACAAGAGACTTAGTTGAGATCTGTTTTATCGTTGATCTACCATTGAATAAAAACACCTGAGTTTAATGAGAGTTGCATTAAAATATAGCTTTTTACTTGTTTATTCCTGCATTTAGACATATAAAGCAAATTATTGACAAACAATAACTTTCAGTTTTTATATAGGTTAAAATGGAAAAAAGATATTGTTTTTTGACACTTTCCAACCAAACAGCAACTTTGAAAATTTACAACTCGGAAACTTGTGATCAGATTAAGACCAAATTTTATACCCCCTAAGTATAAGTGTACGGGTTTTGAGTATAATATTGAACTCTCTTGGAGTTCTTAAATAAAAATATTAACAGTTAAGATATTTATTATATTTGAAGCTTGTAGTATTTTCTATGTTGATATGAAGAACTGAGCTGTCAGGATTCTTCTTCAAGATTAGTATAGTACTCAGAAACATATTTCTATAATTACTTCAAGAAAAAGTTCACTAGACCGATGTTAGATGAGTTGTAAAGAATGTAAACAATTTTCCTAAAAGACAATCACTTCACAGCAACCAGACTACAAACAAACACTTTTTGCTCCAAAATAACATATTTTACATGTATGATACTTTCTAGGAAAGTAATATAACATAAACACAGTTTTAGAATCCTTGATGAGTCACTGTGCATTTTAATAATAAAAGTAACTTTCCAGTACTTTCATTCACACAGGCCATTTTTACATTTCTTCAACAAAGTATTGATGCTAATTTAACAACCATACACAAGATCAACATGTGTGTAAAAAATGAACCATTTCACCAATTATTTGTTCCTAGGTGTAAAGAAGGTTTAGTTCTTCCAGGCATTTACCGCAAACAGTCTCCATTCGATGATATTCATACTTATACTTTCGTGAAGAAGGCAGTTTGGATATGCTAAACTGGGTCGCTGGTCAATCGACTCAAACATATCATGAATTGGGACATTTTCCTTAATGTTGAGCTCACACTGGAGGATAAAATGTTTTCTTCACTTCTTAGCCATTATTTTCATATTCTGTGAAAGACATTTTCAAGTCCTCCTCTTAATTGAATTGTATATTTCTTTATGGTTTTATACTATTATTTCCTGCTTGAATATCTAAAAAAATCTTACTTCCTTTTTAGTACAATACGAAGAAATCTTGATCAATCACTCCGTTTACAATATTTATTTTCTCAAACGAAGGGTTTTTAAGGAACTGTCGTATTGATTAAAAAATTTAGTAAAAAAGTGTATTATTCTAACAAATTTAGTTTTTACCTAAAAATAAAAAAAAAAACAATAAAGATGTAACTTTGTTGTAATAAACTTACTGAAAGTAAATATTTTTAGCTATTAAATCGCTTTGGTTATAGCATTTAATTTCTAACGGTTCTTGAGATATGGGTGGAAATGTACATCACGCCTCCCACGACCACACTGGGGAGCGCGAACATCTTTCTTCTTTGTTTGTTTCTTTTGTTTTTTTAAAAAAGGAGAAGCCGATCCCCTTACAACATCATGTTTCAATTTCACTATATTGTATTCAACAATAATGAAGAATAAAATTGTGTCAAGCTTTTAGTGCACTTTACACTCTCACTGTCTCCCGGACTAGACAAGTCGGCCTGCTCATCTTTTGTGAGTAGGGCAATGATGACGAACACTTTTGGTTGTTGTTTGCACATTCCAAGTCTCAAATTACTATTAACAATACCTATCTATTTTAAATTATAGTAAAAGCATATGTTTGGGAATTTTTAAGGTTTAATTTAATTAAAATTAAAAAATAAACCTAAAGATTACCTGAAAGTGTATTATTGAAAAATATTTTATTTTTAACTCATAAACAACTAAAGATAGGACTTTATTTAAGAAGGTTTTCAAAAGTATATGTTTTCAGCTATTAGATCGCTTTAGTTAAAATGTTTTATCTGTAAAGGTTCTTGAGATATGGGCAGCAAAGAAATTTGAGTACTCCATCAAGTTCTTTACCCCCCACCCACAATGTTGTCGACATACAGAGGAGCGACATCATGTTTCATAATCACTATAGAGCATTTAGCAATAATTCAAGAATAAACATATGTCAGGATTCTAGTGCATGCTCAACCCCTATTGACTCCCGGACTATTAGACGCTCAACCTGGACAGTACTGATTTGAATTCTTACACTTAACTATTCAATATTATAACCTCATACTTCTTGTTATAAACGTGTTTGCGTATAGAATCAATTTAAACTTGGCATTATTAATTTCCTGATTGGGTGACACACCTTACTGTGTTAACCCATTGCGGATCGTATTGTTTTGGCACGCGGGCACGATTTAATTTACGGTCAGCGGCCGTACGAACAGCAATGGTATGCCACAGTATCGTTCGCTATTGTATACTAGAAAATTCAGCTGTGAATGTATTCGTTCAGATGGAACATGGGCCTGCTAGGGTATCCGTGATGTAGGAATGATAACACGCGAGCAAGGTTCCAGGGTGGCAGGGATGATGTCTGCTAAATAAAGCGGCTTGGGCGAAGCGATTACAACATCCGGGCCATTGTCTAGACTAAACCCGCCAACATGTACATCTACGTCTTTTCATTGTGTCACTAACCTCAAAAGTATTATAATAACAACTGAGGAAAACACCGAATCAGCGCTAAAAAGCAGAGAGTAAACTCATATGAATGATTTTTCAACTTCAACATACAACTGCGATCTGTAGGATATTTATAAAACTTTTGAAAACTCTAAACATAGACCGTTGTTAAATACTCTTATTTGACAAGTGAAGGCGATCGCATGATCTATCAGACATTAAAAGAACTATTTGGAGGGAAATTTTAAAGCAGACCGCTTTTGCGAACTGAGCTCGTTATCGTGCCGTTAGGCCCGGTTGCTGTGTGACGAGCCCAGCTCGTCAGTGATCCGCAATGGGTTAAGCTTAGAAATTTCATTACAGTTAAAACCTGATTAGGAAATGTTCTCAGATATGATTGTCATTGATATAAAATTAGAGAAAGTAAATATATATATATATATATATATATATATATATATATATATATATTTATTTATTTATCTATTTACTTTTTATAATCTTATATCAATGACAATCACACTCACACACACACACACACACACACACACACACACACACACACACACACACACACACACACACATATATATATATATATATATATATATATATGGTACGTTGTATTATCCAGTTCTTCATTAGGGCATAGATACCAGCACTTACTAAAGTAGGTGATGAATGCATAGCCTAATATAATGGTTGAAGAAGCAGTTTAGTTCTATTAGGTAAGGTATCAGAAGAAAATATCATCATAATTTGAAAACCAAAGAGAAATAAATCAAATAAAAACTCATTTTTTACAACAGTTTAGAACCTATAAAATAGAACTATACAGTTAAATTATTGGAATACCGCAGAATAAAATTATTGATAAACGAATTCTTGACATATCGACTTCAAGGCTACAAGTTAGAAGTACCTTGTATTCTTTATATCAACATAATTCCTATGTAAATTAATTCAATTGCTTGGCGAATGGTCCGAGTCAGGAGCTGCCCCTCATTCAATATCCAAACTGGCTAACACTTTTATTATGAAGAAACTTACTTAAAAATTAAATCTAACAAAGAATACCTATATGGACTTAAAATATATTTATAGCAGTTGATAAGCTGATTCAACTCTGCATTTTATGTTTGGATCATTATAGTATAAACACTATTTCACGAGTATACTTTTTTGTTGAGTAAGAATTGTTCCAGTAGTAAATATTTTTTTAAATTAAACATAAATTTTGTTTTATTTTATAAATATTTTTAATTTTATATTTTTTATATTACCTATTTCTATACATTTTATTTTTTTTATCCTATAAAAAGGCATTTAAATTTATTATAATGATTTTAGTGCTAAAGTTACTACAATATTTGTTGTAGGAGTTAAGATATTATTTTTGGTACAAGACCTCAGAATAGTTCTGAACAGAATATTTTTTATTAAGGTCTCCAAAGAATTAAGTAATGTCTTTTAGAATAATAATATTTTTGCACAACAATAGATCAGGATAAATACTTATAACAATTAATTTCAATTAATACTTAAAATAAACATATATATTTCTTGCAGTTTGTTACACCAATAGTTTAGTTTAACTGCAATTTTGTATTATGCTCTAATATATAGAACAATAATACATCATGAGCCTAAAAGGGGTGAAATAAATGTTATAAAAATTGATCTAAGGTATAACATTCTGTAAGTGATCACAAATACTTGTTTATATAAAAAAAAACTGCAACATATTCATCTTTGTCATTTCAGCAATTTTAGAGTTTGTATCGTAAAAATTATTTTTTTCTTAAGTTACACTGTCATTGCTAAAGCAAAGAGTAGTAACAAGAGGCACATCACATTTAAATTAACATAAGCAGTTAGTAGCTTTGTTGTTGTTTATTCCCTCTATAAACATGTATAGAGTTGCCAAGGGTGACCTATGTTATTAGTACAAAGGTAGGGGAACAGTTTTGATTCTTACTGACTTTGGTTCTGCCACCCGAATTACCCACAGCTTGAGTATTCCTGAAACAACCAGAGCAGTATTACTTAACAATTAACCACAACAAGTTAATATCTTATTAAATATTAAACTATAACACACAGGTAAAGTATTGTTTCATTATTTCTTTAGTTCAGTCCCAGTAAGGATTATAGTAGGAAACCGTTCACAATTCTTGGTTCCAAGTATTTGTGAAATAACTGATTTTGAACTATAGATCGTTTAACATCACTAGTAGATACTGACTGTTTCAGCTACTTGTCTGGACAGTGAGAGCCAATCACCACTTTATAAGAACAAAAGCTAGTTTTTTTTCAACTGATGGAGGAATTTTCATTGAGGAATTGATTTTTGACCAAATTAATTATGATGGGTGTTGAAAGGAAGGGAGGGGAACCAAAAGATTTAACCCTTTGACATATTACTTTTTTTACCTCATTTATCACCTCCTTTGTGACTTCATTTGGAAATTTTTGTTAGATTGGTATTATTTATATAACTTAGTGCTAGGATATGGTATTATTTAATTAATGCTGTATTTTAATTCTGATATTTAAGGCTTGCTATTTTTTTCAAACAAATTTACATAAAATATTTCTTGTCCAATAGATAACTATAAATTTAAAAAAATAAAAATGTAACTTATGTTGTCATTCATTTTTTTTATTGTCATTAAAATATTCTGTCCTGGGGTCTGATGAACAGAGTCAATGAGTTAACACCTACACTAGGACACGACCAATGTACCGACTATAGGACAGTGGGAGTATCAGTAACGTGCATCCACCACCACAGTCTATTATTATGGTGCCTGACATGACTTAAAATACAATTGATAATATAACCCTTGCGGTGATGGTGATAATAGTATTGGCTGCAACGATTATGTAGGCACTTTTTGCAACACTAATACCTTCAACAATTCTTGTCGAAATCTAATGTTTCATAGAGTGCCATAATCAGGAGGAACTAATTTTCTATAACAGTTGAGTGCCATAATCAGGAGGAACTAATTTTCTATAACAGTTGAATAATATTCCTTTAAGATGTAATAACAGTTTTCACTTAAAATAGTAATTCAAGTTTTTCCTCAGATGAGTGAATTCAGCCATAACAAGGGGGGGGGGTTTGCTCATATTCAACAACTAACCACCAGACCTCCCCTAACGAACTTTCCCCCTTCCTAATATTGAATTAACTAATTATGTTATGAACTCCACATTATAGGGCTATCTTTATGTTAGAATAATAAATTGTAAACTAAAACCCTTTTAAAATTCTTTTATTTCAGACACATGTTTCGGTATAAACCATCTTCAGTGTGAACATTAACCTCTCAATAATTAACTAAATAAAAAAAATTTTATCATGGTCTAAATATACCAGATTGTTTTATTATTCTTTAGCAACTTACTTGTCAGGTGCAGAAAGCTTATCTGATGTTTGATCACTTTTGTCTTCTGAGTCAGATAAATCGAATTCTGAAGAGGAAGAATCGTTCTTATGACGCCCATAATATCTGAAAAGCAATACATTTGAAGAATCAATTTATAAGTAATAAAACTATATTTTAGTAGATTTTATAGCTTCAAAGTTATTCTCTGCAGTACAACGCAGGCGTAACAAGCATTAAAGCAGCATATCAAGTACTCTTGAGGTAAATGATGAGTCATTTTGTGAATATTCCACTCCCCCACTGCTCTTTGGAATAATAAGATATTTAACATTCAAGAGCTGTGTCTGGGAGTCCTGTAATGAGAGGGCTACACAATTTCTATGAACACTAATGTGATATATAAGTTTAAAGGGCTGTGTCTTGGAGCTCTGTAATCAAAGGGCACAGTTCTATGAGCACCAATGTGATATAATCTTGGAAAGTATACATAAGTCCTCTATAAACCTGATGCAATATAGTGAATTTCCTTGCTTTCCAGTCTCTATTTACTATATTCTCATTGTTTGCTCTTCTTCAGCCTATCAAATTGTATCACTTTATATCTGATCAGTTACCTTAATCACTGCAAAACGGGCTCGGTTTCCTCTGCCCTTATAAAAATTAGCGTGACGTTTCTAGTGCATTAATATGGTGTTTCTTTTGACTTGGATTCTCTTACCATTTTACAATATTTCCTTACATATAAATTGAGCATGGAACACCAGAAGGATGTAGCGGTGGCCTTATAGTAATTCAAACGTAAATAGGCATATAGTATATATTTTTCATGTTTTAGAGCGGACTGTACTGAAAGTTACCTTGATTTTAGCTCCACAAGAACAATGTTAAAATCCCAAACATCGTTAAGTCCTACCTAAGTTTTGGTTAAATAATCATGGGAGATATTTTGTTTTAAATATATAATTTATACACATCTAAATCTTTTGCAATATTGTTGTTGATCATTCAGAATTAAATCACTTTCTTTTATTTCATTGTTTAAATATTTAAAAAGCATATATTTCACAAGAAAATTCAAAAGTGTTTAATTGAGGTGTTATGTATAACATGTATATCTTATGTATATTAGTGAGAAATGAGTCAAATGCTTTTGTGTTTGAGGTTTACAATGTCCTTATGGAGTATAATTAAAGGTCATTTAAAGACTTTCACTTCTAAGTGTGATGTAAATAAACAAATTTAGATTGGAATAAATTATAAAACATACTGAAGGTTAAAATAGATATTGTGTGAATTTATTTACAATTTGTGAACAGCATAACAAATAAAACTCTGCATTTTATATATATTACTAATTAAATATATATATAAAACTCAGCATTTTATATATATATTACTAATTAAATATATATATATATATATATATATATATATATGACTATGGATCGACCGTGGTATTTTCCAGAAAACTCACATTGACAATAAATTGGCTTTGCTACTTAAAAATAATTTCATAATTTCGATCTTTAATAATATGAATGTTGCAAAATCACAAAATAATAAATAAGAGATGTGACTGGAAAGTTTTAAGAATGGATTCGCTACTGCTTACTGGTTTGTCGTAAGCAGGGTGTAGAGTGAGTCATCGCATTGTCATTGAACTCCCTCTGACAGGAAACTGTTTTCTTTATTCAGTTTGTTGTGGCAGCTGGTTGAGTGCGGGTCTGTTAGTGCTTGTTGCCAGATTCTGTCTGCGTTAAAATGGACGTAAAAATGGAGCAATGAGTTTTTGTGAAATTTTTTTTTTAAACCAGGAAATCAGTTTCTGAGACTTACAAACTATTAAAAACAGCTTTTGGGGATAATTGCATGAGCCAGTCAAATGTTCTTGTCTCGTTCAACAGATTTTAAAATGAATCATATGAAGATGAAACACAGTTCGGCCGTCCTTCCACCTCATAAATGAATGAAAATTTTATGAAAGTTTGCAACTTAGTGCGCTTTAATAGTAGACTTACAATTAGGGAGATGGCTGACGAAAAAAAAAACACATCAAAGTTGGTCGAAGGTGAAGACAATGTTGGCGATTTATTTTGATTCTACCGGTATTGTACATCATGAATTTACACCTAGAGGACAGACAATTAACCCATTGCGGATCACTGATGAGCTGGGCTCATCACGCAGTGGCCGGGCCTAACACACGCCACTGCGCGCCTAACACACGCCACGATGACGAGCTCAGGTCGCAAAAGCGATCTGCTTTTAAGTTTCCCTCCAAATAGTTTTATTAGTGTCTGATAGATCGGGCGATCGTCTTCACTTGTCAACTAAGAGTGTTTAACAACGGTCTATGTTTAGAGTTTTCAAAAGTTTTATAAATATCCTACAAATCGCAGTTGTATGTTGAAGTTGAAAAATCATTCATATGAGTTAACTCTCTGCTTTTTAGTGCTTCTGAATGGGTGTTTTCCTCAGTTGTTATTATAATACTTTTGAGGTTAGTGACACAACTAATCGATGCAGACGTACATGTTGGCGGGTTTAGTCTAGACAATGGCCCGGATGTTGTAATCGCTTCGCCCGAGCCGCTTTATTTAGACTATGATTCAGACATCATCCCTACAACCCGGAACCTTGCTCGCGTGTTATCGTTCCTACATCATGGATACCCCAGCAGGCCCATGTTCCACCTGAACGAATACCTTCACAACTGAATTTTCTAGTATACAATAGCGAGTGATACGATGTGGCGGCTGTTCGTGCGGCCGCTGACCGTAAATTACGGTCCGCAATGGGTTAACCAGGTATACTACAAATATGTCCATCAGCATTTGCATGAAAAGGTGCGGAAGAAAAGGCCTGCATTATGGAATGACAAAAATTGGGTGCTACACCATGACAATGCTCCGGTTCATCGTGCCTTCTCCATCGTTCAATTTAGGACCAAATTCAAAATTCCTGTGCTTCCACAACCGCCATTTGGCCACTGCAAATTTCTACCTATTTCCTAAACTGAAATTTTCACTGAAAGGGAAAAGCGATTTGACTTGATTGAAGACATCCAGGCAAATACAGAGAGCGTCCTTAACAAACTTCAGGAAAGAAATTTCCAGGAATGTTTCCAAAAGTGGAAACACCGTTAGAGTCGGTGTATACAGTCAAAAGGAGACTACATTAAAGGAGATGCATAACAGTAGCATAAAGTACCACTATTGTACCATTACATGCACATTCTTAAAACTTTCCAATCACACTTCGTATAGCCTTGGAACAAAGTACACAGTTTTTTTGATGAATTTTCAATGGGCTACTTAAAAAATATTTAAGATTAAATCTGACAACCTGATCCTTCAATAAATATTAGCAAAGTTGATTTAAGTTATGACATTATAACAATTTGGATTTTCGGTCACAATACCCTGAATTCAAAGATTAAATTGTAATTAACTCTCCCAGTCTGTATAAAATTATTTTTTTTATTAGTTATGCCTGAGCAATGCTTAACCAGTGAACACCAAATATATTTATGCCTATGAAATAAAATATTAATGGATTTGTCAGACTTCAAAGTCATTTAAATAAAGTCATTTGGAAATCTCAATATTAAAAGTCAAAGTATCTTTATTACATGATCATTAAGAACAGTAATTTGTCAGATTATAATACAATTGTAATATAATAGGTGTTGTTGTTGTGCAGTTGTGTAAAACACTTTGCTGTAAAGTTTTCAATCTTTATACTATCATCAAATTTGGAACAAAGTTTTTTTATTGAAAATTCCTTTGGAAAGAATATTAATATTCATATAAAACTAAAATAAAATGCTCCCTTCTTAACAAAAAAAAAAAATTAAATTGGCTCTCCAAAAAATTACTGAATTCAAATAAAATTAAATTAAAGCTTATTCTTTTCTTAAAATGAAATAATCAATCAACTTCAAATTAAATGAATTCTCAAAGTTCTATTGTGCACCTTGTGCTAAACCCAAACTGTAGGATTTTATCCACTTCCCCGTTGTTTCAGTTAATTTTTAAAATTCGTATACAACTTGCCACAAAGAGTTCAAATTTTAACAATTATTAAGATAAAATTTATCCTTTGTTTAAACAGGTAAAAGCAAGTACTCTACACGAAAACTTTCTTTCTTCTAACAAATTTCCTTTTAACTGGATTACTTTAATAAAGCTGCAATTTACTTGCGTAACTGAGTGAAATTCCCCATAATAAGAAAACCTCTAAATTAGGTACAAGCCAAGAAAACTATTTAAAGTAAATCAGAAAAGAACTGTTGTACTCATCCAAAATCACTCGTGGAAATTTTGACAGACACAGAACAGACTGACTTACCAACAGAAAAATCAGCGGAATTCGAGAAGCACTGGTTTTAATATTCCCTCCCCCCCATTATTAATAATGTCATCACTAAGCCAATTCATTGACCCAGATGTACCAACAAATTAGCCTTCAGCTTTCCTGATCTGAACTAACCAAAACCCAGTAATAGTTGGACAAAAAAATGGTACAACTAAAGCTCAATTCAGAATTGAACAACTATCCTCAAGTAACATTAGCAGACTTTCCAAAGGAGTACATTTCAATATTGTTACCTAACGTTTGTCAAATATATTTTTTATTTTCTTATAAAATTAAATTCATAAGATTGTAAAATTAAAACCAATGTAGTCTAAACGCTACAGACATTTAGTACGTTAAACTAACATACGATTATGTGTTTACACACCTAAACATTATTGTCTTTTGTAACGTAAGTAGAAAAAAGTAAATACCTTGTGATGACTGGTGGAGCTGGTATTTCTACACTCCTTACAGGCTGAGGAGATGTGGACTTCTTCACAATCCTGCAACAGTTTTTTATTTAATTTGTAATATACTATTATTAAGACATTACAGGAAAACTAAGTAAAAAAAGTGTTTAGAATTTTAGTGCAATTCTTTAATTGCTCCACCTTTGTGGAGCAGATCTTTTACGACACACTAATTGTGTCACATCATGTGCTTTTATTGTACTGTGATAGTCCCTTTTTGTTCTGCTTTGAATATTGTCTTTTTTTGGAACTTGAATTTATCAAAAGTCAGTGATTGCATTCATAAATTTAAATGTCTCAGGGATATTGGTGAATTGGGTGCAGTAGAGAAAAATTGGCAATAATTTAATTAAATTCTGTACAGTATAATAATTATTATTATTATTACTTTGCTAAGAAAAATGGCAATTAAATGGGCATTAAATAAACTATTTAAAACATCAATGTCAATGGTTTAAATTGGCACAAACAATCATCCATATATATAATAACAAAAAATATAATATAATAATATTAATTACTGGTTCTGAAGCAATTGCCGTAAACTAAATATTAAATTATTAATTTTCATAATATTTTTATTATTTAAAAGACTACATTAACGTTTTTACTTTTACACTCACAATTGTATAGCATCACAAATATGGTGATACTAGAAAAGCAGGATAAGGCTATAAATAAATTGTCATAAAAACAATATTTATTTTTTTTATGTTTCAGAAGTTTTTCAGAACTAAATAAAAGCGAATTGAAAAATACTTTTTAAAATGAATTAGTAATAAGCATAAAAAGGTAATTATAACACAATTTTGATTATGGATTAAACTAAACCAACCCAATCAAAAATTTACTGTGAAATGTTAACCTACATCTCTAATAATATATGCATTTGCTCATATGTACCATTCTTAAAATATGTTTAACTTATCTTAAAACATATTGTACTTCCAGATGATCAATGATTGAAGATAGCATTTTATGATAACAATAATTATGATACTACACTGATATCATACCTCACAGGTGGAGATGCACTTTTAGACCTGGAAGAACTTTGCCTCCTCCTGTAACTGAAAATTTAAACTTTGAAATTGAGATCTATTAACGTATTGAAATTCTGAAATGCCATTAGTTTACTCATTATAGGAACTAAACAATACCCAAAATAATAAATTTGTATTCATTTATACAAGAGTCATGTAAAAAGTACAATCCAAACTAATAAATATTGCTATTCTTGAATGTGAGAACCACAATAGTGACAGCTTCCAGAATATTGAAATGAATGCAACTGCATAACACACAGAATGTTTTAAATAATTTTCTATTGACAATAGTTTTTGAGAAAAGGAGGTTTAGAACTTTTGTTGATAGAGGTCAACGGTTTTTATGAGGAAACTTTGACTAGTCATACCTAGATAGTAAGCTGCTTCTTACCGTCCAGTAGTATCCACACTTCATTCCCAATATGTACTCTCTCCTAATCTATTATAAATACAGCTTGGTTTTCTATTATTAATTTATTAGTTAAGAATGGGAGAGGGTTAATAGTTTTGTAGCTCCAAAAAAGACGCAATAAGAAGTGAAATAAATAATTTGTATCCCTCTTTCTTACCTGGTATGGGAAACTTTATCATTTTGACTTGACACTCGATCAGTGAACCTGGCAGGCGAGGTTGAGTGTGAGCGATAACGCACTGTACGAGTGGTCGGAGACCTTGAGCGCCATGTGGGGCTGGGAGATCTGCGAGCGTTAGATGTGTGATCAGCTCGAGACCATGACCGATATCTGCTCGATTTCTCCATTGACCTTTCCCTAAAAAATACATACAAAATTATTATAATTGGTCTTAATTGTTAATTGTTTGGTTAATTGTTGTCTTGGTTGTTGTTGTTGGTTGGTTGTGTGTTGGTGTTAATTGTTGTGTGGTGTTAATTGTTTGTTGTGTTGGTCTTTATAACATGACATCTACTGTATAACTTTAATACAATATATTCAAGGTATTGTTTATCTTTTTCAAATAATTCTTTTGTTATTACTTTCTTTAACAAAAAAATAACTATCATTAGACCTACATTTTTACAATATTGTTTACAGTAAAACACATAATGTACATAAAAAAAACATGCATATAACTACAGACTGCAGGTTTAAAACAGAGTTTACAATTAAATCTGATTTAACTACTTTGAAAACAATTTATTTTTGCCTGTTAAAGAAATTACAACTAAAACTGAATTTTATTACTAACCACTATACATTTGTAATGTGAAATTAATCTAAATAAAGCAACATCCTGAATTTTCTGCTGAATTTACAGTTTACTTTTAACATTTTGAACTGCTACCATTTTGTAACGGATAAAGCTTTTGAAGTGCAGTTTGCGGCATACATACTTCTTTGCTTGACTAGCCCTTTAAAATGATGTGCATATCAACACAAGGTCACATTAAAAATGTTCTACTGACACCTTGTGGACCATTCCTATAGAAGAATAACAGAAAACTGAAAACATCTTAAAGTAGATGTTTGTATACAGTAATCATGTGTGAAGTTTTGTAGCTTCGTCTGATATGGTTACAATAAAATTAAGCCATTCTTGAAATTGCACATAAGATTAGTATTAAAACTTTCGAGCACCACCATTTTGTTTAGGATTAACATTTGAGGTCTAATATGCGGCATGGTGTTCTACTAATTAAAAACTTAAAACCGTATGCACATCAACCTATGCTTACATTTAAGATTTTCTACTGACTTATGGGCCATCACCCTGGAGTGGTGAAGAACTACTTATAGCATAAAAAATTCAATTTTATGCCCTCTGTCACTGTACAGAGTTTAATTTTTGTATGTTTACAAGTACAGAAGATATTAGACCGTTTCAAGACTTTTCAGCACCCCTTTATAGTCACAAAGCACACAATCACAAATAAATAGGGAATATTTTGTATGTAATAGATTTTCCTTTTGATTTATTAATATATCATCTACATAAGCACTTAAGTAAAAAATTTCAAGCACTTAATTAAAATTTTTTTTAAACCAAAGTTTAAAAATTTTATGAAAAAGGCCAACTCACAGATTGTAAATAAAGGCAAGTGATTTAATTTATTTTTACAATATTCTTCTTAATTTCCTGAAAAAAATTATGTATAATAACAGTTTAAAAATAAATAGTATACAAAATTAAATCTGCATTTTTGTATGCGGAGGTAGCAAATAATGGCTAAGCTCTGCATTTGGAGGGTTAAACAATGGTCCTGAAGGACGAACATTACTTTAGTAAATAGTTTGTTAAGTGAAGTGATGAGTATACAAGGTATGTTCAAAAAGTATCACGAATTTTGAATTTTCGCGGGTTACGTATATTCGAATTTTGATTTTTTTGTGGCGTTATGTTGGTACATATGTCTCTCACTTATGTTGACAATTTCGGCCATTTTGAATGTTCAGTTAATTGTCAACAGCTGCTTTGCTTGCACATGTATTGGTTCGTCTTTGATTTTTACCTATTCAAAAAAATGGAACAAAGAACCTGTATCAAATTTTGAGTGAAAAACGAAATTAAGTACGCGGATGCATTCCGAATGTTGACTGTGGCATACGGAGAAGCTACTTTGGACAAAAGCAACACTTATCGGTGGTACAAAATGTTTTCAGAAGGCCGAGAAGATATGAACGACGAAGAGCATGCCGGACGCCCAAGCACTTCAACAATAGACGAAAAAATTGATGAAGTGAAGAAAATTGTATTGGCTAATCGTCGAATCACCGTTAGAGAAATTGCTGAGGACCTAAGATTATCGATTGGCTCGTGCCATTCGATTTTAATCGATAATTTGGGCATGAGACGGGTCACCGCAAAATTCGTACCAAAATTGCTCAATTTCGATCAAAAACAGCATCGCATGAACCTTGCTAATGAGATGTTGGAATCTGTCCGCGACGACCCGAATTTGCTCCAGAGGGTCATAACTGGTGACGAATCGTGGGTTTATGGTTATGACATGGAAACCAAAGCTCAATCATCTCAATGGAAGCTGCCGCACAAACCAAGACCGAAAAAAGCACGCCAAGTTCGGTCGAATGTGAAAGTTTTGCTTACAGTTTTCTTCGATTGCAGGGGTGTGGTGAATCATGAGTTCTTGCCACAAGGTAGAACGGTGAATAAGGAATATTACATGCAAGTTATGCGCAATTTGCACGAAGCAATCCGCCAGAAACGCCCGAATTTGTGGAAAAAACAAAAATTGGCTTTTGCACCATGATAACGCCCCTGCTCACACATCGCTGCTTGTACGCGACTTCTTGGCAAAAACAACACACTAATGATACCGCAGCCACCGTATTCCCCAGATCTGGCCCACTGTGACTTTCTTGTTCCCGAAACTGAAGAGGCCCATGAAAGGACGACGCTACGCCACGATTGACGAGATAGAGACGGCATCGAAGGAGGAGCTGAACAAGATACAAAAAAATTATTTTTTTAAGTGCATCGAAGATTGGAAAAAACGTTGGCACAAGTGTATTATATCCCAGGGGGATTACTTTGAAGGGAACAAAATAGATATTCACGAATAAATAAATAATTTTTGAAAATGCACAAAATTCACGATACTTTTTGAACACACCTCGTACACAGTCAACTAGTTACATCTTTTTTTAACTGAGGCATATAAATTTCATATATTTTTTACAAACTTTTAAGTGTAATAAAATAATTACAGTATTTGTGAAGTAATAAAACAGTTTATTCTTAATAAACATCACCTAGTGACTAATCCAATGATAACCATTCATTAATGTGATTTCCACAAGTACAATAGTTTTCTCTTTGTTGTCTACAAAGGTATATACTGTATTAATTCATGGTTACATTTTTAAATAAATAATGTCTGCTAATAAGACAACAGTGTTCTGTATGTTCATAAATATATATTTTAGCAACAAAATATTGTTTTAAATGAGTTTACCAAATCAACTAATCAAACAATTTAAAATTATGTAAAAGTTCCTTTTATTTGAAATATTTTAGATTCAATGTCTGACATAATTCTAAACTGAATTTTAACAGCAGTATGTATGTGTAACATTAAATGTTGTAAGGTAGGTAAAAAAATCAAAATTGGACTGCATTAGGAGAGATTAAAACTTTCATAATCTTATGAATACCAACCACCAGTCTGCTTAAACTACAGATATTCTCATTTAATCCAAACAATTCCTGTACTTCTAAGTACTGTATTTTAATAGTATTCTGTGTTAAACCACTTATGTATATTGATAACATGAAAGTTAAGTGTGATAATTAGGAATTCCTCTTCTGGAGATGATCTGGAGTAAACATAAAGCAATGGATGGCGCAAAGTATGAAAGAGGTTACCTTTTAGTGGTGGATTCAGGTGATCTGGATGACCTATACCTGACCGTTCTTTTGTAAACATTATCATCTTCTTTGCTTGTGTGAACACTGCAACCAAACATTCCTTTTAGAATACTTAACACTCCCACAGGTTTCTTTATATGTCAAAAGGTCAAATCAACCACTGCCAGTCGCTGTAGACAAAGTTATACAGTTAAAATTGTACAAACTAGTTAGTGTTTCTAGTAAAGACATTAATTTGTCATTTGGTTACACTAGGATTCTAAAGAGTAGAGAGTAACACAAAATTCCCTGATTTCTGGTTTAATGAAGGAAATTAAACAACTACCACTTTGACAAACTAACATTCATGCTCTGCATACATTGTTGTGTACCGTTGGTTTTCTTTAAAAAAGTAACATGTAAAGATTCAACAATAAATTATATTCTTTAGATACAAAAACTAAATTAATTACTGTTAGTAACATGAAAGTTAACAAATATTAAAAATATCTTTTATATGGTTTTGTTTACCTTTCTGAAAATTTCATTAAATCTTGTAAAAATGTATGGAGTGTTAAAAAATATATATATAAATGATGTAATACAATTTAGGCATTGACACAGTGCCTTAAAAATGAAGTCACCTTTCATAGTTATGACAGGATCAGCTTGGGGTTGTAAATTACTAGACTCACACCTCATGGCCTGTGCTTTTTTAAATAATTTTTTTAGAAAACCTTAACTTAAATATCTGTTTTTCATAACTCTTGTTTAAATATTGATTAAGGTATTTAATATGCAATGTTTGACATTAAAATTACTTTTAAAATCTTTTGTTGTATGATCTTTTTTATTATACCCAATGCTACATGTGGCATAAAAATTTAGTAAAATTTAAAAAAGTTGTAAATACATCTTAAAATTGTGCAAAAAATTATTTTTAAGTTAGCTTTATTTTTAAAATTTTCACCCAACTTTTAAAATACAATCATACACGACTAAATCCATTCCTTTATTGTAGGACTACACAATCTGACCAAAATAGCTGTGTAAAATATACAGTACACATTTGTCTTAATACTCTGGTCTGGTTTACTGATTATTAAATGCGCTTGACTATTCATGTCAATCACGTAAAGTAAGTAACCTGCAACAGAACACAATCAATCTATTTACATCTTTCCAACACGTTATAAACAGCACTTACCTGTCAACACTGGGTGTCCGTATCTAACAGTCTATCATGCACTCTTAGCTAACTTTCACCAATAAATCATTTCCGCCCAGTCGTACGTGGCCAAATACAAAAGTTTGTCAAGTCACAATAACAAAAGCACAGACTAATTTATTCTCGGTCAGCAAACGGCCTGCTCTGGTCAGTTGGTGGATTCCCGAGGTACAATGGTACTGTTGTTACCTGGTCTTGATGATCTGCGGGGGAGGGGGCTCGAGAGGGGTTTCATCGCCACCGAAGCTGGTGATGTACTGGATCATGCCAGCGTTGGGAGGCGAGTCGGAACGAGACCTACTCCTGGACTGGGCCTTTGTCACTGTACGTATTAGGTCCGCTATCGGAGCAGCTCTGGTGGCTGCATAGCTGGAAACAAACAAAAGATCATTAGACACTACAAAAAATCCTTTATTTAAAGATTATAAATTTAATACAATTTAGAAAATTGAGAAATCTGAAATTATCAATATTTGATTTGTTAGATTATGTGATTAATGATCCAATGGGAGGCTGACTTATGCATGAAGCAATTATCGCACCACAATCGCTACCTTGATAAGATGGTTCTAAATAACATCTTCTGTATAACCTGTTGTAATTATCTCATTTACTCTTTTTGTTCAGCAAGAACATCTGGGGATAACAGGAATGCGGGTAGTTGCATGTTTGGAGGCCAAATTTGGACAGGGATAGGATATAGAGATACACATTCAATGCTGTTCTCTTGCCAAGAGCACAGGTTGAAAGAGTTTGGACATCCATTATTACCCTGGAATGTACCAACAGAAGCATGGAGTCGTTTGCACATTGATTTTTGTGTACCAACTAAAGGAAAGCATTGGCTTGTCTTGGTGGATGCAACAACTAGATGGTTAGAAATTGAACCAATGGAGCTGTTGATGTTCAAGAAGACAATTCAGATTCTAAAGAGTATTTTCTTTCGTTTCGGAATTCCAAGAACTTTGGTGAGTGAGAGCAGGACACAATTTTCTAGTTTAGAATTTTAGCAGTTCTGCCAGCGGCATAGCATTAACCACATTAACTCAACGCCCAACCACCAAAAGACCAATGAGTTAGCTGAGCAAGAGGTGGGAACTTGTAAGAGAAGGATGAAAGCATCTAGGACCGTGAAGGATTTCAATACGAGAGAAGCAGATTTCATATTCTTGTATAGAAACACACTGCAAAGGATGATAGGAAGGGCCCCTGCTGAACTTATGTTTGGAAGGCATCTTCATAGTCGACTAGATCTCATTAAACCAGATGTTGAGGCAACAGTAGATGACACATTAGTGGTTCAAAAGATCTGCCATAAAAAGAAGGTTAGACTTCGGTGTTCGTTGAAAGAGAGTCTGTAAGGGTATGGCACCCACAGAAGGAGTACTATGTAAATTAGTGTGTGGTAAGGAAGACTGGGGACTACTCATATCTCGTAACAGTGGAGGTAGGGGTAGTCAGGAGAAAGTTTGGACACCAGCTTAAAAAGAAAACACAGAACAAGGATCTTAAGGGGGGAAAAATGTAATATCACTGCCATAATTATTATCATTAAGAAAAAATCAGAAGACTTCAGAAAATAAGATACGAAAATGACTGCTAATCCATAGTTTTAAAAATAAAATATTTTTTATATTTTGATGATTTCCACACTTAACACTGCTAAAAGGTATTTGCATAGCTAAGTCAAATTTTGGTCACTAACTTAAACAAGTACTGTCATCAATTCTTATGTCTAAAGCAAGAAAATAGATTGTATCTAAACATTATATATACCTTGGTGGGCTAAGTTTTCTTCCAAGAAGCTTTTTCTCCCTGAAAGCTCTTCGCTCCCTTCGAGACTTTCTACCCTGGTAACAATAAGTGTTTCGAATAATTAACTTAAGAAACTTGAATAAATCTTTCAATATAAAATTCATAAGTGAACTTTATGTGCAACTACTAATTAGATACTATTTTGTACAAAAACTTTAATTATAAATGCTTAACATTGATACTAAGACAAATTTAATAATAAAATTCTCAATTTTAATGCAGAAAATACTTGGTCAAATATCAGAATTCCACATAGAAAAAACATTAACTAAATGTCATGTATCAGGAAGTAAAACCCCAACTTATTGAAAATTTGTAATTTTCTCATTATCTTAATTTATTTGTGTTTTATACATAATAAAAAAATAATGTACGCCAATAAACTACTTTTAGAAATGTTAGAATAGCATTAAAAAACTGAGTAAACTAATACCACCGAAACTACTTAGAAAAGAATTCTTTGTTTAGCGAGAGATAATCACAGAACCAAAGCAGATGATGTTTTAGAAAAGTAAAGTGATTTTGTTCTAAAACTTAATATGTAATGTCAGGGATATGAGTAGTGGAAAATTCAGAAAGTCGTTAAATAGTTATAAAAAATATATGTTTTAAGTTCTGATATGTAGATCTTTACTATACAAACATATAGTTTCTTCATACTATTATAAATATTATATTGATCTATGTACACCTGGTTTGCTCCCATACGATTTTGATAGATGTAACATATCCTACATATAGCTACAAAGTTAGTAAAAAAAATATGATGTTCAGACAACTTCTATCATGTTCACAATCTATAAACATATAGGCCTACTATGTTTTCAAAGTTACTAGAACCTAATTAGGCCAATCTTCGTAGAAACAAATATAAGTTCATGAAAAAATTACATTGTTCAGATTGTTTGTTATCTTGACAAGACAAGACAGGAATTTCTTTATTTTCACATTCATCAAGAAGGAAATGGCGTCAAATACATGGTATCTTAAAATTCCCAGGTTTGTTGTCATCAACTGCCTAGGTCTTCCACATTCTCTGCGAGTCGGCTCTCCAATTCAAGAATTCTTTTACTGAGTAAAAGGGTCTCTCTTGGAACCAGGAGTGCAGGCTTTTCTTCAACTTCCTTCCTTCCATTTTCATCAGCTCATCAGGGAGATTATTGAAGAATTTTGCTCCAGTATAGGTTGGTTTTGTTTCAGAGAGAGTTAACTTGTGGATCGGCAAAGTATAGTTATTGGCATGCCTAGTATTGTAAGAGTGAATGTCTTGGTGGGACATTATGAGTTGTAGCTATCACAATCCACTCTACAATATAAAGGCTGACTACAGTTGATAACCTCCACTCTTTGAATACCTCTCTACAGCTCTCTCTATATCCCAAAGCCGGCCATGATTCTTAGAGCCTTTTTTTGAAGAATGAGGATTCGTTGGAGATTTCTTTCAGTTTAACCACCCCAAACCGCTGAGCCACATGAGGCTTTCAAACAGAGCATGATAGGCTGTTATTGTGGCTTTTGTCATGCTTATAGCTTTCATCCTTTTTATGGCATAAATTGCTTAACTAAGCTTAAGGCATAAGTTATCAATATGATTTAGCCAAGAGAGTTTGTCATCAACAATGATTCCAAGATAATTGGTTGAGCTGACAGATTGAAGATTTGGTAGATCTGAAATGTCATCCTTCTTGTTCCCAAATGAAACTTGTTTCGTCTTTGATTCATTGAAAACCAAGTCATTGTTTCTACAGTAGTCCATAGCAATGTTAACAGCAATGTATGAATTTATTTCTAGATTTTCCACTGAGTTATTGGCAGTTAATAGCATAGAATCGTCAGCATACGTGACTAAATTACTGTATGAATGTAAAACCTTAGGAAAATCATTAGTAAATAATATAAAAAGTACAGGCCTCAACACAGATCCTTGCGGTACACTACAATCCATTGACAGGACCTCAGATCTTGAAATTGTATGTATATATATATATATATATATATATATATATATATATACACACACGAGGGCTGTTCGGAAAGTTGATTACGTTTTGCGCTGTGGCCGCCAGGGGCGGGACTAGCGCGGCCATCTTGGTGTCAGGACGTCCCAATGCTCAGTGGCTATCCAGCCGTGCTAGCGGGAAGTTCGTGTTGTAACGCGTCTAGTCACAGTGCGTAGTAGTCAGTGTTTGAAATGTCTGCCGCAATTGAAAATCCCGCCAACTGTGAGGTGCGCGCGCAGTAATTAGGTTTTTGACTGCCAAAAACTGTAAGCCTATAGAAATCTATCGGCAGTTGTGTGAAGTTTATGGGAACAACATTATCACTTAAGGCGGAGTGCGACAATGGGTCATTAAGTTTAAAAATGGCCGAACAAATGTTCATGACGAAGAGCGAAGTGGAAGACCCAGCATAGTGACTGACGAACTTGTTGAGAAAGTTGACGCAAAGGTCCGAGAAAATCGACGGTTAACCATAACGGAACTCTCGCTTAGTTTCCCTCAAATTTCACGAACTTTGTTATACGAAATCGTCACTGATAAGCTTGGCTTCCACAAGTTTTGTGCAAGATGGGTACCGAAAATCCTGACCGACGTCCACAAAAACCAGCGCAATTTTGGATGCTTACGACAAAGAGGGTGAATCACTACTCGATCGCATCGTAACTGGCGATGAAACATGGGTGAAACACAAGTTCACCTCACAAACCAAGAAAATGTTTGCAAACGATGTCGGCAAGAAAGGTTATGGCGACGGTTTTTTGGAACAAGAAAGGTGTAATTCTTGTTGGTTTCTGGAACGAGGCACTACAATCAACTCAGAAAGGTATTGCCAAACGTTAAACAACCTCAGAAGAGCGATCCAAAACAAGCGTAGGGGAAAGTTGAGCTCGAAAATTCTGTTGATTCACGATAACGCTCGACCTCACAAGGCAAATCGCACACGTGAAGTTCTCGAATCATTCCAGTGGGAGTTGTTTCCTCATCCACCATACAGCCCGGATCTTGCACCAAGTGACTACCACTTGTTCCCAACAATGAAGAAGTGGCTGGCAACGCAGCGCTTTGACGACGACGCAGAGCTGCAGCAAGAAGTGACAAACTGGTTGAAGACACAGGCGGCAGAATTTTATGAGGAAGGCATTGTCAAGCTCATCCATCGATATGATAAGTGCCTAAATTTGAATGGCGACTATGTTGAAAAGTAGTATTTAAGTGTGGCTTTCATATGTATATAATAAAAATTGTTTCCTATACTTTGTTAATTTTTAATTCCAAAACGTAATCTACTTTCCGAATAGCCCTCGTATATATATATATATTTATTTATTTAAATTCACTTCTGGTCAATATATTTCTAGTACTATAGTTGATTTTGTTTTGTTGCCCAAATCATGAAAATATATAATAAGTAGTCTACTTCCGGTACTTGTAATTTACTACCAGTGTATGGAGAGAATGGAAAATCCATCTAAGTTCATGCAAAAGTTTGTAATAGGTTTTGCTGACATAAGTCTTGTTGTTTTTCAAACTGTAGTCTAGGAAGGAATGGCCATTGAGGCATGTTAATGTCCATATCTGTTTTCCTTTATCCAAAATAAAAATGCCATATCACAAAGTTAAGGAAGCCAATCAGTAACGAGTATGTTATGTGAAAAACATTCAGATTTTTGTTTATTGCGGTAGGTTTAATAACAGTGTTTATACAGTATTTCCAATGCATTAAATGGTTTTAATTTTGTCACTGGTACCAGCTGTGGTAAATGTTAGATAATAACCTTGTCTTTGGTATCTGCGCTAGCTACACTACTGCCCAAGCACTGCATACCTAATATTTGCTAAAATTTTAATTTAAACAAATTTTTTGCACGCTTATGCTTAAAAAGTCATCAGCTGTTTAATGTCAGTTGAATTTGGATTATGTTTAATGAATATTATGATGATTTTCCCAAATTCAAAGACATTTTGTTAGCTTTTCCAATTATTTTCTGTATAAAGACATATTTCGAACTTCAACAAATCTTTTTAAAAAGAATTTGCCCAATTAGTCCAGCCATTCTCAAGATTAGTGCTTAGCAATTCCTTATCACTTTCAGTGCAGGATTTAGTTAGTATTTGGTTCACTTTTATTATGTAGGTTAACAGCACGCTAGATTGATATTAATACTACTCTCAATTGATTAGCCTACATGATTTTAACCAACTGAAAATCTACTGAAGTGAAGTAATTTAATTTTTCAGGAGGGTAAAAGAAAAATTATGCCTCACAAGAACTGTTTACATAAGCAACAGTTGTAGTCATAGATACATTTACTTGTGTATTTATTTCTATTCATGAAAAGGTTAATCATCATCGTAAAGTTAACAACTTTTCAGATCATTTCAAGTCAAAGGTAGGAAAAAATTATAAATTTTACCCTTTTAACCCCGGCCATTATATTAGGTGGTGTCCCAAAAAAAAACCCAAGCCATTTTTAGACAAAATGTATGAGTTTTGTAAACAACTCATAACTAGACTATATTTTAAGTTATCAGATCAGGCTAATTATTTTTTGTTAAACGTAGTATACAGAAATATGAAAAACCCAAATATGTGATATTATGAAATTTTTAAAAATATGTATATTAATAAAACAAATTAAAATTTTAAGTTTGTTAATGAAAACCATTTAACTAAAATAATATTTTACACACTAATATTTATTCATGTTATGTTACATTTAATTATTAATCTAAGGAAACAAAAGTTATAGGCCTTTCAGTTTTTTTTATTATAGTTTTTTTTTATTTTCAGAAATGTCAAGATAGCTATCACTCAAAATAATGTAGTAGGCGTGTTACAAAATAAACAATCATGTGGTTAGGGACAGTTGACCTTGACCAATCTTCAAAATTAAACAAACTGCAAAATGTGATGAAACTATTGTACTTGTCAGATTTGACGTTGAACCGCTTCACCGAAGTGCTAAATCCAGAAACGGTTAAAATAATTAAGGAATCTCTCTAGATAACGCCAAATTGGCTTAGAGAAGATCGCACTAAAAGAAGTGCAGAAGAAGCAAAAGTTATGGTGAAACGTGATGATGTATGAACAGCTCGGTCCCATGGCAAAGAAGCTTAGATTCTTCAAAATTTTAAATCACGGATACCCTAGCATTAAGTTTACCACATAAGTTGAAAATAACAGACGTTTACCATTTTTTGATATAATGACAATGAAAAAAAATCAAAAAGGAGTATAGGACATTTAGTGTACAAGAAACCAACATGCACATAGACTGAAAAATATCCTAAACTGCCCTATTTGTCTTATATTCAAGTAACAGATGACAAAATTGAGAGGATATTAAGGAGACAAAAGATAAAAACTGTATTTAAGCCAGCACAAAAACTCTAGAGAAGAAGAACTCACTGAGCTCTGAGAACTTTCACTGAATTCTTAGAGTCCTTTAGAGCTCAGTAAAGGGCAAGGTTACACTGTGTATGCATGGAGTATATAAAATCTATGTAGTTGTGGTTCAGTTTACATTTAAGAAACAAAATATTTAATATTTACTTGAATTCATGAACACATTAGGCACATGGAAAATTAACAATAGCTGAATATAGTTATAAAACCATATCATACATAAAACATAAGTACTTGCAAAAATTCCATACTATTATCCAAAAATAACAAAAGACACCTTAGAAATAATTAAGAAAGAACACAACTTCTAAAAAGCAACTACATTTTATACTGTAAACACAGTTTTTGGAATACTGTATGCAATTTTTTCATTTAGTTTCTATGAGAGTGTCTAAAGGTATTGTGTACTTTTAACACAGTTTTTACTGTTATCCTTGTCTTCTAATTTTTTCTCATAATCCCGGCTCATAAGGGATTGACATAAAGCCAAATTTATCTCTGTTCTGATTTACTGACTCAGGAATGATTTTTTGGTTCGTTTTCATTTGCTTATTATCGATTGAGGGTATCCATTACGTCTAAGATCCGATTCCACTTTCTTAAATTCCTGTTTTAATCCATCTGAGCATGGATTAATCTATTTTTAATCTATGTTATCTGAGCATGCATACTCTTTGCTCTGTCAAATAACAAGTAGGTTATTGATAGATTTTTAATGCTTAATTTTTAAACAAATACTACAATAATTATGAAATTGATTTAATAAATAATTAGTCTTTTATTTCAGTTATGTGGGTCAGTTGATGTGTTCCTTGGACATAAAAAGCCTACAAAAATAAAATTTCATAATTATTGGAGAGTTTTGTTTTATAAATTAAGTATTTGATTCCAATAAGAAGCTGGTAAAATGTAGATTTTTAATGGTTTGATTAATAGTGTATGAAGTGTGAAGTGTGTGTAATAGTGTGTGTTTTCTTTTAAGAACATCCCTATCTCTTAATACAAAAACGTAAAAAGCTTATTTTGGACTTTCTCTTCCATTGTGAGGCGGATGGAATACTATTAATGCCATTCAAAAACGCTTTTGAATTTAGTGTCTCCATGAAGAAAAACAACAAAAGTATCATCCAGTTATTTTCACCAAATCTTTAGTTTGAACTGAGCTGAAGCCATGAGGCTTTTTGCCCAAATTCCTCCATAAATATATTGGTGAAAATACGAGACAGTGGAGAAACCATTGTCATTTCCTCATTTTGATAGTCAATTTGAACCTCTAAATCAAAATAATTGCATTGGGCGCATGGTTCTACAGTTCCATTATTATTGGCAAGGGAAGTTTTAAGTTTGGTCTCTTCTGAAATGTGATTCATTGATTTCGAGTTCCAGGAACTGGTACATTAGTGAACAGACTTTCAACGTCAAATGTGCTCTAATGTATTCAGTCTATAGTAATCTCATAACTTCAACTGCAAAACGTAAGTAGCATTACATTTTTCTTCATTTTATACAAGATAGGAGTCATTCAATCAGTCCATAGCTACCAGGGCTTTTCAATTAATTCAATATAGTACTGTATATATTACAGTAAATTAAAATAAATATAAATAGTATAGTATATATTTAACTATTCATATAAATAAATATCATGAAATTCAAATTATTCCTTTTCAGCTCTTTCTAATAAACATTTATAGTTAAAATGTATTAATAAGTAAACATTACTGTATATTTTAAAATAATAAATGAGTCAATCGATAAGTTTATTCATGCTATGTACAATTTACAGTAGAATGTGTCAATACATTTTTTTTTAATTTGATGAATTTCATTGAAATATTTTTGTCCAGCAAATAATTATAAAAAGGAAAATATTGAAAATTATTTTTTAAGATCTTTTATAACTGCAATGAAGTAATTAAATTGTAATGAGCATTCAATTAGGGTGTATTTTTATTTTGTGTCAAGTTGAATAGTACTTGCTTGTGAAGTAATTTTCATGATGTATTAAGTTGTCTGCCTTATATAAAATTGCATACTGTATTAATATTTGCCATAAGTTTTGGGATGTAACTTAATGTTCTGTACTAAACTTGATGTGTATTGATTGCATGCAATGTAAATTTGCAATCACTCTTTTCTTGTAGTATTACACTGGCATTAGCTTGGATGAATTTTCAAATATCAATGTTTAGATTGAGAGGTTGTTAATAAAATTTCAAGTTTTTAATAACAATTTTCTATGTTTCCGATTATGACTACGGGAATTGACTTTTTTTGCCAGCAGCAACTGTATAATGCATTAGAAACGACCCAGTCCTTAAATTTAGACAAACATTCTTTATAATTTTCAAATAAATACTAGACAACCTTTAAAAATTATATACATACACACATATATTTTCTTTTCTTAATTTAGTGTTTCAGTACTTAATCTTTGTATCCTTGAATGTCTTATACCCTCTTGTATCCTGAATTTGTCATGAAAACTTCATACATACAATTTGGTACTTGCCATTCAGAAACATTTATTTATAATACTTTAAATCATTTAGAATTTATTCAGTGTCTTTGGAATGAATTTAGATAACCCTTCCAAAGAATTTAAACATTGTTAAACAGTTTCCATCAAAATCCATAACACTTTTAACCATTTATAGCATTCTCAAAGAGATAATTACAATTAATTTAGAAACTATGCATTCTTTATAAAGCCTAAGATATTTGTCTATTGCTATTCCTACAATAAATTATTAATCTTCAGGCCTAGAAAATAAACAAGTTTATTGAAACAATAACAAATTCCAAGAGGAATCACAACATGGTTATTACAACTGATTTAATTGGTTGAACAATGAAATGTATTGTTACTTTACAAAACAAATGTAAAACAAGACATGCTCCTGTAACAGTAATTTCTTCCCAAAATCAAGCGTCTTTCAGAATTTAACAAGATAATTGTGTTACCGAGAACATGGCTTTTTCCTCTTCCCGTTCCCTCGCAATTTTAAGATTTTCAGCTTCCTCTACATCCTTGGTGAGGAAACTGAAGAAGTCATTGCTCATCATGCCATAGGACAGGGCCGAGGCGTTCATCTCGTGTGCCTGAGCTGAGCTGATCTTGTTCACATCCACACACAGGTCTGCACACATAACAACCAATTACAATACTTGGCTTCTTTCAATAGAACTTCAAGAATACTTTTATACTACATTAAGGTATTTTAAATACATAATCCCCTAAATGATAAATGATAATGATAAATGGTATTTTAGTGATCTTGTGTAACAATAGGGGGTTAAAATTTGACCACAACTACTGTCACAAAAACAAATTGATTTTTCAACTAACAGCATAAAAATACACTTATAGACATGCATTGATAAAATGAGCTATTTCAATTTTCTTTTAAAGTTGCCACTTTTCGTCATGTCAGATTTTAATTTTAATTAACCCTTTAGAGACCAACGTCTAATCCATCGGACGTTTAGAAAATGTACATTTAAATATCAATAAAATATAGTATTCATGTATTATTTACTAACCATTGTACCAAGATGCAACAATCACCAAATAAGGAAAGAGATATAATCATTTTTATACTCTGTGCACTCATGATTAGACTGTGTGTTCTGTTCCATTGACATTAAAATTTGTTGATAAATTAAGCAAAATTAGAGTGATTTACAACTTACGTCAACTACATTCATATAAATTAGCCTACATGTATTCGGTATCAAATATTAAAAAACACAATCTTTTTATGAACACAAGTACACACAAGTTTTTAACCCCCAAGTACTAACAGGCACGATCAGGCTGAGTAACATGCATGTGTCCACGATGCTAAAGTCTTAATCAAGCTGAAATAAATGTTAATTGGTTTAGCATGTTATGTCACCACTCACTCATTTTACTTTTGATTTACTTATTTTTTTACTTTTGTCCTGTACAACAAAAGACAAGTGTTTGATATTTTATATCACAACTAAATATACAATATATTTAGTTATCAATACAGGTAGGTGTTTAAATATACTTTTACATTGTTCAATATACTTTCCTAAATAAAATTATATATATATATATATATAAGTCCCAGTTTTATGACAAAGTTAACAGTAAACAAAAAAGGTGAGTAGTATGCACAAGATAATAAAAATGACAACCCTTCCCACGCTGTAGACGGATATATTAGATTGGTAGACTTTGACCAAAACGCCAAATACAGTTATATCCAATATTATAGATTATGTCTCTTGTAGAGTTTTTAGTTAACAAAAGGCCTTTGAAATGCTTGGTGCAAGCTCCGTGCTTAGTATCGCGGTAGCCAAGGAAGTATTTATAAACGTCCTTGACTCTGCGGAAGGGGAAGGGGAGCACCCTTTGTCTAACTCCGACCACCTGCTCGTCAGTTCTGCGTCTCCTCCAAAGCCATAACCAAGCAAATCCATTGCGTGTATTACTGCTTCTTGGTTGTCACGATTGTGCACGTCTACTAGGTATCTCATTATTGTTCTTTATCAAGTGGTAGTGTTGTGATTAGTTTGAAGTCTCGTATTTATCTTGTTTTATAGTAAAATCTATTTGAAATGAACAGTTTTGTAAATAGTTCTTTTTTTATTTTTACAATAAATACACTAATTTTAAGTACAATGCCCTGTTTTATATTTTTTTGCTTTTACCTTTTATAATTTAGTTATAATAAAAATTTGCTTTGAACTTTAACAACAACATTTTTTTACTTGTCTTGAAGTTATAGGAAAATTAATGATTTATCGTAACGTACTGAGAAAAATGTAAACAGTACTCAGAGGGTTATAATCCCAGTAGGCTTGATAAAAACAAGAATTAAGTGAAAAAAACTACCAAAGTCAATGTCACTGTCATCGTCATCATCATCATCCTCGTTCTCTTCTTCACTTGAGTCTTTCTCCTCCTTGGCAGGTTCCCCAGCAGCTGCCGGTGCTGCAACTGTCCCCCCTTCACTGTAGTTGTACCCGATTGCTGCCCCCACCACTTTCTTCTTGCCCTCTATTGGTTGCGGTTCTGTCTTCTCCACTGGCCCGAACTGCTCCTCGATATTCAGCTGATGCAGAAACTTATCTTCACTTACTATAAACACACACATACAAAACTTAGCAAATTATCATGTTAAAAGTTTCTATCTAGTCCAAGATTAGTGCAATACCTAACCTAATTACTACACTAGGTACTTTATAGGTTATACAAATGTCAATCACTCCAAATTTTATGGATTAATATGTAAGATTATTTATTACATAACTTGAACCATCTCCTTATAGTAAAACCTTAAATAAAGTTAAAAGCAATATTAGTTTGAGCACATTAAATTTATGAAATTAGCTTTATAAGATGACTTTAATGAATGTAGTGTTAAAAATAAATCTAATATCAAAAAATTAACTTTCAAAAATAAAATACTAAAAGAACAAAATGTTGTGGTAAGAAGTGCAATTTGACCTTTTACATACCTTCAAAACGTATAAAGTGTTTTAACCCTTTACTGCATCTTCTACCAGCATAAAAACCCCATATTATTCTTATACATTGACATTAACATAATGATACTTGAATGATGCTAAAATAGAAAATTTTAATAGTACATGTTCTAATACAAATATATTCTTCTCATATCAATAAGTCAATGAGCTAATTTCTTGTTATCACCAGTTATTTATAAAAATAGCTCAGAGGTAAAAAAATAAACTTTTAATTCATAAAAGATTCCTACCCAGAGTTCAGGTGATGTTAATAAAAAATATTTATTAATTTATAACAAATGCTAAAATATATATATACAACTTTACCAATAATATTTTCATTTTTTTAGTGAAGGCATTAACAACAAATTAATCTACTTTATTTCCTGCTGTAGTCCAGTGGTAGGATGTCAGAGTAACCAACAAAAGAGTTGAAGTAAACAACGGAGGAATCTCTGACTACTATAGTTCTATAGTCTTGCTACTGCGTCCCCTACTTCGTGTACTACTGTAGTCCAGTGATAGAATGTCAGAATGACCAACCAAGGAGTTGGAGTAAACAACAAAAGAATCGCTGGTTATTACAGTACTACAATCTTGCTACTGAGCCAATGCCCTGGTACTTTTACTCACCTACTTTGGGTTCTGTTGTAGTTCAGTGGTAGAATCTCAGACTAACCAACAAATTGAGTAGGAGGAAACAACAGTTTAATCACTGGCTACTACAGCACTGCAATCGTACTACTGAGCCAATGCCCTGGTACTTTTACTCACCTACTTTATGTTCTGCTGTAGTTCAGTGGTAGAATCTCAGACTGACCAACAAATTGAGTAGGAGTAAACAACAGTTTAATCACTGGCTACTACAGCACTGCAATCGTACTACTGAGCTAATGCCCTGGTACTTTTACTCACCTACTTTATGTTCTGCTGTAGTTCAGTGGTAGAATCTCAGACTGACCAACAAATTGAGTAGGAGTAAACAACAGTTTAATCACTGGCTAATACAGCACTGCAATCGTACTACTGAGCCAATGCTCTGGCACTTTTACTCACCTAATACAGCTGTTATAGGATGAAGGTGGAGTGGTACAATAATGATAAAAGTTGAAGAATACAAAATCTTTACCTCCCAAAAAATCATTCTGAGCCAAAATACGATAACGTTCATAGTTTATGTATCGCTCTTCAGCTGTAAGTTCATCATCTTCCTCTCTGGATTTCACTTCCGGAATGTAGTCAAGGTGGGCTCTAACATCGAACCTATCAATCAGGATATCCTGGTTCCCCTGCCAAGACATCCTGTACAGATAGTTTAAGTCAATTTCATTTTACAGTAGAAGCCGTATTACCGACACCTGAGGGACCAATGCTTGATCATACAAGAAAAAAGTCACTGTAACACATCATAATGAGTCTAATGTTATTTGTAGCCATTTATGTTTGTTTCATAGTCAATACAATTCATTTATATTCCACTCCGTTCATTGTGTGAATTAATTGTACAACATACAATACACTAAACTCTAAAAAGTGGTTCACAATAAACCATAAGTAATACTAAGTATAAAAAATTATACAGCACACGAAATGACAAAGTGTCTTTCAATGTTATAACACTGTAAGTACAGCTAAATCTGTGTGGCTCATTTCCAGGAGTGGCAATGGTTAAGCCGATGGGCAGTTCACATGAGGGTACCTACTGTAGGTACAATGGCCAATTAAACAATAGTAGGTACATTAAAACAAGTAGGTTATCTAAAAAGTAAAGATCATGACCAAATTGTACAGCCACTATGACTGAAAACTCGACAGTTAATTACTTCCCCTGCCTTAGTCAAACTCAAATACTGCCATGATTTACAATGCCATGTGTAAAGTTTGTATACCCCTCATTTTTTTAATTGGCAGCTTCAATACAACCGATTACCAAGTTATTCAGCATCGGCTTAAATTACGGTAAAAATCATTTTGTGATAGAATAAAGGATATCTATAACATTTAATGAAGGAGGAATAAATATTGTACTTGACAAACATTAAGTTTAAAATCAAAGCTCTGAGAGAAAAATGTAAATTTAATTATAAGCCATAAGTTTGAATGAACTTGAAATGACACAACGAAAAAAAGAGATAATTGATTTTCATCTTTATGGCACTCTACAGACATGTATTAGCCTTTTAAAAATATCAAGCTAAAAAGGAATAACCCACCATTCCAACTGTCAATAATTCTCACATCATTATTGAGAATTACTTTTTTACCAAAGAACTAAAGTTTGAAAGATGAAAAGGAAATTTTTCTTGGAATGATTAATGCAAATAAAACTAAAAATAGTCAGAATGGGGAACAAAATTGACATGCTTAATCACCTACTGCACTCCAGCAGTCCAGATGTAGTTGGACTAACTTAGCATGGTCTTAAGTAAAGTGAAATTTTAAATGTCAGGTTGTTAAAATACACACTTGTGACTGCTTACAGTAGAGAAACCCACATCAAGGGAGATGTTGCTATACAGGGTGAGTGGCTCTTGGTGTGACAAAATGTTTTGGGTTATAATGCAATGTAAATGTGATACAATGGCGGTTATAAAAAAGTCAAACTCCAAAAATTAGGTCTGAAATGAATTATTTTCAGTTTTTCTTAAAAACCCGTGTTTTTGTACGTAAATCTTTAGATTTAGATTATCCGATAAATTTTCAATTTGAAAAAGTTATCGGTTCAAACGGTAAGAAAAGAAAATTAACCCTTCAAGGCGGGAGTATTTAAATGCAAGCCGGACCCTGCTGCGGGACTATTTTTTCAGATCGCGCCATATTTTCGCAAGCTTTTACAAAAACCTTTTTTTCTCGGGCTGTAGACACTTTATCAACACAATTGTTTTATTGAATTACAAAAAGAAAAATTAAATGCAATAACACTCCCGAAAATAACCTCACTCTAACCAAACAAAGATACATATACCCAACACGTTGCTGCACATTTCACAATAACCTACATTATAAATGTAAGTTATACACACTCCTACGTGATTCTAAAGTTACAACACTGATTGGGATAACTATAAAATGTAGCTTGCCATTATATTATTCAACAAAATAATATTAAAAACACAAGACAACAATCACAGAACACATTGCATAGCAACAAGTTGCACCGGCGCGAACGAACTGAGTACGCACAATGTCAAGGTCAGATGCTCAGTTTTGTAAACAATACAGCTGTCTCTGTCGCACTCATTTTCGACTGCAAACAGCTGCAAAAGATCGACCAACTCATAGACAACGTATTCCATATAGCCCGAGTCCGATATAGTTCACCAAAATAACGACAGGTTTCACCACATGACGGAATGTCGTCATGACGTTAAATACACGTCAAACCGCAGCTGACTACACTTTTGGGATGACGTTTTATACACGTCAAACCAGCTTGAAGGGTTAAGCTTCAGGTCGATTCAATTGGCAAAGTTGCCAAGTTTCAGAAAAACTGAAATATCATTGAACCCCATCTTTTTACCACACCCTGTACACAAGAATGTGTCAAGTGATATTAAAAACTTCGCCATTTAATAGGCTTTAAAATGGTATGCCATATGACCATAGTTAAGTATTCGGTTACCTACTTTTATCGGTTTGAATATTAAAAAACATGCAAGCTACAAAAAGATTAAAACAATTTAATAACAACTGTACTTAATTTTTATGTTTTATAAAACTGCCTCATAAAACGAGGAATTGAAGATTACAAAAAATTAAAGCAGTTTAAAATAATTTCTGGATGCTAGTTATGGATTAATGGTCACATCCTTTATCAATGTTTTAATTCCTTATCTTATCACTTTCACCAGTATTGTACATTCATTCCTTATCTTGTTTTTAAGACCAGTTTCCACATGAATTACTTCTACCTCCAATAAACTATTTTTCTGCTCAATTTAGTCAAGTGTAGGCTGCCATGGATTTCACTACTCGAGAATACGCTGATATGCACTTTATTATTGATGGAAATGCGCATGCTGCCCAAAGAGAGTATCAAGCTCGCTACCCTGATCGCCGACTTCCCAGTCATTCTGTGTTCTCAAGACTCCATCAACGACTGTACAACGTAATGAGAATGGTACTTCCAGCAACTCGCATAACAGCCAAATTCTGTGACTTCAATTGACGCCATCTTTACAAACCTGGAGCCCAAAAAAGTGACCGTATATGTCTCATACACTGGAATATGAGATCATACAAGACAAATATGGGTTGTACTACCCAAAAGGTAAATTTAAAGGAAAACATTTTAGTGTAATCTAGTTTATATTAGTATTATAGTGCATGCTTACTATGTTTATGACTATGTCTATTATACAATTTTGTATTTAATGACAATAAAGCTTCTTGACTCTTGATTCTAAAATTCATGAAAGCTGCCCAGTGAAGTCTTTCCTCCCAAGCTCCATACCGAGAAAACCAGAAATCATAGCTCAAATCCAATGGCACAATCGAATGATAAAATTAAATTTCCGACAAGAAAGGTCCAGTCACGGTTAAGGCACAAAATACCCTCAAAGTCAAAACTTTTGTTAAATCCGTAAAATTCAATAAAAAAGGTCTTCTTTAAACTCCCAGATTCTTGATCTAATCCTCGAACTTAACCTATCCCCGAATTCCGCTTAGAAATTTATTAACATCCCAATTAGGGGCCTGGGGGCATAGCCCCAAGCGAACCGAAGGCGAGTATGTGTATATACGGATATATGTATCCTTACATTGGTTATTTGGATGTATATATCGGTATTTATCTTAATTATTTTTGCAATTTTTATACTGTGTCGAGTTGTTTCTTAAGTCCGATAAAATGTTTAACAAGGTATTTATGTATTATTAGTACCTGTATGTCTATGGTTGTATTCTTGGGGTATTGTTGGGAGTTGCTGGCACATTGCACATTATAATAAACCGTAACCACCTCTACACAGCAATATACTAAAGAGGTGGATATCCACTATGTACGAGTAACATTATATTACTTTGTCATAGAACATCGTTCTGTATGAACGTGTGTTGTGTTTTAGAACCTTACGTATGATTGTTAATTATGTATGTTCATTTTGGAAATAAAGTATTTATTTATGTATTTATTACTCCTTTCAACACTGACTATGGTCCAGACTTTGATCAACTGGACGTGGTATGTTGAGACTTTCCATAAAACTGTGTGTGAAGTCCACATAAGTTATATAAAAAACAGCCTACTTGATGAAATTTACTACACATGCATGTTAATAATTATATTTTTCAAAATATATCATATAGAATAAGTGTAAGACTTGTTTTCTTTGTGGAGTTATAACAATGTAATATTGAATTGAACTTAAATTAGATTACATACAAGAAACTTAAATTCCTCTTAAGCTTAAGTAAACAACAATCAAGATGCTCCTATACTGACAATACTGTATAATGTAGCGATCAACAGACATTTGGGAAGTCCTTTTTTGTGTATTTATTATATTCTCAGCTCAAAACAAGTGCATTTGAACCAACAAAAAAATTTTAATTGCAATCCAGTTGTATCTCAATTTTTAAATTTTGTTATTTTACAATCAAGTTTATTGTTGTAAATTTTAGTAAACATTATATTAAATAAAATTGTTTTCATGTAATAAAATGTATTACTGTAAAAATATGTATTTTCGTTGTGTGTGCCTAATTCAACTTCTTTTAAGTATTTTGGAATTTATATACTCCTTTCTAATACAACACACACAGTAAGATGAATTTTTTTTTTTTTAATATCAAACTGTTTAAAGAGTCAAAAGCACTTATTTTAGGCTACTGATGCATCATTATTTCTTGAAAGGTCCTGAAAAATATAGTATATATTCATATAATAATTGAATCGTCAGCAATAAGTAACAGTTCCACAATATGTGGAAATATCGTACCAGTAAGGCAGCAATGAAAACAGCAATCAAGGATCAGGTAATGTGAAACACAAGCTTCACCTGATTAGAGTGAACATTAACAATCTAAACACTCACATGTTGGCAGGACTGTCACCAGCTATCGCTACCGCAGGGTCCAAGTGGATCTTGCATGGACGACCGTGAATTTGGATGAACTGAGTAGGTTCTGCTTTCTAAACAGAAATCAAATATCATCATTCTTAACGTAATTATTAGATCCACATATTTAAATTGCTGTTTTATTTATTATGTGTATTTTACATTTTTTAATTTACTTTTCTCTGGCATTGTTTAAGAAACACATGTCAATGACAAAAATTATTGAATATATGGGCCCTTAATGTAATTTTTAGATTTTATTGCATCATTCTCTCTTGTAAGGCATTATATTTATTGTTGTTTGGTTTTAACCCATATTTTAAGTATTTTAATTTAGTTTAGTCTTTTAAGTTTCATGACAAATTACCTGTTTGATGTTTAAATGTAATGTGATGCTCGATTAGGCTCAAATAATCCTTAATCCATGAGAAATCAAATTATGACTGCTAAGCTTAGATATGGTAAATAAGTAAGCTAGTTTTCTGGTGAATAGGATTACAATATTAATTAAATAAAAATGAGAAAAGACCTGCTAACAAAAGAATTACCTAAAAAGGGAGAATATCTCTACAGGGTGGTTTGTTATGCCCCCAGATAGCTTTTGAATAAAATTATAGCTAGCTTAGATAGTTGGCTCTTGAGTAAAGCGTTTACCTCTCAGGTTCGCTCTTAATTAGGGTGATCAGCCCTCAGGTAGGGAAGGTCTGAGCATGCGCGTTAGTTAGGTAAATGTTTCTTAGTCTGCTCAATACAATAATACTTTTTTATGGTTATTGTGAGATATGATTCGGTAAGTTTTTAGTTAAAATTACAATTTATGTTAGGTTTATTGGTAAGATACTAAGGAATATTTTACCCTTTTCAGGAATTAAAAACATTTTTAGGTGTTTCTTAACTTTTCAAATTAATAATAATATTCTTTTCACACTTTAAGGGTGCGCTCTACCACTCTGAAAAGCTGATGTAAGGGTTTATAATCTGCTAGGTAAAAAATGTTACTTAAAATATTACTAATAAATAATAAATAAATTGCTATGTTACTGTGAAAATACCAGACACCACTTAAAAATCATTTATTTATTTTCAACAGCATCCCATTAATTACAATATAATCTAATAATACTATAAATGCAAAGTACTTTTTTTTTTGTTTACACATGTAAACTATTCAATCGATTATACTGAAATTTTGATAGACCAATTCTTATTTCGAAAATTCTTCTAGGCTACCGCCCACTGGTTTCTAAAGCAGTTAAAAATCCCATCTTGGTCTCTGAAGTTGCGAAACATTAATTGAAAGAGCTTCTTAAAGGTAATTAACTGTTCTGTATAAACATTGTATAATGACAGCAAGATCATGAGTTTAATTACTTTATAACTACTATTTTAAATTTGTTTACATTTATAGAGTGAACGCACAACAAAAGTAACAACACTCCTAATTTCAACATCGTGGCAACCAGGCTAACCAATTAATTTATTGGAATATTTATATACACTACATGAGACATTAAAGACAATTTTTATGACAAAATCGACAAGGGAACATCGCATCCATTCCTCACTGATAAGGAATACAATACTGATTAGGTATATAAACTGTGATATAATTCCTAGACTAGACCGAGGAAATAGTATGATACAG
The DNA here is from genome assembly GCF_021130785.1 of Homalodisca vitripennis. Classification (NCBI taxonomy): domain Eukaryota; kingdom Metazoa; phylum Arthropoda; class Insecta; order Hemiptera; family Cicadellidae; genus Homalodisca; species Homalodisca vitripennis. Next base: position 163,792,727 of record NC_060209.1, read on the forward strand.
TGAACTTGGTTTGGGAAGCAAGAACTTGTACTTTACTGCATCATGTATCATCTTTAAATACGGATGACAACTGTCATATGTACGTATTAAAATGTGTTAGTATTATTAATGTTGACTTTAGTTTTTAATTTTCAATAACAATATCTACATCCATACAAAAAAGAAAACTCTAATGTTTTGAATCCAATTTTATTACAAAATTATATATAGGTCTATGTATTTTTTTCCCGGGCCAAAATAGCAAACTTCAATTTGCATTGTAAATATAATTAATTAGAATTAGAAGTGCAAAACCTGAAATAAAAATTACTTGCACTTAAACTCTGGTCCACTAAATCGTGAACACTGAAAAATGGGTACATGACACATGATATATGACTAATTTCACTTTAAAAAAAAAATTAGGACCCTATTGTTAATACATCACGTGTGCTTTCACTAGAAAGCTATAAACTTCGACTTTGGAACTTCTCTAAATTGGTATAAAATAGTTGTGTTTTTGAAATCGTACAAGCTTTTCAATCAAATACACAGAACGTTGCATAGAAATTGCAAACGAAGCCGCGGGTATGTGCTAGTAACAAGACAAGCTAAAAACTGACAAAAAGATAGATATTATAAATAGTAACACACAAACGAATAACTGTATAAAAAATAAATAGCAGAATGATGGGTAACAAATAACAGTTAGATAAGAAATCCCTATCGGGTTTAAAAAAGATTACATATTGACTTAAGTAATATGCTATTAAATTCATACTGTTCTAATATTTAAATTAAATTTAAAATAAATTCATTTATACATGATCAATTTAAACAAAGATGCAACACTAATTATTTTACATAATGAAATATACATAGGTACTATTAACTGAAACAAACTAATATTACATACAATTTTTTCATAATAGTCCTTTCTTCTTTCAGCTCGTCTTTTATAATCAACCAGCATTCCACGAATCTTTCGTTCTTGTTTGCGTGCTTCTTGCCACATCATCTTGAATCTAAAATAAAAAAGTCCATTACTTTATCCCAGTGTTATTTATGACAAAATTCCTATCAGTATCAATAAAATTATTCTGGAGCTAGGCAAGTTCTTAAAAATTAATTCTATGTGTCAGGAGTACACGAAGGGTTCTAGAGATCAAAGGCTTCTGTCAATGAAGAGGTTGCCTATTAATTACATTTAAACACTCCCAGTTGGTATAAACTATTTTGATATTATATAAAAAAGTTATTCTGTATTCACAAAACATTCTAAAAGCTTCATCTGATAGTGTAGATAAAAAGAAAATAAATTAGAACAATCTCTTTTATGCAAAACTCAACTCGTTAATATAAGAGAAAACATACATCCGAAGGAAACAGGATTTTTCCGGATATTTGCCATCGTTCAGTGAAACAAGAAATCAGTAACACTACGTTTCGAGATCTGCAATCTGATCTCTTCTTCAGATAAAGAACTAACCTAATACATAATTACAAAATAGGTTAAAATAAACAAATCTTACCAAAGCGTTGTGGCACGCCTAAGTCAGGAATCACAACCTACATGTTGTTTGTCAACTTCACTAACTCTATAAACATGCACTTAATAAAAAACTATACAAAACACTAATCATTAAAACTTAACTATGGAATACAGGTCACAATACGTCTCCATTCGTCTACTAACCACCTACGACTGACCAGAGGGACTAGCCAATGGTAATCGTCACGGCAGACTAAAATAAGATGGCGGAAATAAAAATGAAGGAGGACAGGAATGGGCCCTTTCGTTATTATTGGTTCATGCGAGATGAACTTCTTAAAACCATATTCACTGAACGATGGCAAATGTCCGGAAAAATCCTGTTTCCTTCACAATCCTTCCATCGTCAAAAATAACCTTCAAACAAAGAACATACATCTGTTTTATTATCCATTTTTAACAAACTTTACTGCTTACACAAAGTCTACTGTTGATGCTTTAAATAATATTATATACCGGTAAATAAAGAAATTTACATAAAAACACACACAGTTCTGATGAAAACTCCTGGTCTGCGGTCTCAAGTATGATAGAGAAAGTCGGATTGATACTTAACTAGTGACAACTGTGCAGTGATGCCAACTGATTGATCCCTGACAGATGTCTGACTTAAGCACACAGAGACGATCAAGACGCATTGCATCATCTACTAGTTGCCTGTTTTTGTTAACTTGGTGCACAAGACACTAGATTATTGGACGTAATTATGTCTTATTTATGTTCTTACAATTTTAAGAATTAATTTATGTACTATCTAAGTTTTTTTCTTCCAAATTTACCCAGATTTCCTTGAGTTACCTCAAATTGCCTGCCAGCAATGATGGTGTGATCAGACAACCTGCACCCGTGGGTAGTAGGTGGTTTATGAAATCTGAGTATGCTGTTGGATATCGCACATTTGTAGGTTTAGTGCAGTTAATTGGTCTTTTAGTTCCTTGTTAATAATTAGATCTCAGTTACACAGTTAGTTAAACAGCTTGTATCAATGGTAAAGGTTCAAATAATGGTAATTCGAACGTGTTTCTTTAATAACAGTGCATTGTTTAACTTGCTCACAATGCATACATAGTGTTTTATAAGTATATTTGTGAAAAATATCTGTGATTGTCCTCTTTAAATCCAGGTTAATGCAATATGTGATTGATTTTGTTAACTATAAAACAGATATTATGTAAAGTTACGATTTATAGTTAGGTTTTTCTTTGTAGTGGATATACTAAGTTAGACAATTATAGTATCTGAAAAATTAAAACTATTGGTAAATTTTTGATAAAAATTGTACCAAAGTAACAATTTTAGCATATTTATAGCATTTCTAACTGTGAATTAATGTAATTCTGAGCAATTATTGAGTCAACTTTCATATTTTAGTATGAAAATTAGGTAGTCCTTAGAAAGTAAAACATGAAAGTGTCAAAAAGTGATCACCAAGTGATAACATTGTCATTGTCAACATTGCCACTTCTTATCTCATCCGACCTGAAGAAAGGTAGAAGTGTCACGGAATCAGAGCTTGATTATTTTATAATATCTTGAGGAATGTTTTCTTCCTGCCTGCAGAGCGGGGTGTCTAAAGAGTGTGTGTAGGTGTGCCCTCGAAACCTACACTGATTGCTAGGTGAATTTATAATCAGTACTTTCTTATGATCACAAATCACAAAATGTCCTGGCCATTATGCACGCTCTGGTGACCTCACATTTCAGACAGAAAAAAATCTCTAGATAGTAGACCTACCTAAATTTAGTACTCTCTGATTAAATGGAGACCACTCATTTGGAGCAATGTAGTTGTCATGGTTGAGGAATTTACTACAAAACTATAAAAGGTGTAGAATATATTTTATCTTTACTTTCAGGATAGCTATCAAGATCCATTATGGCTGGCTGACTGTATGTACCAATTCGGTCAAGGTCAAACTCAGCTCATTAGTACTTGGTCCTACCATATGATTTATCTTGATACTTTTGGCTGTCTTAAGCATTCGAAATCATTACTATATCTAGGGATGCTTTTAGTTCATCGCCATCAGCGTGAGTCAGCACCCTGCCACAAGCCGTGTTTATAGCTGGACGCATTACTGTCAACATTCCTAGTACCTCTTACAAGGCCTTTTTTTAAACATTTTCAGTTTTTCCAAAACTTATAACAACCACAGTTTTCTCTGAATCCACAACTCCATTTAATCCTAAAAAGTACACCAAATTCAAGCTCAGACCATTTTAGTGTTCCAATCTCAATGGGTATTGCATTAAATACGGTGAGGATAAATGTATATTTATTCATTTATAACATGTAGACCTATATTATACTCGCATTTATGCACAGGATTGATTTGACCCTGTCTCACGTGCCAGTCATAATCCGTGGACTTCTTATAGCTCGGCAATCTCAACGATGGCCTTCTGACACTAATTAGTTCAGTAGTAAATTTATAGCATTTTGAATTCATCATTAAGATTTTTTTGTCATTAATTTATTTATTGTACATAGTTGTTTGTATATTACATTATTATTCTATTTATTGTTATATTATATATTATAATTACAAAACTTATCAAAGTACATTGGGCATTCTTTTTACAATTTAGTGTTGTATATATATATATATATATATATATATATATATATATATATATATATGTATATGTATACACATACAACACTAGCACAAATATATATATATATATATATATATATATATATATATATATTGTAAATCCATTATTTATTTTTCTTTTGCGCTAACTTGTTCTTGGTGTTTCTCTACATTTTAAAGTAATATGTTGTACATAGTTTGTTAGCACTCCTTGTTATATTACAAGTTTGATATTTATCATGATTATTAATAAATTATTTTATAGTTCATGTATAACTGTTTCTAAGTAATATTATAATATTGATGCAAGTTGTTATCTTGATAATTAATGTACAACCAGTATTTATGAATTTGTAGTCAATTGTTGGGGTTTATGTTTCTGTTTTGAACTGTATATGAATAAGCAATGTCTCTGTGTTATACAGGTACGTATGTTATACTATGCATATAAACATTTTGTTAGTAAATGATGTATATAGTATAATTTTTGTTCAACGTCGTAAAAGTGCCGAACATTTTTTTTTTAGTTTATTGGCAGTAAAATAATGTGCTTTTAAACTAATATGTTTTCTTTCAGCACAGCGTGGGAGATGGCTCTAGCAATAGCTAGCACCTATCATACCCGTTATTGTAGTTTCGCAATGCCTCACGAAGTATTACCGTGACTGATTGGGCCGCACTTTCCCTAAACCACCACTGTCCTAGCCTCTGACAGCATGAACTCTAACAAACTAAAAAGACATTTTGACATTAAACATGGAAATATCACAAACAAACCTAGGATTTTTTAACAAAAACTTAACAGTGTTAAATCTACATACAAATGTTTTTCAACATTACAAGTGTACCTTCAAATGCTTTGTTTGCATCTTATCTGGTTTCTCACAAAATCGCTCATATATGAACAAAATCACACACTATTGGAGAAGATCTGATATTACCAGCAGCAACTAATATGGCTTCAACTATGTATGGTGAATCCATGGGTAAACAGTTGAAGGCCATACCAATATCAAATGATACTGTATCAAGACATGAATCGGTAAATGTTAAAAGGGCGGAAGTCAATATTTTTGACATATTCGTTTTATGACGGAATAATGTTGTGATTATATAGCCGCACCAATTCGTGTTAAACAGGGCATCTAAAATAAATTTACTATAGTAACCATGGCAACATGAATTCTTTGTTTTTTGTTTTAAAGGGCTGAAGTCCGGACTTTCCGCCTTTTTAACAAAGATTGGTTGACTAGCAGCTGAGTGGACAAACAACATAACCTCAATTTGCTGCTATAGTTTCTGAATCAGTGGGTGTACCGTTTTGGCTATTACATAACTCATTAAAATATCAGTAGTATTAATTATAATTTAATGTTAATTTTTTGGCGGGAAGTAGTGGTAGTGACGAGGATGTCAATGTAGAAAGAAGAGAAAGCAAAATCCTCAGAACTACAAAACAAATCAAATTAAAAGTGCAAGGTTATCTGGCCAAGCCTATGAAAGTTTTAGTGGCAAGAAAGTAGAAGAGAAAAAGGTTGGAAACCCTTGTAGGTAAGTAATGATTTAATTATTATTACTGTTTTCAATTGGCTAATAAGAACAGAATTAATTTAGGCTAAGCTACTAACAATATTATATTGCATATACTTGGAGGGTGGTTTATAAAGTTTAGGCCTAGGCATATTACTAAGCAGTGAAACCTAGCCCCTCCATTGATTCAAGGTTTAAGTGACCAGTATTCCCGTTTTATATGGTTCTAACGTTAGCCTCTTGTGATATAAAAAAAAAAATTAAATTAAGGCCATTACTTTCTAGTAAAAAACCTGTTAAATTGTAAAAACCTAACCTAGTAAATAGGCTGTTTATTAACAGAATCTACTCTAATGTAATGTGGGTTGATCTGAAAAGTTCATTTTGTTAGTTTTATTTTCACACATTTAGCTAATAATTTGGTTTAAAAACAGTTAATTTTGGTGGTTGTTTTTTATGTTGCAGATGTTCAGCAAAATGTTTTTGAGCACATTGGGCCAGAAAACATCCAGGATACTTTTTCACCGATTTTACTCTGCCTACAAGACAAAAGATGAACAGGACCTTTTTTTACATGGCCTGATTGATGTTGGAGACGTTTTGTAACCAGAGAAGACCTGGATCACGCGACATCAAAGGGAAGGAGCGCGAAGAAAATGCAAACATTCGCCCTAAAAAAAAGGCAGGTGGCAACAGCAACATCTTCCGTTACCATATTTCTTGTTGGAGACAGGGAGAGTAAAGGTATGCGCAGCACCCTTTATTTCAATTTTGCCATTTCAGAAAAGAGAGTAAGACGAATAAGGCAGCTAAAGACCAGTAGTAGTAAGCCAGTTAGGGACCTTAGAGGGGCACATACCAGCAATACTTTGGCTCCAGAAGTTTATCAGGAAATTGACAAGCACATAAGATCATACCCAACTAAGATAACCCATTATTCTGGGAAAGTGAAACAGTTTCTTAGTGAGAAACTGAATGTAAAACAAATGCACCAAATATTTTTGGAAGAACACCCTGAAGTAAAGGTTTCGTACCAAGCATACTGGAACTATTTCAATACCAATTTTAACTTAAGTTTTGGCCAGCCTCAGGTTGACACTTGCTGTACGTGTGAGGAGTTGAGCATTAAAATAAAGTCGCCCCATTTAAATGACGTTGCCAAGCGAGTAGCTGTGGCTGAAAAAAATTGTACATAAAAGGAGAGCAAACAAGTTTACAACCGCATTGAACAAGATGTTACTGACGCAAAGAATAAAATGAACAGTAATGTATTATCATTGGCAATTGACTACATGCAAAACATTTCATTACCCCAAATACCGGTTCAAGAAACTGTTTTATATGCGACAACTTACCGTAAGTTTGTTTCTGCGTCCATGATGTTAAGAAGAATGTTGCCACCATCTACCTGTACCATGAAGGAGAAGCACGAAAATCACCTAATGAAAAGGTGTTCATTCATTTTACACTACCTCTCCTCTGTGCCTGAAAGTGACTATGATGAGCTGAATCTGTATGCAGACAACTGCGGAGGACAAAACAAGAACCATTGTTTTTGCAAACTGTTTCTAGCACTCACCGACTTAAAACGATTTAAAAAAATAAATCAGTTCTTTCCTATTAGGGGCCATAGTTTCCTCCCATGTGATAGGGACTTCTCCATCATCAAACGGGAGCTAAAGAAACATGACAGAATCTATAGTGTTCATGAAATCACTGAGATAATCATCAAAAGCAGCAAAAGCCAGAAGTTCATAGTGGTTGAAGTAGACAGCTCTAAAATGGTTTACAATGTTAAAGATTGGTGGCCAACCTTTTACAAACGGAACATTGCATCAGAAGAAAACCAAAAGGAAAGCGCAAAGAAAAAAGAATCTTTTTCGGAATAAGTAAGTCCCACCACTTTGAGTACAACTCCGATCAACAAGGCGTCTGTAGAGCAAGACAGGAAATCGATGGGAATCCTTACTCATACGTTCAAAATGAGTATGATCACATGTGGCAACAATGAGCTGCATCTTCCAGACCAAATAGCTTATCCAACAGGGAAGGTCTCTATTAAAAGTGCAAAACTAAATGACTTGAGGAGGTGTTTACAATACATTCCCAACGAACACGCTCAGTTTTATAAAGAAATTCTCGAATGGCCTCAAGACAACATTTCCTGGTGTAGTCGAAATAGTTGATGAGACAGACTAAGTATCTCTTGGATGTAAATATGTATAATATATTAATAAACTTGTTATTTTAATAATTTTTCTTTATTTCCCCGTCTAATCAATGCAAGGAGCAATAAAACTGAGGTTGGTTTGAGATAAATGTTAAAAGGGCGGAAGTCTACCAGTTTTAAGTGCTTTTATCCGTCACATAAAATTTTATAATTCTTTTTATACATTAATTTTGTGTTTCTACATACATGTATGACTAAAAAAATACCACATGTATTATTAAATATTGAATATTTTTAGAACCTACACAGTTTTTTTTGATTTCCCGAAAGTTTACTCAAACTGACTTCCGCCCTTTTAACATTTACCGATTCACATATACCTGACATTTCGGGTCTTCACATGCAATTATTGGAAAAGGTGAAAAATTCCCATTTTGCCATACAAGATGATGAAGCTACTGATCTTCATAGAGTTCCTCATTTAATATGCGATGCGGGAAGAGTTGTTTTTGTGTGAGACGTTTTCAGTTGATACCACTGGTAAAACCATTTTCCAAGTGATTGATAATGAGACCATTTTTGAAGGATAATGAGATGTCTTGGATCAAATGAGCAGGAATTTGCATACATGGAGCTCGGGCTATGTACAGTAGCGTAGCCAGAAATTTCTTTCAGGGGGGGGGGTCCGAAACCGGGGATCTGGGGGACGTTTTGTGTGTTATTTGCCAATGAGTTCACTGGTGAAAGGTAAATACCAAAAATATGGAGCTTTAGTAACTACGCCTTATAGAAAGTGGAAAGATGTAATAGGCAAATTCAACTCTCACAGCAACTCTAGTACCACAAATTTTCTTGTATAGCTACAGAAACTTTACGAAGTTCGATTCTGGCCGAGTAGAAGGCACCAATGTGATGTTGCATTCACTGGATAAGAAAGAAGAAGAACAAAACAGAGCTTCACTCAAGTGTATTGGTATAACACAACTATATTCTGTGGAGAAAATGAAATACCCCTTCGGTGACATTGGGCCACTGACGGCAGAAAAGGAGGGCAATTTTCTAGCGTTGCTCGGGTACAGATCAATCTAACGGTCGGAAAATGCACCGGAAAAACTCTACTGATTAGAAGTTCGGCTGTTTGGATTTCAGTGATTGAGGTATTTATGAATGAGTTATAATGACGATTTTTTGTATCATTACACTGTAGACGAGTACATAATTATCGGAAAAAAATCACTTTCGGTCGGAAATAAAATACACATGAAAAACTCTTAATGATTAGAACTTAAACTACTTCGGACATCAGTTACTGAGGTAAACGTAGTATTTTTTATTGAGTTAGGGCGACGATTTTTTGTTATCATTAAACTGTACTCGACTAACTATATAATTATCGAGAAAAAAAAATCACTTCCGGTCGGTAAATACCGAAGAAAAGCTCTCAACAGATTCAAGTTTTGACGATTTTGGATTTCACTGGTTGAGTGGTTCAGGTAAAAGTAGTACTTATAATTAATTATGTTACGACATTGATTTTAGGTATTAATTCAACGCCGACTAATAAATATATAATTATCGAGAATAAAAAAAAAAAAATAATCACTTCCGATCGGAATATACTAAGGAAAATTATATAATACCTCAGTCAGTGAAATCCAAGTAGTCGGAACTTCTTATCAGTAGAGTTTTTCCGGTGTATTATCCGACCGGAAGTGATTTTTTTCAATTTTTCTTCGATAATTATATAGTTATTAGTCGGCGTTCAGTTGATACCTAAAATCAATGTTCTAACATAATTCTAAGTACCACTTTTATCTCAACGACTCAACCAGTGAAATCCAAAATCGTCAAAACTTGAATCTGTAGAGAGCTTTTCTTTGGTATTTACCGACCAGAAGTGATTTTTTTTCTCGATAATTATATAGGTACAGTGTACAGTTTAATGATAACAAAAATCGTCGTCCTAACTCAACCGAAAACACCACGTTTACCTCAATCACTGAAGTCCAAATTAGTTGAAGTTCTAATCAGTAGAGTTTTTCAAGTGTATTTTCTGACCAAAAGTGATTTTTTTTTTTTATTTTGTTTGATAATTATATACACGTCTACAGTTTAATGACACCTAAAGTCAACATCGTAACTTAATTCTAAGCGGTCATTTTACGTCCCCAAGACGAATTTGAACGAAGTGGTCGTTAATTTAAACTGTTCGCCATGTTACTTTGCGACGTCACGTGACCGCGCCCTATAGAAATACCGTGATTATACTACACTATCCGAAAGGCAGAGCCCAAAAGTATCGTTTGATACTTTATGATTTAAACGAAAGGACAATTATATTTTTAACAACGGTCACTTTAATCAATTAAATTAATCAATTTAATGTTTGTAGACAAGAGTAATGATAACTCTCCTTTTTTCTCCTGCTCCATGCTTCATTTTTTAATGTCATAAAATTTCGGGGGGGGGGGTCCGGACCCCCTGGACCTCCCCATTCGCTACGCCACTGGCTATGTAAGGAGTATACATTGGACTTTGAAGGTTGATCAAAAGGGTAATTCCAGAATCATAATCCATAGAGGCTTTAGCAAATAAGGCATGACTCCGGAACTTGATGAAATTTTATATGTTGTCTTTAATTAAAACAGTGAATATCATAAAAGGCTGGCCTTTTAAAGTCTCGAGTGTTTAAGATTCTCTGTGAAGATATGGGCTCAGAACACACACACCTTTCCTATTTAATACTAAAGCTCACTGGTTAACGAGAGGAAAGGCTTTGACCAGAATATTTGACCTCAGACATGAAGTCCTCACATTTTTGCTTGACAATAACTACCAGAACTCAACATTTTTCACCGACTCATTTTTTTGCTGTGGTTAGCATACATGGCAGATATCTTTAACAAAATGAATGTACTGAACAAATCTTTACATAAAAAAGATGCAAATCTTTTGCAATGGACTGAAAAAGGTAAAAAGCTTCATGTAAAGAAGCTAGGTTTGTACGAGGGCGGTCTAAAAAGTGACAATTTGGAGTTATTTCCTAATCTTAAAATTATGATTGAATAGATCTCCAAACTATTCCAACCAATGCAAAGAAATGCTTTCTTAAACACTTAAAAATCGCCAAATCTTGTTTGAAAAATATTTTGAAGAGAATTTGGATCTTCTTTCACATCCTTCTGAAATGGTGTACAAAAGGAACACCCATTTATTAGTGAAAAGGCATTGAAATGCTCACTCTATTGGCTACTACTAATTCTTGTGAAACTGGGTTTTCTGCTCTAGCTGCCATAAAGAGTAAATATTGTTCAAGACTGGATTTTACCAAGTAACTCAGAGTAGTATTATCAGACCTGACACAGTGCTTCGACAATCTATGAGCACAAAGAAAACAAGTACATCCTTTACACTTAAGGTCTTTTTATTATTATTTTGCTTTACAAATAGCAATTATATACGATGCAGCTGCAATAAATAGTGTTTTTTAAAGAACGTATTGTATGATTATGATTAAACCTATTACCCCATACTCTAATTACCCCGGGTACGGTCCAATAAGCGGACCCGGTTTTTTATATCGAAATTGGCAAACGATATTACTTAATCATAACCATCGATATAATCAATCGATACTGATGAATTATTTTTAACAACTTAAATAATCTATATGAACAGCTGTAAACACTTTCAAATAATACAAGGTAATATTTTAAATTTCACGTAACATTGTGTATTAAAATGGCCGTCAATCTTAGGAAGCTTCACGAAATTGCTTTAAAAGACGATAAAATATGTTTTTTATGGCTTCAGGATGTTGGGTTAGTACCTAAGAATCCATTATGTGATATTTGTGGAAAGGTAACAAATGTAACTGTCAGAGGAGCTAACATGGTGGTCTTCAGATGCAAAAAAAGAAGGTAATGGTGGACACAACTTTAATAAAAAAAGGTTTTCGTTCTTTTTCATTTAGTTACAGTTATGAGTTTCCCTGATTTTGGTTATGTTCATTTATTATTTGTTATCATTAAATTCACATTTTAATTTAAACATATGATTGTTATTACTTTTATATCGATTGATAGTCTATGATTCGATATGCGAATATTAGGTATCGATGATTATATTCTATATAAAAAACCGGGTCCGCTTATATTGGACCCTACCCTAGTAGGTCTATGTACAGAATATGCAAAACTTAACTAAATAAAAATTGCCTGTAAAATGTCAAAAGCGACTCACTTATAATATATAGTTTGCTTACATGAAGGGGATCTGGCTTAGCTAGATTATGCAGGTCAGCTTAAAGTAAAAAGTTTTAGAATAACTGATACAGCCTATTGTTGGGTACGATTATTTATATAACATTGAAGTTGGATAATATAAGCTATATCAAATTGTTTGATAATAACGGCTGCAGTATAATACGAGGCCACAACCACAATAGAATGATATTTATGATTATCTAAACTATAGAAACAAAAATGTTGACACGAATTAGGTTATATAAAAACTATCTAAGTTAGGCCTATGTTATGTATCTATAAAATGTAACTAACAAAACAACTTAACATTTAGGCCTATACTAGTCACAATACATACTTCTGAAGATAAACTGAAAATAATTTGACATTCAGCTAAGCTATGTATTGTAATTCGTGGTATAATCAAAGCTATTTCTCTTATTTGGCTATTAATTATTACTATTTATAATATTATACATCGATCATTGCCATATGTAGACATGTAGTCCTACCATTCACAAAAAAAATAAGAAAGTTTTATGCATGATAATTAAGTTATCTGTAGAGATAATTTCTGATAAATATACAGAGTCTCCTGGACAGTATGATATTGATATTAAACATATAGGCTAGGTATCATGATAGCCTAGCCCTAATATGTAATTTTAATAAGATTCTTAATGCATTGAAATCACCCACACAATATGGCCTATCACAAAAAGAAATTCCAACTGCCAAATGGATGGTTGTGAAGTGTTTGTAATAGGCTATCCATAAACACATGCCATGCCTATCATATCAGAAGTCTAAATACAAGTTTATGCCAATACCTACCATGTATTTATTAGATCTAGCTCTGTTGTAATCTAGTTCGGCTTAACCACCAATGGTTAATATTGTAGGATAAATCAACTTTTCTAAACTGCCTATGTTGATAATGAAAAAAATAACATAATTCACAACCAAGCCATAAATTATAGCCTATACATATATTTTTTTACTAATTGATAAGTGATGTCTAAACCTTCACACTGTGAACTTTAACCCGACACGAAATCGCCATATTATAATTGGGGCTACTTGTAGGTTATTTCATACCACTTATAGGAGGATTTAATTTTGTCCACTTATTTTTACCCTTCAATAAATTCTATTAACACATCCAGAATTCTCCACACCAAGTAATTAGTCAAAACATTTAAAAAATCATGAACCGATCACCACAAAACATCTACTCTAGACATTGTTATTCAATTCACGCAATTAAAATAAAATAAGTAACACAGTAATAACACTCAACAGTCAACTCAACTGAGTCAACACTATAATAGTACACTTCTGTTATGTTGGTACAAGAGCTCCTCACGCCTGAGATTTAATGGGGTGATCAACCGAGGCGGAGAGAAAGAGTGGGGATGGAGGGCCCCTCCTGCCAACTACAGATAGCCCGTGTATTAGAATAGTGGAATGGGCAGTCCGCGCGTTCTCGCTCTGTACTCGTCTGAATTTAATTTAGTTCAGTACCTGGCAAACCTATTAAAATGTATCACTGTATTTTCAAACCCCTTTCCGTAGTTTAGTACAGCATACATATATTTAAATTACATTTTCAAAGCTGGATGTTGCAGGATGCAGCACAATTTAATTGCAGGCAATCAATGTGACAAGCCTCTTAAAATGTACCACTGTGTTTTTAGCTTCTACTCTGAATTAAACACATTTCAGTAATTTGATACAACAACATATATATGTATATATATATATATATATATATATATATATATATATATATATATATATATATATATATATATATATATATATATATATATATATATAACATTTTTAAAGCTGGATGCTGCAGGACTCAAGCGCAATTAAATTTATTTCATTAAACCTTGATTTTAAAACGTAATTAATGGCAGGGCAATTACTCTTGTCTACATACAAATAAACCAATACAACGGAGTATCAAAAAGACCCAAAAAGACGTAAGGAAGTCTAATGTAACAAAGTAACCTCGTTACATTCAGTGGCGTAGCTATAAAACAGACAGAGAAATATATTGCTATTGCTATAAGACCAAACAGAGGAGTTATTTTTCCACGAAAAAGAACAAAAAATCCTCGCAGAGAGGCCTCACAGAGGAGGAAAAGTTAGAAATTTGCCTAGACTTAATTAAGCCTTCTGAGTAACAATGGCAGACTTCAATAAATTATATAAATTTGTGTAATTGTAATTGTATCATAAATCTTTATATTCGTAGCATTAGAGATCAGTAGGACTAAATTATTTTCATCATCCGTATTACATAAAATTTCTGTAATATAAGTGTAATATTTCTTACATAAATATAAGTGTTTAAAATTGTAAACCAAAAATATACTCATATATGATCTTAAACTGAATTTGTCAGTTACAGTAATATAATATAATTAGCAAAATTTTGTATTTATTAATGATGTCACGTGCTATGTTAGGTATTTAAGTCAGGTAGTTGTCATTGATTTTGTCACATTTCTATAATTATGTTTTTGGTTGAATATTTACTCGCAAGTTTCTTTATTAATCTTTTTTAATACCCTTAGTTTATTACAGCTATTACATAATTCTTATTACAGATTTTGTAGTGTAATTATTAATTTATTTACTACCAATTAAGGACTCCACGTTATAATATGTTGCTTTTGCCCTATTAATTTGAATATATTCCAATAGCACAAAAAGATTATGACATTTTATTCGTTGTGCACCATCTCACATTTTTGTAAAGTGTCTTTGGAGTTATAAAAAAAGTTCAATATTAATATAATTAATTCGATATAATTTCTATGTTTTGCAGATATGTTCGGATATAAAACGACTCATTAATTCGGATATAAAACGACTCATTAATTCGTAAGATAATAGAAATCAGAACCGTTCCGAACTGAGGTCGCTATCAGCCGCATGTACAGAGTTTGTCAGGAATTTTCGGGATTTATCGGTACTGCTCGGCTCTGTCCCACTCTTTCTCTCCGCCTCGGTTGATCACCCCATTAAATCTCAAAGCGTGAGCAAAACATTTAAAAATCATGAACCGATCACCACAAAACATCTACTCCAGACATCGTTATTCAATTCACGCAATTAAAATAAAATAAGTAACACAGCAATAACACTCAACAGTCAACTGACTGAACTGAGTCAACACTATAATAGTACACTTCTGTTATGTTGGTACTAGTAGGAATCCGTAGAGTACTGTTGTGTTGGTAGAGAAGACTTATTGAGAATGACCCGGGAATGACGTATTTACTATTCAGTGGCATCACAACAATCGATACATAAGTTTCAATTGAGAAGTTCAGAAACTAATCGAATGAAGGAGATAATACCATATACCACTCAATAGTTTGAGATAATAATACATCCAACCGTATGTAATATTATATTCGTAACGGAATTATTGTAGGAAGAATTAATTCAATGCTAATTTTAAGTTAAGTTAATTTCACATTTTGAAGGGTCCTAAGAGATCGTTCAAAAATTGCCGTAGTGGATACAAAAGCACTTCAAATGAGGAGTGAATGCCTTGTAGCACGGAAAAAATATTAGCCTCCTCGAAAAGTGCCACTTTAGTATCCTTCAATTTGTCTACTGCTAAATTCTTCTTTTACCACAGGATTAAACCACAAATCTAATTCTGCAGAGATGTCACCTAACTCACATAACTCAATTAAAGATTGCATTTTCCCCAAATATTTTGAAGTATTTTATGGTGTATAATGTATGAATATGGGATACGGCAAAAGCGGGCGTAGTTTCGTGTGAGAATCTAACATCCAACGATAAAGTTGTTAAGATAAGGGATGATCAATGACCGTCTCCAGTATTCATTCACAGTCTCAGGTGGTGCATTATGTCTGTATATTTGCTTTTGAACGATTCGTGAAACTGTTAACTCAACGCTGACTTTCTCCGCGATATCCTGAGAATTCCCGCCTAAGCCGTAGGGGGTTTGTGGGGACAATCTCCGTAGAAAATTGTCCGTATTTTAAGACGAAAAGCGTACATTTTTACACACATTTCAAAGCAATTAAAGAGGGAAAACAGAAAATCACGTGTTTAGTACATCCCTCGTACGTCTCCATCAAGAGAAACTAGTTTCCCTGGTTACTTGTTAACACCGGCTACCGCCCCCTCCCACAGCCAGCTAACCATGAACTCTAAGCGCGCGCAGCCTGTCTACTGAAACTGTCGCATTCATTCCATCTTCACTTCAGACGAGGAACACGAGCGCAGGAATACAATAAAAGAATTGTGTTGTAAGAGCGAGTCAAGATTATTTTTAGGAGCATTGTTAACAGTTTTAGGTACAAAACATTACAAAAATTGCACCCACCTAATGAAGCAGTGTTTCGATAGCTTCATCTTACCGCACGCCACTGATCAAATCCATATCTTTACTTTGTAAAACTTTTACAACGGGTTCCAAAATCGCAGAACACTTTGCAATCATTACTAAAGCTAAGATAAAAATATATTTAGTAACTGCACAGTACAAATGATAAGCAAATATTTCTGTAGCATAGTTTCCTATGACTGAGAGATGTTCTAACGCATTGATTTTTTTAAGGAAGCTGTCAAAAATGTCTAATGCTCTTGTATTTCTCAGGCCATCTGTACTCATTACAGAGTCTTGATAGATCAGGAGCCGAATTCCTGCGGGCTGGTAACTCACGAAAGAAGGATTTTGTATCCTTGACAGTTGCAATTAATTGTCCGGTAGTTTACTAGCATTATTTACCACAATAGTTAGTTTGTGGTTTGAACTATTGAAAAATAAAGATTTACTGTGCTTTTTCTTCAAAATGGCCTGTAGGCCAGCTTTTTCCATCGTAGAACATCAAGTCCAAATCAACACAGTTATCTGCTGAAACATCCTGATCAACTAAAAACATTTCTGAATTACGATTGTAGAGGCATCTTGAGATGTCAGTTCGACATAGCCTACACATTCCTCTACGATTGTTTCTTAATTCTCACCAGAAAACCGCAATCCGATATAAAGGAGTTCTTTTTTGGTGATATTTGCTATTTCATCATCCATTACAGTGTAAGCTTTTGCTTGTTTACAATCTTCAATAATTCTTTCTTTGACAACTTCATCACATTACCTTATAATCTCATTTTGAATTTTTGATGAAGAGTAGACTACATTTTTTGACAACTATTCAAGTAGGTATCAACTCTTCTCATCATCAGAGTCAAATATCAAATTTAAAAGGTCAAAGAAAATCCCCTAGTCTCCTTCCTTTCCTCTTAGTGGAAAACCATGAGTTCCATAAAATATGACTCAAGAAATAATTGATAGCAGTATTTGTTTATTTTCTTTAATTATCTTCTGGCGACCACTTTATAATACATATACAATTTTAAGTAATGCTTTTGCTGCAGATGTTACGAATGCGAACAATTGGTTGTTTAAATATATCACTTAGTAAACATAAAAAGTTCAAATAAATTACTGATCAACTAGTGGCGCAGGTGACTCAGAGACCCTTCAACAAGATTCCCTTTTCTCTCATTGGCTGCCTCCTGAAGGCTCTTCTGGAACCCACTAGAGGTCTGCGAGTCCACGTGGGGGGGGGGGGAGGATCCGCGGAGCTAGCCTACGAAATGTGAAAAAATATATAGATGCGGTTATAAAACGTTATTTTACGTTTTAAATGAAAAACATTTTCTACTAAGAATAACATTTCACCAAATCAAGTATGAATTGGTAATTAGACAACTACACTAAACGCTAAAAACACGTAACTGTATTGGTCAATCACATTTTACCGCTAGCATATTGGCAGGTTTAGCATGTAGGCTGCAGCTGTGTTCTTGAGGTTACACTATAAGGGTGTCTACGCCATCGGATTGAGGGGAGGGGGAGGAATGAGTCAGAATTCACAGATTAAACAAACAAAGCCGTAAAACAACTAGCCCCTTTTGTACTACTTATTTGTGTGAGCAAATATTTTCTACGATTTGTACCACAAAAAGTGTCAAGAGAAATTGACTGAAGAACTTGAACCAGCCTTGAAGTTAATAATTTTGAAAATTCTTCCCCAAAAATGTGACAATTTTTTATTGGACATTATAAAATTGAAGAAACAAATTCATTCCTTCCATTAATAGTGATAGCTATATGTTCTTTAAGAGAAATAGAAGAAAAACCTATACTTAAGTTTTTAAGGTAGTACACATCCAATAGAGAATGGTCTTCAAGGAGTACGTAAGCTTAGCTCAAGATGTACATTATTATAAAGGGGTTCTTTACCAGATATGAATGCAAAAGGGAAAAACCTGGTATAGTTATAATAGAAAATTCGTATTTTTAGTTTTGGCTTTGGACTTCACTTGATGTACATCTTACATTACAATTTAAAAACAATGTACATCTTGAGCTATGCTTAAATGTTTTTGCCGAACTCCTTGTAAACCATCCTCCATTGGATGTGAAAAGTCACCAACCACCGTAAAAACTATTTCATAAGTTCAGTATACAATTACTAAGATTAACTTTCAGAACTTGAGCCAAGACAAGAATATTAAACCATCTAGAACAGGACCTACATTGTAAATGTTTCAAATTTCAAACCAGCGTAATATTTTAAAGAGGAAACCCTTTGGGGTTGGATTTGCGGCATTGTACTCTACACATAAATACCTTTAATTTTATGTACTACTCAACCCACGCTCTCATTTAAAATTTCCTCCTGACTCCTTGTTGGCCATCCCCCTGACATGACAAAAAATGGTAGTTACTTCAAAAAGTACATTTATAAGTGCAATACTGATGTACCACGTTTTATTGCTTTACCTGTAATCGTTCGGGAATTATGAAGCCCGTGTGGGACCTTTTTTACACCCTGTATAATGTAACAAACCAAATGTTTAATCATAAATGTAAAATCTTAGCAAAATTTATTCATTCAACAAAGTAAATTTTGATCCTTAAAAAATTGAACTTTGTACCTAATATTTTTTAGCCTTTTGGGCAATATTAAGGACATCTGTTTTCCAATTCACTATTTGGAAACATAAATTGTGAGAATTATTAATTTAATAATAAATCACTGCCTCATTAAACTATGTATAATATTATGTATGACCTCTATTCAAGTAATATACATATTACTTTAATTTTACTAAGAACTATCAGTTACCCACGGTTCATACGCAATAACAAGATACATCGTGGGCATATTCCTTTTAAATGACATTTTAAACACAACTGAGTTAGGTCAGTGAAAAATATCCCAATCTTCTGATCCATTCTAAGTGTAAATTTAAAGAGTAGTGTTTTGGGAGAATAAAACTGTTTTTATAATTACCGTGAAATAACTAAAATTTCTCACCAATATTTTATGGTAAACGGTTTTAGTCACAAATAAATTATTTTAGGCCAGTGTGAAAGAATCCTAAAGTCGAAGTTCTTAGTTTTTCAGTTGACAAACTCATGATGTAATACATAATGGGGCTCTATGTCATTTTGAAACAGAAGTTGGTTTTGTGTTGATGCACCGATCAAGAATACATACACGTTAGCAAGTCTGAGAAGCCTATTTTTGACAAAAATTGCATACATATGGCCTTTACGGTTTATTCCTGTCTAAGATATTCTGGTGTCATAATTGAGTTTGTCTAAAAGACATAATTCAGTCAAAAAGCTACTAACATGTATTTTATAACAGTCTAAAAACTTTGTCTTTCATATCTGCATTACACTAATGATCAAGCTCTGTATACTTAAATGTACAGTTAAAAGTATAATTTGACAAAAATGTCCTACTTTATTATCTGTATAACCGCTGTGTTTTATCAGTGCTTACAGAAAAATTTAAAATAAGAAGTGTCATTGCTTACTCTATGCTATCAATAATACAAACATAAAGAAATCCAAAATGGTACTTAAATTAATTAAACATGTGATTGTGTCGTAATATTTTAATTTTTACAAAGAATAGTTTGTTGATTGTCCTCCTCCGTAGGCTAATGGTTATAGTCTCGGCTCTCTAAATGAGAGATCACGGGTTTGAATCCTGGGGAGGGCCAATAATGTATAGACACGAAACAGTGTGTGTACTTTGAAAATAAACCAGTGTACACCAAAGCCAACATAGCTAAGCTGAGGCTAAAAAAATAATTTAAAAAATAGTTGATTACATTTAACTGGCTTTTTCAATTAATAACATGTGTTTGTTGCAATGCATTTCAGTCAATTACAAAAACATTTTATTTACTATCTGCTGATTAAGCTAAAAAGGGAGTTTTCTAGACCAATGAGGCATAGCCCATAGGAATTTCTGAAATAGGAATAGACCCATATGTTACCCAGGGACCCTAAGTATGTCCATATAAAATTACAATACAATCGGTCCAGTAATTCTTATGTAATTGAGTAATCAGGCACCATTAAATTTTTACATACTAGTATATATTAGGTTACCAATACCAAAGATTTTTATTTCCTAAAACTAAAAACGTACCGTTTTTGGGTACTTATAAAGACAGATAAAGGGAACTATTCACTTCAAACTTTCAACCTCTTAGTGTTTTTATACTGAAATGCTCTTTATTATTAGTTTTAAAATAGAAATTTTTCAGATTTTAGAACTCTCTCATTATGATATTTTTATGTAAAATTAAATTAAGTTGAATTAATTGTTTTTTCAATTTATTTGATATATTTTGATAATTTATTGAGTTTTTTGAATTATATATTGCTGGAACAATCGTTAAATCTTCTTCGTTTTTAGGTCAATAACATGTTGGTTTTTATATTTTTGCCTTTATAATACTACATAAGATATAATATAAACACATATTAATGTGCTCTTAAATCTTATTTCTCATTGAATATTCATAAATTTGGTTTTTTAACCTGGATAAGGCATAACTTGGTCTACAAACTTTATGTTTTTACAATTTGCCTTGTGCTATTGTTGAATGCCCAGATTTATAAAAAGTGAGTTAAGCATATTTTACACAAGAATGCTTATGCTTGAATAATTGTGAAGTAACCATTTTTTATTAATCTGTTATTAAAATACAATGATATCTCCTTCTTTTTATATACAATATTCAATTTAAAGCATTACAAGTTTTTGAAATGTGTATATAAAACAACTGTATAGATTTTTCATTATAACTGTAAGTATTTATAAATGTTTTAGGATATTTACACTTGGGATCAAAATTTTGTTTTCCAAACTGTCTTACATCACTAAATGACACTAGGTAATTGAATCTATTAAATACTGTACATAATTTGTAATATATCTTATATATTGTTTAGTTTTGGAAATATGATTTTAGGTTTTTAATTGCATATTGAGTAGCATAAATAAAACAGAAATCATCTGTATTTTCAATATTAAAATGAATCTTTTATACCTTCATAAACAGGAAAGGGATATTGTTGTAGACTTTGTATTGTGATTAGACATATTATTTATGTGTATTTTAGATATATAGCAGATATTTATCTATTTTTATGTACATTTCTGTAGTATAAATTTATGATGAGAAATATACATTAATCTTAATTTATGAAATGTGTCTCCCAAAAATCCTTGGTGATTAAATGCAATGTATCTACTAAAATCCCAGCAATATATTGGCAATTTTGCAGACCTTTCTAAAACATTATTTTTGTTTATTTTCCAACCAGTTTTCAAGTATAAACATGTATTTATTCAGGAATATATTCAATTAAAATCAGTAACACAAAGACTAAAATTTCCATGAGACAATTTCACTAATTTTTAAATTCTTTGTTTGTAGTTTATTTTTGACGATGGAAGAATTGTGAAGGAAACAAGATTTTTCTGGACATTTTGTTTCACTGAACAATGGCAAATGTCCGGAAAAATCCTGTATCCTTCACAATTTTTAAATGAAATTCAATCTTACTTTAATAAGAAGGATATAGTAAAAACAACGGATATTATTTGGAATTTATTTATAAAACCATACAAAATTTAACAATTAAAAATTAAAAAGTATTCTTTGAGGAACCTTTATGTTGGTAAATGTAAAATATCAAATATGATAACTAAAAAATACAAAACTAATCTTAAGTTTAAATACACAGCCACAAGAATACCGTTAAAGATTTTACAAGGCACATGAAGGAATCTATAAAAGTTTAGATGGGACTATAAACAAGTGATGAATGCAATTTAAATCAGGACAAGACGTGTGTAATATCATGTGCATGAACAAATAACTCAAATAAATTTATACTTTCTAATTAACCAAATAATACAAAATATAAGCTACATATAAAACATGAAAACTGTGTTATTGCAATTGTGTTTATCTCATTATTAGCAGTTTTAAATATGTAAAAAAACTAATGCAAAAAATTAATGTGAAACAAATTACTTTGTGAAAGGAATATCACTACCTTAAATAATTAAAGCACTACATACTGCATTAAAAGCTATAAAAATATATGACACGTACAGAGGTAGAAAAATTAAAATTTTCTTTGGAAGTAACTTTGGTTTATAAACTAAGAACAAGTTACTAAATTCTGCAATATAAAACAATGTGTTGGAAGTAGGATTAAATTCCAACGGAACTTACATAACAAACTTAAAATATTAAATAGGAACAACAAATTTATTAATAAGAGTAAAACATATAAGCAGAATTCACATTAGTTGAAGTGACGAATGTTACTACATTTTCACTTAAGAGGATATATCGTTCTAATTAACTGTCTACACCACTTGGCACGTACAACCCTCAGATTATTGTTTATCTTCCAAACATAATAAATGTCTGTAAAAATTTTTTACAATATTTATTTTTCAGTTGTTATAATTTTTGGAATGAAACTCTGACACATTCTACAGAGTTGTATCTAACAGGATAGCATTTTTTTTTACACTCAAGAATTTGTTCTAAACTTATTTTTCATTGAGAATTATTTTCAAGTACATAAAAAGTGTATATCAACTAGGATCAAAACAAAATGTTAAAAGTTACTTATTTTATTCCACTATTCAGTAAGGTAATGTAGTTGACAATTCAGAAGTATTGGTGATGATTTTCTGAACACTAGTAAACAATTTGCATAATGTATCTTAATATAATATTGCTGCAGATTTGTGGAAGGTAAATTAGTTAATTAAGTAAAATTAGGGTATTACTACTTTTTAGTCCACAAAAGTAACAAACAATCTTGTGCTATACAGTTGATTTTTGATAACATACTTAAAAGTTCAAAGTTCAGGGAAAGTTTCTATTCTTTTCATATCAAATAAATGTGTTTTAAACATTTTTTACCTCAGGCATATTTGATACTAGACTGGTTGGAATGTATAAAAACAACATTTTCATGGTACAATCTTGCAAATCATAATCTTAATCTGTTAACTGTAGCAGAAAGGAACATAATGTAAGATTTATGCATTAAAGATGTTAATGTTTATTTCTTGAGGTAAAACCAGTAAAACAACTACTCAAAAGCAAAAACTATTACAGAAATTGTATAGAAGAAATTAAGAGGAGAACCAAAAATTACACCAGGTTGACTGGAATAGTACAAGCAACAAATAGTACAAAAAAAGTTATGAAGGAGCAACTGACGATGCTATTAGAGATGGATGGATCTTGATACAATCTTAGTAAACCATTAGATGAAAATAAAACTATTGCAGCTAGAGAAACAGATGATGGAAGAAATACTCTGAGATGACATTGACAGAAGTGAGGAAAAGAAAAATGAGGCGAGTAGGAATTAAAAATGCAGTGATGGAATGATTCAGTATTTTAAAATAGGCCATCTCAATGTATGATGTTATTTTTCTTCAATGACTTCTCAATTTGAATAAGTTCCTTTCTCAATTTTGTTAAGTTATAAAAAACAATACAACACACTCTTAGTAAACTATTATGGCTTTAATAATGTAAGGCAAACTTAGAGTCAGTGTTTCTTAGTCTTATAGCCTCATTAGTAACTTAGTAACTTGATTATCAACGACATTGGCTAAAAAAGATTGGTCTTTTGTACTAGATTAGTCAAATGTGTTGTACACTAAAAGTCAGTTAAATCATTGCAATATTATAAAAGGTACAAGTTAAAACACTTCTATTTTGTCATCTGATTATGAGCCACTTCAGTGATGGTAAGTGTAACTTGTCTGTGTTTGAGAAAACATGATCTATTATAAGTCAGTGTCTTCATCAGTAGGACCATAAGTTTCAAAAACTCTTAATTCCAATGAAGATTTGTGTGGTGGTTGTTTCATTAAATTCGATAATCCAGCCATATTATCTTCTGTGCACTCAGAAAGCAATGGATCTTCTGCAGACCACATATCTATATAATCTGGTAACCCCTCTCTGATACCACAAGCTTCTTCACCATGGTAGTAAGATACATTTTTGAATTCATCATCAATGTGATATTCCAATAATCCAACAGTATGCATGAACGTTATCCTCTGACTTGGTTTATTTCTCCAACAAGATCTCATAAGAATTTTTAAAGGATCTGGTGTATTAAGTGGAATATCCAACTTCAGCGAACCACCCATAACTTCTCTAAGTACTTGTTCATTGCTTAGTCCTCGATAAGGCTGCTCTCCTAATGTTTGGATTTCCCACAAGACAATTCCATAACTCCAAATGTCTGACTGACTTGTAAATAGTCCATCTTTAAGACTTTCTGGGGCCATCCACCTGATGGGCAAAAGGCCTTTGTCACCTTTCCTGTAGTAATCATTTTCATAAATGTCTCTGGTCATACCGAAATCCCCAACTTTTACTGTAAGTTCCTTATTGATCAAACAGTTTCTAGCAGCCAGATCGCGATGGACAAACTTTTTTGCTTCCATGAAACACATCCCATCTGCAATCTGGGCAGCGATTCTCACTTTTATTTCTCCAGTCATCGTGTCGGTACCTCTAAGTGATATCAGATATGTCCGCAAGTCTCCCAAATCCATCAGTTCCATTACCACGAGCGGAGGTCTCTCTCTTGTGACTACTCCCATCAGCCTCACAATGTGATACGCTCCAGATACGGACTTCATTATAGCAGCTTCTGAAAGAAAAGTGTTCCTTTCATAGATATTTGCATATTCACTCACAGTTTTTATAGCACAAGGAATGTTATTTGGGCGTAAGACGCCATCATAAACTTTTCCAAATGTTCCAAATCCTATTTCACCTCCAAACACAATGTCATCTCTTTCCAATTCCCATTGGTCTAGGGGATTGTCATAGTGTGTGTTCCATGTAGAAGTAATAACTATGTTTTCCAACTTATGTTTTCTCTGAAGATATATATACACATATATATAAATACATATAGGCAATACAATTATGGATCCAAGAATTATATTCAGTAAAGTAATGACTACTAGATTTAACTGAAAAAATGATCTGGGCACTGAAAATGAGATATAATCTGAATACGGCCCTTTCCCTGCTTGTGAAATGGTTCGAATTCTGAATTTATACTCTCCTGGTTCCAAATTTACAACTGAATAACTGTTTTTATTTGAAAAGTATTCAAGGAAGGGAACACAATAAGTGACAGATTTTGGAGTTCTTAAATCTGTCTGTCTGTTTTGTAATTCAAATGCTAAAACTAGTCCATTAGGTTGCACAGGAGGGTTCCACCAAATGCGTAAAGTGTTATTTACAACCTCATGTTCGATTCTGTCAGCAATCAAATCTGCAACTTCATCTTTCTGGATCCTCACAACGACTATCTCAGTTTTACTACATCTATAAACATCATCGAGTTCTATTTCTACTGGATGGCGCTCTCTGCAAGCCTTTATTGTTACTATGTAGTCCTGGAAATGTTTGACATTACTTATTGTAAAATTATTGGCATTGCCTCGCAAATGTTTAACATTTTCTTTAGGTTGTAGCAAAATAAAAGAAGACTTTTTCTTATTTAGAATTGCATCATCTTTAAAAAGTTTGGTAGATTTTTTCATGTATTGATTCTTAGTTGTCTTTTCATTGGAATTATCATACTTAAAAACGTTATGATATATATAGTTGTAGAAGTGAGATTTACATGTTTGACCACGTTCTAGATCTGGAAAACTACTAGGTACTTTTTTTCTATCAAAATTTATACAAAGCTGTTCAAATCCATCCTTTTGAATCGTTAATGGTATTTCATTACAACATGAAAGTGAGTTTGGGTGTTTTTCTTGCAATACTGGTCTTACGGTTACAGACTCCGACTCATAAGTCATAGGATATTCACAGTAGTTCCTTAAGCTCAAAAGAGATTCATCTTTATCTATTAATTTCCAAGTAATTTCATACTCTTCAAACTTACCATTGAATCGTAAAGGGGGTTCCCATGATAACACTATCTCAGAGGAAGAGTTAGAATATACATGGACTGATAACAGTTCTGAGGGAGTCGAAGGAAGGGTAGTTTCCCTGTAAATTATACTAGTAGCTACAATTTTATCAGTTGAGTAACCACTCACATAGAATGCATACAGCGTATAAGCCTCCAAGTCCGTTAGATTTACACTTAGACCTTGTGTTTCATAATTTGTTCTGTGTGCATCAACAGAGACATCTACTGTCTTCCAACCATCATCGGAGCACTGGTCTAAATCTTCATACATGGAGACATCACTGCTCGGATTTTTCATGTAGTGTACTTCAAAACGTAAAACTTCAACAAAAGGAATGTGAATCTGAATAAGGGTGGATGTTTTATGCGAGACAGAAATATCCACTGTTTGGAGATCATCACATGGAAATTTATCACCATTGGATTCTTTTGACACTTCCAGATTTGTAACATTCTTCACACCAGCAATTTTAATCAGTTTCAAAATATGATGCATACACAATTTGGGATTGTAGTGGAAAAATATTCTGTTGCTAAGTACTTTAAAATTTGGTTTTGTATCCCAGTCCCAAAGTTCTTGCAGATTTTGGTTTTCCATGATGTTTATCGCAAAGTTCTCACCGTCCTCACCGTGGATTGTTGTCAAATTTTTTAGAAAGTGCAGATTGACAAGTGGAGGAGAGCGAACAACTTTCAGACCTCCCTTAATTTCTTTAATAGAACCTAAATTTTCCTCTAGCTCTCTAGAAATAGTTTTAGATTTTCCCATTTTAATATTGATTTCAAGAGAACCATTAATGTAAGTACACCCACGCAGCGACTCTGCGGTAACAATGTTCTCAACAAGGGACCCATTACAAGTCTTGCTACAAGTACCCCCTGGACAAACCACACAACTTTTCGAGTCTGAAGATCGCTCATAGCCAGCAGGACAGGTATCAATACACGTGTTGTTAAACGTTATAAACGTGTTAACATCTGGAGCTACTACACTCTTATTTTCCTTTGTTGCCTTTCTAAGACGAGTCATGGAGAAACATTCTGCTTCACTGATACATCTGCGATTTAGATACTCATACCTGAAATCAATACACATTATTGATTTTGGTTATTTAAATATTTATTCCAAAAACTTATGTAATTATAAAGAAAACAAAAAAATAAGAAAAATGTAATCATAAAAAAATGCTCTATCTTAAAATTGATTTTACTTGTTTTAGGTTTTTTTTTAATTGTTTAATTGCTATCGTATTTTCTTCTTATATAATTTACCAAGTTGTGTACATATTGTCCTGCAAGGAATTGTATCTTGTTTTTGTAAGCTATAAAAGATGCTCTACTAATAATAAGTGTTCA
This sequence comes from Homalodisca vitripennis, assembly GCF_021130785.1. Taxonomy (NCBI): domain Eukaryota; kingdom Metazoa; phylum Arthropoda; class Insecta; order Hemiptera; family Cicadellidae; genus Homalodisca; species Homalodisca vitripennis. The sequence goes on from NC_060209.1 coordinate 163,820,538, forward strand.
ACTGTTAATATTTTATGATTTTTACCTTTTGTTTTTGTATGTTACAAATTTTGATACTTCAATTAGATTTAATAAACCATGCATGGTAAATATTTGTACAGAAATAGTAAGTTAGTACAAACACACAAATAATTTAATTTTAAAGCTGTAAGGAATTTGATTTACCAATGACATTACCAACAGTCTTGGTAATGATTGAATTAAAATTGCTTACTACTATAGTTTTTTCATTGTCATCATACGAGTACTATGAGGTAATGGAATGTACAGAAAGGTATTTCCAATGGCAAAGAGGACTGTAATAGTTCTGTTCTTTCTAGGCTACAGGAATAGTTATAAGGTACATTTTATAATGACTCTTCCATGCATTTTTACAAGGGGCGGTTTTTGCAACCACCGATCTCACGCCATGATGGTCAGACACGTGGCAGGTCCACAGTAGCCAATAACGCATCTTCTCTGCTACATTTATCAGTACTGAGTTTAAACAGCTAGTTTGCGCCGAGCTACAGTAGTATAAACATGACAGCTTCAATGATTCTCCTGCCAAATATGAATTGAGGATTGTTATTCGTGTCCTGCAACCAGAAGAGGATAGTGCGGCAGAAATTCATCTGAGAATGTGCTGTTTCCACAATCAATTTGATAACAAAAATTCTTCATTACATGAACATTAAGTACAGTAATTATTGTACCAAAAACAAACAACATTTAAGTTGACTATCTACTACTTGGTATAGTCAGGAACTCTTCCAGAATGTATATTGGTCTTCTCACTCAAAAATCTCGAAGTTCTCACTTGAGTCTATTTCTTAATAAATTTCTGAAGTTAACTGGTGGTATGTTTTTGAGTTTTCGGCCAATTTAAGGTTTTTTTTCCCGTACAGTGAAGTCCAATGCTGAGGTAAGACTTATCTGGAAGCATGGAGAGTTTGGCACTCTTTGAGGTTTCCAGAGGAGTTAACCCAAACTACCAACCCATATCTCATATGAGATTCAACTAATGCAAAATTAGCTGTTTTTGCAGCTCCCTGAGTTCCAGTTCATTTTAGTTGTTTAACAACATAGATGCCAGAGCTAATCTTTTTGCAGATGTTGTTTACATGCTCTGTCCATCAAAGGTTACTGACTAGAGTAACCCCTAGGAACTTAACCTGGTTGAACACGGATAAATCAGGGATGCTTGGTATTTGGTCTTTTCCTTTACTGAAGTGTATTTTCTGATTTCTCACGGTTTAGTGCTAGGTCATTATTTTTACTCTAAGTGAAGGTATTCTGAAGTGATGTCAGGGAGTTAGAATAAGTTCTTCTGCTAAGTCGTTTTTTATCAGGATGGTTGTGTCATCTGCATACATTATCCTATGGTTTTACTTAACAGTTAATTTAAGACCATATTGAATGGTTTCCTTTTACTGTCTCTCAGAATTGATGAGATTCCATAATGCTTTAGACTATGGAATGTGCTTGTCAAGATGTTTCTATGAACTTTGCATTGACATATTATTGGAGTGTCCTAAGCTACTGGTCATATCCTTTTTTTCTGTTCACCATGACTTCTCAGTCTTGTACATTTCTTGTCAATTCATAATTTTGAAAGGTTTCATGTAGGAGATTTTTAGAGCAGCTGATTCCTTGTCATACCTGTATTGATGTTTTGGACTTCTTTTTCTTTTATTCCTTGTTTTTCTTAGTGGAAAGGAGATGTCTAGAGCAATGTGCAGTATTTCTTGGGTTATTTTAAAAGCACTTTCAGTATCCACAGTGCAGTAAACAGCATCCCCGGTTTTTATTGAAAATAAGGATGTAAGGTAGTTGAGATCTTTTTCTGCTCATTTGTCTTTGAATCTTCTTTGTGACAGTCAAGTCTAACTGAGCTATGTGGTCTGATAATCCAGGTGGCATTATAGTTGCAGTAATGTCTGGGTCAGGAATACTAGTGCTTACGCAGTCAATGGAAGTTGATGTGTCAGATGTGATATGGATCGATAAGAGAAGGAGTCTTCTCTTGTTGTGTCACGAGTTCATCATCAAACATCAAGTTGTCATGGGTGTTTACCTTTATTCTATCATTATTTATGTCACTTATAAGTACAAACGATTTGTTGTAAGCTTGACAGTTAGTTGTCCATAAGATTTAATACAATTTCCATGCTGGTTCTTACATTTCCACCAAGTGATCAATACACTCAAAGTACATAGAGATACTTTCTTTTAACTATAATGTGTACCATAGCTGCCAAACATTGTCAAAGAATATCATATGGTACTGCATACGGAATGGAAGTATGTTTGTACTGTTTACATTTGTAACCGACATAAGGCAAAAAAAAAGGTTCAAAGAGACTGATATCTTACGTTCCAACAGGGCAGTGATCCACACATTCGTCATTGATGATGAACTTGCTACAGATGAAACATGCCTTGGGCCCAGGTCCTGAACAGCCTCCAACACACAGAGGGTCACAAACTGGTTTGATCTTGTTCGATATCTAAAAAAATAACAGTCAGTGAGTGCAGGCTCTGAATCAATATCTTAATTACTAAATTTAACAACACTATTCATTTTTCCTTGAGATTTTAACAATAGATGGCATTATTTCTTGTTGTACAAACTCTGTATAGATCCGTTTGTATCTGATACTGTCAGATTACCCATTTGGACCAACCACATAGCCAGTGTGTAATTTTATAACTTTAGTAAAAAATTTTAAACTGTAAATTAAGATTCTGTTTACTATAGTACATATCTGACTTACATTGTGCATAAATCATACAATTATTATAATATCAAGTTATGCCAAGATACACTAAAGTTATAAAATGTAAAGTTCTGATATTCAAATTGTTTATGCATTATAATGAAGTTCATCCCAATCTTAGGATTGCATTGAGAATTTAATGTAATTAATTTCTAGTCATAAAACAAAAATGTAATTAAATGTACAATTTAATTTAATTAATTTGTTAATTAAAATATAATCTTAACTGAAAATATATTTTCAAACATTTTTGGGGGAGGGCTTTCCCATTAGAACCTGTCCTTGAGTATGATTATTCTATGCTGACACTGATGAAATTTCTTTATCCAAAAATTTTCAGATTATTATAGGAATATTCTAAGTGGCTGTAATGGTCACCTGACACTGGTCTCGGCTCCAACACCAACCCTGGGGACACTCATCGTCACAGCCTGGACAATCCGCCGGATCCTTGTTTTTTGCCACATAGTTCTTGCTTGTATCCCATCGAGCGATGTGGTCCCAGGATATGGTCTGCACGTAACACAGGCCTGCCACAGTTTACACATTAATTAACAAGACATCATTACATTCAGAGAACCGTACAATCGACTGCAACTTTGTTTGCTGTCACATAGTTCCTGTCTGTAACTCATTCAAGATGTAGTCCCCTGGATATGGTCTGCACGTAACACAGGCCTGCCACAGTTTACACATTAATTAACAAGACATCATTACATTCAGAGAACCGTACAATCAACCGCAACTTTGTTTGCTGTCACATAGTTCCTGCCTGTATTCCATCGAAAGATGTGGTCCCAGGATATGGTCTGCACGTAACACAGGCCTGCCACAGTTTACACATTAATTAACAAGACATCATTACATTCAGAGAACCATACAATCGACTGCAACTTTGTTTGCTGTCACATAGTTCCTGTCTGTATTACATCGAAAGATGTGGTCCCAGGATATGGTCTGCACGTAACACAGGCCTGCCACAGTTTACACATTAATTAACAAGACATCATTACATTCAGAGAACCATACAATCGACTGCAACTTTGTTTGCTGTCACATAGTTCCTGTCTGTAATTCCATCAAAAGATGTGGTCCCAGGATATGGTCTGCACGTAACACAGGCCTGCCACAGTTTACACATTAATTAACAAGACATCATTACATTCAGAGAACCATACAATCGACTGCAACTTTGTTTGCTGTCACATAGTTCCTGTCTGTAACTCATTCAGAGATGTAGTCCCCTGGATATGGTCTGTACGTAACACAGGCCTGCCACAGTTTACACATTAATTAACAAGACATCATTACATTCAGAGAACCATACAATCGACTGCAACTTTGTTTGCTGTCACATAGTTCCTGTCTGTAATTACATTCAGAAAGATGTAGTCCCAGGATATGGTCTGTACGTAACACAGGCCTGCCACAGTTTACACATTAATTAACAAGACATCATTACATTCAGAGAACCATACAATCGACTGCAACTTTGTTTGCTGTCACATAGTTCCTGTCTGTATTACATTCAGAAAGATGTAGTCCCAGGACATGGTCTGTATGTAACACAGGCCTGCCACAGTTTTACACATTAATTAACAAGACATCATTACATTGAGAGAACCATACAATCGACCGCAACTTTGTTTGCTGTCACATAGTTCCTGTCTGTAACTCATTCAGAGATGTAGTCCCTGGACATGGTCTGCATGTAACACAGGCCTGCCACAGTTTATTAGTTGTGGTAGTAATAGTGGGTATGATAAATGGTGGGTATTAATAAATTACACAAGTTTAGCTTTTTAGGTGGCCTCATCATAATTGTAGCTACTAAATTATTATTCAATAATGTTGATCTGGATTTGTCAACAAGTATTCAAATGCAGGCCATAAAATATTGGTGGTTTTATTCATATATTTAAATTAAAATTTGATTAAAAATACATTTATATTAAATGGAACCCAGTGCAGTTGTAAAACAGTCATATTCATAGACAAACCACTTTACTCCATAATATGTAGAAGATACAAAGAATAGTGTTACTCCAAAAAAACTAAATACTAATATTAATATAAATAAATAAACTTTTAAAAATTGTGACATTAGTTTATTTAAGTGTACTATAATAATGCATCTTAACAATGTATCTCCAATTCTTCCTTAAATTAATTCTTTTTTATTATTAAAAAATTACTCAAAAGAATACAGAGACAACTTAGTTAAATAATCCTTTACTTCTTTTTTTTAATTTTAACAGATTTGTTTCCATTATAAAGTTGTTAGTAGATTATGTAAATATCTCATGAAGCTCTGTAATATGTTTTCTTTTTATAAAATTCGAGTGTGTGTTGGTCGATATGTCTGTAAAATGAGTATTATGTGTATGCTTATCAGTTTTTAGTATAGGATTAAAAATTGTTTTGCATACATCATTGTTTCAAACATATATAAACTATATATTGTCAGAATGCCAAAATATGTTTAACAGAATCTGCATATCTATGCTTATTCCGAAAGCCAAATGTGAGTGGATCAATGAGAAATATATTATTTTAAGTCTATTTAAATTACTAGTTTTTGGCGTTTTTCACAATGCATACAGACCAGTAGACATTTTATTAGTAACATGATCTAAATGTTTATTCCAAGCTAAATTCTTATATATACGTCTTAAAGATTGTGTATGGTCTACTAGTTTAAGCCTGCCATTGTCTAAAAGAATGTCAGAGTTGAAATTTGATCTGGATTGTTTTGTAGAAAAAGAAATATAATTTTATTTGTCTGAATTTATAAAAGATTCCTTTTGTCAAAAAATCCTTAATCCTGCTTAAAGCAATACATGGTGAAATTGCAATATGTATTGTAATATATTATCTGACTAGAAAACAACACAGCAGTTTGAAGCATCAGCATACAGACACATGCCACCATTCCCCTATCATCCATACCTCTGGTAGTCCTCCTATGTAACATATGAACAATAAGAGGTCCTACGATAGATCCCTGGGGCATGCCATGCCCCAGTATCTGCATCTGCGATCTATAAGACCTGATATATTGACTTTTATTGTGAAACATTGCTTCTTCTATTTTTACTTATTGTTTCTGTTCTTTAAATAGGATTTAAATCACGCCTGTTCCTTTCCACAGACCCTAAGCTGTTCAAATTTCTTATTAACTTTATTTGACAGAAACTATCAAATGCTCAGGTAAGATCTAAAAAATGATCCAACTACTTTTCTTCTGTTATATACTGAGTAAATAATGGACTGAATAAATTTTAAACTATAGTTACTAATGTTGATTTTCCACAAGAAAAATCATGTTGTTATTTTTCCAACAGTTTATTACACTTTAGATGTTCTAAAAGTTTATTATAAACCACTTTTTCGAATACTTTAGAAAAGATTGGGATCAATGACACTGGCCTATAGCATGCTGGTTCAGTCACATAACCTTTTTAAAGACAATAATTACTCTGGCAACTTTTGAAATATCAGGAACTATTCCAGAAATTAAAGAGGAATTGATCAAATAAGCAAGAGGTTTTAAAATAAAGTCAGTATTATTCAAAGTAAATTTTCAACAAATTTTTTAATTAGCTTTATTTGAACCTTAATCCTATAAATTTGAGTTAATTTGATTTATGATATCCTGATATATTAAGTTTGTTACAATCTATATTCATGATGAAGTTATCTATGGCTGTCTGAGAATAAGCTGTGACTGGTTGAAAAGTTTACCAAGTACTAAATTTGTTATAAATTATATATTATTTAATACATTAAATGTTTACATCTCCAGCCAAAATAACTTTTTTGAATTTATAACATAGTATATTACACAATATATCTAAGTTATTTTAAACTTTACTTACTATAAAGTGCTGGGGTTATCTATATAAAACTGCTAATCCAAAAGAAAATTTATATGTATTATTTTACAGGTAGCACTCTAATTCTTTTTCTAGTACGGGGGCTTTAACTGATGGTGATTTAATACATCTGAAATTAACATGCTCTTTAGCCAATATTATCAATCCACCTCCACTTCAAATCTCATCACCTTGTGATCTCATAAAAGATGAGCAAATGTACTGAAGAATGTGTAACATAACCAATTCTGACTCTGTCAATTGAGAACACAGAAAGTAAATCATTTTCATTTTCTATTCTGCTGAAGTTTTTATTATTTTACATCAATATGGAAATTAGTCCTCTGACTTGGTTCTACTACTTAAATCTACTACTGTATATGAAATCCAATACCAATGATTGGTATTGTAAAACAAAAGACCGATCTGGAAGAAAAATTCAATCTGGCTTGTTTCAACTGCATCATTTATTCACACTCATCACATAATTCTCAATGAGTTAACATTTTCGATACAGTGAGAAGTAGTACAAGGATACACAATGATACATAAGACTAACGTAGTTTCTTAATGTGTTTTGTTTTTTTTTTTCATTGTCGGTGTATATGAACAATTGAATGTTTATATAATTAAGCTGGTGAACTAGACGCAGACTCTACAGGCCTGTAAACATGTACTCCTTGTGGTGTTAACGGAAATACAAGCACTAATTTCCTCTGACCATCTTATGAGTCCAAAATGAAATATACTTAGGAAAACAATTATGAATATCCGATATATTCAGCTATTACTAGAATAACTTTTTAAAGCAAAAATGTTTTATTGTTTACATTTTTTCTCATTTAAGATCCAAATATTAAAGTTGGGAAGTAATAATTAAACGGCTAGATGGTTAATTGGTCTATGTTATTTTTTATTAAATTTAAAATAATTTTTTAATGTTAATTTTAAAATATTGTTTTGATATTAATTTTGCTAAATACTTCTTAATGGTCAATAACTGTGTGGCAATAAAACAACACCCATAGTGTAAAGAACAGTGTCATAGAGTTGTTAACATTATATATCAGTAGTTATAATAACCTGGATAGTAGAAAGGTGTGTTTCCACCGCAGTAAATTACTAAATTAATCTATGATAGATCTCTAGCTACAGAATATGTTGATAACACCTTCACTGCGACTCCAGTCATGTACTGAAATTAGTATATCCTGGATAGTAGTAAGGTGTGTCCACCGATGCAATAAACTATGATAGATCTCTAGCTATAGAATATTGTTAACAACTTCATTGCTACACGAGTCATGTAGCCTACCGATTTTAGTACAGCCAGATAAGTAGTAATGTGCATCCACCAAAATCAATGTTTTAATGAAAACAAAATATGTATAAATATAAGTATTTCAGAAATTTTTATAAAACAAAAAAATGAAAAATGCATCAAACTACATTTGAAATTGACAAATTGTTAGTTGTTATTTACTTAAAATATTAAAAATACAGTAAATTTGTTGTTATTACTTTTCAGATAAACTACTATAGTTTAAGAATACCATTTAGCGTTGAAATGTTGCTGTTTTACAAGGTACAACCACAAAATTTCAAGTGGAAACAGGATTTTAACATTGGATGCAATATCTCATAGACTCATACCAAGGACGTAGCCCGTGAGGGGGTCCAAAAGGTCCGGACCCCCCCCATATTTTGCATGGTTTCAATTACTTTTTTAATAAACGATTATTATGATTTAAATAATTCAGTATTACTGGCATGTACTGTTGAAAGATCGTTCTCAACACAGTTACAGGTTAAGAACTTTTTAAGGAACAAAATGGGACCTTACTTTCTGTCCACTTCAGTTGTCTTGACCCTCCCCCCCCCCCCCGCATTTTTTTTCTGGCTACGTTCTTGACTGACACATAATCAAAGCCTATACTCATCAGATTTTTCTCTACGGTCTGTGGTTTGTAGGCAAAGGCCATTTCTGATCCGCTAAGCATACTTTTGAAGGAATTCTGAGCACATTTTTCAATACCAATCCAACTGGATAATTTTAAAAGCTAATGATTTGACACTAAGAAACAGTAACAAATTTCGATTGTTAAAACATAGAAAATAATGTTTACGCTAAGTAAATACAAAGATATAACACCAATTAAAAGAAAATTCCTTTAACTAAACATTGAACAACCAACCACTCCTACAAATGGGTGATTAAAAAAATATTAGATGAGCGATTGGGTAATTTCCTATTTTTAGTAAGTAAATATATAAACAGATAAGGTTTCAACAACAATACATTTATTGATCAGTTAAAGTGAATTATGTCCGCATACAATCTGAAGTCCATCAATAATTTACTTGATAAATGCCAAATCGTGGAGCTACGCAGTAAATGGGATCAATTTCAGAGAACGCGAAGTGTAGGCAATAAATACACCCACTGACGGACTGATTACATTCATGCCTTCAGACTATAAAAGCCCATTGATTGCCGAGAGGTCGCTTCCGCTCTCAGATATTTGTTTACGAACTGAGTATCGAAGAGTGTCAACCCATAACACAGTGTGATATATGACTATTGACACAGTCAGGGAGAATTAAAACAGAGCACAAGCGGCTATTGACTAGACACAACACCACTCCAAGAACGTGATGTAGCACGTTTCTTGCCCTTGGCTCATTTCACTAACTATCCTTTTCAATTTGTTAACTGTAATGATGGTATAGTTTAAGAATTAGCGTCTAATTCTCTGTAAGTCAAATTGATGGTGTTACGAAGTCTATACATCAAAGGCGTAACTACGTCTCACTGTTTTAGCAATTAGGACCCGTCACTAAAACTCACTGGTGTTCAACATGTCCCGTGAACGGCAGTACTAGAACTGGACATCGGGTCGCGCTGCAACCTTCTCGTACATGGCACAGCGATAAAAACACCAGGCATTACCATACCGTCCGTGCTTTATAATAATGTCGAGTGTCTGAATCATAATGATCAAGATTCCTTAATTAAACCCAATAACAGTAGAGTTAACAGTTCCACGAAGTAAAAGGCAATGTGTTGGAATTTGTGAAGTACGCTAGAGTTCATTTTACAGAACAATCGTTTCAAAATATTGTTGCCACTTCTGTGATTCTATAATCAAGTTGACTGGCGTATAATAATGTCTAGTTTCTATTACATGTATATAATTTAGCAATATTTAAATGTGCAATAATGTGAGTGCCAATTACACAAACAACTGTGTATTCAATATTACGCCAATAAATATGACTGATTAACTGATTCACTGCGATACTGGGCGTGAGGCAAGTTGGCCTATCTCGTGTTTACAGTCCAGTGTTGGTGCACAGAAGTAAATAGTATTGCACTCAAATTAATTGCATGTAATACATTCCATCATACGTTCACCGCAATACATGTCTCTGAGTTAGGCTATTTCATCTAAATTTTTACGACCGTTTTCTGACCAACAATATTGACAATTCTATTACTTCCGTTCTCGTGTTTTCTTCCCGTTCTTTTGAAAGTGGGTGTGTTATTTTTTGGCTCTTGTTTCCCAGGAATTATGTGTTATAAACGCGTTTCTTCATGTTGTACTTGTTATTTACTATTCTAATTTCCCCCGCAATCGCGACATGAGGAATTGAGAAATTTTGATTTCTCTAGTTGGTTAAATATTTACAAGACAGAGTCAGTTGTTTCTAGAAGTGGTGTTAAAAAACACAACAGTACTTCAGAAACGTCTGCAAAGTAAATTACGAAAGCTAAATTACTAGCCAGAGGGGGATGTTAGGTTTTTGGATTGTGGGAAAGTCATACATCTGAGGAATTTTAGAACAGTGAGGAGTTTTGTTCGAAACACACGTTATCTGCACAAATTCCTCGTCGTCAAAAACAAACGTTAAAGAAAAAATCTGTTGAGCTCGGAAGTAGAATACTGACAGCGTATTTTCTGAAAGCATTCCTTGTCTAGACCACAACGTTTATCAGCTGTTCCAGACCGCCCTGTCAGCACCGCGGTTCCTGCGTACCGGGAACCAGACCTCGAGATGCGTGGGCAGCGGCAGACGCTGAGTCAACAGCATCTTGCCACTTGCCAGATCCACATATTCCAGTAAACAGTCTGCTCCATACAGTATACAGGAGTGGGCATGTCTCCAAGGGTTAGCCTGCGTCTTTATTTGAGAAATTACCGACAAACAGAATTTACTTGGTTCACCCCCTTTTAAGGGTTGTGTTACTTGGATAGTACTTTATACGTCCTTTTTGATAAATTAATGTATTGTAATTATTTTCAGTATTATCCATAATTTTACTTGTCCCATAAACCAGATATTGATTCCACAAGTCCAACCAAGGATATCATCACATGCGCGCGCGCGCGTGTGTGTGTAAAGGCCCTAACAGTGATAACGCGATGTAAACACGGCGATACCGTCTGCGGATCGTGTGACTTTTGCTGACTTGAAACATAAATATTCGTTGCCTCAATAGATGAAATTCCATTTATCATCAGTTACTATGCGCTTTAGATTAATGGATACTATGGCAATGTGTCATTATGTTTTCATTTCTTTGTCACATGAACAACTTTCCTAAATTTGAGTAACAGTGTAGCTTAATTCGTTTTTACTCCAGTTCAAAGGCTAATCCTACATTTACTGTCACACATATTAATTGTAATTTATGACAAATGTTAAAAAAATACAATTAGTTGTACATTTGGAGTAGGCATATTTATTTTATAATCAGAAATAAATATATAGCATCATACACAAATATTAGAGGAAGATTGAAAAAAAAAACTATGTATAAAGAAAGTTACAAACATACCACTTTTACGATTGGCCCTAAAATTGAGGTACTGAGTAGTAGTTGCCAATAATAAGATAATTTTAAAGTTTTTACTAAAAAATTGATTTGTCGTTAATACATTTTTATGTCATAAGGCAGTTTTAGAGCACCTATGTCTCAGCGTGGTAGTAAGACGGTGATTGCGGTTTGATGAGGCATCTGCCGAATATTATAGCTATGAATGCTAAATTATTCTTGGAAAACTATTACACTTCGTAAAAAATACAGTTTTATAAAAGCATAATTGATTATAGTGTTAGTATTGTATAATTTTGAAATACAGTTCGAGATGGTAACCTCCCTCGTAACCCGGCCAATAAGCGTACGGCTTTTTTGTTGTAGAGTAAAAACTCATTTATCAGAATTTGAGAGGCAGACACAACCTTACAATTATAATAAACAGGGTGAGAATACGAAACAAGGGAGGTGATCTGACTTGTCGTGTAGCAGGCTTCACTAAGGATAGAGTTAGGAATATTCCATAGAGGGACATGCACCATCATCAAACTCGATCTTGCCTATGTAGAAATTAAGCTCCAGAAAAATGTCAATTAGTTTGATCTCGAGATATCTTGAGTAAAAAACAAACAGACAAAATTAAACCGATCTCGAGATATTCGGACAAGTATGTAACGCTAATCCTCAGCCAAATCTCGTGGAGGAACATGCAGCATTATCAAACTTGATCTTGCCTATATATATATATATATATATATATATATATATATATATATATATATATATATATATATATACATAAATTAAGCTTCATCAGGGTGGCCACACAAAACCTCTTTTAAAATTCCCGGTTTTTCACGGTCGAAAAATTCCGATTCCCTAATCTATTTCCAAACCAAATAAACAGCTATAATACTGTATTTAGCCCTTACGCTGAGTACAAAGGTGACGGTTTATCACCACCATTTGTATTTGCAAGAAGTGTCATGAAGCTGTGGTGCTCTAGCAAATTTCGACGCTAACAATATGCAAGAAATTCGGTGACGATTTATCGCTATTACCTATTTTAAGCTCCTTAGTTTTTATCTCTATGTCTTTCGATGTGTCGACATAACATGGTGTATACCTAATAACTTTCCTTTCTGTGATGTTTGGAAAATACATATATCGAATACTGAATACACAAAGATATCAAATATATATCGAAAGAGCGCTACCGTAGGGCAGACTGCAATCCAGCATTACGGGTCAGAGGTCTGCGGTAGACGGACTTTCGGTACGAGACAATTATTATTTCACTGGCACACAAGATCGGTCCATCTGATACTTTATCGATAGAGAATCTATTTATGTACAACACAAAGTACGACGTATAGATAAAATAAAAATTAGCCTGTTTTCTGCGGAGAAGCTACCATCCTCGCATAGAACCAGCAGACACGATGGTGTTTACAAATATAGACATAAAAATACGAACTTAAATTTAAATATTATTTATAAATCACAATATTTTGTTACTATATGTTTCTAAATAGTTTTTATACACAAAGAAATACAAAACACGTTTCACCAATCGGTAATTTGAGTACTGCCGATAGTTTTGTCCACGAATAGACGGAACAGACTCTCGACGATGTGCCGAAATAAATATAAAAATACTAATTATAGCTAAAATACTATTTTTTTATACAGTAGGTTGTTACTTAGGTTGTCTATATACATTGTTTCATACGGAAAATCCAAAAATGTTTCAGCAATCGGTAATTTGCGTACTGCGGATCAGTAGTCGTGCACGAATTAACTTATTTTTTGATTCAAGATTCAACTTCACCATATCATTAGATGTAATATTGTGAAATCGTGATTCTCAAGCGTAATTAAGCACTTCTGTTGGTATCGGAATCGAGTATCGGAAAGATCCATTCATATTAAAATGTCAAGGACATTACAAAAATTTACGCATACCTACAAATGTTTCACGGAGTCCGAAATTCATGTTTAGTGCACACTTTTCCAAATTATCATCGTTGGTGGTAGCCCTAGTTACAGTCCCGCGACTGTATCGTGGCTCTGAATATATCCTAGTGACGGCTAATATACTGTACATAAGAAAGTTATGCAAAATCTGTAGAATAAGTAAATGGACACCAGTACATAACAGTACCTTCTATAGTTGCACCCAGAATACGAGCACAATTAATGTTAATTACTGCCTCTGCAATATTTTGTACTAGCCTTTAAGATAATGCAGGATAGAATTACCCCATCACGACAACACAACTAGAAAGTAAATAAATGCACAAAAGGCAGTGGTTTGTCAAAAACGAGCTTGTTAGATTATAGTCACGGACTACGAAACAACATGGCATAAGGCTCCTTATACACGTTGGACTATTTGACGGATTGTCACGTGTGCGAGGACCAAGAACGTAGCCAGGGAAAAAATTGGAAGGGCCCAGACAACTGAAATTTTCCCGTCGTGGTGATGTTCCTTCACAAGTTCTTGACCCGTTTGGATGATGACGAATTTTCAACTGTACATGTCAGTAATACTGGATTATTAAAATAATTGTTTACTAAAAAAAGTAATTTAAAAAAATTTAAAATTAAAGATTCAGGATCCCTTGGACCCCCTTTAGCTACGTCCTTGGCGGGGAAGTCGTTCAGTTAAATAGTTGATCGGAAGACTGACACAATTTCCAACCAATTCCGCTCTGATGACGAAAACTGATGTGCGTGATTGATTCGGTCGGCTGGCCGTCTGTAGACTGGCGACAACATGAGCTGCGTTTACTCCGACAAGTTAAGTTGCGAGAGAATTTGCACAACTACTGTCGCATAATGTGAACATGATAAGCAATTTTACTCACGAGAACTGTCGCAAGTAGGTGTATGGCTGGTTGTTCCGGGGAGACAATACGACGTCTGTTCACACACGGAAGTGATGTCTCGGCTATGTTTATAAATTAAATTTTAATAGCCGACATTGCTTTCCTATCTAACACTGGTTGCGGTAGTGCTCGCGGGAGCTCTTGCGCCCGTTTAGGCTAGCGATTTATAAAGACGAGCACAAAATTGCGCATTTTTGCCATTGTAAACGCAGTTCAGTCGAGGTTTGGATGTGATCGTGATATCAAAACATAACATCACTTTCTTTGTTTTAACCTAAGTAACCTGATGACCAATCGGAACATGTGGTGTGTAATGAGCAACCGTTCATAGACAAACCGAGGCCTCAGCCGCGATAAAAGCGGTAAGCCGTGGGCGGCCAGTGCTGGATCGAGCGGCGACTTAAAGTTTAATGTCTGTGTTGTACATATGGGGAACACTCGACACTAGCCACGACACACGTGAGCCCTCACTCAGCTCATTCTGTCATTGCTGCGCATAATGTCGGACGCAAACACCGCCTTCTAGGCGATACTTGTTGTAGCTTACCATAAGCTATCTTATCAGGCCCTGTAAAAACTAACTAAAATTCTGGTGTACTCAAAAAACTGGGTTGCACCTCTTATCAACCCGTCAAACATATGTTATTCGACGAACCGAACTCTTAAGTCTGTTTATAGGGTGAACACTGTACATTTTAGGCCTGTGCTATCTATCCAACATACGTCTTTTCAAAATACTATTTTCACTTAAGAATAAGAGTTGAACAACTTCGTCCGGAGACCCCACTTCAGCGATTGAATAATACCTAAGTACAAAAAAGAACCGTTTGTATCGCGGTCACTACCGCTCTGCCGCTTTACCGCTTAAGCGTACCCCTCGTTTAGTGCCGAAATCCGGAACGATCGGTCAGCCGATTTTAATTGACTGATGTGTTTTTACGTGTGTTTTTAAGGGGGGCAGGGGGGGCTTGCCCCAGTATGGGAATAGAACTAACCAAGATAAACTCTACTACATTAGTGGAGGCAACCCTCAGGCGAAGCTCGCGAACATGCGTTGATCTTCTTTCACAATTTCACGATCCACGTCGCGTAAAATAAGATGTTTGGAAATTAATTAGTTCTTGATTCAAGAAGTTATCAAATTATGTCTGGATTTTATAAGTTCTTGGAGTCGGAAAAATTGGTCTTGAAATTTTCCCGGTTTTTCGGGAACATTCCTGGCTTAATCCTGGTTTTCCCGGTCGGATGACCACCCTTTATAAAATTTAAAGCATCTAGCTCAATTCCTTCACGACATATTCTGCGGGCAATTAAGTTACGCTCATTCTTGGCCAAATTTGAAAAGCTCAGAGTGATAGCCGCACATTTGTACAAGCAACGATTTACATCACACCACGGACAGATAGACAGACAATCATATCATACAGAAAAGAAATGTTTATATTCCCTTGGCTGACTAAGAGATATGTTTTCGACCTATTGAGTGATAAGGTCCTTCGTAAGAAAAGTAGTAAAATAAGTATAGGAAATTGACATTTGCTAATCAAGATATGCTTTAAAGTTTTTGGGGAGTAATTTATCTGGAAAATAAGAACTCTAGTGGTATATTTCTTGATAAGAATGTTGTACACCAAAGTGTTAAATGGCCAGTAATTTAAAGAAGCGCATAGCATCTAAGGCAAACTTAATGTGTAACCATTTTGCGAAGAAACCACGTTTGTGTAAAAATTCTAATTTATCACAGTAATGACAGTTTGTCGTGTTCTAAATCTGTTTTTTCTGATACTTACTCGGATTGTTCGCAATCTCGACCGCGCCGCGTGAGATGTCCACGAGACTGGTGAGTCCGATCTCTTGCAGGTGGAACATCTGGAAGACGATGAGGGCGTAGTCCATGAACAGGGTCTCCCCACGGATGAGGGTAAGATTGGGCAGGATCTGGCCGATGTTGCGCAGGCCGTGCACCCGGTACAGCATGAGGTAGTCCGTGATCTCGCGCAGCTCGGGCAGCGAGTGCTTCTCGAAGTCCTCCTCCTTGTTCTTCTCCATGAGCACGATCCTGACGTGGCCCTCCACCACGTTGCAGCCGCGCAGAGCGTCCAGTTTCTCGGGCTGCACACAACAACGTAACGTCAAACACCTCATCGTACCACATTGCAGTTCAGTAGGAACATACCAGACGATACAGTGCCATACCTTGTTGCGGATCTCGATGCTGTGGCACACGCCGGAAGTGAGGAGAGGGTCGACTGTGTAGGCCAGGGCCAGGAGCCACGGCACGAGGTAGGGAAGTGCGTGCATCGCTACAACTCAGCCTACCGCCACTTTTCTGTAACAAAACAGTTTGAGTTGGAACGTATCACAAGGCAGTCATGAGTTCCAAGTTTGGCGGTTTAATAGGGTGACAAATAGCGACCTGCAGCCAAACCGAGTCGTACGCTAAATATATCAAGTCGCCTGGCAGACAGGAAACGATCGATGGCTTGACGGCGATTACGGGACGACTACGAGTATATGCCTGTCTCCTGCTCGCATGGCGCACATTACAATAATTTTTATATTTGGCTGTATTGACGTAATTTTACAATACAGTATTATTTTACTTCTCGTTAATCTTGAAAACAATCAAAACCCCAATAAATATTTATGGTATGGCGATACGATTTGCAGAATTCTGAGTACGGTGTAAGCACAGGACCGATGTTAGATACGTATCAGACCACTTCAACGTACCCTTATTAAAAAAAAAACTAAAATTAAATCATTGATTCATTGACCAGCGGAAGTTGTATTTCTTATACTGTACTATCTGTAATTAATCTTGGATCACCAGATCTCCGAATTAAAAGTTTGAGGAATTCCGGACGAGATATATTAATTTCTCATTCGTTTCCGGATCTCTTGAGTCCCTGTATCACAATTAGTTTAGAACTACTTACATAATGATGTGGATTATACTTTGGAAACTTTGATGCTTAAAAAGTACTTACACATAAATTCGTCCAAAACTATTGTATTTTCAAGTTATTACCACAATACAATTTTACACTTCAATGGTGAGAGGTAATCGCCATATAAATTCATTTAAAATGCTAGAAATTTTCTCCTTTTCCTAATGACGACGCTTGGACGATTTCCAATGGTTGCGTTACTCGCATTACATGTAGATGAAGAGTTTTTGCATCCGGGTTATCTGTTGTTTACCTCTACGTGGCCCAAGCTCGTACAAATCCAAAGGATTAAGGCCATGCAGTTCGTGGAACTAATCTTACCAGACACGACCATCTGGCCTCCCATCTGTCGTTCTGAACAGCAAGGTTAAAATGTGCTGAAGCCCCATGATCCATACGCAATACGTTTCTTATTATTGCAGGAGCTTATCTTCTAGTAAGTCCTGGGAGAGTTCTGTCTGAATAAAGCCTTTTATAAAGGACCTGTAAAAAGTGGTGCGATAACGTCTAATCATGTAAATCAATAAGTCAAAACCTTCTATGAATGAACGCGTAGATAAATTAACTTATTGTTTTGTGAGGTTACAGCCTGCTGTTAAACGTACTGATAACTCTAAAACTAAAGATTTTTAACATATGCTTAGCCTCTATGACTTTTTGTGTGTCAAGTACCCGTTTTTGAAACTGTAACACCCTGTATACATGGTTCTATTAAAAATAAATTAATACTGCATGTGAAGACTGTGGTAGCTAATTGCATATGGTGCGCATAGGGTGGTATAATACAAATTTGAAAAATATTACATACTCACATTTAACACAAACTTAATGAAAGCGTTATGTCAGATGTTTATAAAAGTGATTTACTAGACTAGTACTCCGCTATAATTGAAGTGAGCTCCACTAAGACTTGTAGCAACAGCCGGTATAGTAAGCTACGTCCACTGTAGTAAATGAGTTTTTAGATTTTAAAGCTTACATATTGTAAAGGAGTGTTAGTCTCCTTCTCACGTTTTTAGCACTATAAATGTTATATATTTACTTTCAATATTTGATTTGTTAGCGAAATAAGTTTTATGCAGATAAACAGATAGTTATTGTGGCAAATGTGGATCTTGAAGCACACGCTAAGGTGATAAACGTCGTTTTTCATAGTTATAGGCTAAAAATTCTTTTAATAAAAGGGTCAACTTGTAAAGTTAAATTTTATCAGTTCTGAAAGTTTGATCCAGCCACTAAGTTTAGTTATTGATGTGGTTAATATAGAGATTAAATAAGCTCTCCATAAACAGTCCATAAACACGGTGTCCCCGCACAGCGCGTATAAGACGATTGTAAACACAGCTTTTATCACAGTTCAAATCAAATCAGATTTTTATCACCGGAACATTTTACTACGCGTAGCAAAACTCAACTGGTTACTTTTTACTCGCTAAACTTTTTGCCATACACCCCACAAGAAATCTCATTCTAACATACAATTTGCAAACTTACACACATCCATTCATTCGCCAATGACTCCCACTTCCAGCGACGGATTCAGTCAGTCTTTTTAATTGGTGGTCTCTTAATCATATGCTAAAAACTCATCAACGTTATAAAATGTTTGTGACACTAAAAAGCGCGGTGATATGTTTGAAATAGGCGTATATGCTTCTAAATAATGGCATACTTAATTCAAGAAAAGGGATAAACTCGTTAATCAATTTCTCCGAAAACAAACATTGTAAACCTAAATGTGTAAATTGACTTACAGTAATTGGAGGGAAGTTAGTATTTCTCAAAGCGAAGCGGAAACAGCTCTTCATAGCATTATCGTCTTCGTTATCAGGGTTTACAATTTCACTGTCACATTCTACCGACGAACTGCTGTCTCCCAGTCGAATTATTAGTCTTTCTACAGCCTCCTCCAGCAATCCTTCGTTGGTCCAAGCGTTATCAATAATTTTCTTGGTGTGGTGAACCAGGTTTTTCCAACAATCAGGTGTAGTCTTTTCCAAAGCTTCTTCCACTAATTGAAGTGCTTGTTATTTTTTGTGATACACCCTTTAATTTGAGTCCATATTAGTTCTATCGCGGTGGAAACCTAATCACTGTGAAAGCCTATAGAATAAAACCTTTGGCGAACGATGGCGCTCGACTAAAATTGCCACCTGAAGACACAGACTGTATCCCCGCCCAGGAAGCATCCACTGCTCACCTGTTGTAATCACCAAAAACTATTTTGGAATATCTTCTACATTCGGTTCCACATTCACAGTGCAGTACGGACTGGCCATAAAGGTGACACGTGAGTCGGCCTAGTGTCGGTGCGGGTCCGGCTCGATTATTGTGAAGCCACACAAGTCCGTATGCTGTCCGACCGCAAATATCTCTGTTTGTACTAGAGCATATTCTTTTTGGATTTTAAAGTGACAGATACTTAAAAAAACGTTCAGCAAGTTTAAAAGTAACATCGTCATTTTGTTAGTCTTTTTGTAATAACTGGTAAAACAGTAAATATTTGTAAAATATATACTAGATTATAATGTTTTTTCGTACACTCAAACCTTATGACTGCAAATAAAATATTTTAATTTTTCGAATGTACTGTAGTTAGAAGAAAAGAATAAATATGAAATGTCATAGAAACACTTTAAATCTAAGCCCTACAAAATACAGGGGCAAATTTTGACACGCAATTTCAATACACCCAAAACAAATATAGTTTTGCTTAAAATAAATAACCTATTGTTATTTTTAAATTAAAAACATATATTTTACATTATTTTAATTTATTTGCTCTAAAATCACCTAAGTATACAACATCTTTTATAATTTTTTATTACTAAAAAAATGTTAAATGTTACCTAATATGTTTTGTAGTAATTTTAGCGAGGTAAGAAAACATTACAAGTTTACTATGAAAAACCTCTTCCTCTCTTCTTCAATAAGTTTCTCTATATCAATGATAGATGACGTTCTTAGACCGCACCGTGCCGTCAAAATTCAAATCTAAATTAACCTTAAGCCATGTTATCCAAATGGCAGTTCCTGTGGTACTAGCTGTCCTAAAAACATCGACTCTTCGGGTCACACTCCGTAACACATTGGATTAAATACGTTATTTAGGTCGTTCTCAAATTTTGTCATCTAAAACTTGTTTCTAGACGACAACATTTTCAAGAAGCAGGTTTCTTTATCCAGGCTACTTATACGTTACAATTTATATTATTTTCTGTTAAACCAGTATTAGCATAGTTATTACAAAAAATAATCTTAAACTACAGATGTATTTATTTATGTAAATTGATAATGGCAGTTTATAAGTTACCTGTACATTATGTACACGGTACATAAATTTTGCAGTTATGTAAAAGTAATATATGTTAAGTATTAGTTATTAATACATTAATAATATTAATTTATAAACTACAACAGTACCGGTACTTATGAATTCGTATTAAAAATCACACTCAATTCTATTGTTTATTTCTTTTTTTGTATTATTTTGTTTTATAATTAAATTACACGTTACTATGTTGATTAACTTGCTTTTATTTACTGTAAGACAGCGTCTACAGGCATAACGCTCGATTGCGACGCAGTTGAACTATCTGCTCCGTCACAGTCTGAGTTTTTGGAAGATCCAGGCAGTTGAATTATTAATCATTCCAAATCACCTTGTAAATTATCTACCTTCCACATGCCTTCTTCAATTAGTTTCACATGCTTGCAGTAATTCTTCCATTACTTCTTTGTGACGGCCTTAAAAGCGTTTTCAATCAATGACAATTTCCTTCACGTGATTTGTTTATTGATCTGTTAATTTATAAACTGAGCGTACACTGATGAATTTTGCTTCACTAGATGTACCCAAAACGACACATTTTCTTCAGGAAAAGATTTAAGTATTTAACATTAAACACTGTTTTACGGTTGCCACTTTTTATAGGTTTTACTGCAGCTCTTGAAGCGATAACACTAACTGCAGTTAAGTAAGAAACGCAACAAATGGAGACTGCGAAGAAAAAGTATAAAAATAAGTTACACTATTTAACTAGGTCATAAACAAAATAGATTTAGAAAATATTACACTGAACACAGTTCGCAAGATTAGGACTACACAAAGCCCGACCACAAAATGTCCGTCACACCCACCCACCTGATGAACACTTTGACTTTTAACTTTGTGTACTAACCCGACCTATCCGCAACCATCTGTTATTGTTGTGTTTAGGCTGAGGAGTCCTAGTCTCAGGAGAGATAACAGATTCTTTCCTGTCCTACCTTTACCCTGTTCAGAACAATGACATCGTGTGGTGTAATTAAAAAATACATCATGTTTGTCCCTATATGTGCACATGCAAAAGCTAGAATTTTTTTTAATGTCACTCCAAAAAAATTGTCTCTTAAACACTGTCATAAAACCATACTATTTTAATCTTTTAGTATTCAAACAATCAATTCGGTGTGAATTAATTTGCATCTTATTTCATAATAAATTATAAATTCCTTTCACACCCATGTTTTCATAAACTTTTATAGTGATACAAACATAACAGATAAATAAAACAAATATGAACATGAACTAAAATACAAAAGGTAGGTAGGTTACAAGGTTGGACCAACCTTGGGTAGGTTACAGTAAAATATACAGTATTAAAGCGCCTTCACTAGGGTCGCGAGGACAGTTGACGCAACCCGCATGACACTAGACATGATGTTCTCAGTAATGGTAGACATGCGTAGCCTATGTCCCACAAGACCTCCAATGCACAGTAAACGTGGAACAGAGTATATTTATTGGAAGGTGTACAATTTAATTAGACAAATCTTAATCGGTATACTCAACCAGTACATAGAGTATCATACAGTATTTTCAAAATATCAAAATAATACCTAATAGCTGATTTCGTAAGGGTTTACAAAAAAGATTGATAACGACTTAGACATCTCAATCTCGTTCTTTAACAACATACGATGTATAAGGATTGTTTTACTGTCATTATTTTTTGAATGACGAGGAGATAAAGTGGAGAAAGCTTAAATTTTAAACAGAAATAGTGTTTTCTCCATATTTTTGGTTACCACAATCCACAAAAATACAAAATATTTTCTTTGGCTCTAATGCATGGGTGAATACTACGCAAAGAGTATAAAACTATTTACGAGGCATTATAGATATATATTTTAATATGGTAGAGGATTGAAGTGAGATGTTTAGCGTGTGCGAGAGGTCGCCGGGACCCGGATCCGTCAGGAATCTTCTTTAAAAAATCAACTACTAGCAACGATAACAGGATTACGGACATTTGCCATCGTTAGGTGTTATAAAAGGTATAGCACAACGTTTCGAGAATTGGAATCTATCCTCTTCGACAGGTGGGGGAGGTATTAATACATACCTTGGAATATAAGACTCCAATCCTCGAAACTTTGTGTTATACATTTTATAACCTATAACAATGCCAAATGTTCACAATCCTGTTATCCTTTTAAGCCTTCCATCGTCAATAAGAAACTTAAAAAAAAAACTACTTGTGGTACAATAATAACGTCCCAATTGTCCCCAGGATATCACTGACATTGAATGCTAATAACGCCGTCTTCCTAGTCCTGTTGGTCACGATCACGTAATCATGTGTTTATATGCATCGCCAAACGGACCTCCTAGAGTCCTGGAGGATTAAGGTACTCCCAAGACGAACAAGTTCAGGAGGAACGCTTCACTCTACACGTCCTGAAAAGACCAAAAGAAAAGACGTGCTCCTGAAGCAAGACCACGGGATACATACAAGTTGCCCTCGATGGAATAGTATCTGTGAATGTAAGACGCACACGAACTTATTTTATCGGTGTAGCATAACTCATACGGTAAACTGCTCTAACGTTTTAAATTTAAAAAGTGTATTTTTAAATTTTTTTTTTTTTTTTTTCATTTCAAAATTTCTCCGCCCCAAATCCTGCCAACCGGAGTACATGCCAGCCTTGCCCCTCCTTAGTTCCGTTCCTGGTACTATATTTTCACATGACTTGGATAAAGTACGTTACAAAATAAAAACGTTCCAAGATGGCGGCAATTCGCGTTTGCGCAAACAGTTTATCCCGAGCATTTCACAACATGTACAAAAATTAATTATCTTTTTTAAATGTAAAGAAATTTTAATAATAAGGAAAATGGAAAAGAATTATAACTCAGTTTTTGGGCATCGACAAGCTTTTTTTAATCGAAAAAGAAAAAACTTTAGTCATACACTACTATAGTTTCGACTTTTAATAAGCCATCTTCTGGTTTCGGTGCCAATAAATATTAAAAGTGAGGATTATCCATCTGGAGTCGTCATAGTTTAAAATTCACGAACACACACACACACACAACTAATAAATAAATAGTGCGAAAAACACAAAATACTATGTATTCGAAATCGAAATACAAACTCGAAACTATAGTAGTTTATGACTATACTTAGAACTGTTTGACGAAGGTAGCTACGTAGTTATTGTTATTGGTTTGGATATTTTGATATATCCGTATAAAGTTTTGAAAGTATAAGATAATATCGAATCATTCTAGCTAATACTTTTGGATACCAAATGTATTGTAACTAAACCACTAGAAATAACCAATTGTATATACTGTAATGTCGTCGCCAAAATGTAATGTTTCTATGCACTGCACCATTAATGTTATTAATTTGTAAAGGAGTGAAATAAGACTCGAATAGACTTTGTCATTTACACCGGCGGAGAGGACACAAAAATACGTGGTGTTACATGGTTGCTGGAAGAGCACGGAGTGAGAGTGAGAGAGAAAGGCTCTAGTTTGTTGGAGAGGGATGATGCTTTTATGTGATTGGTTAGTAGGATCGCGTGACTTGCTCCGCCAATGCAACGTTTATTAAATAACCGCATGATTTGTAATACCAACATAATCGATGAACAAGAATATAAATGTTAATAAGAAAAATAGTGATACATATAACAATACATTACATATACTTTTACCGATTTTGGTCTTATAAGGTTTCATGTTGATGGAGTTTCTAAATGTATTAAAGTTACGAATATGTTAACATGGCGATCTTTAGAGTCGCCATATCAACAATGTTGTACAAATTAACTTTATAAGTCATAAATAAATAAATATTAAACAATATTTCAATATGACAGTCACATTTGTAATCCTCTTCTGTTCTAACTAAGTCGTAAACAGTATTTTAATATTTAAACAATAAAATAACAAAAAGTTTTAGACTTCTCAATAACTATTAACGCCAACAACAAATCTGGCGTTTGTAAGAGTATCAACCGTTTTAACGAGCCACTCCCAGGATTCTATGATCGATATTAATTAAACGATCTTTAGTTTTACCACAAAAACAATGTTAAACCTCACACTGACCACAGCGCTGGTTAATCTAAAAAGCGTCTTAATAATACTACTATTCTCCTCTATACACATTATTCTATTCCTTCCCCACACGCCTAGGCTCTGTATTAACTTGCGTGTTTTTCTTTCGATACATGTTTACATACGTTTATTAGCGCAATTTATCAACTTATTATTAACTACTTCCTGCTGATATAATAGATAGCTTCCAAATTAAGGCATTTACTTTTGACCAGAGATAGAGAGCTTCCAAATTAAGACCTTTCCTTGTGATCTGAGATAAGGTTTTTTATACTCAGACATTCATTTGGGCATAGATACAATTTATCTCATACATTTATAACCACAAATATATCAATAATAAACTACTTTCCCCCAATCTTATACGTACTGTTATTTAACTCTGTTAACGAGCAGTACAAATCTACTTACACAATCAGGGGAGTTACTTCCTCTCTCTCTCTCTCTCTCTCATGTGTAAATTAATGATATTTTAATTCTATAGCTATTACACAATCTCTAATATACGTAACACACCAAACATTCCTGAAACATCGAAGTTTTGTTTATTACCAATAGCGATTTAGATTGTAGGTCTAAATGTCCATACCTACAATAGTACTAAAACAATTGTAGGTGGGGGAAAACGTTTGTGGTGTACCACGCAAGCAAATATGCGCAGAGGATTCTGATCTCCATCACCAAACTAAATATACTAGTTTGGTCATCATAAGAAAAACAAATATTTCACAGAACCAAAAACTCGGAGGACAAATGGAGTCAACACACACACAGAGTAATACAAACTGATTTCCGCTTTGCTTATGTCTAGAGCGAGACCCTTGCAACGATTGATAAACAATTTACTTGACCGATGAGTCATGTAGTCGTCAGATGCTATGCTGTCACGATTGACAACATTATTCCAGAGCAAGTTGAGTCAACAACGTTCCTTTGTTAACCAGCCGCGTTAACAACGATTGTGCCAAAGTGCCCTGAGATTCTGAGGAATCTGTCAATAACATTCTCCTTGTCGTTCGTCATGGTCTCATATGTCCGATCTGGTCCAAGATGCTCAAACTAAGTGGAGAGTCTGTTTACCTGCCCCCCAACGGTAATCCAGCTGTAGACTGACGTCACTGTGGAGTGCGGCGCCATTTTGGAGTCTTCCAAAAAATGTTAAATGTTAACCATTGTAGTGACGTATTAGTTGCCAAGGTTGGTTGTGGTTGAGATGACGTTTGGGAGCTTGACTGGCGTAGTGGTGGGAAGGGATGTAAATAATTAGAATTCACTTTAAGGAAGAATTACTTTAATTACATAATAAAATTTCACATATACTTAAGTACACACACTGGTAATATCGAAACCGTAATGCACAGGTCGGTTCCGCGGAGCACCAGAGGCAGTCTTCTGAGACGTGAGCATCCAGCGTCTTGGCTGGCTTTTATTGTCTGTTATCGGTGATTTGTTGAGTGTACGATGTAGCGTGTTTAAAGGATGGTTGTCTTCGGCGTGAACCCCTAGGCTTGTTGACCCGCTGATTTAATAGTCTGGTCTTATCACTAATCTCTTGTTTAAAGAGATATTCTAATCTAAACAGTTAGGCTCACACCACTGTAGAGTTCCATTATAAAATATACCATGGCCACAATAAACGATTTTTCTACTTCTTGTGTTGGATCTACAGTAACACAGATCATCTGTTGCATCTTCTGTAATGGGTGACATCTAAGTTTTTTTTTTAATAGCTTTTGCACTATTTAAAATTTTAGTGTGAAATGGTTTCCAGATGACGGTCGTACATTTTTGGAACTAAACGATAACGTCGGATCCTTATATATGAATGTGTTTACAAACATATTGGTTGCAAATAAAAGGGGTCCACGGTTTTACAAACTTTATAACGTTTATATAACGAGTTTTGTCTCGTAAAGTTTTAAAGAGTCATTATACAATCTTCAGATTAAAATATTTTAGCCACTCATGAAATCTACCTTTCTTCTGACTAAACCGGAATTTAAATCTAATTCAAACGTTCTAGAATCTGTTGTTTACTTTGTTACAACTGTCTTTTATGATCTAAGAGAGGTCTTATATACCACCAATTCCATGAGTATCCAGAGTACACAATCTGTACATATAATATCTATTCAATAAGTAGAGTTTCTCGGCAGTCTTTACACACTCTTTGCAGTTTCACAAAAACTGTGAGGATTCTATCTACTCGTTCGTATATATGCCTCGTTATGGAAACAATAACACGTCCCTCCCCACCCCCCTTTCCCACTGCAACCATCAGTCAACCATAAGCCGTGTTATTATCTCCGACCTGGTGTCGATATCGTGTACCGCTCTAGTTAAAACAGAGTCAAGTATCACTCTCGTGTTTTATTAAATGTCTCAGTACTCTGTCACTTTAACTCATATTATGCTCAACGTTCCAATGTTCAGTAGGTCTCGGGTATATATGGGTCAACTACTGTAGTGAGCAATGACGGAGAAAACTTCTGACAAGTAAATTACAGTAGATTTGGGTATTAAGTTCAAAAAATCCAACGAAGAGATTAGTCATTACTAAAAATCAACGTTAGCCACAATCAGGAAGAACTAAGAGAAATGCAGGAATTAGGATGGAAACTTTGCACGTAGACATTGCAAAGTAAAATTATTAAGTAAAGGTTACTTTCTCGTTAGGTTCTAAAAATACCTTTTGGCTAGTATTCGTCGCATTTACCATTAATATATAACAAACGTCGATTTAAAAATTCCCCTATGTAACAACTCGTTTCCTTACGATCATGATATTCGTTAGCCTATCTTGAAACGGTTTTGAGAAATATTCTTTGACAATTTCGAATAGCGTGGTCGTAGTTTCAATTTTAGTGGAAGCTGGGAATATGCAAAGGATAAGGGTTTAATCAAAACATGAAATAAAGGTTTAACCTTTTTAACGCATAAAAATTTCAAACAAGTTTTGTCAGTACATACGAATTAACACAATCAAAGGTTGTTCAAAATAAAAGCCTATGCGGTTAGATTATTTTCAAATGAGAGTTGAAAAAATTAGGTTGAAAAAAATGAGAAAAAACTCGGACTTGTTTATCAGTTTTGCCTTTAACTAAAAATTTACGCATCTAATTACATCTTTCCAGTAAAAAGTTGAAGAACATTAAATTTTTTTATAAATTCACTGGCCCAACATATTTTCCGGCCTATATGTACCAAGGTACAACCCTATAAATTAGGTAAAATTTCTCTAAATGTAAAATTGTAGTGAAAATGCATGTTTTTGATCCCTAACCTTCGACCTTTCCACATACGTGTGTATATTATATATACTCCTTAACTTATACCACACCCCCCTCCCTTGACTAGCTACCCATTCTTTTTAGTAGAGAGACATACCTAATAAAATGCATGCGATAGGCCAAAAAAGGGTAACATTTTTAAGCTACAGTGCCTGTAATCCATTTTAAGAGCAAATTGTTCTGCACATGAAGTATTCCCATTTGATTCATCTAGCATATGTTTCGTTCTCACATTGCCCCAATTAAGTAGAAACGGTCGATAGTTATAGAACGAAATAGTTACTTACTATTTATATATTTTAATTAATTCAGAACACATATTGTAAAGTAAAGGTAGCTTATACTGTGTGGTAGAAAAGTCCCGAACTGTTTATTATCTGCTATACTTTTGCACTTACAGATACACAATTTTATAGGTCGACATAGAAAACTCTACTTATTATGTGTATAGAAACTCTTAAATTTAAGCATATGTCGGTATGTACATAAATTAAATATCTTAACTAACAGAAAACAATGCCGCAAACCAGACTTCAAAAGGTTCGCTGTAACCAAAATGGCGACTTTTTAAAATTTCTATTCTGTTACACTTTCTATTCTAAAGTGATTTCAATTTGGAATTGTGTCCAGACGCCTACCAAACGTTTTATCGGACTGCTGGGCTATAACAAATTATTACACCAATTCTTTATTATCTTTTATGGCTCATCACCAACACACAGGCTGATAGGCTCTATTAATAGTTCGCCTCTGTTGGTGCTTTCTTGAAGCGCTTCAGGCCGTGTATATTGCATGATGATGACGAGCAGCGACCGCCCACGTAGGGACGCCTGACACCTCCCCTGCTGGTTAGTAATGAGTGATCTCAACTACTCATAACGGTCATGAGGCACTTACGTGCCGCGCCTACCGCAGTCGACTGGAGAGTGCAGCACAGTGGTGTTTATATCCTCAGGGTCTACCTACAGTAGTGATGGGAAGAACGGGTCTTTGGAAGGATCCGACTCATTCCGATCAGATCACTGAAATGAACCGGTTCATAAGCCGAATATTCAGATCACTGAAATGAACCTGTCCATGAGCCGAATCTTCAGGTCACTTAAATGAACCTGTTCATGAGCCGTATCTTCAGATCACTAAAATGAACCGGTTCATGAGTCGAATCTTAAGATCACTGAAATGAACCGGTTCATGGACGGGATCTTCAGATCAATCACGTCACTCACTCCGTCTGCTCTATCAGATCATCGAATAAATTAATTTAAAATAAACAATTAATTTAGTAAGTTATTTTATCTTGATACAATCAATTATATTAGTTAAAATCATCAATTTTGCTTTCATTATCAAAAATATAATGTAAAAAAATAATTTCGTTGTTTTTAGTCCTGTGTCCCATGGAATAACCCATTCGGTCCCATGGAATAACCGATACCGGTAAAAAAAATAATCGTTAATATTATCTGTACAGTAAAATACATTTTAATGGTTCAAAGTGGTTGTAGGTGGAATACAATTGTTTCCAACGACGTGTAAGTGTCGTCCATAACAAATTCAGATTTTAAACAGTTTTCTTCTATGTATAGCAGATCATAAAGAACTACGAGAACTGAAGAATGTTAAACTGGCTGGCGACTCTTAGCTCACGGGTCGCGACGCGATGGTTCGTTCAACCAGGAATCGGCTCAACAAATGACCTGGCTCACTTATCACATGATCTGACGGATCTCCGATCATTTCGTGACTTGGATCAGTGATCCACTAAATCCAGTAAACGGATAATGACATGTCCTACTAGATATAATTGACATAAGACACTCAAACTAGCTTGTACTTTTCATTGAGTCGGGACCGTTAACACTCCTTGCCGTTACTTATGGAGACCACACTGTTCTACATAAAATACAATAAAAGAAGCGCGGGCAGCTATCGAATGCGCAAACCAGATGTTAGTATACAAGCTCTGTCTTCACAGACAGGCGTTATATTTTTAGTACAATTAAAAAGAGTGTCCCCGCCGTTGAAGTCCCGATTGAAACATGAGTTAAAGAGTTGAGCTATATGCAATGCTATTAGGGAGAAATTCTAACTCTGCATATGTAAATAGTGAGCGAATTGAACACGTACTATGTCGCATCGACACATTGTATATAACATTGTTTAAACACAATTAAATACATAATATTAAGTAGTAGTTGGGCCACAATACGTGTCACGTAACAGATTCGCTAAGGTCGGATGCTAACTTTCAAGTGCAGCTTGCAGCTTACTTCATTCTTGAGGTGTCCTGCGGAAAAAAATGTGCCATCCTAATAGTCTTCAATGACGCTCAGCCAAATCTCATGGATGGACATGCACCATCATAGAAATTCATCCTTGTATCTGTACAAATGGAATTCCGAGCAAAACGTTTACAATTTATTTTTTCCCCAATATATATTTTGGGTAGTCAGACTACGTGTGATCCTATATCACATGTTAAAATCGCGTATGATTTACAAATCATTTTGTGTATCAATTTATTTATTCTATTAAGTCTCTCGTTGCCATAATGGTTTCCCATGACACCACTGTATCAATGTTTGCTAATGAATGCCCAGCTAAACCTGATGGTATCATCGTACTCTATAATGCCTATATAAGAATGGTAAATTTCAAGTCAATGGGTCAGTTCGTTCTTTAGATATCGTGCGGACAGACAGACAGACGGAGATGAAATTTTATCTAGTTTATAGCTTTATATCGCGTTATAGGCTTCACTAACGCTCAGCCAATTATTAATATTATTCTCAGAGAGGATGATGGTACGGCTGCGATATGGAACATGCTTTTTAAGAGGTGGTGAGGCAACATCCACTTTCCTGGTCTTCGACATAGATAGCAAGAGACTGCACAAGGTATGAAACATTTCATTGTACGATCCCAACTCCACGACAATCTTGGGAGTTGGACAAAACATTTAAATTTGACACACTTATTTAAATGAGTTTAGGACTGTCACACACTAAATGTGTTTTATAAATTGATACAGACTGACATGCGGCTGCTATATTTATTAGCACATTGAAATGAAAAGAGCTTGCCTCCAGGCGCTGAAATGTTAGTTGAAATGTTATTAACCACAGCTAAGAATCGTTGCTATGATTGGAGAAATTAGTGAAACATATCAACTGTTATTGTGTTAAATGCTATTTTCGGGAACGGCTGGATCAATGCGGCTAATTTTCAATCTTTTGAGTCCCATGGGCGCGCCGACGCGTCGTCTACAATGACTCACTAGAATGCCGTTGGCGCGTAAATGCTTCGTGACTTAAGTACCAAAAAATCACTAAGTGAGCTATCTGCACATACAAGACATCATATCAGGATGGCTGTGTGGTCTAAGACGCTACTCTCAGACGCGGGAGTTAGCCTTGGAGTCGCGAGTTCGATTCCCGCGCCTGACGTTAGGGACTGTTTTGTGGTCAGGTATTCACTTATGACAGTCACTGGTCTGTGGTAAAGCCGGTGGGAGGGTCCACCTTAAATTAACGATTGTAGGACTGTAGGTCCACGCCTAGTTTTGACGAGGGTGGCTGACGTCACTTTTCTGCAGGGTAGGACAGTTAGTCCACGCCGACAGCCGTAGACTAACTGTCCTACTTTTCAAAACTGACCTGGCCGTGCGATAATTTTTCTACCTGCGCTCATTCTCCATTATGTGGAAGAATATGAGTGATACTTCCACTACACACGCCCAGCGTACTGCTTAGGCAGTAAATATAAACAACAGCTTACTTAAACCAAAACTCAAGGTATCACATATGAAGTGGGTTGCTAATTGGGATTAAATTTGAACAAATTCCATTCATCACTACATTACTATCTGAGTAATTCCGCAATATCCTAATGAATGATAAACATCTACAGTAAGTTTCTATTAAATATACCTTATCTTGGTCCATCGTTAGTATCAGGAGGTAAGATATTATTAAAAATTAAACTTTTAAAATAGGTATAACTCAATTAGGGAAATTTGTTGATTATTTGTACTAACAATGAACTTTATGTTTATTAACATAAAGTAACGGATATATTTTGAAGGACAATAATGCATATAACAGTTATTAAAAATACATACATATAGTTATATTAATTTTGGAAAAATTATTAATACATTGGTTGGTTTAGTAAAAAGTTAAATAATTTATTTAAATAACAACAAATAATTTAAATAAATCAGAATGAGCAAAACATACGATTAGTCTCAAACACCATGTACACATAGAAACGATGATAGGAAATTATTAATACAATGTAAATATAAAAATTAATTTACATAATAATAATAATAGCAATAAAAAAGTAACATACAAAAATTCAATGACGATTAACGCAAAAAAAGAAACTTCACAATACACTTAAGAAAATAAACCCGACTTTCATTTATGCATTTAGCTTTTTGTTTCAATCTTTCTGTAGGTGGTCTTCTTCTGTAGCGAACCAGTAAGAGGTAGTAAAAATACAGTAGTCTACTGAATAATATTTATCAGATATAGAGTATAGATCTCGAAACAACCGTTCAAGGGCAGTAGAGTGAGTACGGCGATCCCCTGTTAAACCCTCGTCAAAAGAAAACCCGTGAGTCGGACAGTAGGTCCACGGTCCCGGCCTGGGACCCACTGTCCACCCCCTTCAGAAGCAGGTAAGAAATTACCCCGACATTTTTACGACGTGGACCTACAGTCCGTTTACCTAAATGAACAGTGGTTGGTTTGCAAGATTGCAAGATGCATGTTCCTTAGATATATAACTCACTGTTTTCACTTATCTCCAAAACACACATAAACAATCACAAAAAAGAACAACCTTAGAGATTTTAGAAAATACCACAAAAGCCTCTTCTTTACTGAGAAGACTTTGGTTTTCTTACAGTAAAAAATAAAATTCATAATGTCTCCCTAAATCTTAGGTGACTTTGAGACATTTTTGGCCTCTGTCCCCAAAAAACCACTTAGTTCCAGCTCCTGTTATCTACTTCCGGTTTAATTTATTACCAGTGCCATAGTTGCCTTGTTTACCCGATGAAAGAAATATATTTAATTACTTTCGACTGAGAAGCCTACCTCGGTCACAAACTGTACTTCCGAGCTATTAAATTCACTTCTAGTCTAATGTATGTACGGTGTCAAATTTAAGTTAACTTTATTGACTGGACCAAGTATATATAAAACAGGATGTATGGATGCGTGAGTGTGTGTAGATTTAGAAATCCTGCTCCTGTAAAAAAGCGTTCACTTCCGATCTAAGATATTTCCAGTGCCATAGTAGAATATGCCACGCTGTATCCTCATAAATAGAATATATGCAATACACGTCTGTCTGAGAAAGCTACTTCTGTCAAAATGGGTCTACGTCTCTCGCAATATTCTTTCAGACGAACAATACACACACACACGCACACGCACACGCACACGCACACGCACACACACACACACACACACACACACACACACACAGTGCCATAGTTGTTTGTCTTGTTATCGCGATGAAGAAAAAATTGATACAAACTTAGGCCTGAGAAATTTACTACGGTCAAAATTATCTAGTTCCGGTATAAGTTTAGTTCTACTTTGGAAGTTTATGACACATTTCGATAATAATTTATAATATTGTTTTTCGGACTGTAGTAACGTCAAGGAAGCCAACCAAACTTGAGTATCTAGTCATTCTTGCGCATAAACATTCATAGTTATTATAAAACACAAATATTATCTTAAATATGTAAAATATTGTTAAGCTGTCATAAACAATGTTGACACAAACAGATGATTAAATTTGAAAAGGATCTTGTAATGAATA
Organism: Homalodisca vitripennis; assembly: GCF_021130785.1. Classification (NCBI taxonomy): domain Eukaryota; kingdom Metazoa; phylum Arthropoda; class Insecta; order Hemiptera; family Cicadellidae; genus Homalodisca; species Homalodisca vitripennis. The sequence continues at coordinate 163,854,357 of NC_060209.1, forward strand.
TTCCATAACTTTAGAGACTACGTTGAGGGTTTTTGCTATTTTAGAGACCAGAGGGGCGTAGTCCAGAGAGATTTTAGAAATAATAACAGGCCAATATTCATACCTGGTCAAATTTATATTTAAATATATATATTGGGACCATAAGAATGTTCATATAAAATTTCAGTACAATCGTTTGAATAATTTATGCGTGAAAGTAAAGCAAACTCACTTTCTCTCTTATAATATTATTAGGATTAGGATAGCATTATTTGATCATTAGTAGCCTATAATGCACATAGCAAAGACAATGCTAATATCCAATGTTTACTCCAGGTTGCGTTAGTGGCGAATTAAAAATATCTAATGCATTTAAACACTGTTATAAAACTAACATTAATGAACAAACTTGTGGATTTTTTCACATAATGTATTCCAGACTGGTGAGCTTCCTTGACATTGTGATATGGCATTTAACAGTGGGCTAAGGGAATGCAGTGAAATGAATAATAACGTGCCTCAACGATCCATTCTTCTCAGACTACAGTCTGAAAACAACAAGACTTATATAACGCAATATCTCGTAAACAATTAATTATTTTCAAATGTTGCATGAACTTAATGAGGATTTCCCCTATATGCCGTAAATAAATTTGATTTACGTAGGATATCCCTCTATTCCGTAACTGACTTCTCAGTCCTACGTACATAATATGTATATTTTCTTTATCGGGACACAAAGGCAAACTCAACCATGGCACTGGAAATATCTTGGGCCGAAAGTAGATTACAAGAGCCGGAAGTAGACGCTTTTTAATCAAAGTAGATTTCCGAGAGCTATATACGTAGTTTTGTTATCGAGGCAATAAGACACCGACCATTACAAATGTAGCACTGTGGAAGTACACACCTTTAACCCGAAGTATGCTTCTCAGTTCTAAGTATGTATTTTTATTTCTTTATTGAGACAACAAACTAAACTCTACTGTGGCATTTAAAATATTTTAGACCGGGAGTATACAAAAAGGTCTGGAAGTAAACGCTTTTTCATCGAAATAGGTTTCCGAGACCTATGAATATATATTTTGCTGATCAAACAAAAACTCCGATAAAGTTATAATATAATTAATTCCAACCAGAAATGCTCCTACACTCGTGCAAAACATGTTACAAGAAGCAGGTTAATCTCTGACCATCTTAACCATTATTACTAAAATATATGTGCCTGATGTATGCTTTTTTTTACCTTTGAAAAACGTCATAGAACGCCATCATATTATATTGTAAGCGTTTACTTAGTATTATAAGATTTTAACTTTTGAAAATCGCGTGCGCAGCCGCGGGTACGAGCTAGTTTTGGTCTAACATGTAATTATTCTACAGAAAAAATTCACTGAATACATATAACAGTGGGGTATATTTTATAGCGGAGAATGTTAGCTTTTGATCGATATACAACTCTTGTTGAAAATTTTTATACTTGTATATCTGTATCAAGATTGAAATACATTTTAATGATTATCAACATGGATCTAAGAAGTTACTGTCTACGAATTTTTTTTTTTCAGAGATATTGATTGGTAGCTTCAGCCACTCTGGTGACGCAGCTTGTTCTGATGCTGACATATGTGTTGTTTTAGAAAAGATTAGGTAGCAAGAGCTCGACAATTGACATATACAATGGCCATACTGTACAAGTTCAGGCACATGGAGGTCACCACGTTCAGAAAAGCAGATCAACTACGTTATACTCAGCCACACTTCGCCAGTAGATGTTTCCGGTGTCGCGTCCATTACTTGAGATTGATCTCAATGCTCCGCCCCTCCCTCTGTCACTTTGTATCCTACAGTCGGGTATCGTCAGTTCAAATGTTGAGATACTGTTTTAATAAATATTGCGATTGCACTTGGATTGTAATATTGAGACAATAGTATAAATAAGACACTTCCGCCCTACTGCCTACTCACTCTCTTCACAATAGAACATATAGGGCGAATACAAATTCAGGACCCCCCTCTATTTTTTATAAAGTTTATATAAGAAGATATCTTTTGGGTAGTGGTGCAATGTGGACAGGAAGATTCATTTGATGATTTTGAAAATTTTTGTGTACCACAATATGAGGGATTTTGGGGGCAACTAAAAAATTTCAAATGTAAACCCCTCTCAAGCGATCCCTCATTTTGAGCACAAACAAACTTAAAGAATGGTGAAAACCAGAGATCAGTATCTCTTCAACATCCAAAATAATAGCTCACCGAAATTTTAATAAAGTCTTTACACTTACATTTACAAAGCACCAGTAGAAAACGTTGAAGATTTAACCAAGATTGTTCAGGTCTGCAGCCAAATACCACTTCAAACTTCAAAACGAGAGAGGAGTTCACCCTACACTTGTATCACTATCACTGCCAAATAGAAGAACTTTAGTCTGAAAATTTGATTTCACTTGGCAACGTGGTGAGTTATTAAAAATATTACTCTGGTAAACTAGCTATTATATTGGATGGGAAAGAGATAGCGATATCTGGTATTCACCATTTTAAGTTTGTTTATTCTCTTCAAATGGGGGGGGGGGTTCATTTAAGGGGGTGTACATTTAAAATGTTTGAGTTGCCCCCAATATCCTGTATTTGGGGGGGGGATGTTTTATATCATCAAATGAAACTTCCTTTTCACATTGCATTACTACCAAAACAGTATCTCCTTGTATAAATTTTTTTAATACAGTGGGGTTCTGAATTTGCATTCACTCTAAATAAACAAATAAGGAATTATTGGAATTTGCACTGACCAAACCAAAATGATCCATGCGATAAAATGTGCTGCCAAATATATAACAGTTCTGTGTTGCTTATTTGTAAATGAATATGGTTTCTAGTTTTCAACAGCATCAATTTGTACAGTTCAATCAATTTAAAATCCTGTTCAGATCAATTTTCTCCAAATATACGAATAAACAATTGTATTGTTTATATCGATGAATATAAACACAAACTATAGATATTTCTATAGTCTGTGATATAAATACTAGAGAATGGTATTAATATAAAATACCATCTGTTTATGTGAAATAAATAACCAAAGCTCAGCAGAACCTGCCCGAACAAACAAGACGACAGTTCCGTTCCTCTATGGAATTAATGGTTGGTAAATGAATGGCTACACGGAGGCGGAACTTCGCGTCACGTCGCGGAATTTTCGGTAGGCTGCGCACTAGACAACTGCGCACAACCTGATTTTATCAAGTTTGGTGTATCACGTAATAATAGTTTTATTACCAAGCTGCATTCCGTATCGATATTTGTATATATATATATATATATATATATATATATATATATATAATATATATTGTTGCCCTTATTAAATATACTAAGTATCTAGCTTGTTAAAACAACACAAATAATGTAGGTAGGCCTATAATTTTATTAATTACTCCTAGTCTTCGTTACTGACAGAAATGTAAATATAAATATTTATTTTCTTACACTAACCTAATGACACGGCACACACATCAAAAGGTATAAATAGTAAATTAAATACCGAGTATTATCTCAAAAACGAGTTATCAGGTTATATTTTTGTTTTTAAAAATCGTTACTAATTTAACTCCTTTTAATATTATATATTATATAGAGTACTTTACTGTTTCAATTTCTAAGTTTTGGGCAGGGAGAGAAGATAAAAGATCGTTTAACTTCGATGTAAACAACAGGTGTTAGCTGCAGATATGATGAATTTCGACATGTTTAGTTTTATTAATAAATAAATATATAAGTCAAAAACACACTGCATAATAAACTTACTGTAAATGAATTTAAAGTATAGATTATTCTTGTCATCTAAAAAAATTTTATAGTGTTGATTTGGCCCAGTATTTTTAAACAATAGTTTCATTTTTCTGAATTGATATTGTATTTTAGTACGTTATTGTATTACATTCTATTAAAAACGACCAAAGAGATTTGCAAAAAAAGCTAAAGAATTCCTTACACATTCTATAACTGGCTATATGGTTTACCTTGACATTTTTTTATCAGAACGATGCAGCAGACTTCCGTCGGTTCAAAATACAAATCCCCACCCTTATAAATAACCATCACGATTTTACTCGGACTGTAATACTGATGACATTCAAGGCGAAATGGCAGGGGCTGCATACCTCTCTACTCATCCTCTCGCCAATATGAATCTATAAATATGCACGGAAAATTAGATTGCACTGAGCCGTCTGTATTAAAATGACCTTGAGTTTTATTTTTATCTTATTGTTAAACCGAGCACGCCTGCCCATAAAAGTTGTGCATTTATTTATTGGTAAATGAGCGTATGTACAGTAAATACAGAGACGATTTGATTTTTAGTTTTATACAGCATAATTAGAACAGAAGAATCAATATACACTTATGAGTAAAATTTAGTTGAGATACTTAGGGCCAATATTTTACACAAACAGTCAATAACATGGAAAATACTTTTTAATTATTTATTCAGACGCTTGAGAGCTGTGAGTTTTATTATGAGTGAAATCTTTTTATTTAATACATTTCTTCATTAGTTTATTTATATTAGTTGTTAAGAATCTCTCATAATGATATGAATAAAATGCCTTTATTTTGCAAGCATATTTTCTTAGTGCAGACCGTTTTTCAGCTCAACTTGGTCATACAACTACAATTTACTACTACACAATTTACAAAAAGAGTGAAATCACAGCCCACTGTTACAAAAATATTTATGTTATACATCATTAATACGAGTATTTACATTAAATTACATTTTTTCAGATTCTTTAGAAGTTTACATGTAATGTTTAATATTTTAATATTAGAATGTTTTTAAATAATTATAGTAAAACACATTGATAGAAAATTGATTGCATTTATTACCTTAATGTTGTAAATATCAATAAAAGTTGTTATTATTATTAGACGGTGCCTTAGCTGGACGGCAAGGGCGACGGACGCTGCTGTTGGCAGCAAAATCGGCGTCCACACGGGAGGGGGAGCTCCTCCCGTGTGTGTTCAATGGGGCGATCATGCCAGGTGGTGAGAAAGAGTGGGGATGGAGGGGCCCCTCCTGCCAACTAGAGATAGCCCGCGTATTAGAATAGTGGAATGAGCAGTCCGCGCGTTCTCGCTCTGTACTCCTCTGAATTTAATTTAGTTCAGTACCTGGCAAACCTATTAAAATGTATCACTGTATTTTCAAACCCCTTTCCGTAGTTTAGTACAGCATACATATATTTAAATTACATTTTCAAAGCTGGATGTTGCAGGATGCAGCACAATTAAATTGCAGGCAATCAATGTAACAAGCATCTTAAAATGTACCACTGTGTTTTTAGCTTCTACTCTGAATTAAACACATTTCAGTCATTTGGTACAACAACATATATATATATATATATATATATATATATATATATATATATATATATATATATATAATATATATATATATTACATTTTCAAAGCTGGATGCTGCAGGATGCAGCGCAATTAAATTTATTTCATTGGACCGTGATTTTACAACGTAATTAATGGCAGGCAATTACTCTTGTCTACATACAAATAAACCAATACAACGGAGTATCGAAATACCAAAAAAGACGTAAGGAAGTCTAATGTAACAAAGTAACTTCGTTACATTCAGTGGCGTAGCTATAAAACATTCGAGGGTGGATTAAACACCCAGGAGGATTAAAAAGAGCCCTACTTAGCATAGTAGTTAAAGAATTATCTTCAGGGTCTCCAAACACAAAATCAACAATTAAGTTGAGTTTTTTAATTGCATCTTTTGTATTAAAATGTAAACCAATAAAATTGTTTCGTAACATTATATTTGGTTCATTGCATTTTCCAACTGCCTTAATCAAATAAATATAATTTGTAGGTTACATTACTATTAGTTAGAAATTATTCAATAATTGCCATGTACTATAGATCAGATCAGCATTATAATCGCGTACGCCAGACGACACATGACACTTATCAGGCTTGGTCGAAGTTGCATGCACAATTTCAAGTCTATAGCTTATTTCTCATTCTCGATATATCCAACAAACAGACAGAGAAATATATTGCTATTGCTATAAGTTAAAACTTGATCGTAATAATTTGAGGTTATTAAAATATGAATACTTAACAAAGTGTTTCAAATACTAAAGTTCTCAAAAGAAAATACGATAAGATATCATAGAACATGCCACAGAAAGGAGATATGAGTCAACCAATACTGCAACCCTGCACCTGGCGTAGAAACGCTGGCTTGACTTATCACTAGTTTATCATATATATATAAATAAATAAATAAATATATAAATAAATAAATAAATATATAAATAAATAAATAAATATATAAATAAATAAATAAATATATATATAAATATAAATATATATATATATATTTAAACTAAATAATTTGAAGTGTTTCTCATTAAATGTAATGTTAATCTACGGCCAATAACTTCCAAAGGTGAGTTGGAGAAATTGATTTTGTAATGGGTACTGTAAAGATGAAATTGCTTTCAGATTAAAACGTATAAATACCAGAGTTTTAAATAACCACAGAGTAACCACTAGAGTTACAATAACAGGAACCACATTTTCATTTAGCTGGTTTATTTTGTAGTTTAGGCATATAGCTGGATGGACATATAGGCTTAAATGGCTATAGCAAATTTCAGGGAGCGAAAACATTTTACAGAGAAATGTATATCATGTTTGTGGAATAGTTGATTTTAGTAAATTATGGAATGATATTAATAATCTATAGACAAATTTTGAATCTACAAAAATTACTAACAAAATTATCTTAAATTTAGTCCAAATAGAGGGGTGTTGGGGGCTTGTAACACCCACAGTGGTAAAAACATTCGGGGCAAATTTCAACTTGAATGTGTTAAGCTGAAATCATATTCGTTGTCGACGCAAGCTCTTAGTTCAATTTCGTGTTTATTTGTTTTTATATTTTATCTACAGCAGCTGACAGACAGACAACACAAAGCTTGCGCCTGGTATGAAGAGTCAATGCACAAACAAGTAAGGCTTGAGAAATACAATAAAAGCCCTTTCGCACACTCCCCTTGCTTCGAGCCTCGATTATAGATACTTCTTAATCAAGGCTTCGAGCGACAGAGACGGGCGAATAATGCCAATTTAGTTTGCCGATTATACTATTAAAAATATTTTTTTTCATTCGCTTTTATTGTTAAACTTTTCGATAAGTTTCTACAAAGATTGTCTAACTATGGTAGACAATTCTACCAAAAATCTAAGAGTGCATGGCATACAAAAAATTAAATGTTAATCAAAACGTGTTTTTATAGTTGACCACCTAAAGTGGTCTAGTAGTCATTAGTGACTACAATGTAGGTAAGCAAGTCGATCATTCGTTATTTAAGAGTAAATATATGAACTAAACTGGTCTGTTTTATCGTTATCTTAATAGACTGGTACAAAACTCTGCAGACTGGGTACCGCGCTAAAGGAGTGTTGTAAACTTTAACATGTCATACTCTTCATATTCATCACAGGGTCGCCGGTATATAAATATGTGCCGTAGACGACCTATAATTAAACATGGCCATGACATTTTACGACTGTCTCTTTACCATCCAGAGCTTAGTGCTATTGAGCTAGTCTGGTTAGATGTCAAAAATTAGGTTGCTGCACATAATGTAATGTTTGAAATTACATATGTTGAAAATTTTGAAACGTGATCCCGCCGTAATTAGGACAATTTTGTATTTATTAATGATGTCACGTGCTATGTTAGGTATTTAAGTCAGGTAGTTGTCATTGATTTTGTCATATTTCTATAATTATGTTTTTGGTTAAGTAATTATTAATTTATTTACTACCAATTAAGGACTCCACATTATAATATGTTGCTTTTGTCCTATTAATTTGAATATATTCCAATATCACAAAAATATAACTGGATATGGTTATAATTTATATTTATGGCATTTTATGTACTGAATTAGCTTTATTTAGACTTTGAAAATTATATAATAAGTTTTTTATTCAAATTTGTTTTATTAAAGCTTAGTTTAAATGGGAAGATTTATCGTATTTGAATTTATTTGTTAATTTCATTTGCTTGAGTGTTGTTTTCTTTTGTTTTTCTAAGAAAGTTGGAGCCTCTACACAGGCAGTTCCTTGCCTTTTGAGGTCCTATTTTGTTTTCTTGAATTTTGTTTATTGATGTACCCTAGCTGTATTAAAATAAAAAAAGACATGTTCATATTTCTTTAACAAAAAGTAACATTGTTTTATTTTTATTCTCATGTCAATTGTATCTACAAATAAGGAGCAATGTTTGTGTTTGTGCTTAAGGTATAAATGATGTTTATATAATTTTACTATTGTACATATTTTCAAGAAAATAAATAATTGTTCTATTCTATTCTAGATTATGACATTTTATTCGTTGTGCACCATCTCACATTTTGTAAAGTATCTTTGGGGTTATAAAGAAAGTTCAATATTAATATAATTAATTCGATATAATTTCTATGTTTTGCAGATATGTTCGGATATAAAACGACTCATTAATTCGGATATAAAACGACTCATTAATTCTTAAGATAATAGAAATCAGAACCGTTCCGAACTGAGGTCGCTATCAGCCGCATGTACAGGGTTTGTCAGGAATGTTCGGGATTTATCGGTACTGCTCGGCTCTGCCCCCACTCTTTCTCACCACCTGGCATGATCGCCCCATTGAACACACACGGGAGGAGCTCGTGGTTTTGAGAGGCTTCACACAACTCCGTGAAGTGACGGTACGTCAATGCTACGTGACGTTGCCGTGCAGCCATCCCCATTTGATATTCTGTGAAGAATTTCGTCAGAATTTGGACGGGAAAGGATGAGACGTGCCAGGCCTACACACGGCCACGTCTAATTTGAATGGTTCTCGTTCGAAAACATACTTTCCACTCCGTGATGTGAAAAGTAGCCGAGTAGGCACCACCATGTGAGTAGACGTGACGGTGCTATCCAAACTGAGCTATCACGTAACAGCACCAAAATGAAACAAATTTATTTTGCTGTTTTCACCTCAATTTTAAACCGATTTGGAAAACTGATTTTTAAGTAGGTGATCATAGAATATTGGATGTGTTGAAGGAGAAAAATTACTTTATTTGTGGTAAGAAAATTATTGTGCTGTACATACCTTCCTTCTATCTAAAATTTGCAGGAGGTCATTTTGAGGGTACTAATTTTTTTATGATTTTTGAAATTTTTATTTTTGAAAACGGTTTTACATTATTTTCGATGTTTAAGTGCTCTTTCACACGATCCGGCGCACGCCGCGCGGCGCTCGCCTGGGAAGCTGAATGTTTTCACACGAGGTCGGTTTCGTCCGGCGCGTGCCGTGCGGCGCTCCCATGTTTTGACTGTTCAGTACATGCTCAACTATTGAAATGTTAACACCGCGGAAGAATAAAGTGCTAGCCATGTACTTACTGTGGAGACGGCGAAGAAGAAGAAATAGGCGGTATTGGATTCACCCATTGCTTCAAAATCGACATACTTCTGGGTCCTTCAAAGTTTTATTCAATTCATTGCGGAACAGTGAGGAAAGATTCTTTTCTTACTTTCGCATGTCAATCAAATCATATGATGAACTTTATGACAAACTGAAGACAAGCTGCAAAAACAAGATACAAACATGAGGAACTCCATCCAACCTATGGAAATGCTTGCCGTTACAATAAGGTAAGTTTATAAATGTGTTAGTAATTTGTATTTGTAAATATAGTCGATATGTCATTTAAGGTTAGTTTATACAAAAACATTACACATATGTACATGGATAACATTTATTGTATAAGAAATATACAAAAGAGTAATACTGCTACATAAGAAATTTTATATTTTTACTTTTATCAAATATTAAAATCATTTGAATCTCCTTCGAAATCCAAGGACAAGACACTTGATGCTGGAGTAGCTGTAGCACGATGCGGGGTTGGTGTCCGTGATGGTGGCGTTGGCTGCTGGTTGCTTGCTTCTCGACTGGTTTGTTGGTTCATTGGATAGTACTGTTCACTGCTGGTTGAGGTATGTGGGTGAATCGGACGAATGTATGGGTTGATGTAGGTCTGGTTTGAAAAATGCGGAGCAAACTGCGGTTGTTGTTGAGGACAATACACGTTTTGAGGCTGACTCCCGGGATATGGGTAGTGGACTTGCTGGTATTGCGAAGTAGGGACCTGGCTGGTTCCTTGACCCTGTCCTTGGGCCTTGACGTTTTTTAAAACCCCGAGAACGCCTAGCTGAAATTCAAAAAACTGGTCAGTAGTAAAGGTCTTTAAAGTTGGAACCATACTTCTGAAGAATCCAAAGTAAGTTTCTTCTTCGTCATACGGCTGTTCTAAGATTTTCATCATCTTCAGTTCGAACTCGTCTTCGTTTCTCTTCCTTTTTCTTGTTACTTTTGGTTTGTTTGGCTGCGCTGGAATACGAGTTCCTGTATTGTCTATTATATCTTCCGTCGGTGATACAGAATTATTGCCTTCGGGTACGTTGATGGATGACTCTGTGTCATGTTGGTGAGCTATTTTCTTCAAAAATTAAAGTTAGTCGTGATATATGTATTTTTTTATTTTACTAGCTCCAGCTCCTGATCTTTTTGAATCCTTATCTTGTCGAATGTGCTTCATCCACCTATCCCTTATATTTCGCCATTTCTTCAGCAAGTTGTCCCCTGAAATAAAACCCCGCATTAATTATTTGATTATCTATTGAGCATGGCAGTTGGAAATAAATTGACAGTTTAAGGGGAGACGGTATCTTTTAGGGATAAACAAATATAACAATCTTTTTACGTAATACCATGTTACTTGAAATATAGTTTGTTATACTTTAGGTTTGTTGGCTGCCCTACTGTTCAGTGTCTATTTTCAGCAACTGGTGACAGCTGTAATATATTTATATTGTATTCGTCCAAAAGAAAAATCAAACGCTGCCTTCATGGGAAAATCCAAACCCAGAACTAAAGTTCAGTATAATTTGGTTTCAATGAAGGAGCAGTAGGAAAGTTAAATGTTTTGGATAGACTAGGCATTCGACCTGGACAGTTTTATTTTAGGACTAAAGAGAATCGACTCCAAGAGAGATAAAAAAGTAAAAGAAGACAAAAAAAAGGTTACTGAAAAGGAAAGGAAAAGACATTAAAGATGAAAGTACCTAGTTGGTTTTAAGAGTAAAAAACCTTGTGAAAACCTTAATTGTACAAGTTAGTTTTTTCATATTTAGGTACACATATTTAACAAACTATGATAACTAACTATGAAAACTCGAACAAAGACAGTTATAATATCTGTTGTTCTTTGTTCTAGGTACTTGGCTTCTGGCAACACGTTTACTGACCTACACTTCTACTACAAACTTGGAATCTCTACAATAAGTAAAATTGTAGAAAACGTATGCAGCAGTTTATGGGACGTCTTGCGTTCGGAGTGTTTTCCAGAACTGACGGCAGAGAATCTGAAGGAAATATCAGAAGGATTTTGTAATAAAACACAATTTCCCCATTGCGTTGGGGCTGTGGACGGAAAACACCTCAGAGTTGTCAAGCCTGAGCATAGCGGTTCTTTGTATTTCAATTACAAAGGTTATTTTTCTATTGTGCTAATGGCGGTGTGTGATGCAAATTATCGTTTTACCTTCGTTGACATTGGGGCTTACGGATCAGAAGCAGATCCATCAGTTTTCCATAAATCAAGTCTATGGAAAAAAATTCAGGATCAAGCAATAGAATTTCCTAAATCTGAGCCTCTCCCAGGGAGTGAATTACCTAATATGCCTTATTTCTTCCTAGGAGACGAAGCATTCCCATTAAGTACTAAGCTTATGCGTCCTTTTGGAGGCCACAACTTAACTGTTGAGAAAAGAGTTTTCAACTATAGGTTAAGTAGAGGTAGAAGATTGATTGAATGCACATTTGGCATCATGAGCAATAAGTGGCGGATCTTCCATCGACCTATGAATGTGAACATTGATTTAGCTGTCAAGATAACGAAAGCCTGTGTAATTCTACACAACTTTGTTAGAGTGAGGGATGGAAATAGGTTAGAAGATGCATCTACTGTTGTTGGATGGGAAGATTTGCCAGTACGTACCCATCAAGGAACTAATCAGTCATTGCGAGGTGGGATCAAGTCCATCCAGGTTAGAAATGTTTTGGCTAAGTACTTCATGACAAACGTTGGATCAGTGACATGGCAGTTAAAAAAAATCTAATCACCACCCGTGGACAAAAATGTGAACTGTTTATGATGTTAAGGCTAATAGTTTTATACATATAGTTAAGTAAAAAATAGTATTACAAATTCATAACAACAGTGTCAGTGTCCTAAACTTTGCATTAAAATTCGTTTTAGAAATATATTAGTGTTTCATATTTATTCAACTTTTTCCTTCAAATTTGAAATAGCTTTTTAATTTAATTTTTCTCAGGTACTTTTTTGCTAGTTTTCCACAGACCTTTTGACATTTTAACAGTTCTAGTCTTTTTTATTTACCCAGTACTATTCAAATGTAAATAATACGGTTATTTCTGATGAACACATTTATCACATGCTATATGTTTATTAACTATGAAAAACTTCTAAACGGTACTTACCCAACTGTTTCTTTTCAGAAGCGGATTTGTCTTCAAATCCAGGAAATAGCGCATGACAGATTTCTCTCCAAGCTTCCCTGTTCTTGTTTCTGTCTTTATACTCCTCTATCGACTTGTAACACAGCAGTGGTCTTTCTTCCACAAACATAATTAATTTTTCCATGTCAATATCTTCATCAGTCTCGACTGCCACTACCTCTTGTGTTTCACTCATTTTTACTTAAAAAAAAAAAAACAACACACTTGAACAAAAACAATACCGAAGTATACGTACGTCTTCACTCTCCAGTGGCAAACCCAAGACTAGAGGTTGAGCCGTGCGGCGCGCGCCGGACCGTGTGAAACCCCCAATATGATACAATAGCCCTTCGCAGAGTAGTCCGGCGTGGACGCCGCGTGTCCGGCGTAGGGGAGTCCGGCGGGAATTTGTGCGCCGCGCGGCGTCTGCGCCGTGCGGCGAGCGCCTGATGTCGTGTGGAAAGACTCATCTACTCCCATAGCCCAACGCCGCATCAGCCTCGCACCGCACGGCGCGCGCCGGATCGTGTGAAAGAGCACTAAAGTACACGTTACGACGGCGCCGGCCCGCGCAGCCACGCCGTGCCCCGGCATCAATAGTCCCCGTCTGTCGCAACTGCTTAAATGCAATCTGCTGCTTGCATTGCAACTTCCACTGTACAACTCTCCAGGACCTGGACACTATCTCATTATTGCAAGTACATTAACCCATTAGAGCCCAAAACTTTTTTTTCTCAAAATACTTTATTCACTATAAAAAATCAATTATTCCTTATCTAATTTACACTAATATGACCAAAAAAATATTATTTTTAAAAATTTTGGTACTTTTTTAACGTGGGTCGTTAACGACCCGTTGGGAGTAAGGCCTTAGTAAAACACAATAAAGTGTACATAGTGGAGACTTTATTTACAAACATATTTGAAAGACATGTTTATTATACAAATGTTTACTCTTTTTGGAAATCTGCAAAACAGGTATCATGCAGTGGGACCTCACATCGTTTGCACGCTTTTACAGTTTTACTTTTACATAGAACATACCTTCTTCTACTTTGACCTGTCACTATAAGATACCCTCCATGGTCACTACGGAGTGGGTTTGAAGCCCTCTTCAGTGCTCTTGTTGGGCCAGTTGCTTTAGGAGCGCGTCCAAATTTTTGAAGTAAAGCCTGGACCACACTTCTTCGGAAACTGAGACTGTCCAAAGTAACTCCTTGAGAGCGAGCCAGAAACCAAGAGCCAAGAAACCAAGCTCATCACAGCATCAAAAAGCCAGAGAACGATTGGGATATACCACCGTTTTCCACGAACGCCTATCCTGTAGTTCGATATATTATTGTCCATTAGATCGACACCTCCCATATTCCTGTTGTAATGCGCAATACGATATGGCTGAGGAATGGAAACTTTCTTTCTTTCTGTCACTGAATATCTCTTAGCTTCACCAAGAGGAGCCACACCATGCTCATTTGACAATAGTGTGACAACACTGTTATCTTTCCAAGCGACAGCTGCTATGTTATCTGACTTGTCAATTTAGCTTTCAAATGACCCTCTTTCACGAATAGACATCATTTTCTTGTCATTTAAAGGGCATTTCTCTGTTCGGTTTGCCCGGACGGTACCTGTGCAGTCATTCCCAATTCGTTCATCACCTAATTCAATTGGTGTATCTTCATCGTTTTCAATTACTTCGAATTGAATCTCTGCCTCGGCTTGGAGCTAACGACGGCACACTCGGTCTGGGTCATTAGAATCTTCCTCTCCAGATTCTTCATCTGTGATATTGTGAGGGTCATCATTGTCGGGAGGACAGCTGCGGTGTATTCTGACGGACGCAGTGTCTTCCAAGGCTTCTAAGATCTCAGCTAGCGTAAGCGGACTGTCGATCCTGAAATAACCCAAAAGTTAAAAATAAAATAAAACATTTTCTGTTGAAAAAGCAGATAACATAAATGTTAATACTGTTTTATGTATAATGTGTATACATATTGATTTCAATTTACCACCGTGCGCTTTTTACTTAGAAACTTGAAAAAAGATTCAATGCTAGGTTTGAGGTTAGGCCTATGCTATGGGCTTGGTCCCAACGGGTCGTTTTCGACCCACTAATAGTTTGTCATGTAATACTAAAAAGTCAGTAAGTTTCGTGAATCTCACTAATAAACATTTTGTTTACTACATATATTGATAGTAATATTCACTTATTAGATATGTTTTAAAAGGACATGGTATATATAAAACTAACCTGTGAAGTGGAGCAGACATGATGTATTGTGCAACTCTCAATGTAGCAGACTGCGATTAGTAGTAAGGGTGGCGGAAGAGGCCCCAAACCTTTTCTCAAGGTCAGTAGACTAGTACACTCTCGGACAAAAACATCACAGACGGAATAGTACGCTTTACTACAAAATGGTTTACACGTATTTAGATGGGTCGAAAACGACCCGTTGGGCTTTAATGGGTTAACAACTACCACAGGCGCCTATCAATAACACATTGTTCGGTGCCTATAAAGCCACTAATCTTCAGCTCGGTATAGGTAAAGTCTCATTATATATACACAAGTATTTGTCACAATAAAAGGTCCCCCATAATCATTGTTTATGTAAATATTAAACAGCCTAGTGACAACGGCATGTGACCACAAATAAAAAAACCTCTATTTAAAGATGTTTTATACATAGTTCTACAATATCCGAGATAAGAGACAGGTAACAATTACTGACAAAATTAGAAAACTGATAGCGGAAGTTTGGTAAAATTAGTATTTTGTGAACACCGTAAATTGACACATTATTGAGTATTGTAGCCTACTCTAATTCAAAATAACGAAATCTATTACGCTTTTACAATGTAGAGAGCATGTCTGGCGGAGTAACAAAATAATATTGTTATCATAAAAATATAATATAATTTAACAACTAAATATTGTATTGCAAATAATATATATTTCAAGGTAGCGACCGATCAAAGTTTAAACCTAAGTTGTTATGCATCCTAAGGTAAAACAAAAAATGTTTTTCTTAATTCTCAGGTAATCAATTTCAAATCATATTACATCTCCAGATGACATTACGTTCAGATAGCGGCCGCTCAGAGTTTTGAGTATTATACAGCAACATTGGGAAAAGGTTGTAAACACCACCAATACTGTAATTTTAATAGATGCAAACTAAATTCTGTACAGACAGTATTAGTGGGTGAGTTCGTTAAACAGTCTTCAACAATACAATCTTTCAAGATTCCGGATATTCATATTTCTGCTAAAATTATAACTATTTTTCAACAAGCGTTTTAAAACTATTAGACGATTTTAAAAAAATTGTTAGTCTTGCACATTTTTTAAAGCCACAGAGTAAAGATGGTAAACTTTGGAAAAGGAATGGTTACAGTTAAGATGGCAGCCGTTCAAATATTTTTGAAACTGTACACAATGACACTGATTTGTTATAAGAAAACTTGTTTAGAGATAAAATTTTGGATAATTGTATTAAATCAAGTCCATAATTTTTTACATACAAATTTATATGTTTATCATGATTTTGTCTTGTAAGGTTTCTAAATATTTGAGTGTTACAGATATAAAATCTAAACTAATAATGCATCTATGGTTTGACATTTCGAGATGACAATCACTTGTGAAAACTATCTTGCCTCTGACTAGGCCGGAAGGGATATTAATAACGGTTATCAGGAATTTCATTTCGGGACAAAATAAGTAATCCTCTCAATAGTCCGGGACATGGCTTCCGGTCTCTTCTAAATATTCGGAGAATTAAATAGGATTTAATATTTATCTCACTCAAAATAAATTAGTTTTGTATAAATAGGCATTTTGGACCTCCATAACAATTTTTGAAGACTTACGTAGGATATGTGTCCTAAACCAAACTAGTTTCAAATTCTCTACAAACACTATTATGATAATTTAAATTTACAAAATTTTCCCGAGGAGTAAATTTACATTTATTTATATTCTAGATCAAATTAGTATTTAAGTCTAAAAACTACAAATAGGCAATAAACACATTTGAAAATATTTCAAGGAAGTTAACATATTTTTGTTCTCCTCCTAAACCACAAGTTTAAAAACTTTACGATGTCGTTTTAAAACCTTGATATTAATTAGTAATGCTTCACCCTCTTCACTGAATATTCTCAAACGTCTCCATAGTTTTATCCCGTCTTCCCATTACTCAATCCTGGTTATGTATAAGTTTGTAATCCTTGAGGACTGCAGTTGTATTGTATTTAAATTTCTCCTTCATGTGACAGTGACAGTATCTTTTGTTTCGACCGTAAATGGGTACCTAATTTTAAACTAAGCTGTTTATATGAACCAAAATGTTAAGTAACAGATGTATACTATAAAAACATTTAATTGAATAGCAGAAATAACACATAATTGAAATAAATATAGCTTAATGTTTGCAAAAATATTAAATAAATTATTAAATTTAACTAAAAACTAGGTATAAATGTCACTTCCACAAAAGTAGGCTAGTATAAGCTATATATAATAAACCATGTACGAATTTATATACATTATTTATATCAATAAATTAGAAATATTTTTAATTTCATAGCAACACTATTACAGTATTCCAATACAGAGGCTCATTTATAAATGTTAAAGACATGCATCACCATTCATCTCGCTACAATTATTCAGATAAGACTGTTTTGTAATTCGTATTAAGATCGAAACTAAAGATACAATACACAGTACATTAGGCCAAAATTAGATCTTGCCATTGGTAGGCTAATTTTAACCTAAACAGATGTTTGCGCTTTTCCCTCCAACTTGAAGGAAACTAACCTCTCTCTCTCTCTATCTCACTTTTAATGGTATTGAATGAAAACTTCTTCATTCAGTACACTAGTTTCTTTAAATATATATCAATTTATAAATGTATATACATTTTGTCAGTTAAGATATCAAACTGTTACAACTAGGCTATTAAATACTATATAATTATTGAACTCACCCCAATACACGGTACCTTTGGTTTTCATGACACTATGATTCTATTTTATTACACTATCAGAGTTTTTTCACTATCCCGATGAGATGGTAACAGTGACTGTCGTAGGCTAGGTTGAACAGAAATTAAAAGTTACATCAGCACCGCACACACGTGTATATTACTACCACTCAGTTTGATTAACGACAGTTTTATTATACCTAGATAAACAACACTTGTTGACTGAAGACTGAAGTGGGCCATAAACGATACAACTGGTCACGCCGACTCTGACAGTGGCATTGGACAAACACAATAATGCGGCACAAAAACAGGTTAGCCGGCATCCAGGTAACCAACCAGCTGTTGAGTGACTGATGAGCGCAATGGCGGGAAACTAAACAAAACAAGCCCAACTTCTCGACTATAACTGCCCCGGACTGACGGCCGACAGAACTAACGAAAACCGACGGACGGTGTATTCGCCATTCGGCTACACTCGGCTCTCCTCGCACCCTCCCGCCAGTCTCGCCACTCTCGTGTCCAATCCAATGAATGCTTGCCTTTCGGTTCAGCTGTTCGGTTTTTGGAACGAATGGGGAGTGGGGATAACCTGGAACGGTAAAAAGTAAAAAGGGCTTAGAACAGATGAACAGATCCCCCTCCTGATGAACACCTGAGGTTTTCCACCATATTTTCCCTTTAAATATTTTTTAATAACATTATATATTATTTGAATGAGATTCAAATATTTTTGCAAAATAAGTTGAAGCCGATTTTGGATTAAACAGTAATATTATGAAAGATTCTCGGACCAATTTATTGGAAACGCTTTTAATTCATAGTAATAAGTAATAATAATTTACATATTTTCTAATATTGCTGTATATTTTGTGCAGGGCTTTCAAATCAAATTTCATCTTCAGGCAACTCCACAAATAAATATTCAATGTTTTACACAATAAATATTGAAACAATAAGAAATAAAATAAATATTTAAAAGAAGTTACAAATATAATGAATGCACTGAAATGCTTGGGAATAATTTTAGATCATCAAAAATCAAGAAAACTTATCAGTAACTCTATCTGAATAGGCATTAATTTTCATACTGACTAAACCCATTTATCACATTTTCACTACACAACTAGTCCTGTTATTTTTTTATTTTAAAACATATTAATAATTTATTTGTGGAGTGGCCTGAATATAAAACATTCTATGTCGAAAGACCTCATATTCATATTCAGTGGTTACTATTATATGAGGAATTGAGTAATTACCAGTAGTTAAAATGAAACCAATAATAATATTAAGTGTTATTGAAAGAAAAATAAACACATAAATTCATTTCAAAAGACCTCATACTCATACTCGGACATTTTATAAGTTCGGTTAGAATTGGATGAAAACTAACACTTTAAAATTTTAAGATATAATTATTGAATTTGATTTTTGATTTCGTGATAGTGATAAATTACGAAACCGCTATTACCAAAGTTATAGCCGAATATTATTGACCATTTTCAATCACAGTGTGGTGTCAAAATATAAAATGGAATAGAAATTCCAATTAAACCTACATTTGTGTTCATACATTTTTTCCATGCCGTTGTTATACTAAACATATCCCCTAGAGTACTGTTTCCTAAACTTTTAGGACTCAAGGCTTCCTTTGGGTTTGTAGCCGTCTACGTTCCGCGGCGCCCCACTCCCTCAGCTCTTGTCAATAGAGTCGATGCAGAATATTAATAAAGTATAGTGACTTTATAATTCACTTTATGATCACAAAAATATCAAGTACGTATAAACCATGTTTTTAATAAATTATGTAAATATGTACTATTCACTATTGATTTTTAAAGAAGAACACTATTATATTGTTATTCGACTTCAATCCATACAAGTAAAAATATATTTAGGGAAATAAGTAAAGTACAAAGCGTATAACATTGTAAATATGGTTTAAATGATTCATCAAAATTACAGTTTAGCTAGTCAGGTTATATCTACTCAAATTCATCACAGTTCATAATATTCATTTAAAGTTTTATACAAGCCAATCGGACATATTTGATAAAAATCTATTTGAAGGACGAGATTTTGCCCTTTAATTAGTATATCAAAATCTAGACTTACGTTCGAAACTGTAACACACATTTCTTTTTCAATTTTTAAGTTTGGTCTGCACTTTCATTTAGTGACAGCCACAACTGATAAGCCCGCCCCGCAGAGGTAGGAAATAGTAAAGGGCAATAGTAGCATGTGAATCAATACAAGCAAGGTTTTCCTGGCAATTTTATGGGTTTACTTTTTTCAACGTTACACCAAAACTCTATAACAAATCATTCGTTTTGACTCCAGCCTTTAACAAATTATCCGTTTGCAATTCAACCGGTTGTTCACTATCTTCAACGTTTAGATGCATTTCCTTGTTCTTACAAAATAGATTTGACATTGTTGTTAGGGAGATATATTCATCAAAATAAATTCAGTTTGGAAAGATCTGTCTTCAATAAACTGTTTCAAGGCGGAGAATCTACTGTATTCGCCTTTAGCCATGATATCCTTCCGCAATCGAGTTTCTTTTTAAAACCTTCCACTTTGTCTGACAAGTTTAAAATATTTGGTTTTTTCTTGCAATTACTTAGTATGTTCAACTTTTCAAACAATTAAGTAAGAAAAGCTATCTTCGACAGAAACTTCTTATCAATAAACGTATCGGTAATGACAGGATAAGAACACTTCTGATAAGCATGTATTTCATGTCTTAGCCCAAACACGCCACAGAAAAGGCGTTGCCAATGAAACAACCAACAAGAACTAATTATTGTAAAACAAAACATAAGCTGTCAGATCCCACGTCCTTGTACAATTGCTCAAAAGATCTTACTTTTAAAGAGTATTAAGTTGATTGTACCCATAACAATGTTAAGTATATCATGCTGTTTCTTAATGAGATGTTCAGCGGCTAATTCTTCTCTATGGATTCAACCAAATAGAAAATCGGTCCAAATCGCAATGGTCGTTTTCGCTTGAAAGGAACTTGAAGCCCTTTTTTCGACCCGCCTTTGAAATGCCACTATCAGTGGACTACATATTACAACACATTTTTTCCAGTCAATGCCATGCTTATTGGATTGTCTGGGTGGAGTGATGTGTAGCGTCAAGTCAACACGTTCCAAGAAATAGTGGTAAGTGTGTCTATGAGTCTCTCACCCGAACGCTATTCATACGATGATGCAACAATCTCTTTTGTTTATGCTTAATTGTTAATATAAAAGTATATTTTTATTTTTATTTTTTCACACGGTATGAAATTTTTACTGTAGCTCAACCGCGGCTCACACTTAAGGAATCAGTGCCCTGGGGAATCAAGAGAAATGATCCCGTTTTTACCGGAGTAGCCTATATACCTTTGCAGATCGTACCCTGTACTTGATTCGGAGATCTGCGAAATTCTTGTTATGAATAAGTTTATTTCAATGATTATAATTCTTTTACAATAGTTTTCCATAGCCTTATAGAACTAGTTTTATTTTTATGGACATACAATACTTCATCTCAGTTTTCCGTAACCACGGTTTAACACATTTTGTTTATTAAAAATGTACTTATTCAGTAATTGTTTATCCCTCCCATGACTTTTTATACTACTTCATAGTTTGTTATTCCAACTGTTATGGGCTTCACAAAAATTTCAAACCGCTACAAATTTAGATTATAATAAGACTATTTAAGAGCCAAAATTATAACTTTGTATATTATTTATTTAGCAGGATCTGTGAAATACTCATATTTCACGTTATTTTGTATTTGAAACCTGGGGATTCTCCGAAAATCTAAGTGCTCTTTTACACGATCCGGCGCACGCCGTGCGGCGCCCGCCTGGGAAGCTGAATGTTTTCACACGAGGTCGGTTTCGTCCGGCGCGTGCCGTGCGGCGCTCCCATGTTTTGACTGTTTAGTACATGCTCAACTATTGAAATGTTAACACAGCGGAAGAATAAAGTGCTAGCCATGTACTTACTGTGGAGACGGCGAAGAAGAAGAAATAGGCGGTATTGGATTCACCCATTGCTTCAAAATCGACATACTTCTGGGTCCTTCAAAGTTTTATTCAATTCATTGCGGAACAGTGAGGAAAGATTCTTTTCTTACTTTCGTATGCCAATCAAATCATTTGATGAACTTTATGACTTTTTCCATGTCAATATCTTCATCAGTCTCGACTGCCACTTACCTCTTATGTTTCACTCATTTTTACTTAAAAAAAAAACAAAACACTTGAACAAAAACAATACCGAAGTATACGTACGTCTTCACTCTCCAGTGGCAAACCCAAGACTAGAGGTTGGGCCGTGCGGCGCGCGTCGGACCGTGTGAAACCCCCAATATGATACAATAGCCCTTCGCAGAGTAGTCCGGCGTGGACGCCGCGTGTCAGGCGTAGGAGAGTCCGGTGGGAATTTGTGCGCCGCACGGCGCGCGCCGGATCGTGTGAAAGAGCACTAAGTTAGGGTAATATAATTTTCTTCCCTGTAGAATAAATTTTACTTCATAAAAAATTACACTAAGATGATGCCACATGTACATAGTAATATGAAAATTGAAACACAGAAATATGTTTCTGTGTCTGTGGTGTTTTGGCATGAGGGCTTTGCACCTCTATGTGCAGTCTTTTATCCAAACATCAGTTTACAAGAAACAATCGACCGACAAGAAGTCCCCTGGAGAAGCATGTGGTCAAAATAAAAAAGCAAGAAAGGAATCTTTACTTCATTGAGCGATTAGTCACTAATAAATAACATTTTTTAAACTTTGTTATCTCTTTTTATTAGTGTCGGCTGTATTATCGGTAATCTTGATTACAGCTCCAAAAGAACAAACTCCATGCACTGTTACGAGCTTAGTCGTAGTTAGCCCTCTCGTTTTCAATATATACAATTAATACACATCCAAATGCTTTTTTACATTTTCGATATTTCTATTGGTTATTCAGAAACAATTAAAAATGTTGTACTTCAACGTTGAAATACTCGAAAAGTATACGCAAGAAAAACATCGTTAGAATACATATTCGTTATAACCATAAAACGAGACACCTTCGATAAAGCTATGATAAACAATTAGGCCGTAACAGTGTACAAGTTTTAACATTATTCTTATGGAGGGGAAACTCAAGGTCGTTTAACTACAGACAAAAAATCAGGTGGACAATGGAGGAGTGTATTTCAAAAATAGCAATTTGG
This sequence comes from Homalodisca vitripennis, assembly GCF_021130785.1. Classification (NCBI taxonomy): domain Eukaryota; kingdom Metazoa; phylum Arthropoda; class Insecta; order Hemiptera; family Cicadellidae; genus Homalodisca; species Homalodisca vitripennis. The sequence goes on from NC_060209.1 coordinate 163,877,222, forward strand.
TATGTTTAGAATTTCATAGAAAACGATTTTTCATGTTAAGCTTATTAGCTTTACAAACACACACACACACACACACACACACACACACACACACACACACACACACACATTAAAATTATGTATATAATTAAAAAAAAACGACATATGTTATTCGTTTTGAACTATCCTACACAGAAATAAGTGAACAGTTCAATGCTAGTAATGTAGTGCCTGATGTCTGCTCGCGCGCTCACCTACACGCGCAGATGGCGCTGTGAGATGGCAATGGACGCTTACACGTGTGCCGAGGTCGCACAAGTGAGCACGCGAAGTTCTTGCATCTCTTACCAAGTCTTTCAAAGCTAGAAAATAAAATGAAATGTTATTTATTGCTAGTATATTTTAATATACCCTTTACTTTTGTTTTGTTTAAAGTTTATTATTGGCGATAGAAGGTTTGAAAGGACTTTGGACATTTGCCAACGTTATAGATTATAAAAGGTATAACACAACATTTCGAGGATTAGGATCTATCCTCTTCGTCAGGTGGCGGAGGTATTAATACATACAAAAATAAAGAACAGAAAGAAGGGGAAAAAGAATTCAAACATACCCAACAGCTGCTTGGATTCCAGACCAGGCGTTGTCACTGCACAGGATGCAAGTCCCGAGCACAAATCACAAGTACGAGGATCATAATCGCACATCGCACTTGCAGGAAGGTTGGAGCAGGGGCCCTATAAATCCTAGTTACACCAGTGACGATGCGCCTTTTATGGGTCTACTTGTCATAAAGTCATGTAGGCTATCAATACATAGCCTACTGACGAGACGTCAAACGTTCCAATCCTCGAAGCGTTGTGTTATACCTTTTATAGCCTATAACGATGGCAAATGTCCGAAATCCTGTTATCCTTTATTCCCCTTAACTACAGGAAAATTTAATTTATTGGAATTGTCGTCGAGGTAGCTACCACATAAATGTGTTCGCAAAGTAATTACTTTAGGTATATCTAGTTCCATAGATTGTTTGCAATGCATAGAATGAGCTCTAATGGTGGACATGGCCGACTATTGAAATTGGCTGAGTGTCATTGAAGTCTATCACTCAGTAGGTAAACATTTCTTTGGGTGTGTGATTGTTTATCTGTCCACAGGACATCTCAAGGATGAAGTGATCTATAGATTTGACATTTTCCATGCCACCTCAGCGAAACCTGTTACCGACACATGGTGTAGCGTGGTCCTGCCTGGAATAATAGTACTATAAATAATAAAATTTGTCATTCATTCCTGAACATGTCAAAGTGAGTACTTTGTTCTCATGTAGGAAGTCAGATAACATCACTATGTTTTGCTTCATCCCGCTACTGTATTTTTGGGTGTTCATTTCCATTCTATACCGTGGTAATTTTAACTTACAATAAGTTAATAGTTAAAATGTACGAGTTACAAAGGTAAATATTAATAGAATTAGGATTGACTTTTGCATAACCTTTTCTTTCTACTGACTTATCGTTTGGGTTTGGAAGTCAATCTAGAGTTGCTCTTGAAGGATAAATATTTAAACGGGACAAGTGGGAGTTTTAGTTTCATTGTCATTCAAATAGATAAGGAGGTAAACAGCAACACGGACAAAGATCTCTTGCAAGGTTTGTATGCAGATCCGCTCACTGATTTTATCTCGAACAGCATTTGTGCATCACGTTCTAAAATTGTTATTGTAATTTGCACAATTTAAAAAGAAAATTCACTCAAGTTTTTTTCCCTTTAAATAATTCATAATAACACAATAAGTATATAATCTAGTTCATATTAGTACGGCATTGACATTATTATTAAATAATAAAAGGTTCTTGAATGATCAGAATTTTCTTACGCATACGTTCAAAAACTGTTTTATAATAAATGACTTGCTCCAAACAAAAAAATAATATGAAACGTTTCTTCGTTGTTTTAAATTTATTAATGACGGTTATGAGTCGACAAAAACTGTAGCATACAAACTAAAGAGAACACAATATAAAGTAGGCCTATATTTACAATACTTTTGGTAAATTTGAACAATGTGGTTTGAGGGAGGGGTGAAGTCTAGACATTGCAGGGGGGCTACACATGCTAGTTACACCACTGACGATGCATCTTTTATAGGTCTACCTGTCATAAAGTCATGTAGGCTATCAATACATGTTGTTCTCACACTGCATATATACCAGCTGTTTTTGTAGGCCCATAACTGTTTGTTACCTGTTAACAGAGACGAAAAATCAGCTGGCGCACAATTCGAGTCCTTTCAATGCGCTAACTCCAAAATTTGTATTGTTTAAGTAGATATATAAGCAGAAAACACAGCTGTTTTTTATAGTAAACTGGGCAGTAGGCATGTTACTATGTTGAGTTAGGCTACTTGTTACTAATATGGCAAAAATCTTTATTCACCATACGGAGAAAAAGCTTTTCGGCTTCAATTCGTTCGTAAAACTTGATATGCACAGAAACAACTACTTTTGTCCCGAGTGATGAAACTAATATTTTACAATTTTATGTATCACACTTAATGCGTATGAACATCAAACATCGATAAAATTAAAGTAGCCACAATGTTTCCGTGCAGTTATATTTAATTTCAGGTGGATCTTTGGGAGAGTTTTTGCATTTTCTCCGAACATGCCCCCCAGGGTGTAGGCCCTAAACGAAGTCTTGCACGGAAAGGAAACAGGATTTTTCCGGACATTTGCCATCGTACAGTGAAACAAGAAATCAGTAACACTACGTTTCGAGATCTGCAATCTGATCTCTTCTTCAGGCAAAGAACTAACCTAATACATAATTACAAACTAGGTTAAAATAAACAAATCTTACCAAAGCGTTGTGGCACGCCTAGGTCAGGAATCACAACCACCATGTTGTTTGTCAACTTCACTAACTCTATAACCATGCACTTAATAAAAAAACTATACAAAACATTAATCATTATAACTGAACTACGGAATACAGGTCACAATACGTCTTCATTCGTCTACTGACCACCTACGAGTAGTGTTACTGATTTCTTGTTTCACTGAACGATGGCAAATGTCCGGAAAAATCCTGTTTCCTTCACAATCCTTCCATCGTCAAAAATAACCTTCTTGCACGGGCTTGATAATTCCCGAACGATCACAGGTAAAGCAATAAAACTTAGTACTGCACCGATAGATCTACTTTTTTAAGTAGCCTAACTACCATATTTGTGTCATGTCAGGGGAATGGTCCGCAAGGAGTCGGAAGGAAATCTTAAATGAGAGCATAGGTCGAGTAGTAAACCAAATTAAAGGTATTTATTAGTATAGTACAATACCCAAATTCGACTTCAGAAGGTTCACTCTTACGCTGGTTTAAAGTTTAAAAGATTTACAATATAGATCCTGTTCTAGATGTTTTTCATTTTCTGCTTTGTATCCTTGGTGGAAGTAAGTAGGTTTTAATGGGAAAGACATTTTTTATATACTTCCACATAAAATTTATTAACATTTTAATAAATTTAATGTGGAAGTATATATAAAAAATGTCTTTCCCATTAAAACTGTTCTAGATGGTTTAATATTAATTATAATTCTTGTTTTAACTCAAGTTGTGAAGGTTAAACTTATTAAATGAATAATGGACTTCAAAATAGCTTCTAAGGTAGTTAGTTACCCTTCAAATCCAGTGCAGAATGGTCTACAAGGAATTTGGCAAACAACTTTAACGTAAGCATAGCTGAAGATGTACATTGTTTTAAAGTGTGAAGTAAGATGTACATCAAGGAAAGTCCAAAGTTCAACCTAAAAATAAGAATTTATAATAATTTAATGGTTATATTGGTTATCGTAAGTGTAGAATTCTCAGATTGTTTACATGTATGCTTGTATTTAAATGGATTTTTATACTTCATAATGTTTCTAGACACTGGCATTACAAAGCTTTGAAGATTATACAACAAAAAAATCATTATAATTGGATATGTTCAAAAACATAATATCTAATTAATTTTGAGTTAAACAAGTCCACGTTTTGAATTTCATATCAATACAATGATTTTCGTCTTGTAAGTTTTCAAATTTTTAAAGTAGCCTACTACTACAAGTACATTCGACCATTCATTTTGTCATGCACAATAAGTGTTGGACAATAACATTGAAATGACTCTTTTACCAACTTTAACGATGCTTACATGTTTATGTTCCACATATTCTAAAAACCACCTCTTGAGGAGAAGAAATCACTAATGACACGAAATAGAGCTGGTTTGTCTTATATTGAAGTGTAGAGCTTCAATTGCATACATAAGCCTATCAAAAATTAAAAAGCCATCTCGGTAGTTTTCTATAATAATGTTTGTATTAAGCAAGCGTTCTTCAAAGTACAATACCCTATTTTTCAAGACAACTGTAATCTTGGATACTACAAAGAAACTTTCCTACTAAAAAAAAAACTTAAATAGTTATAAAACATTTTAAAAACAAATTGCAGAGTAGTTTTTGTTTTTATATCATGGAGCGAAGCATTGTCCTTTTGTGGCAAAAATAATTGAAAACCCCTATTCCCAAATTATTGGCGGGTCATGTCCACGTGTACTGGCCATCCTGTCAAGGACTTGTAGCCAGCGAGGGGGTCCAAGGGGTCCGGCCCCCAAGTTTTCAATTTTTTCAATTACTTTTTCAGAAAACGATTACTATCATTTAGATCATTCAGTATTTCTTACGTGTACTTCTAAAATATCGTGCTAAAAAAAGAAACGGGTCAAAAACACTTTAAGGAACAAAATACTCTCAGTCCACTACGGGAAGTTGTCTGGAACTCCCCCCCCCCACGAATTTTTCCCTGGCTACGCTCTTGCGTCCTGTTGAGTGTTATGAGACTCAGCTCATGAATAAAAACTAGCTTTCTTGTTAGATATTTAGGTATTCTAGTCAGGAGGGTTTTCTGAATATATTTCGCATATATTTGTTTCGTTGTCAGTAAACCGTATTAAGTAGCAAGGGCTGACAATCTACACGATAAAAGTACTGTCTAGTAGTAAATAAAACAACAACATTGTAAAATACTATAATCTTATCTGAATTGACGGGTTTAACGACTGCAACATATCTATACAACTTAGCCTACTGCGGCTTTAATTACTCCAAGATCATTCAGTTACTACTACATTGGAAAATTAGTTGTTATCTATTCCTAGTAGTTGTTTACGATAAAAATAAAGCCTTTGTCTTTGGAGTGTGCCAATAATCATCTAAATGTTACACACTTTTTGTATTTTCATGTTTAAAAACGGAAACTGGAATAACCCCGTTCGTCTTATATAAAAGTAGGGGAAATTTTTCGTTCAGAATCGGGATATTGTTTCCAAATTTTCAATGAGACGTCTAAGAAGTTAATTTCAAAACATCTAGTTTCAAAATTATGTGGTCATTCTTAACAAAAAATCTGAACAATACACGTGTCTATATGTGCTATATAACACTCCCCTCTTTTCAGAACCTCGAATTGATTTTATAGTGGTACGTAGAATATTTTTTTTATTTTTGCCGATTTTTGGGGACATATATACACGTTACTACTTAACTCACTGAAAATAAAAATTTCAGGAGTGCTCAGTTGGTTTACAAATTAATTTATTCTAAGATTATAAGAAAGTGCCATTCAAAATTTCAAGTCTGTAGGTCATTTTATTCTCGAGATCGTACAGAAAGACAGAGATAGAAATAGATTTTTTCCAGCTTCTCGAGTAAATAGGCTACATTTCGCTGATACTCAGCCAATTGAAGGAGTGCGTCGTAAAAACCTGTCATCTCACAACATTTAAATTAAAGCAATGTAATTATAAAAATATCGAAGTAGATCAAATATCTAGATTAATTTATTGTTAAGATCTAAAAATATTTATATAAAAAACAGCGCAAAGGTTAAAGAAGAACAGTCAAAATCATGAAACTGTTTTGTTCAGTTTATATCAGATACAATGCAACAAAATACTAAGTATTCATATCAGAGCCACGCTTCCTTAATTATCGGCTATCATAATTACTCTGATAGCGCAACTTATCGCCTGTAACAGGCCTTGACATTCTGAGTTAAAGCTAGCATCAATACTATGTATATCTTCACGTGTACTACTATAATGTACTAAAATACGTGTTACGTCAGGAGATTGTGGCTCCAAAGTACGAATTACTACCGGCCGCGAAGGCTTTTCAGTTACGATTTACAATTAACCGTTTAAATGGTTAAGTACCGGGTATTTGAACTAAGCTATCTGGAACTGAGTGATTAAATATCTTACAGAACTTACTCCCAGACCAAGATCAGATGTCTACTACTATCTAGTAAATATTAACAGATTGATTTTCAAAGTAATTGACAAAATAGTATTTTTTATTAAATCCCTTCAGAATATTACTCCTTGTTCAGTATTAGTTGTCTATTAGTAGGGTATACCGAATAGCCTACTTAACCCTCTGTTTACGTTGTTTTTGTTACCATATCCCTCTGGTATGCGTGTTCTCATCACGATCATAAATTCCACTGCTGCAGTTAACCTCAGGTTAGCTTAATATACCAATTAACCAAACCTCCCTGGTAACTAAGTTCTCGAAAAGTTTTAAATGATGCCGAGGGTAACTTATAAGTGTATGGTTATATTATCTTATCTTATCTTTAAATAAGTTATTTTATTCAAGACTCAATCGCTGAGGTGTCATGAAAAAAATCAAGTCCTTAGCTCATTTTATTAGGTGACACGTTTTGTAGTTATTTATCCCACGATTGACAAGTTGAAATTATGATTACTCGTAGTATTTAATGAACTCGGCGTTTTTTATACATAAATAAATTGTCATTCAAAATTTCAATTCTATAGGTGAGTTTTTTCTCACGATATTATGTGGATGACGGACAGGAATGAAATTTGTCCCGCCCCACAATCGTGGCCGAATAGTTTCTTCATTTGATTTTATATAGTCTCAATTTCTTAATATTATTTGTATTTAAAATACATTGTTTTAAATTAAAATTTCGTCGTAATTATAAATGTTTTTCTATCATATGAACTATCCCACATAATATTTAAATAAACGCGATACAATCACCGACATAGTCTTGGAAAATGTACCAGTCGTGCCTGCAATTACGTGACCGCAATATACTTACATAACTGTAAGGCTATTGCCAAAGAATTTACGCCAGGCTGTAGTATTATCTCTGGTTGTAGGTTATTCTTGATAAGTACACTAAGCGGCGCGGCGTTTAGATAATCAGTTAACGTCGCATAACCTAATGCAAAGGTCTATTGCTTGCGTCATTTAATCAGTTCACACAGATAATGTATTGCTAGTTCTAATAAAATAGTAGTACTAGTTTTTGTTCTCTCAGCATCTTCCGAGTGAGTTGAATTAGTGTAATGTCCAGCGTGAGTGTAATACTCAAGTCTGTGTCACTAACAAGAGGTGGATTGGATTTGAGAGAGATTTTCTATATTTCATAGTACACGACTGAATAAATACGTAAGTAATTTTAATAATGCGCCTCATTTAAATCCCTCTTGTTGTTACTTTATTAAATCCCAAAGATTGAATACTATTGTTTCTATTGTATTATAATGTGTTTTGTTTAATTTGCTATCCTTTCTTTAGATAGGAAGCGATTTTTCAAATGACTTGTTTACCCTAATCTCACTTAGCCTTTAATGTATTTTTCTTCAATACAATTGTAATGTGTTTTTAAACACGATTAATTTACACTTTCAATGAAAATATATGTATACAGAATGTTTCCAACCTCTTATACTAAGAACGTAGTTAGGAAAAATTGAGGGGGGGGGTCAAGACAACTGATACGTTCCCAAAGTGGACAGAAAGTAAAGCCCCATTTTGTTCCTTAAACGGTTCTTGACCTGTAACTGTGTTGAGAACGATCTTTCAGCAGTACATGCCAGTAATACTGAATTATTTAAATAATAATAATCGTTTACTAAAAAAGTAAATGAACTAATTGAAAAATAGGGGTTCCGGACTCCTTGGACACCCTCGCTGGTTACGTCCTTGTCTTATACCAACCCTTTGAAACATCGGTCTTTGTATCATAAGAAAGTCTATGTATCGATTTCTTAAGCGTCTATCTGCATACGATATTTACAATAAAATAAATAGTTTAAAATGTCGAATTGAAACAAACTGTTATGAACTGTAAATCTTGTTAATGTCTATTATGTAAAAATCTCATGTCGAAACCCATCTTAATGTCATAAAAGTGTGAATCAAATAAAATCTTTAATTACATTCCATATAAAAATCCATACATTTTACAAAAAAGCACCAAAGAATACTTTTTTTATCGAAAATCCTATTTAAAATACTATAGTTGTATTACTTTTTCAAACTGAATACAAACAATTTAATAGGGGATTTTCAATGGCGTAACTCGTAAAAAGTAAGCTTTCTGGAAATACAACAATTTGTAAATTGATAATTATTTATTAAAACAAATTTTTACATATCAAGCAGATCAGTCGTGTCATACCTATAAACATGACTTGTGATAACTTCCATCTTTAGCTCTTGTGATTAAGAAATAATTACACAAAATTATGAAAGACTGCAATATAAAAAAGAAATCATTCTCATAGGTCAATTAAAAGGCTACTAATGTTTAAAAATAATATTTAAATTATTGAAATTAAAGACATACTTTCAGTAAGATTAAAACACATATCCGACGATTAGAATTTATTTCACATAGTCTACTTTAATCTCCAAATTAAAATTGACGGAAGGTTGTCGTAAATAGTACAATTCCTGTACTGGCGCTTCGGCAAGGTTGCAGGCCTATTGTGACCTTTATTCTGCAGTTCAGTTTTAATAATTAATTAGTGTTGGGTTTTGTTTTTATTAAGTGCTTGTTTTAGAGTCAGTGAAGTTGACACAAAACATGGTCGTTGTGATTCCTGACTTATGCGTGTCACGACGGTCTGGTGATTTGTTTATTTTAACCAAAATTTTAATTATGTGCCAGGTACGTTATTTACCTAAAGAATAGTTCAGATTTCAGATCTCGAAACGTAGTGTTACTGATGTTTTGGTAATACTGAACTATGACAAATGTCCGGAAAAAAGCCTGTTTCCATCAAACATCTCTACACAAACTTTAGGCAATTGTCATTTGGACCAAGAGGAGCTAAAAACTAAATTCAACCCATAGTCTGTCTCTTTCCGTTTACCACCTGTCTGGATGTGTTTATTACTTTTTATTTGTTATTCCAGATAACATCTACCTTATCTGATGCTGACTCTAGTAAGTACATCCACATGTGTCTACAATTCACATATTTGTAGAACCCACAATAGTGTATTTAATGTAAATTTTTAGATTAGGGGGAACAAGTGGCATAGCTAAGGGAAGTATAAAGAGAATACAATTAAATATTGAAAAATATACTTAGAAAAACAACGTAATTTGTTTTAAACACTCAATGAAAAGTTTAACGTTGAATGATGTCTTCCTAATTGATTTGAATTTAGACTTATTCTGATTTATGCGATTCTCCCGGTGTGGAGTGACCTTTCATCAGATATATATATATATATATATATATATATATATATATATATATATATATATAAAACTTTTTGAAGAATGTTTCAAATAATTTACTTTTAAAAATTAGGATAGTATAAATTCGAAACTCCAAGAGTTCGCAATTGATTTGATTTTTGAGAACGTAAAAAATTCAAAAACGCGCGTAAAAATTAATGAGCCGTTTTTTTAAATTATAAACATCGTTTAGCTAGACACTGGTTATTACATAATAGACTGGCCTTGGGCTTGCCGGGGGCTTCGGCGTAAGGCTGTTTGTGGGTTATTGGCTAATTTCCAAGATTAGGTTTACTAGGAAATTATGTTGATTATAGCATTTCTAAAATTATAAAAAGTTTGTGTAAGGTTTTTACATGAAAGTGTGCGTGCTGATCAGAACATAAAATTGATTAAGTGGTTTAGTTGTGAAGGAAGATAAGTTTCTTATGGGTTTAAGATGAGCATACGATTATTTTCACTATTGGATTATGCAGTATATCAGGGAGTTAATTAGACTTGATTATTATGGATGGAGGCTTAATAATCTTGTGTTGAATCGTTGTGTGGTGTTGACTAAAGAGTTGATCGAGATTGCGGGGCCATTAAGTTTTTTAAAAGGCCGACAAACTGAAACTTTCTAGCTAAACAAGGTGTCCAAGCAATATATGATTTCAGTTTGATTGGTTACAATTTACGACAATCAGGTGTTCACCATTAATTCTGCATTTATATTGTAAATGGTTCAGAAGTCTGACAAATTCATTAAACGATATGTGTAATAACAAATTTTACTATCGTTTGGTTAATTAAATTTACTAATCGCTAAGAGTATTTATTTTTGAAAAAGAAATCTCATAGTCAATTGACAGTATTTTGATCAGACTGGAATATTACAGCGAGCTGCGAACGTTTTAATAAATTAAAGAATCTACAGGAAGGATGCGGTTTGTTAATCGGTTAGACCACAGATGAAGTGAGAAAATCTAAACAATTTTTCAGCGATCAACCTGCTCTTACTTTTTCATAATATAACAGAGTAGAACTTTACACTGATGACGTAAGAAAATTCCAGGTCATTTTTGTGGTTGTCAGCCACATGCAAATTGGTTAGCTTGGTCCTAAGTAAGTTAATACTCAAAATGTGAAATTGTGAAATAATTATTGAGGAATAAAATATTGTTATTATTAATTATTTATTTGTAAAGAAGACAATTTTTTTAAATGTATTTAAAAATCAGTATTTTTGGTTTTTATCATATCTTTTTTTATATTACGCAATAACTATTTGGGGCAGTAATTTGTACACATTAAAAAAAACCTTGTCTATATTTAAGATGAATTTATAATATTCATAGATCAGCTGTATACTTTTAATAGATTCAAGTTAATTCGTAAACATAAGTTATATGTAAGTAATTCAGAAACAGAATTTTATAATCATACCTTACATTTAAGGTTTATAAATTTCAAAAAGTATTTTAATTGTGAAGGCATTCGTATAAAAAGTTACTCTAACATTTAAATTCAAGTTTGTATATAGGACGTTCCTGTGGCCGATGATCTTTCTTTACTTTGAAACAGAATTGACTGTAAGAACTGTTATGTTTAGTCTCAGTGAATTTCTGTAATATCATTCTTAATTACATCATATTCAATCAGCTACTCAGAGACAAAATAAGAGGTTGAATTTGTTACAGGATTTTGAAAATCCATATTGATAATTATATCATTCTTAAAACCAGAAATGTATGTTCAGGTTTTTATAATAACACTCATACAAAAGCAATTTTGAAAAGTCTAAAACTGAAAATCCAAAATCAATCGATTTTTAATTTTTACTTTTTGTTTGTACGTGTGTGAAGCTATACAATTTTCATCAACTATTATTAAACTAACTATTTTTAAATCATTTGAAGTTTGTTTTTCAAGCTTTTCATATTGAAAATTCTTCATTTAATAGTTATTACATATATTTTAAACATCTGTCTCAGCTCACCACATCCGTATGAGTTATGTTATTTAACTCCTACGTTAACACTTTTTGCTCTTATGCAATTGTCACATTCAGCCATAGAATTTGTGGACAGTCAACTATCTAGGGTGGTAACTGAAAATTGTATGATTTGGATATGCGAACAACGCAACTAGGATCTTCATGATTGTTTAATTGATTTGCTGAAATAATAATATTAATTAATTTTAAATTAGAGTTTAAAATTTAATAAAACCCAATTTAAATCACAGTTTAAATATTGTTTCGGTGGATATAATAATAACAACATACTCTTTATGTAAGAAAAATGCACATTTTAACACTTGTGAATCGTTAATTTCACGATATGCATTTTGGAATTGTACATCGTGAAAATAACGATTTCAAAAGCGTTAAAATGTGCATTCTTCTGACACATATACTTTTCGAAGCTGCATTACTAATAAAACACTCTTCTAATTTTATTTTTGGTATTTAATTTAAGAAAGATTTGTCTACTTAACAATCAAAATGAATAATTCACAATTAATTGACTAGACAAACTTTCTTTTAAACGAGGAACAAACATGAAATTTAAGAAGTAAGTTTATTTGTTATAGTGGTAATTAATTATTACACTATATTTTTTGTTATAAATCTAATTACCTAATTTTAACCCATGGTACTTCCATACAACTAAGTATTTGATGTAGAAAATTTAAAAAAGATATATAACTGAGAATATTAATACTTTAAGACATATTTTATACTATTGATATTTAAACTAATATTGTTATAAAATTAAAACTAATCTTTAATATTATTGTTTTATTGTTATTATTTAAGTATTATAATTTCTAATCATAGATTAATAAATAAGTTCTTAGTAGGTTATAATTAGTTATTAAATTGGTATTCAAGTTTTCTAACCCCCAAATTCTAAATCCCAGTTTGAAAAGTTTGTTTGCAGCCTTCGAATAGTTTGAATAAACGTTAATTAAGCCCCTTTGAGAATAATATTGATAACATAGGGTCAGATTTTCTGAATGTAATATAAACAAGTTAGCATATCCAATGCAATATAAAAACTTCCTGTAAAATATAACATATCTCTAACAAGAATTATATTACACACACTGTTATAACACAAATGACTAGATTCTTCCTGAAAGAGATACGCGAAAAACTTATCAACCCGCTACTGCGAAATTTGCTTCATTCTCGCGCGCAACGAACACTTATTAGAGAACTATTCCACATATCATAAATATACAAATATATATATATATATATATATATATATATATATATATATATATTCGTTTATTTATTGAATAATATAATGAATATTTTTAATATTCAATATATAATTATATATTGAGTATTAAATAAATTGATATTCATCTTGATATTGACATTATATATATCTATATATATAAAAATGAAACTGTTCGTGTGTAACAGCATCACTCACAAACGGCTGGACGGATTCGCCTAATTTTTTTTTTAATTTGTTCGTCTTGATCTGTAGAAGGTTATAGGATACTTTTTATCCCTTTCCCGATTCAGGATTCCGCCCCACTGGTTACAGAAATACCCGTAAGAAATGCATTGCAGCAAACATATGTTATTAGTGAAAGAGTCTTTTCAAATTTTTAATCAGCTGTTCTTTGTAAACATATATAATGCGACAAAAAGCGTTCGCAATGACGATTAATAAGGCACAAGGACAATCACTTAACGTCGCAGGAATCCATCTGGAACCCTCATGTTTCTCGCACGGTCAATTATACGTCGCTTGCTCAAGAGTCGGAAACCCGAAGAACCTTTATATTTATGCTCCAAATAATACAACTAATAACGTTGTTTACCAAAACGCATTAAAATAAACAAAAAAACTTTTATAATAGATTTTATGATATGCTACGATGTATTAGTAGAGCAATAAATTAATTGGAAAAACGTATAATAAAATTAGTATTTCTTTTCGATGCTTGATTGATGTAGCCCTCTCTACTGCCACGCGAGCGGAGCCGCGGGTTTAGGCTAGTCTATTATATAAAAATGAAACTGTTCGTGTGTAACAGCATCACTCACAAACGGCTGGACGGATTCGCCTAATTTTTTTTTTAATTTGTTCGTCTTGATCTGTAGAAGGTTATAGGATACTTTTTATCCCTTTCCCGATTCAGGATTCGCCCCACTGGTTACAGAAATACCCGTAAGAAATGCATTGCAGCAAACATATGTTATTAAGTGAAAGAGTCTTTTCAAATTTTTAATCAGCTGTTCTTTGTAAACATATATAATGCGACAAAAAATATATTTATATATAATTTAATTACTACACTTATAGTTTTAAAGCATAGAGTAAGCTTAAGAGAAACGACAAATTTTGTTTAAACTGTTTCTGCAATCACTGTTAAACATAGACTTTACTATCCAGATAATACAATTCAAATTTGACGTAAAAATTCACCTTTAACTGCAATATTTATTTATTATAAACCATGCTCATGCTTGATCAGAAGAGCAATGCAGATATCATAATTACTATCTTACGTTGGCTACAAATATAAAGAATGTTATAAAATCAACCTTAGTTGTTTTTTTTTGACAGAGAAGTATCAGGAATGTGGTACATACCTTCATAATGCGCCCAAGAAGCTCACGAAGGAACGACTATCAATTATCTCAGCAATGTTTAGAATGTGATAGAAAATGAATAAGTGAATATAGTGTACTGTTTTCAACGGGAAATTGCGTGCGAAGCCGCGGGAAACTTATTGAAATGCGCAGCGAAGCGCGCCGGGTCCGCTAGTATATATATACATTAATGATATTATATTATTATATATATATAATGTAATATAATATAATTAATACAATATAATTATATTCAATAAATATTATTCAAATATATTCAATAATGTTTATTGAAATTTTGTGTGTGTGTGTGTGTGTGTGTGTGTGTGTGTGTGTGTGTGTGTGTGTGTGTGTGTGTGAAATTTGTATGAGCGGTAATAGTCTGATTTATTTTATAATCAAAATTAAATCACAAAAAATACTTCATCCGCCGGGACTCGAACCCGGCTCTATTGCTAGCCGGGTGAGTACGCTACCACTACACCACAGTGCTTTTACTTTTAAGATTCAATTATTTTGTATTTAACCGTTTCTGTTACATATGTGTTTAAATAAGCAGACTAATAATGATCGGAAGGCCAAATACAAGTCAAACAACTTTTCACATTTATTTAATTTGTATAAGCGACAATAGTCTGGTTTAGTTTTTCAAAAAAGAATGAATCACAAAAAGGACTTGCTCCGCCGGGATATATATGAAGGGTTCAGAGAAAGAACATGTTTAGTCCATTTTACATCTTTTACAGGAGACAAAAATAAACTTTACATCCTTTTTAGTATTAGTTATAATCTAATACTTTATCTCAGTAACAGTTTATTTATTAAGTTATTATTTAGCTTTTCACCGATAAATCCTTTATTAGAAACAATGTAAGTCAACAATTAACTCTCAAACAATAAGTAGCAGGACTTAACACGTTTTTTCCCAAAAACTGATGGACTGAATATGCCGTACCCCTGATGTTTCACGGTTTGCAAAAGAAGAACTATTAATATTGTTACATAACTTGTTTATTTAATTGTGAAACGCACATAAATAGCCTAAACCTAGGACAAGGATACATCGTTGTCACTGTATAATTAATGATGTCTTTTGCGTTGCGATCTAGAAACTCTAATGATGAGCCAGCTGTTATACTGGATGACTTTATTCTAGAGGAAGTCGACTGTTCAAAATTCCACGGAATTCCTGGATCGCGCGTTGACTTGGAACTATCACATTGACAAGGATTGTTCAAAACTGTCTTCGGGCATTTATGTTTTTAGGTCTTCAGCCAGATACTACCCCATTCAGGTATCGATGACTATGTATTATGGCTGGTCTGATGGTGTGGGGAGCCAGAGCAAACTCCCAGTTCTTTTAAAATGGCAGAAGCTAGTGATTCAAACAATTGCACAGTTAAGGCTCAGATAAACATGCAAAAAGCTTTAAAAAAACTGCAATTGTTGACTTTGCCGAGTCTCTGCATTTTGGAGACAATCTTGTTTTGTATGTCTAAATGTGCTACGCACGTGGCCAAGACATACATTCGTATGAGACAAGAGGCAGAGATAGCCTATCTACCGAATTGGAAGTCACAGGACGGGGGTTTACGAACACTTGCTCTCGCAGGCAGGAGTTCGTTTCATCGACAAATTGCAAAATTCAATCAAATACCCCAACGCTTAAGGCGTTAAAAGCTTGTTTAAAGCTATCTAGCTAGCTTCTCAAGCATTTTTATAGTGCTAACGAGTTTATGGCTTTGGACTGGGTGACCGCACAATTGGAAGACTGACAACTGGCGTTGGAAAATGGAAATACTAGTATGAATGAATGTAGTGCGACTGAAAATACTGTATGTTTGACTATACTATGGGCTTGACGTGTAGAGCTTGCTCAAAATTGTAGAAAAAGTATTATATTCATTTTTTGTAATCTCCAGGCAATAAATGATTTGAATTTGAAGTGGGGGGTTGCGCACCATGCACCGAAGCCCGCACTGATGGCCAGGAGCATTTCCGATTGGAACTTATCCCCCTTTCTTAAAAGTCGGAAAAGTTGGATGATCTGTAATTGGGAATTACCGAGCGGTGGTGGATGGTCGGAGGGAATGTACCTAAACTATTGTATTGCACGATAACTCACCTCCAAGCAGCGCCAAGTGTACAATTTCTGGTAACGTAAACTGTCACATTGGCCCTTGTGCACTTTCTTTGCAAATATCTACAGTATATGTCCGCTTTTTCGCATAATTACGTCGGAACATATATGGCACGGTTCAGATACGGTTTTGGCGGGATCCCTCGTACACAGATTTATCCTTTTATAGATTGCTCGGAGAGGCCCCCTTCATTGGTGAACAATTATTAATTATGAATGCCATTCTTTCCCCACCACAAGAGAGTAATGTGCGCCTCTTGAGGAAAAGCTGGAGCTTTACGAGCGTTTGAGAGGAAACGCGTGCATGTGACGAACTGGAAACCAATTCCGAGTGACTAATTGTTATCGAACGATATGAGTTAGATTACACCGGAGAACAGAGAACAGAGGATGAGCGGAGGTGGATCACAAGTGGCGGAGCGGGTGCTGTGGTACTGCGTCCAGTGGTCGGCCACTAGCCAGTCAGTCCGTCTCCAGATCTCAGCCGATGTGATCGCCCCAGCTGAACTGTCGATGTCGATATCGTGTCGCTCGTCCGTGCGGACCAGTTATTATTGCGGACTGTTTACACGTGGTTGGTTTTGTGTAAACAGTGTTTCAGTTCCACAACGTGTATGGGTTGAGTATTTTTACCATCTATTAAAATAGGTTTTACTGTGAAGTTTGTTTTTATATTAATTACTCTTTTAATAAACGTTTGTACAGATTGAATATTAGCACTTATCGTTACAAACTGGTTATTTACATTTTATTTAACTTATTTAAAACTAAATTAATTGACAGTAATGAGTTTTACATTTTCGACAAATAAATATATTTTTAAATATACCTATAATTTACAATTGATAAAAAATAAATATTACACTAACACAGCTTATACGCAAAAACTGCTCATTAAATCTTTTACTACGTTTTAGTTGTTTAATATTTTACAACTTAATTTAAAGTGGTATTAACAAAGGGCTCCCAAGTTTAGAAACAGATTCTTCAAAACAGTGTTGGAATTTATTATTGTAGAGTACGCTATAATTTTTAATAATTTTATTTTTTACGAGGTGAAAAAAGTAAATTTGGGGTATCTAACGTAATTGCGAGCGTAGTAGTCTTTCATGATGGTTCGTGACAGTTACATGGAACGTTTGAAAACCTGTTCATTCCAGATGTTTCGTTGTGGAAGAGAATAAACATTAAAACGGTCAATATTGTTATTGCAATAGTATACAATACTATTATAGTATACCTTTTTCTTGCTTCTTATTGAATTAAATCTTAACAGCCGATTGTATTGACACCCATCTTGAATTAGACACCCATTAGAACAGTTTTTGACCCAAGAAACACATATACATGTACGTCTTTAATTTTGGTCGTAGAATTGTGAAAAATTTCTTAACTTAAATACTAATCAAAATGTTGTTTAAGTCTAATACTCTTCTAGTTCTAGTATTTAAATACTCAAAAATTATATACTTATAACACGAAATAGCGTTTGGATGCTCATAAATAATATATTTAAAACGTATCTCCCATAATAATATTAAAACGTAGAATTATTCTACGTCCAAAAATAAGAGCGTAAAAGTTTAAATTTTAAACTGTTATGGAATAAACTCAAGGTCATTTAATTACAGCCGTTTTATTTCATTTATTTGCGGTGAAGAGTTTATTTCAATGTTTATAATACTATTATTTTCTAGATAATTCATTAAAATTATTGAATTTATCAAAGCACTCATTTACTGTTTAAATAATCAAAATAGTGACGAAGTTTAAATTCACAATGTATTGCAACCACGTTTTCGGTCGTACTGAACATTAAATTAAATTGTAACTAACAATCAAATACTAAACTGTAAATTATTAACATAAGAATTGTTAGGATTAAAATATTCACATATACATAAAATTATAATAATAAATTATTCAGTCTACACGATTTAGTTATTTCGAACTTGCTTCGGAATTTTACACTTTACCAAATTCTTTTTGAAGACATCGATTAATAAATATTTAGATTAACCTGCTCCACCTAACCACCCTAATCAAAACATGAATTTGTTTTAAACGTTGAAAAATATTTTACTGTCTTCTAAGTAGCAGACATTCAAAACGTATGTCTATATTTTAGTTGAATCCAACTCATTATAAAAAAATGTTAGAAAGATTAGCCTTAATAGCAACAAATTAATTGTTTCTCTATTCTCACTTATGAAATAATTAAATAATAAAGATACGCATTTCGTTATTTTTAGCTTAAGATATTTTGTTGAAAAATAGGGTTCCAGCTAAATTCGGCAGTAAATTTCAACAAATTATGAAATATTTTGAAAGTATTTGTGCATTTTGAGACTATTTTTATCATTGCAATTAGCGATTATATATTTTTTATAGAACATGCTTATGGCTCAAGGAGTTATTATTTTCATTTAATACCACAAAACTAAAGTGAGTTAACTGGTTTCAGAATGTTTTTTGTATTTCTTTTTCGAAAATCTGTTTTTTATTCTATTAATTCATCATTCTATAGTATAATTCTTGTTACAGGACCAAAATGTCCTTTCTATCATTGGTAGAATTTTAAATAAAGTTTACCTTCAGTTTCACAGTGTCTTTTATCCGTGTATGGTGGACAAGATTTTGATTGAATAATTGCAATAACAAAATGTTCTCTTGCCAGTGTAATACAATTCCAATATTTCGATTATCCAATATTAGAGATAGCTTAAAATAATGCTATACTATTTCGAAAATAGTATTAGACACATCAAACAAATCTGACGATTTAAATTGTAGTGGCCGTCCTAACGAACATGCAAAGATTACATTCAACGATGGTCTATAAAACAAAACATTTTTATACATAACCATATTTTTTGCTATTCGCTTTTTAATGTTTTCAGTTGGTATTTCAACTTAACAAGGAGAAATGTATATTGTTGTTTTGAATTTTAATATTTATATCAATTAATAACCAAGTAATTATTTTTTGAGAACAATGGTTCTTGTGGGCTTTAAATAAATGAAACTAAAAGTGTCTGATGCCAAAACAAATGAAAAAAATTTAAAAAAAACGTCTTTTGTCCGCTCTGTCATCGCATCCGAATAGCTTTGCCAAATTACTTATTAAACGTAACTTGTAGCAGTTTCAGCTTAAAAAAATAAATATCATGTATATATGGTCAATTACTGCCAATTTAGTTCTATATTAATATAAAACCTACTGTAAAAAATTCTCAGTTCTCAAAAAGTTGACCTGAATGCACCATTAGAAAATCAACTCACGTACGTGCTTGTTCTTAAGGTTATTTCTATGCCTTGATATGAAATAAGTGAGTCTATTCTACCGAAAGTTTTACAGTTGAATACAATCTATAAATTTTAAGTAGGACCTATTTTATCAGTTAGGACCGTGATGCCTCCTTACGTAGATGCATCCCTCGATGGTCTCGGGTAGGTAGGTATCTTACCTCATTGATAACCGATATAATTTTGCAGGCAATCCCTCAATTGTTGTTATAATGTTTCCAGCGTCCAAATTAAAACTTCCATAATGGAAAGAATATGTACAACGTGTTAAATTATTTAATGGGGTTTCAGAACGTGACGACAGCCGAGACGTTCTGAACGGTTAAATTTATATGATCCAACGCGACTTGAGGTTTTTTAGTACTGGCAGTTACTTTTGTACTATAAACAATTTTGGTTTTGAAGAAAGAATTCCAATTAAAAATTAATTTTCGATGCCTCGTTTTAAATCCTCGTCAAAATAAAAATGTTGATGTTAAGGTTCTTCTGTAATCCCTAGACCCTGTAATCCCTAGGGACTTCGGATTGTCACCAATATGCACAATATGCACCGCAGCAAGATCATAATATTTCAAGAACTTCATTGTGTACACAGTAGGGGAAGTGCGCTTAAGTTGCACCTGTGCCTAAAATGCACCTCTGGTGTTTTGGCAAAATGAACAGACATACAGCGCTCCACGAGGGACCAAGGTGAAGATCTAACAGTAAAAAAGTCACGCCACTCACTTGGGTTAATGACGGAGTTGATTGCCGTTCGTATAAAAATCTTTCGTTTATTTCACAGTGCGCGTGTTGTTTTTGGTGATTTTGACTTTACGGTACCACGATCCTGTGAAGGGTGAATAAAATTCTTATTATATCACTATATAGTAGGCAATCTTAGCTTTTAAATGAAACGTAGTTCGATTTAAAATATGCAACCTAACCTGAAACACGAAGTAGTTAGTTTCAGTATGGCGATTTGCCTAAAATGCACCGCACCGGTTTCCCTAAATTGCACCACTTTTTTTACTGGTGCACTTTAGGCTAATATGATATTGTTCATTTCAGATGGCGAATAAAGGCAGAAAATACGGTATATGGAAGGAAGAGGGTATGGAAAAGGCGATTGCGTCATCAAGAACGGTGATACGGGCATTAATGCAGTTGGTCGGGTGTACGGGGTGCCGGAAAAACATTAAAACGTCACCTGGCCGGAACAAATACCTATGCAACTGATTATAAACAGGTGTTCGGTCGTCCCCAAAGACTTGCCAGCTGAGTTGGAAAATGAATTGGTACAGCACGTATTAGATTTAGAGAAAATGTTTCTTGGAATTACCCGAGATTTGAAGAAGTTTGTGTCTCAACTAGCTGAGGCTAATGGTCTACCGCATAGATTCAATATGGAAAACAAAATGGCAGGGGATAAATGGTATTATTCTTTTATTTCGAGGCATTCATAGTTGTCTTTACGAAAACCGGAGGCAACATTAATGGCTAGGGCCAGTGGGTTTATAAAGGAGAAAACGGATATTTTCTATGATACCCTGACAAAAATAGTTGATGAAAACAAGCTGCAAGCCTCTGACATTTTAAATGTCGACGAGACTGCCCTTTCAACCATCCAGAGGCCACGTATGGTTTTGGCTAAAAAAGGCAAACATCAAGTGGGGTCAATGACTAGTGCAGAAAGGGGTACGCTGACAACTGGGATATTTTGTATGAGTGCAGCTGGTGTTTTTGTACCACCAATGCTTGTTTTCAATGGTTTGAGATTCAAACCCGAATGGAAAATAGGAGCTCCTCCTGGGACCACGTTTGACATGACTGAGAGTAGTTGGAGCAATGCTGAGGTATTTTTGAACTGGTTAAAAACCTTTGTGTCTTTTATCAAACCTAGTAAAGATAACAAATGTCTCATTATACTAGAGGGCCATACGTCACATACAAAAAATCTGGAGGTTATAGAATATGCCAGAGGTCATGGGGTCATCTTGTTATACCTACCATCACACACAAGTCATAAGTTGTAAAGATGTGGTATGATAAGAAAACGCAAAATGAAATCCAGTTATTTGAGTTTAAAAGTTATGTTGATTTCAATGTATAACGTAGTAAAAGTATTCTTTTCATGTCCATGATTCATAATAAATGGTTTTTTATGACATTTCGTGGATTTATTCTTCCAAAACATGATTTTAGAAGCGGTGCAATTTAGGCATAATGGAGGTGCATTTTAGGCACATCAAGTGCAATTTAGGAAAAACTTTTTTTGTTTATTTTAGCTCGCAATTTTGTTAAATGGCAACTTATTCCAAAAATAGCCATGAAATCTTCTTTGTATAGCCCTTAATAATAACACTGAAAAAACAAAATATTCAAGAAAATTTTGTCTCCTGAAATATACATGAAAGTGCTTAAGGGGTGCGATATAGGCGCACTTACCTACACACAATTATTCTACCTCAAAAACTGGGTTTCAAATTGATATAAGTGTTCCATCGACCACCAAATCTCGGACTTCATTGTATTTTAGTTTATCGTATCAGTTCGTTATATACAGTTGTTCTAGTTATTATTAATGTACTAATTTATGTTTGTATCATTGATTACGCATCGATATATTTGTTCTTTTAAAATATTAACGTAGAACTTTGCTAAACAAAAAAAAATATATTTCGTAGAACTAGGAAGGACACAACCTGAGAAAATCGGTGTTCACAAAAAAAAAAAACAAATTAAAAAAAAATTGGGGTAGTAATAATTATTTAAGCATTTATAATAACACTAGCATATTATAATTTAAAGGTAGTGTTAAGAGTTATAACAATAACTAATAATATTATGACATAGCCTATTACGAAGAATCGTGACGTTATAGATGAACGCGACGTATTTTTGTTATTTTTATATTGTTTGTGAATGAATTAACTATTATTGTTTACAGGTAAACAACGCTTGAGGCATGACGTCACGGTGATATTTCGATGAAATAAATGGGTATACCGTATTGTGCAACGCTTCGAAAAATTATAGCGAATAAATAAATTAAAACAATGAAAGGCCATATATCTGTGCAACCGATCTTGTTCCTGGTGCTGTTGGCAATGTCAGGAAGGGTGACGAGTGAAAATTCTTCTAAAGTTACGACCCTTTCTCCAACAACAGCTACTGACCTCACCACCAACACTACCACCACCACCACTTCGCCCCTCCACAAAATCTGCTCAGACGACATTGACATCCGCAATCACGTGTCTCTCTTCAGGAAACTGAAGAACTGTGGCGTCGTCGACGGTTATCTCCAGGTACACAATTTATCTTACCTCTAGAAATCTGTTTAAATGTTCATTCATAAACACTTTAATCTTAAACCGCCGCCACTATAGAGTTGATGTAAATATGATCTAGCTTTTCAGGTCGGGTCAGCATGTTTGTATAACCCGGGGGGGGGGGGGGGGCTTTTTCCTTCTCGCTTTTGGAGAACTTAATTCACTAAATTATTCCCCAAGTAACAGCTTTTCTGGTACTTGAGATTAATCTGGAGGAACTGATTAACATCGCAGCCACTATCTCTGCTTATAATAAATTTAAGATTCTGGACACTGGTAGATTAGAGTACGGAATCTCTTTAAACAATAAAATTGTTCTGTATTACAGAGGAAAATTTAATAGTGTATGATATAATTTATGAGCTTTTAAATCACTAAAACTAGTATAATTTTTAATATAAAAAGTTATTAAAACGTTCTGTACTGACATGTGAACAATTTGCAAGTAAAAACGAAATCTGGAGAATACTTCAAACTCGACTGTATCTCTAACAAGCTCGGGAAATAGATTTCTACATATTCAGAACTTAAAATTTCTACTTGACATATTAAACATGTATACGTACTATTTAAACATTTGGGGAAATAAGAATATTTATATATGTAAGTATCA
Organism: Homalodisca vitripennis; assembly: GCF_021130785.1. Classification (NCBI taxonomy): domain Eukaryota; kingdom Metazoa; phylum Arthropoda; class Insecta; order Hemiptera; family Cicadellidae; genus Homalodisca; species Homalodisca vitripennis. The sequence continues at coordinate 163,900,783 of NC_060209.1, forward strand.
TTGAATATACGAAAATTCAATTTCGTTGTCTTTGTTGGAGAATACAATTTACTTATTGGGAATTGCACGTTAATTTAAAGGCATCACTCAAAATTTTTATTTAGATTTTTTGTCCCAAGAGGTATTAAATTGAAATTTTGAAATAGAATAAGCTATCAATGTGAATAAAAGGCATCCTTCAGCTATGATAGGCAAACCATCAAAATATAAAAGTCACGCCGCAAACCTTGAAATCTCCTAAGTTTTATTTTCTTATTTGCAATCTGGAAAATCTCTAATTTTATCGATGTCTCCTATGGATTTGAGTCTAATAACAATTAATTCAATTCAATTAAATAAGTTGATGAAAAAGGCATCAACTAATTTAAAATAGCATAGAACAAACAATGCGTTTAATGCCTATTTAATAATAATTAAAAAAAAAGAAAAACAAAAAACTAACAGAGACATCCTCTCTCTATATTACAGATTGTACTGATTGAACACGCAAACGATACCGACTTCGAAGACCTATCGTTCCCAGACTTGCGTGAGATCACCAAGTATCTGCTCTTCTATCGTGTCTCGGGACTGCGCAGTATTGGAAAACTGTTTCCCAACTTGGCGTTGATCCGTGGCAACGCCCTGTTCGAGGACTACGCCTTCATCATCTTCGATATGTTCCACCTAGAGGAGGTCGGCCTCAGCAGACTCTCAGAGATATCGCGTGGTGCAGTCCGCATCGAGAAGAATCCAAGTGAGTCTACTTGAGTAGCTTAGTTCTTTGGTCGTTCTAAAGGAGTTTTCGTCGTCAGAACCCAAGAGAAACGAGAGTTAGTGTAGAGTGAGGTATCCTTGAAGACATTGGAAGAAACGAGAGATACACGATCTATTACAAGATTTCACGTAACAGGCTTCTCTGAAGTTTAATTTCTTTCGATCATTTTGTTCTTGAGATGTCTTGTGGACAGACAGAAAATCATTTTTACAGCCCCCAGAGAATCAGGAGAAAAATCTTCCAGCCTACTAAGTGATAATAGACTTAAATTACGCTCAGCCAAATCCCATTGACAGAGATGCGTCTTAATCGAACTCGTTGTTGTCAGTGTAGAATTTGAATTTCATACAAAATTTAAGGTTTACAGATGAAATTGTTCTCGAGATATCCTACGGTTAGTTAGGTACAGGCTCAGTCAAATTCTAAAGAGGACTTGTCCATCGTCAAACTCAACGTTTCATAAATAGAAATGACGTTACATCCATAGTGCAAAGCTCAATTCGTTTTTGATATCCAGCGAAGAACAGATAAACAGGTAGATAAAACAAACGGAGAGACCTAAGAGGGGTTTTGGCAAAACACTTACTGATAGCTAAGAAAATAGACAAAATTTAAATTTTATATATCAATTTGTTCTCGAGATATCACCCTCAGCTATGATACGCTAGCGAAACTCATCGGAGACATGCATCATCATCAACCTTTATCTTGTCCATATAAAAATAATCTGATAAACGGAGTACGACCTGATGAATGTATCGAATATCGTACAAACCAATCCACCAAATGTCACGTTAAAATATCATATGACTGCGGTACTGAAGCCTGTAGTATACAACATTGTTTATTCCATGTTTCTTTCGTTGCCATCATGGTTACCCGTAATACCAGTGTAAAAATATTTGCTGACGCTTAGTAAAATTTCATAGAGTGACATATACCGTTATAGAACTCGATGTTCCTAATACAGAAGTGAAGCTTCATGAATAATTTCAACTCTATACATAAATTCGCTTTCGAGATATCGTGCGGACAACAGACAAATACACATACAGAAACAAAATTGTTCCAGACCCTCGAATGATAAGCTTCGATAACGCTCAGCCAATAAGTATTATATTGTGTGATATTATCTCTCTTCTTAGAAGGAAAGGGACACCTCTGAATAGAATAATGTTCCCATGCCATGGTCAGTATCATATCAGACTGCTTTCACTATCTTTTATTTGCTTTGATTAACCACAACAGAATTATTAACTAGAACCGGTTTTAATCAGTTTTAGCATTATAGTAACTTAACCTCAACTTTTTAAAATATTAATAATCGCCCTATGTTTATCAAATACAAAAATCAGTTAATTTTGAGCATTGTACTAATATCAATGTGGAGCTGTTTTCAACGCACCAAGTTTAAAACAAAGCTGTGAGAAAATTTCATTCCTTTAATTACAGGAAATATAAATTAACGAACAGTGTACGAGTATTTACTGAAGTAAATCCCAAATTTTTATCACGGCAGAGAAAGAGATTAATTTAGAATCTCGAGTGGGAGTCGTTTTAACAGGGCAAGGGCAAGTGGAGTAAAGTCAAGAGTGAATGAGTGATACGATGCCCTTACAAGCAATAATGGCTGGGTTCAAGGTCATGACTCATACTGCAGGCTTGTTCTGGACAACATGATGTTCATGTTCGCTAGCGTTATAAATAGTGAAGTGTGTGGACAGTGTGTCTGCTGTGGCTGTCGCTAGCTTCTTCAGCTATAATGACTATTGGATAAATCATGCCTCGTCGTAACGAAGCTAAACTCAAAATTAGTAGAAAAGCATTCGAATAATATTAAAAATAAGTATTCAGTGAAACTAGATCAATGCGAGATTTTAGTTTTCATACGTAAACATAATTATGTAGAACTAAAGAGTATTATGCAACAAAACAAGAATGCTCATAAAGTCATAAACTAAACTCATAAAGTAGAACTATTTATTATTATATACTTTATATTTTATGCAAGCTAATCTCAAAAGTATTAGTATCCTTATTTTCAATATATAATCGCACATAATAGTAAACTAATACCACACTACTTGCACAAAATTTCATTCCATTTTAAAAACTTTTTTGCTACAAGATTCAATATTGTATTGTTTCCAATCTCTACTGTATATCTTGTCAGAAAGAAAGCATTAACAGAGAAGGAGAATACATTATCTTTAAGAACAATTTTGTTTTTTAACCACAAGATATAGGTGCCACTGTACATCGATCTCAAAATATCACGAGTTACGAGTAGCAAGTTCATAGCAAAGTTTAGGCACCTTGGAGCCAATTTGTGCCTAGAGGCCCGCAGTATGTAGGGGCTCGTAACACAATTACAATTACAAAATAATATCACTGGTTATGTTTTACTATCGCAGATTGTGCTTTTTACGTACAATACTTGGTACAAGACCATGATTGTGAATGCATAGAGCTAGTGTATGGGTGACATTTGGGGCAGAGCAGCGTTTGATGTATCTCTCACCGACGCGAGAAGCGGGCGTGAGTGCGAGCAAGGGTTCATGTTGGCACTTGTGCTCGTTTTAGAAGGAAACAGTTTATCAACATGGATACCTTGCGCAGGACATTTATTGAATTTGTTACTACGAGCTGCAGCCGGGCTTTGTCTTAATGCTGTAGGCTTTATCGATTTTATTCGAGGAGATTTTTTCTATATTTCACTGCCTCAACCAACAGATACCAGACTCTAATCGAGTGCTTGTAATGAGTAGGGACAGGGAAAAAACGTTCTTGTACCAAAAAGTACGACAACAACACGATAGTCATGTCAAGCTGATGCTACCAAAACTCTTTTGCGAGGATATCAAGAAAAAAGGCAAGTACGGTGAACATTTCAGAGAACATGGAGGATTCAGGGATATCAAGAGTTACTTAGTAACTATTCTGAGTTTAGTAGAAAAATGAACAAGTTAGAGACAGGACTGTATATACCGTTTTAGGGACGATATTTGCAATGGACGAAGTAAACAAAACTAGTGAATCTTTAAAACCCCTAGAATCGACGTGAACACAGCCGCATCATTGTTGAAATCTTTGAGAAGCCTGATTTAAGGTAAATGGGAAAGTTTCGAGGAGTTTGAGCAGAAAGGCTATGAAATTAGGAGCTAACAGAGAGATCATTGTTTTGAAACATATTAACAGACAAATTAATATTGGAAAATGTGTAGTAATTTACTAGTGGTATTAAATAATCTCTCTGTTACAATCTCAATATTTAAAATAGAAGCAAAACACGTTTTTATCCACATATACAGTATATAGACCATGATATGTCACAAGATAGGGATTGCAATTTTAAAATTTAAAGTTACCCCCCTGTACGCCCCTTTGAAAAAGGGAGGTGAAACGTGTTTATCCAAAAAAAGTATTTTAATAAGTGTGGTGAAGGTTGTACATCGATATCTCAATACGTTTGGAATATATCCAGGTGTATCAGGGCTTAATTTACACCCTGTAGGGGTACGTACAACATAATGTAGTAATATTAGAAGATTAAGTTCATCTAAAATAACTATTATTTATATTAATTGATTAATTTACTTTAGTTAACTGATTGTAAGCCATGTTTTAAATTTTTGTTTGTAATTTATTATTTAGTTACCGAATGAGATATTTCATGTCTCAAGAAAGTCACGAATCTAGTGGAAATATAGTGATAAGTTCAGTCATGTACAATAGCCAATGATCGCCCAGACACATACTCATCCCACCTTCCCAATTGTTCCAATTGTGATCATTTATAGCCGTGGCAAAGGTCTCAATTATTCTAAGTTATGCCGTAGGTGATTGAAGTACGTTGCGTGATTTAGAAGATGAGTATTCAAGGACACGAGACTAAATAGTTACTTTGTCCGTGGATAGTAAATAAAAAAAAACACAAAACACACAATAAAAATATACTCGTGATGGGCAATATCGGTTTTTGTTACACTGCGTTTTGTATATGCTAAGTCAGACTCAGAATGTAGTGAGTACGGAGTTCTTTGAGATCAAAGAAATTCAAAGTAGCTTACTCATTGAATGCAACCACCACATGTATCAATATTGTATTGATACTTCATTCAATACAACTAATTATCCTCGGCTATAATAATGACAGCTATTTCTTGATTCAGAATATCCGTTATAAAGGATATCTGTAATAAAAATACCCAGTTAAGATAAAAATAAAATAGAGCATTTCATCATTTAAAATTATACATACCTGTATATTTCTGATAATGTAGAGTGTAAATAAGGCTTGGTTGATAAACGATTGAATAAAGATAGAAATTCTTCAACTTATAGCTACGTTTATTTAATCTTCCTTATTTGAAAAGGGGTATTGGATAATTTGGAGAATATTTAATTCAGGCTTGTCTAATGATTGATGTGAACAAATGTTTTGTTGTGGAGAGTTTTCAGTGGATGGTTCAGATGAATAAGGGGATCGTCATTCGATTGTGTACTAACCGTGATTGCATTAGCGCAGGAGATAAATCATTCGTACATAAATGTGGTCTACTGAGGCGCGGGGTTCTTATCCTACAGTTTTTCCGGCAGAAGTCGCAGCCATTATGGAGTGTGATCGTGAAAATATTCGCCTGCGGTATAGGAGTAAGACGATCAATATTTTCACGGATAGTCAGGCAGCACTGAAGGTGCTGTGCTCTTGTGTGTTCAAATCCAAACATGTCTGGGATTGCTATCAAGTCGTTTCTTTCCTTACCAGAATCAACAATGTTCCTGGTCATAAGGGAATCTCAACGAATGAAAGAGCTGATACCCTGGCCAACCAGGCTCACTAGGTGTGAATCCTTAGGGGCTACCTCGAAATGGGTTCGCGCTGAGCATGACATAAGGTGGAGGCTGCTCCATCCGGGTATGAGAATGAACAGAATGGTACTACAGTCGTCTTCCTCCACTGGTGGCGTCTGACCTGTCACTAAGTAGATCGATGTCTTCTCGGGTTACAGGTCTGATTACGGGACATGGTCGCCTGAGAAAGCATCTTCACAGGGTCGGCATCCTTTGGGAGGATCCGCTCTATAGAATGTGTGATGAACAGGAGGAAACTGCTAAACACCTGCCCTTTGATTGTTCTTTAATAGCAAGGGAGCTGTATGCCGTCTTTGGTAGTTTGGACAAGGGTGGTGAATTTCCCCAGGAGGACCTGACAGGTTATTTTCGGCGGTTTGTGAAACTGTTAAAAACCGTAGACTGGTAGGCCTCATGGTGTGTTTCCAAGGTGTGCAAAAAGCCCTTGAGGCTAAGTGCATGGCAATGGCTTCCCCATAGAAGAAGAATATTAAGAAAAGGCTCAGCGGATTTTTTCAAGTAGTTCTGAGCTCCGAGTCTAGGGTTCTGCCACGTAACTTTGATTGTAACCTTTCAAATATGTACTAGCTGAGCTACTTCAGCCTCTCACTCACAGATGGCGGCTGAGCGCTCATTTTCCGTGCCTCAATTTAAAGCATTGGATGAGTTATCTCTTGTGTAACTATACAATCAAAGGCACTATATTTACCACTTCTATGGTTGAAATATGTTTACTCGATGTTTGCGATAGTGTTATCACTTTCTAGTTATTCCTTTTTTCAAAAGTAACTGATCGTTGTCTTCTTTCGAGAGTTCATGCAGTATCATAGTCTTGTCTGTGAACAAACTGTTTTATGGTGCAGTTGGAATTTTTTAAATTTCAGAGTCACATCCCTTTACAAAAATTTCCTTGACATAGAAATGTGGAAAATGTTTTTTGACCATTCCACGAGGATGACAATATCCTACTAATATTTAAGGATATTAGGCATTTTTGTAACGAAGCCCAAGGAAATAATGCTGGAGATAAAAATGTTGTTTTTGTGAAGGATGTTTATTAATAATTATAATTTCTGGAAATTAATGTTAATAAAATATAATTTTAGAAAGTTAAATATTTTGTAATAAAATATTTCGTAAGTAAATTAAATATTTTAATAATAACACAAGTCATTTTCCTCCTGTCATTTTTCATTCATATACTGACAAAATTCATATTATCTTTGGGCCTGATTATAAGATGATCTTAATATTAATTTCAAAGTCTACAACTCCCCGTGAAATGATAAAAATATACTTTCTTCTCATAATGGAAGGTATCTTAATTTTTTAAACTGAATAGAAACAACATAACCGTCCTAGCTAAACACCAATACCATGTTAAAAATGTCTTCTAGTAAGGTAACTGAATCAAAAGTCTTCTACACTCATGTTTTGAAATTCCGCCAATGCTTGAGAATCACCTTTTATATAGGCTGTCTGTTCCTGGAAGTGGTCAAGAATAAAATCAACGTTAATTTTAAATATATTTCTTGTCATGTTAAATAGCCAACTCTCTGTCTAAATATAGTCTCATTTAATTTTTAAGTTATACCAAATGCTGTGATACAAGGTGGTTAAATTAGTTGATTGCTTGCAGCGGGATATGTACCTTATGAAGAGGCCTTTACTTTACTTTCAATTTACTCATTAAAGGACATATGACACCATTACTCAAAACAACATTGCAAATACTTACTGAGGTAAATAACAAAAGTTCTTGTCAATGAAAATGAATCCATATGTAGGCCCTACTATAATCACTATACAGCCTTGTCTCCTGCAGTATTTTTTAGGTCTACTAAACAACATATTTACTGGTCCAACAAACCGCAGTACAATATTAAGAAACCATAAAAGCGTCAAGAATCACACAATAAACAAACTGACACGTAAGCTTTACGAGAAACGCTTGCAAGCCGTGTCCTCCAACACTTGTTCGGTGCCCCCTCCTCTCAGTTGAGAACTGCTTATTTAAAGTATTACCCCCCATTAGCGACTTAATAGCAATAATGTTACAGCTTTTCAGATCATACACCACTGTAACATTCGATATATCCATTAACTTAAGTACTATATGGTTCACTTCTAACCCGTTTGTATGATTTTCGAATTGAAGGGTTTTAAAGATTTCAAAAATAAAATATGAGCTTCTATCGGTGTGAATGTGACATTTTGGTCCAAAATAGGTCACACAGTTTTCATGTCACAGTTATTGTTGTCATGCAGGTTATGGATAAGCGAGAATTCATCAATAACAATTTGTTAGTAAATATTTAACTTTGGAATTTGTTGGCAAAAAGGCCTTGTTTTATGTTCAGTCCATCAAATGGAATTGATGTAGGGCTGGAAGGATGAAAGCTATTCTCGGGTTCTGCAAAATGCCCCCTTCCCCTTCAACTAACATAGAACGCTACAACCAAAACAGAACCTTATCCATGGCATGTTTACGTAGCGAGACTTTAATTCACGATGCAATTGGATATTTCATGTTAGTGTATCTTATCCCAAATATAAACTTAACAAATAAAAACAATAACTGTTATTTTGCAATTAAGTAGAAAGAACTTTATTTCCAAAAGTTTACATAAGTTCACATAAATCTGAAAACTTGGCTTTGTACAAACTAGACTGGTGCTTTTTCAACTAGAGAAGTTTATTTATTTTTCAGTGTATATTCTTAATATTGTTATCAATAATAATGAACTTTTCCCCCACTCAACACTATTAATACTTTTATACTCATATAACGTGAAGTATTCTCAATTCAACAATCTTGAGGGATCTTGACTCAGAAATACAATATATTAGTTTTAAAAAATTCAATTTTTAAACATTACATTCTAGTTATGTTACTACCAGTGCCGTATCATAGTTGTGTTTTGACAGATCTGTGTTTCTTGGATACAATAAACTGGCAGCTGATAGCCAAATGGGATTTGGAAAAGAACTACGTCTCTACCCGTCAGCAACCGGCGGATTGCCCCACCTCTACTGTCTGCCGCCAGGCTGGCTGTCCTCTGGATTTATGCTGGAACAGTGACTTTTGTCAGGTACCGTATTTACCTTCTACAAAATACGTAAGGCCAAAACGATAACTATGTTCATTTCGGGGATAAAACCGTTCGAGCAGTGCTCTGGGCTGGAGCAATGGTGGGAACGGTACTCAATCACGTCTTGATCCTAAGTTAGAATTAGATAAGAACGTAAACTCTTACAGTCCGAATCTAGCAGAATGTCGGAACTCAGCGTTTTGCATGATTAAAGATTCGACAGGGTCTCCATGGAATCGTTGCGTTGTTCGTCCGTTTATATGTGAGATAACTCTTGATATAAAGATATTTGAAACTTTGTACATGGAGTCCTCTATTCTACTGAAGAACCCTATTTATTTTTAGATCAAAAGTTTAAAGGACAGTCTGTGTCTGTCCGTCTGCGCGATAAGTCTTGATAGAAATATCCTTGAAACCATGTACATGGGGTGCTCTTGTTCCACGGAAGAACCCTATTTATTTTTAGATCAAAAGTTTAAAGGACAATCTGTGTCTGTCCGTCTGCGCGATAAGTCTTGATAGAAATATCCTTGAAACCATGTACATGGGGTGCTCTTGTTCCACGGAAGAACCCTATTTATTTTTAGATCAAAAGTTTTAAAGGACAATCTGTGTATGTCCGTCTGCGCGATAAGTCTTGATAGAAATATCCTTGAAACCATGTACATGGGGTGCTCTTGTTCCACGGAAGTACCCTATTTATTTTTTAGATCAAAAGTTTAAAGGACAATCTGTGTCTGTCCGTCTGCACGATAAGTCTTGATAGAAATATCCTTGAAACCATGTACATGGGGTGCTCTTGTTCCACGGAAGAACCCTATTTTATTTTTAGATCAAAATTTTAAAGGACAATCTGTGTCTGTCCGTCTGCGCGATAAGTCTTGATAGAAATATCCTTGAAACCATGTACATGGGGTGCTCTTGTTCCACGGAATAACCCTATTTATTTTTTGATCAAAAGTTTAAAGGTCAATCTGTGTCTGTCCGTCTGCGCGATAAATCTTGATAGAAAAAATCCTTGAAACCATGTACATGGGGTGCTCTTGTTCCACGGAAGAACCCTATTTATTTTTAGATCAAAATTTCAAAGGACAATCTGTGTCTGTCCGTCTGCGCGATAAGTCTTGATAGAAAATATCCTTGAAACCATGTATATGGGGTGCTCTTGTTCCACGGAAGAACCCTATTTATTTTTAGATCAAAATTTCAAAGGACAATCTGTGTCTGTCCGTCTACGCGATAAGTCTTGGTAGAAATATCCTTGAAAAACCATGTACATGGGGTGCTCTTGTTCCACGGAAGAACCCTATTTATTTTTAGATCAAAATTTTAAAGGTCAATCTGTGTCTGTCCGTCTGCGCGATAAGTCTTGATAGAAATATCCTTGAAACCATGTACATGGGGTGCTCTTGTTCCACGGAAGAACCCTATTTATTTTTAGATCAAAATTTTAAAGGACAGTCTGTGTCTGTCCATCTGCGCGATAAGTCTTGATAGAAATATCCTTGAAACCATGTACATGGGGTGCTCTTGTTCCACGGAAGAACCCTATTTATTTTTAGATCAAAAGTTTTAAAGGACAACCTGTGGTCTGTCCGTCTGCGCGATAAGTCTTGATATAAAGATCCTTGAAACCATGTACATGGGGTGCTCTTGTTCCACGGAAGAACCCTATTTATGTTTAGATCAACAGTTTAAAGGTCAATCTGTGTCTGTCCGTCTGCGCGATAAGTCTTGAAACTTTGTACATGGAGGCCTCTATTCTACTGAAGAACCCTATTTATTTTTAGATCAAAAGTTTAAAGGACAACCTGTGTCTGTCCGTCTGCGCGATAAGTCTTGATAGAAAAATCCTTGAAACCATGTACATGGGGTGCTCTTGTTCCACGGAATAACCCTATTTATTTTTAGATCAACAATTTCAAAGGACAATCTGTGTCTGTCCGTCTACGCGATAAGTCTTGGTAGAAATACCCTTGACACCATGTACATGGGGTACTCTTGTTCCACGGAAGAACCCTATTTATTTTTAGATCAAATTTTAAAGGACAGTCTGTGTCTGTCCGTCTGCGCGATAAGTCTTGATATAAAATCCTTGAAACCATGTACATGGGGTACTCTTGTTCCACGGAAAGAACTCTATTTATTTTTAGATCAAAATTTTTAAAGGTCAATCTGTGTCTGTCCGTCTGCGCGATAAGTCTTGATAGAAAGAGTCTTGAAACTTTGTACATGGAGGCCTCTATTTCTACTGAAGAACTCTATTTATTTTTAGATCAAAAGTTTAAAGGACAACCTGTGTCTGTCCGTCTGCGCGATAAGTCTTGATAGAAATATCCTTGAAACCATGTACATGGGGGTGCTCTATGTTCCACGGAATAACCCTATTTATTTTTAGATCAAAAGTTTAAAGGTCAATCTGTGTCTGTCCGTCTGCGCGATAAGTCTTGATATAAATATCCTTGAAACCATGTACATGGGGTGCTCTTGTTCCACGGAAGACCCTATTTATTTTTAGATCAAAAGTTTAAAGGACAATCTGTGTCTGTCCGTCTGCGCGATAAGTCTTGATATAAAGATCCTTGAAACCATGTATATGGGGTGCTCTTGTTTCCACGGAAGATCCCTATTTATTTTTAGATCAAAATTTAAAGGACAATCTGTGTCTGTCCGTCTGCGCGATAAGTCTTGGTAGAAATATCCTTGAAAACCATGTACATGGGGTGCTCTTGTTCCACGGGAAGAACCCTATTTATTTTTAGATCAAATTTTAAAGGTCAATCTGTGACTGTCCGTCTGCGCGATAAGTCTTGATATAAAGATCCTTGAAACCATGTACATGGGGTGCTCTTGTTCCACGGAAGAACCCTATTTATTTTTAGATCAAAATTTTAAAGGACAGTCTGTGTCTGTCCGTCTGCGCGATAAGTCTTGATATAAAGATATCCTTGAAACCATGTACATGGGGTGCTCTTGTTCCACGGAAGAACCCTATTTATTTTTAGATCAAAATTTTCAAAGGACAATCTGTGTCTGTCCGTCTGCACGATGTCTTGATAGAAATATCCTTGAAACCATGTATATGGGGTGCTCTTGTTCCACGGAAGAACCCTATTTATTTTTAGATCAAAATTTCAAAGGACAATCTGTGTCTGTCCGTCTGCGCGATAAGTCTTGATAGAAATATCCGAAATAGTCTTGAAACTTTGTACATGGAGGCCTATTCTGACTGAAATGTACAAGGCCTCTATTCTACTGAAGAACCCTATTTATTTTTAGATCAAAATTGCAAAAGGACAGTCTGTGTCTGCCTGTCTGCGCGATAAGTCTTGATATAAAGATCCTTGAAACTTTGTACATGGACCTATTATTTGGATGGCTCTAATATTCAATATAAGATTTTTGGATAGCTATTTAATTGAATTAATGTAATTCACTTTTAATTTAATGTTTAACAAATTATACCAACATTAGTGTTAGGTTATGTATGTTTCAAATAATGGTTTATATGGACTTACTGAACAATATTAGTATCTTGGGTTATCTTGCTCTTGAATATTATAGTGCTTCGGTTAGATAAGATTTATTCTTTGTTTGTGAATTAGTAATTTGTTTAGCAATTAACCTGAGGGACTGTTTTCTGCTTGGCTGGGTGTCAGTAAAGACTGTCATTGAAGGGTCTTGAAAAAACTTAATTTCTGTCAATCTGTCTGTCCACACAATGTGTCGAGAACGAACTGACAGACCTAAACTTTTTGCATAAGCTATATAACCAACATCAAGTGGTGATGATGCATGTCACTCCGTACGATTTGGCTGAGCGTTAGCTAACATTTTTGCATTGGTCTTATGGGTATCCTTGATGGTGACGAGAAAGTCACAAAATAAATTTGTAAACAAACTGAGAACAATCATGACATTTTAATGTAACAGTAACACATTTCCAAATGCAATGAACTATAAACTTAAGATAAGTTTAAGATTTTGCATGCAATCTTATCAAAGCCTGTTCGTGACAAGTAGCGTATCGTAATATCTGCCTTGTTTTAGAAAACTTAACACACTCAAAAATGGCAAATTATTTCGGTTAATATCTTATATAACCTTTAATAAGAACCCAACATGGCTTTCTTGACATCATCGCTGTGCAATAACTCTTGACAGAACGGTCTTAGAAACTTGGTACATACGAGTATAGGTTCCTCTTTGTCCAAAGAAGGTCATTATTGGTTTGGGGGTCAAAGGGAAGTCCGTCTGTCTGTTTGCCTGTCCATGCGATAACTCTTGATAGAAAGGTCATAGAAACTTGGTACTAAGGTTCCTCTTGGTGAAAAGAGAACCCTACTGTTTTTGGGATCAACATTTTAAAGAGCAATTCATCTGTCTGTCTGTTCATCTGTGCGATAACTCTTGATAGAAACGTTAAAGAGATATAAAAATTGGTATGATTTTATCACCATCTAAGAAAGAACTCTATTGATTTTAGTGCCTAAAGATCAAATGAAGTCTGTCTGTACTCATTCGTTCTGTTCATACTTTCTTTTGAATACTTCGATACTCTGTTATATCAGTTAATTATTATTTTAAGTTGAAGCATATTGTAACAGATGTATCACAATAGCCTCTTTAAGGTAAAATTACTTATAACGATTTTCTTGAATACCAAATTTATACTTAGGCAGACAATGTTAAGAATAGTTTAACATTACCGTACTTGGATATTAATTAAAACTTTTTTAATATGTTTAGAAAAGTATTATTTGAATGGCAGATTGATCCGGGTTAGGTTTTGAATACTGTACGTAATTCAGGAAAGGTCACACCAAAAATGTTCAACAGCTGAGATATTCATGCTAAGGTGATGCCATGTCTAAAAACTGCACACCCCCGATGTGTGATGGAATATTTGTATTGAAAGTAATTTAATCACAATAATGTATGATACTTAAAACAATATGCTTGAATGTCTTGTAACACTAACATCCTTAACACCATATGGAATAAGTACCCCTCAGTGCTCTGACGTCATGCTTAGGGGATTCTTATTCAGCACATGAACTTTGGCAGGTATTGAGTTAGTACCCGGCATTTCAAGGAAATAGGCTCACTCCACACAGATCAATCCGAGCACTCAATTTTTCTATACCTCAATTTATAGCATTGGAAGAGTTATCCTTTGTGTAACTAATATAATCAAAGAAGCTATACAAAATAGAAGCTAAATTAGACATGTCTCTTTAGCACACAAAGCACAAACAAAACAATTGTGCCCCTGATGTAGAATTACAATTTTGTATGGCTGGTCTTCTTCAATGGGATTTGTGTAAAAGAATTTTGTTTTTTGTGGTTTTCTTATTTTGCACATATTGTAACCGACTGATTTTCTTTCACTGTCCAAACTTATTAATTTCAATAACTAAGATGTACTTTAAAGCTGATCTGTTGTTCCAGATCCCGAATAATAACACCTATAATAACTGTGACTCCCAGTGCCTGGGGGGCTGCTATGGTCCTGGTCCCAAGGCTTGTCATTCCTGTCGCAACTACCTCACACTTGGCAATGAGTGCGTTCAAACCTGTCCGAACAATACGTAAGTTGTCATTCTATAAACAACATTTTCCCATTGAAATCTATCTACAAGTAGTAATGAGGTTTTGTAACAATTCTAATCTCTTTGCAGGTATCTCCTCCTGAACCGCCGATGTGTCAGTAAGGAGTATTGCTTTAAATTGAAAGACAGCAGTAATGAACTCACAAAGAACCTTCACTATGTGATATTCAATGGTTCCTGTATTGCAAATTGCCCCCCTGCCTATGAAATGACAACTGACAAGGAAAGCTGTAAAAAATGTCCAGAAGGTAAATGTAAAAAGACCTGTCCAGGATTCAATATTGTCAGCATCAGTGGAGCACAGAACCTTAGAGGCTGTACTTTCATTAATGGCTCATTAGAAATCTCTATTAGAAAGGGAAAACATCAAACAATAGCGCATGAGCTGGAGGAAAGTTTTAAGTTGATAGAGGGAATCAGAGGGTGTTTGAAAGTATCCAGAAGTTTTCCTTTAGTGAATCTTAAGTTTTTAAGAAGTTTAGAGACTATTCATGGAGAAACAGACTTATTGGAAAACGGCAAATATTCTTTGATCATCTTAGATAATCAAAATCTACAGGAATTATGGGACATAAAAAGTACGTTCAGAATTAAGAACGGTAGACTGTTTTTTCATTATAACCCAAAATTGTGCCACCATTATATTGAAACACTGATTGCTCGATCAAATGTTACAAATATCACCAGTTATGAAATCGACCAAGAGTCGAATGGAGATAAGTTTGCTTGCAATACAACCCGAGTGGACTTGATATTTACTGAAATAACTTCAAAATCCGTTTTGATCAATATCGTATTGCCTAATTCAACAATTCCTCGACCCAGCCTGCACCGATTTGCTGTGCATTTCACTGAATCAGAAAGCACAAATTTGACAGTGTTCCAGGAGGAACCCAATGAGTGTGTAGAAAGTAGGTGGAGAGTTCGAGATATTATACTGGAATCTGGACAATACATATCTACTATACAGACTCATCTGCAGCCATATACTCAATATGCCTTCTATGTAAAAACTTACTCGGTTCATAGCACTATGGGAGAGAGCCCCATCTACTATGTTCGCACCAGGCCCTCCAAGCCATCTGAAATGACACTGACTCTTGCATACTCCAATGAGAGTTCCACCATCGTTCTACAGTGGGAACCGCCTCGACATCCCAATGGTCTCCTCTCAGATTATATAGTGACAGGCTTCTTGCAGAAAGATGACCGAGCACTGTTGGACCAGCGAGACTACTGCAAGCACCCTCTGGAAGAAGAACCTCCAGAAGATCTGCCACTAGACATCCTTACAAATATAGAGAATGAAACAGAGAGTTGCTGCTACAAGAACCAGATAACCTACAGACCCAAGGGCGAGTTTGGTACTTTATGTGATAATTCCAGACAGGGACTTCTACCCATAGATTTATCTCAGGAGGACAGTAGCATCACCTGTAATAAATATTTTTACGAAAGTATCTATGAAAGTTCTTTGATTATGGACAACCCTAAGACACTAAAGAATGATACGAGTACAGCTGCAAAGAATAAATTTCAAAAAAGGGACAAATCCACTAAAAGCCAAGTACATGCGGAAGAAGACAAACTAAAAACGGCTGGTAAACAGTTTCCAAATGCTCACTGGAAAGAGGATTTAAGTTTTAGTGAGATGGCAAGGAATGACTCAAATGGTTATGTAATCAATAACCTTCATCATTTTTCTAAGTATACTGTGATGGTAAGAGTTTGTAGAGAAAGATTCATGGATGAAAAGATTGATTATGAGAACAGATGCAGTAAGCATGAAATAGTAACCGTTCGCACACTCAAGAAAGATGACGCCGACATAATTGACAGCAATGGAATAAGTCATGAAGTAACAAATGAGGATGGCAACATAGTTATGATCTCATGGGAAGAACCTGAAGATCCAAATGGAATAATTGTATCATTTCAAATAGAACATAGGCGAAGTGACTTACAGAATGCCAAAGCAATTACTGAATGTCTAACTCATGAAAATTATATTAAAAATGGTAAAAAATACTATCTAAGGGGTCTACATCCAGGAAAGTATGTTTATAGATTGAGAACAGTGTCTCTAGCTGGTCCTGGCACATTTACTGATCTATTTGAGTTTGAAATAGAATCAAGTAAACATGGTTACTATTACACTTTAATAATTTTAATTACAGTTGTAATTTTATTAGCAGGAACCGGTGGTTTCTATTACATAATGGTTAGAAAACAACCAACAATGGATTTGGACAAATTATTGGCATCTGCTGGTTCTGAGCACACCTTATCGTCACCACCAGACGTAGAGGACTCTTGGGAAATTGAAAGAGAAAATATTCAGATCGTCAAAGAGATTGGAAAAGGATCATTTGGGAAGGTTTATGAAGGTGTTCTTCATCCAGAAAAGGTACCTTGTGCTGTAAAAACTGTGACTGATACTGATCATACTTCAGCTTTCTGGAACGAGATTACAGTAATGAAGCGAGCGGCAGGAGTTCCCCACATTGTACAGCTACTGGGGATAATTTCCCGGGCCAGTCCTCCAGTCGTTGTGATGGAACTTCTGGCTCTGGGCGACCTTAAGTCCTTTCTCAGGTCTACCAGAGCAGCACCACCTTTGAAACCCACTCTTTTGCGGATGGCTGCACAAGTCGCTGACGCAATGGTTTTCATGGAGATGAATAGATTTGTGCATCGTGACTTAGCCGCAAGGAATTGCATGGTGCACGAGGATCATACAGTGAAAGTTGGTGATTTTGGTCTGACCAGGGACGTGTATACAACTGACTATTATAAAAAAAGTGACAATGAACTGCTACCAATACGATGGATGGCACCTGAGAGTTTACGAGATGGCGTGTTCACAAGTCGGTCGGATGTTTGGAGCTACGGGGTGGTATTATGGGAGATAGCCACCCTAGCCGAGCAGCCGTACCAGGGCATGAGCAATGAACAAGTTCTGATAGACGTTATTGACGGAAAAACACTAGTCCCCCCCGAGTCCTGCTCACAATTGTTTAAGACGACAATGACTCTCTGCTGGAGCAAGAACCCTGCTCTCCGGCCGAGCTTCCGTCGGGTGATGACAAAGTTAGAAAAAAACATTGATGCAATGTTCAAGTGTACATCATACTATCATACAACCGTCGTTGCTGGTGAGAGTAGTGATGATATAATAGTCTGTGAATCTGATGAGCCACAAGTGTCACTTATATTTTGACTTTTTATTTTGTTCCAACAAATTGTGCCTCGGAATGTTGCCAGGGAAGAAGTAAACAAGTTGATAAAGTACTTGCAAGCATTTTCAGGCTGTTGGTTGACTGTTTAAAACATCTGAGTCGGCAACAATAGCTTTTCAATGTGAAAACATTGACAATTAACAGAGAGAATAAAAGACTGATGCGCTAGTTCATAGCAAAAACTATTCTTTTAACTTTTAAAATTTTATACTATCTAGATCAATTAATGACAATTACATTACATTGTAAACAAAATATAGACTAGTACAAAGAAATCTATCTGCCAAAACAACAGATATTTAATGCTTTACATTTCTTGAGTTCTTGTCTATTAAATTTCATAAAATTTCCCGCATTTTAGTAAATAGACAGTTGCTTTGAAATTTAAACCATTTAACATTTACATTTCAGTTAGAAACATTTAAGATAAGTAATTTGATCTTTATGGGAAGAAGACAACTATTCAAGTAATTTATAATTCAGAATTTATAAGTTTTTTTCTTCATTCAATGGTAACCTTGGATCTTAAGAAATAAAATAATTTGAAATATTTAAGAGATTAATTTGTTTTCATGAAAGATTTTTGTAAAAATGTGCAATAGACACATTGATATAAGTATTATTATTATTAAGTATTAATGATAGATTGAAATGAACAGTACTGCAATTTTATTGGCTATTGGAATCATAATTTAATTTTTTCTTAAAGTTTGTTTAATACACCTGAGAATGATTGCATAGCAAATTAGAAACAAATATACAGGCAGGAACTACTCAGAAATATTTTTTAACGATAAAACATTAATTTTAGAATTCTCAACAATAAGAGCTTAGCTGTATCAACCTCAATCATTCTACTTTAATAGTTTACAACCACACGTAAACATAATGTATAATTAAGTGCCTTTGTAGCTGTGAATACAATTTGATACAGTAATCAGTTTCAACTTATATATTGTCTTATTTATGTTTGTTAATAAATATCTGTATGAATATGTAATTTTCACTTGTTAAAAAAATTAAATTATGAATTTTACATTTTGTTTTAATCTTATTATTCTTATTGTTCTGTTTTATATCACAATAGCATCAGATAAAATTTTGGTGTTTTTTCAAGTAACTAGTGTATGCTCACTCAACTTCTAAAGTAATTACATGTGTGTGTGGAATATATTTGACCAGGCCTTCAGAAAAACAGCTAAAGTTAAGAACATAATTTTAAATGAACTAATGAAGAGAATTGCCTCACTTAGTAAAAACACGACATGCCTCTGAATCATATTTAATTAAAAATATAATATTCTTATGTCCATATATCAATAAAAAAAGCATTTAATTTCTTGAAGCCATAATTGGTTTACAAGCAGTATAAATTTGTATCTAAACATTCACCAGTTATTCTTATGTCTGGCTTATTGAATTACAAGTTCTTACATTAAACACCTATAATTTCTCGTGTAATTATCAAAATTTTTTTCCCGTCAAATCTTAAGGTGGGGTCACCAGCTGTACCACAAACTTGGGGACTCTTGAAAGTGCATAAGTTAGATAAAGAAATCTAGAAAATTAGGACTTGCACAAGTTATGTCCCTCTGTCCTCAACCATCCCTAGTTTTATTGACCGGATACATGACAGAATGCATTTCACAGTATGTGTATTTCTTAGTCCACTTTCATGCTAACTACTGGGTGAGTTTTTTAAAGTGATCCAATAGCTAACTTTTTAATTACACGACTTAGCACCACACTTTAAATTTGGAACTTGCTCAATTTTAAGTTTCAATCAGGAATACACTTTAACATTTTTTTTAAGATGGCCGCCATTTTCCAATATGGTGGCCAACTTTAAAATCTTTTATGGAACACCCTGTATTTTATGTTGTTTTTAGATTCTACTCTAAAAAATGACATTTTTGCTATTGAGAGTTTTTCAATATCTCTAATGGTTCAGGAACTACGTGGACTGGAAGTTTTCATCATCATTGGCATGAACTCTTAAAGCATGTTTAATCAATGTTAGTTTTATATGTTGTTAGTGTTTTTTATGTGTGTAGTTTGTATGTGTTTTGATATTAGACATATTTTTGGATTTTTTCTGTGGGGAGCCATAAAGGATAGGTGTACCGCACGCCCCTTACAACTCAAGACATGCGTGAAAGGATACGCAACGAGTGCAGCTCAATTGGCGAAGACGTTTTAATCAGGGTACAAAGAGTGCATGAGCAACGACTCAGAAAGTGAATTGAGACAGAAGGGCGGCACTTCGAACATTTGATTTGAACTTGTAAAGTTACTAAGCTATTAGAACTGGTCCTTTGTTTTGGTATTGCTATTACAATAATAATTTTTTATATAATTTTTAAATGTGTTCAATAAAATATGTATTCTTTAAATGTGTTTGTTTAACTGCGGTCTATCTAAGTCGCTGCTAATGAAATCTTTTTTTATCTCAAATCTTTTTTTACTAAACATTTAGTCGAAAAGTTAAATGAATATCAAAGCAAAATGATCAATGCTCAGCGTAAAATATGTCTAATATCAAAACACATACAAACTACACACATAAAAAAACACTGACAACACATAAAACTAACATTGATTAAATGTGCTTTAAGAGTTCATGCCACTGATGATGAAAACTTCCAGTCCACGTAGCTCCTGAACCATTAGAGATATTGAAAAACTCTCAATAGCAAAAATGTCTTATTTTTTAGAGTAGAATCTAAAAACAAAATAAAATACAGGGTGTTCCATAAAAGAAGTTAAAGCTGGCCACCACATTGGAAAATGGCGGCCATCTTCAAAAACTTTGAAAGTGTATTCCTGATTAAAACTTAAAATTGAGCAAGTTCCAAATTTAAAGTGTGGTGCTAAGTCGTGTAATTAAAAAGTTAGCTATTGGATCACTTTAAAAAACTCACCCAGT
The DNA here is from genome assembly GCF_021130785.1 of Homalodisca vitripennis. Classification (NCBI taxonomy): domain Eukaryota; kingdom Metazoa; phylum Arthropoda; class Insecta; order Hemiptera; family Cicadellidae; genus Homalodisca; species Homalodisca vitripennis. The sequence goes on from NC_060209.1 coordinate 163,921,263, forward strand.
ATAACACTGTAACTACCAGTAAAGATTTATATGAATTGGACTTTCAATCACTCTAGTTTTGGCGGGGACCATAATGGTTAAAATACCAAATAATACATTTTTTACACTTAATAATTTTTAGCTTGAAGCACATAAACTTTATCAGTGACAGAAAACTGGATTAACAGACTGAAAGTTGTAATTTTTAAGCTATTTTATGATTATTTATTAATGACTTTAAGCTTTTCAAGTTAAGATATTTTGAACTGGTTGATATAGACCGATGCAATAAATGTAATAAATCTCATTTGGTGAATGTTAAAAAAAATTGTTTTTGTTACATTTAAAATACAGGGTGCCTGAAAACAAGGGTTACAGGTTCAATCTTAAAAATTTTAGATAGTAAGATAGGTAGATAAGCTTTTGAATGGTATGTAGTTTGACAGTTTTGGCAAGTTTTTCTTAAAGCACCAAAATTTTCAAATTTAAAAAGCTTAACAGTCCCGTGCCTAAAAAATTTTAGCTGAGACCATAGGTCATGTGTTACATCAAATTACAGGTTAATAAAAACGAAACTTAAAAAAAAATATATGCTAATGTCATTTGTGGAGAATGTTTAGTAGTAACAAGACGAGTATAAATGTTCTTAATTAATTGAAAAACTATACTTATAAAAGCTGCAGTTTTTAAAGAGCCGTATACTGATAGTACATAAAATCTTAATAGAAGAACAGGTGGTTAGTGACACATCTGTGAGATGAACACTAGGCTCTTTACATGCTGGGCAGCATCTATGGAGTGTACAAAATGTCAGCTTCCCAAGTAATAAAAAATAAAACTTGTTAAAAATTGTAAATAACACAGTGTGTCCACAAAGTCATGCCATACTTTTAATTGTTTGTAGCTACACTATTCTTAATTGCAGGTCTATGAAACAGACGTTAATTAAAGAGCTGTTTGTAAAGTTTTCATTAACAGAGTTACCGATTATCTAGTTAACATAGGGCTAACTTCTTTACATCCTTTTAGGACGAAAAGGAATGAGGCGTTTCTTAATTTTTTTGTCCAAAGTGAAAGGAATCTGCACTTCAATACCAGTTTTGTTGGGTTTTATTTTAATTTGCTTCCTCTTTTCTAAATTATTCCCGATTAAGTCTTCAGGCAGAAATCTGATGCCTATACTTGTCATATTATAAATTCGGGTTGGTTTTAGTCATACAAACTCTACATCTAATCAGAATAATACTTGGATCAAAATTGGGGTTTGTCATTGGAAACACAAGAAATTACTAATAGTACAGATATTAGACATAAATATGTTTGTATTTCCAAAGTTGTATAAAAAATAAATTTGCAAACAAAATTTGTTTAGGTTTTCCATTCTTTCTAAAACTTGAAAGAACAACAAAACAACAACTTAATCTTAACAAAAAGTTGTTAGACATGTTACATTTAGAGTAAATTAGTTCAGTTTGTCATAATTTGAAAACAACTTAAGATGAGACAGAATTTGTTACTTGACTATACTGATTGTAAATACTATAGCTCTATGGAATCTTAACAAGAAAAGTAAAAAGAAGCAATTTTTTTTTAATTTCCAAGAAATATATTATTTTACTTACCCACAATGTTTTATTGACTTGTAACCCCATATATATTATATACCTCAGGGGGTTTTACTTCTGACTGATTTATACCTTACAGTTGAAACTACATTGTGTGCAGCAAAAACCAGTGTCACTTAAATCTGGAAAAGCCTATGGATGTCAAGGAGCGGCATATCACTAACTGCAAATGTTGAAATTTTGGAGAAGAAAGGTACATCAATAGCTCTAGTCTACTGTGTATGATGACTGTTGGTGGGGCTCCGTAAGTGTTTAAGGAGAGCAGTTGCTAACCTTGACATGCCATCCATGCCCACTTTGACTGGTACATAGTGGCCTCCTCTTCTTCCAAGGAGTCATGACAGATTAATTCCCAAAATCCTTTCTTCAGGGTCTCGAAAGGAGGTGGCCCCTTATCCTTAATCTTACCCATCCAGAATATCCTGTCACTAACAAGCAGCACAAGTCCTTTTAGAAGTGCAATTTCTCAGCTTCTTACCCTAAGAAAACACAAAAGAAAAAAATTCCCCTTTATCTAGAAAAGAGGATTGTAAACATTTTGACATTACAGCTGATTGTCAAGAGGGAACAAGTTTGCTCATCTTTAAAGTCTTGTGAAGCACTCTGAGACAGGCAAAGTTGGGGTTTCCTACTTTTTCATACTATCAGAATAAATTGATAATTGAAGGTGCATCTCTAAGAAATCTTTCCTCTACCCTTCCCACGTAACAGGTGTGTAGGTTTTATAGAGTGTAATGTTTTTGTTTGTGGACTTTTATGTTGTATTACCAGTTTCCATGGTTTTCTGTGTTTAAGTTAGAAAGCGAAGGAACTCCTATCAAAAATTTAATTCTAGAATTGGAGAACGAACGTGGATAAGAGGATTCCGACATTGACAAATATTAAAGATTGGATTTACTTGCTATAATTACTACATTCATATAGTTATTGTATAAACCATAGTATAATAACATGGAGATTTATTTTACTACTCAATAAAAAGTTTATTTAATAGCACACACACACAAAACTGGAAGTGAGGGAATCCCCACTGCACATGTCATTATCCAATTATTTATGTGTGACAGGAGTGTTCATCTTTTAAAATAATAAAATAATTAGAATGAATAAAATTGCAACTGTTGACAAATTTATACAAAATTAATATACATTTTGTTAGAATCATAAACTTAAAATTGTCTCAAAACCAGAAAAATCTTTTCATTTTGAGGTAATTAAGAAATTCTTTCAATTTGTACTGTATTTAAGTGTCATTAAACAATTTACAAATAAAAATAAAAATGTAAAAATTAACTTTAGATTGAAACTTCTCCACTCATAGATAACAATATTTATACAAATCCAAGATATCTTGTTTGTATCCCAGCTATATATCAACGTAAGCCTCTTTTTTACATCTCAAAATTTTTTTAATAACAAGGGAGTTTTAGTGTCAAATAGTACATCAACAAAATGAACATTTATTGCCATCTCAGTAAAATAACACTGGCTTAAAATTGTCACAAATGAATGAATGTGTACAAGAAAAATTCAAAGTAGATTTTGATAGCCAAATTTATTACAATATAACAGGTATAAACATTGTTTGTTTAAATTAATACAACAATATTAAATACAACAGAATTATGACCTGGTAGAAACATATAATACATTATGTGCACAACAGGATGTACAGTACAGGCAACACATCTTGTAACTGGTTGTACCTCTCACTTTCTTTTAATAACAAACAAATTAAGCAAAACAATATTATTTTACAATAAAAATAATAGTAAAAAACTTAATCCTAAGCAACACGCATCTTAATATATTAAATTTAAGTATTTACAACACATCAATCACAGTACACAACCATCCCGTATTGCACAACTTTCGTAAATGCACAAACCCAAATTCAATAATAAAATAACAATTTCTATAAGCATCACATAATGAAATAAAGCTAATACAGAGACTAGCACTGGCTCAGTGATTGCAGAATTCCACTAACGACAATAAATAATACCAATTACAGATCACATAACTCTGTAAAATTAAAACTAATCAATCACAATAACCTAAACATAAAATTATCAAAAACAATAAAAATTTCTGATTACAACAGAAAGCTAATCAACTAGTCAGCACATAAACCGTGCATCCTAAAATTACAAACTATATTAAAATACAACGAAAACATAGTAAAAGTCAAGACACTTTTTCATAAAGGAAACCTACATCAAGATGAAACTAATATCTACCCCTAAATATAGCTGACTATTATTCATTCAGTCTTCATTAGGCCATTGAGTCAACAGAATCAGATAGCCCAATAGCAGCCTATTATACTATTCACATGGTAAGGCATAATTCATACCACTGGTCAGGTATCAAAACACTAGTATTGACGAAGAAAGTGCAGCAACACATTGTCAGCAAGAACATATATTTCGGAAATATGACATGTATAATTCAAATTCAATTATTAATATTTCAATAATATTGTAACACAAATTTAAACACCCAATAGCACAATAACGAAATAACCTTTGTTCTAAATTTCAGATAAACATGTGTTTCATGTTTATTTCCAACAGTGATATAGAAGCAATGCCTTCGAGTTTTAACTGAACTTTTGAAACAATTACAGAACACGGATCCACTGACAACAACAACGTTTAACACTTCCCACTCAAACTAGGCAACATCCAAGAGAACCTTACACTTACACATTACAAATATTTACAACCCACATAATCTAGTTTGAGTAGTTTTTTAGCCTCGATACAATAATACCAGACTTGAATAACCTTAAAGCTATTACAAATGAGATGAAAACTTCTAAGAGATCAAAATTAATAGTGAAAAGTACACAAGCTGGTGTACGCTGGTGGAGTGCAAAAGAATTATGAAAAATAAAACATGCAGTAAAATTAGTTAGAAATTGAGACGGTTAAATTATAAAAGAATATAATAAAGACAATTATTTTGCATCACAGTACAATATAACATACAGTGAAAGATTGTACGCTTTTGAATTGAAGTTTTCCCAAAGCGATGACAAATTGACATTAAATCTAGAAAAGGTACAAAAATAGTTACAAGAGAAACGTCCAGACTAAAGTTCCAGACTCTGCTCAGTCATGCGAAGACAAAGGCGCTCGAGTCGGGAGTTGAGCTCTGGGTCAGTGTCAGATGGGGCCTCTGGCGGGGGATTGGGGGGAGCAGAGTGTGTGCGCTGGACATAGCTGTGGCCTGGCTCCTCAGCACTTCCATACTAAAACACATTATCAAAATTACTATATGAAACCAAATCACATAAAAAAACTAAGTTGTAGTCATCTTAACTTCATGAAAAATGAGACAACTGAAAAATTAATGAACCAAATCACATCAGTGAGGAGAAATTGAAAATAGTCTATTATTGGTGCTTATTTTGTTAACATATAATATCATAGTTAGTTAATAATACGTGGAGTCAATTTCATAACTTTTTTACACATTTAGTTAACTTTGCTTATTATGGTTGTTTTCAGAATTAAATTCTCTACAATCTATATTAGGAAAAACAGTTTGTTTATTGGTCATTTAACAATGTTATTGGACATCAAACATTTAAGACGGTATTTTTGTTATAGATTTTTGGCAAATTTTATACTTTTTCTCAAAACTGTTCACACTACAACCTCTAGAGTGGGTTTATTTGATTTTTCAGGTGATTTACCTTATAAATTCACCTTATTTGAGTTAAAAAGTAAGAACAAAACATTTCAGAATCGCTTAATTTCACCAGGTGAACTGACAACAAAGCAAAATCTTTTGCCAGCCATTACTCACTAAAGCGTTTTCGGACCTATATTTACATAACATTTTTTCTTATTTTTAGCTCTAGAATCACGTCTTAAAATATTTTACCATATTTCTGACTCACCCTGTATGTATGTATATACATTTTATATATATATATCCAAAATATATATATATCCACACTGAACAATAATAAACTAGAAAACTTAGCAATATCTACTTGATTTGCAAGAACTTGACTGTAGTATTGTTTGACTGTTACTGCATTTTAAGAAATATCTACAAAAATATTAAAAGGGTGAAAGTTCATGTTGTGCAATAAATATTATTTGTGAGTTAATCTGTTTTAAGTTTATGTTTATGGAGTTTTCGTTGTTAATTATTGTTAAAAACATTAGCAATAAATAATGTTGGATTGTTTTAGAAATAAACACAGTGAAGAAGCATGGATAAAAATCTGGTATTCAAGGAATGATACAAAATTTGTTTTTCCTCTAAGTACAAGAAACAGAGATTGCACTTTACTGTAACCTACAGTAATGAACATGTCATTCGTCAACTCTTTGTTTAGTTAGTGGCTCAGTACTACATATTAAATGTCACAAGACATTCTCTTCCATACTTTTTAGCGAATGTTTGATTTCACCAAACCTACTCTATTTGCAGAACGTATATTTTAAACAGTTTTTTTCCGAATTAATTGGGGATTGAAGTGAAGAGAAGTATATTCCCACGATTCAGACGTGCACATTTTGTTCCCTTGTTCGTGCAGATTACAGCTAATTGTCTGCTACATGTTATTGCACTAGCCCCCAAGGTACAGGGTAGTTCTTTAACATTTATAATGTTTTAGAGGTTAATAAATTAATTAATTAATTAGTCTAATTGAAATGAGTCTAATATGGGAATGGAACAAAATCTAGTAGTTCTGCCAATTTCATCTAGAGCACTTTAGCAATGACCTAAATTAACTAGAACTTGCCAAATTCCACTGTCTTCATGAGTCATACCGCAGATATAATGCATCTTTATGAGTCACTGGTGACTCACATCACAATACGACAAAGATTATCAAATTAAAAAACGCAGTGATCATCTTAATAGAAATTACTAATTTTGAGAACCAAATTTACAGAATTTTAGCAAGTTTCATTTTAATTATAGACATTTCATCTATCTAGTCCAACCAAGTTTAAGAAAGTTTTAAACCAAACCTAATTTTGTGTAAACCAGTTACACCACCAACCCATAAGCATAAGACCAAAAAATTACTAATTGATAAAAATCAATTCATTTACAATTTTCTTAGAAATAAATGCAACAAATGGTGACCGGTTGTTTCAAACTAGTGAATTCATCTTACTTGACAGTCAGCAGGCCAGAAACTGACCTCAGACGGGCTGTCCTGTAGGCTGGGACGCTTGGCCAGGAAGCTCTGAGTGTGGTGGTGGGGATGTGAGCGCAGGGGACTGTGACGCAAGGGGTGGGCAGATAACGGGCGGCTCACAGGCTGAGGAAATCTGGCAGGTGGCACAGACAAGTACCCATACTGTTGTTGCTGCTGCCTGCAACACAACAAAACATTATTGCTCAGATTGACTTTCCTAAAAAGCAAACCTTTTCTCTATAGTAATAGAACCTTCTATATTTATCACACAGTATTATTTGTCTTTCCATATATTTTCTTTAAATAATTCCAACAAATACAACAACTGGCAATGTTTTATGCATTAAAGAAGGTAACATTTCAAAGTTGCATAACCCTTTGATTAGTAATTCCCGTAACGTATTTGGGAGCTGGGAGCGCACTACATGCCACCTGTGGTAATCCTGATAGCCATGCAGGCATCGCTATGGTGCTTAACAGTTTTCACAACAACGTTTCATGATGAATAATCTCTTACCTGAATACGTATGCGATCTAGCAGAAGAATCAGCTGATTCTATTTCTGTTTGTGTACAAGTCTGTTGTTATATCTGATATAGTTTTGTTGTAGCCTAGTAGCCAGTTGACCTAATGGTATACTTTTAGTTGTGTTTACCGTGAGTAAATAAACGTGGTTGTTTGTGTAATTACTGATTGTGTAAATGCATGAGAGAAGTTAGTGCAAGTGTTTGTGTAGTTATTGATGATGTGCAAAATGATAAGAGAAAGACTATCAATCAGACAAATTTTAGCTGAGATTTTTATGAAAAAAATCCAACAGTGAAAAACTCACCAGTAAAAGGGTTAATTGATGAAAAATGGTTTTAAAATTTTTTGCAAAAATTATTTGAAGAGCACAGTTAGGACTAAACAATTATTTGAATATTTCACAGAAATTCTAATACCTAAATTCCAGTCAAAGGAAACTTGCCTGATCTGAGAGATGTGCTGTGAGATCTGCAACTTCCATGACCTTATCTTATTCTTCTGTTGAGTTGTGAAGGCATCCAGGTAGAGTGCAGTGTCCAACAGGTTCACAAATGTGGTGAGGGCTTCATCATCCATGACTCCACAAACAAGCAGCAGAGTGCAGACTGTAACATCAAATTGGAGCATTCACATTTAGAAAATTACTTAGTTACTTTCATTTTTTTACCAGTAAACACAAAGCAAGAACAGAGAAAGGAAAAATAACTTTTACTCTACAAAGAGTTATGTTACATCAACAAAATTGATACCTTTATAGAGAACTCTAGTGATCTGCGAAGGCAGGTCATCAACAGGAGGCTGGTCGGTGTCTTCATGGGGTTTGAGGGGTGTCAACAGTATAGTCTTCACATCATCCATGGCTGACAGCAAGTTTTTTCCACTACCCTCTGTGATTTCCTGTATAAAACATTAATATTTGTACAGACCTGTATCCAAAATTAAAGCTCACCAAATTTTCAAATTATTTTTGAAGCGCTTGCGTTTGACACTAAATTTTACTTCAGGCTGAACAAGATAAAAAGCGCATATATATATATATATATATATATATATATAATTAAATTTAAAAAGTTTCTCAACATGACTATATATTCCTTTAATGAATTTCTGAGATGATTCTGGAGGTGGAGTACTCCATAATTAATTGTTTTATGCCAAAAGCTGTTTTAGTTCTACCTGTTTAAATTTTAACTGCTTTAATTGTAACCTTTAACAACTGTAATAATTGTATTTTAAACTTTTTCTATTTCCTGTTGATATATCTCGTATTTTATGTTGGGTATTCTTTTTTTTTCTAGTTTAGTAAGAACATGAATTAAATCCTGACACTATTCTTGTATATATGTGTATATGCTACGTGAATATACACATGTATGTTTTGAATTGAATATTATAGAACATGCAGAAAAGTATGTTTATCATCATACTATTTCATATTTATTGCATAAAACAAATAAAGAACCTAAATTATTTAAAATTTTGTGGTAAATTTCATATAATGCAAAATATTATGGGAATACAATACATATAATAACCAGACACAACACTAGAAGGGCCTAGATTACCTGTTCAAGATGACATAAGTTGGCATAACGGTCCCGCAGCTTGGCAATAGAAAGAAGTATCTTGCGCTGTGCCCCCAGAGTGACAGGTCCAGCTTCTACAGACTCTACAGTCGCTTCAAACGTCTCCTCAGTCAAACTCAACATCTGCGCGTAGGTCAACTGAGAGAACAGTCGGGAGTACTTGTGAAGCCTAAGCGTTTTGAGCCATGGACGCACATCTGAACAATTACAGTCGTACATTATAAGGACAATCTAAACAATTCAAATAAGTATTTTGTCTTGCTGGTTTTTTGTTCCTTACTGTTTCTACTTATCACAAGAAGAACACAATTGCACAAAAATTGCTCTTTGCTTAGATCACATTTCTTCAATGTGAATGTTATTTATTTTTAGCAACATTCTGAGCCACCATAATAATTATACTTTGTAAACAAACAAGGCAAAGTTATTGCAGATTGCAAGTTCAAGGAAGTAAACGACAGGGATATTTTAATAAAATAGTTGTTTTCCAATTTCAGTATGATATTATTTCTTAAGTTTATAATGCAACTATATGGGAATAAAGATACATGGCTAGACAGTTCTGCAATATATCAAACTGTGATGAACTATTTAATAAAGGTTTAACTGGGAAAAGAGAATGTCCTATTCATTGTAAAGCAAGAGTACAAAACTGGTACCCACCTTTCATGCCGACTGCTTCAAACCCTGGTCGCAGATCGTCCAAGTGGGTCTCTGAACCACTGCCAGACGATGCCTGGGAGGACTGTGGGGAGAGGGGAGGTCCTTCAGACAGTGACAGGGAGAACCGGCGTCCTGACGACCTCCTCACCACAGACAGATCATCCTGTACACGCATGCACACAATGTCAGATCGTAACAAATTACAATACAATATTCTCTGTGAAATAATTTGTGGTAACTGAATACTCAAAAGCAATAAGATACTCAATAGACTACTATTGTTCAAAGACTTACCTGAGAGGTCCATAACTCGTTGCTAGGAGTGACTGCAAATGGGGGAGTCAGGCTGTTGCTGCGTCTGATTTTCCCTTGGGCAGAGTCAGTCGCCTCTGTATTGGTCACTGCTATAGAATAATTTGGGATTAAAATTTGTAAAATAGAAAAAGAATATTTACTACATTAGTGACTACAATGACATTTTTTTAATATTTAGAAAACAGAAAGGTAAAGAGTACTTACCAGGATTAACTCCGATATTCATGATCCTATCCTCCAAAGACTTGCGCCACACATCGAACGTGCTACAAAGAACAAATGATGTGAGAACATTACTTCAGATAACCAGGCAACCAGCATGATATATATGGCCTGTCATTATAACGGACTGCTCTTATCAATCTTTATGGTTATGGAATGCGTGCTTTATCTGATTTCACGATTACGCTGTTACTTCTTTCAATTTCAGATGAGTGTGACACAATGGACCAAGGTTCCCTTACTGAACAACTCAAGACTCAACAACAAAATTAATAAAGAATTAAGGTTTTTATGATATTCCTTGCTTGTCCTCTGTATAATTTACAAATCAAACAATGGTCCATCAGACCACATGGGTAGGATTTTGGAAAGTCATAACCACATTAGTTTAAGTAGGAAAGTTAAATATACAATTTTATCCAAAACCATTACATTGAATCAAATTATATTTTTTACAAAGCATAAGAGCTAAGTGAGCTCTCCAAATTGATTACGACCATCATATTTTTATTTCAAAGAACACATTATTATGTAGTCATTAAAAAATAATACATTTAGGAACCAATAGAAGATTTGACATTCTTTGCTATCTTTATAGTTGGATTTTTCCTGTAATAAAACTTTAGGCCTTCAAAATAAATATTTATAGTAATTTCCAATGTTACATTAATAAATTATAATATAATATAAACACAGGAATTTGTGAACATAGATCATTGGCTATGTAACTGCATTGTGATTTTTTAAATATTTGTTATAAAATGAACAAGAATATTATCTAATTACAGTGATTACACACAAACTGTACAACTCACCAACGATCCTCCTTGAGAGCAGGGTGGATGAGAATATACACCAACAGCTGTGTAGCTTTCTCCAGGTACAAGTTATTGTCCAGGGCATGGTTGAGCACCACAGGTAACACCCCTAGGTACATGTGTTTGGCCTCCTTGTTTCCTGAATGCCAAACAACAACATTAGAAAACACTGACCATCAGATTCTATGTTAGGTATATACAAGTAAAGAAAAATTGACAGCTGCAGTGAACATTTGATATAACCATATTCCAAATTTTAGAAGATATTATTTGTCCTATTACTTTCACAAATGTTGAAAATGAAATATGCAGCTGTACACTGGTATTTCTAAATTTATAAAATCAATTAACTGTTCACAGACATTGAAACATGAAATATATACAGGGTGTTTCACGAGAGGTTGGCAGAACTTCAGGATGTGATAGTAGACACAAAAACAAGTTAATATAAACATACGCATTTATATCCATCTCCCTTCCTTTAGTGTGTGTCTGTCCATGTTTTTTATTTATTTTAAAAATTGTATCTCAGAATCCATTGGAACGATTAACATGAAACTTGGCAGTTGTTTGCTCCAACAGGTTCTGTGTTATGATTTTTAAAATAAAAACTCATATGAGCAGACAAACACTAAAATAGGGGAGATAAGACATAAATACATATGAACATTTTTGCTTGCTATTTTTTTGTCTATCACTTACTGAAGTTGTGCCAACTTCTCGCGAAACACCCTGTGTGTATATATGGAATATCACAATGGAATAAATACGCTTAAAAAACATGTATGTGTTTACTTCATTCAACACCTACCACTTATAACTTAAAATACTAATACTACTCAAAATCATTAAAGACCACACCTTCCTTTATGTTGTTTATCTTTTTCATGAAGCTAATATTTAACTGAAAATTCAGATGTATTTATAATAAAAGTATAAGCAGAACAATGGTAAAAATGCTGAATATAATTATGCAAAAAGTTTAATGTCATATGGATTGGCTTTTCTCTCCTATTGTACCTATAATGCATACAGTGATTAAAAACTTGCCTGGTCTCAACAGGGGCAAATGTAGCAGCAATTCATCCATAGCTCTCTCCTTAGGTTCATTCAGCAAATTGCTGATGTATCCTAAAAACACAATACTATTTTTAGTTTACATGTTCATAGTGAATCATACATGCTCTTCTTAAGTGAATAAAAATACATTGTTCATGTAAATGTTATTATATAATATGTGATATGAGAGACATCTGTAGCTAAAATACATGACATCCCTTTAATGTTCCATAACAAAAATTAATACTGATTCATAGCAGCTAAAATTTGTATGTTGTGTTAAACTTGTTAAATACTATAAACTTTTTATTCTCCAATATAAAGTGTGTATAAAGTATAAATAAGTAAAACATATAAAAATACATCAAAAATATACATACAATTTTTGATACTCTAGCCAAAATAAATAATTAACACCTATATTTTTTGCCATTTCCTACAAACAAACAAAATCAAGTAAAAATAAATACATTTCTAAATTTAAAATACTAATTTACTTAGCTTACTTTTATAATCAAACAACAATTTTTAATGCCTTCAAGGGAGAAGAAATTCACGGGTTGTTGACCTCTTGATCCCGCAGGGCACTCTCAGCACTCTTGGGTCAGATAGTTCTCCAGCTCAATAGAGAGGAAGTTTAGACCATAGTACTCACCAGGGTTGTTGGCCTCTTGCTCTCGCAGGGCGACCTCAGCACACTCAGTCAGACAATTCTCCAGCGCAATAGAGAGAAAGCGAGCTTGGGTGGGCTTCACTCTGGTTACCATCTTGAACAGAGCAACCATTTGACCGCTGATATCCCACTGGTCGAACCACTGGCACATGGTATCCACCCGCTCCTGGTACATTTTCATCCGACTGACACTTGGCCGCCTGACCTCGTCAATCGTTTCCACTGAAACCGTACACCATGTCACATGAGCAATTGGTACATGAATAATGTTTAAATATCGCATATTTTCACAAAGATTGAGAACAGTTTTTCTGTATTTATTGGGGTTGGCCATTACCAACCTTTATACAACATTTTTACAACATTTCAGAGAGTGTAAGTTGTAATTAGTACCCTTAATCTTAAGGTGAAAACTAGTGGAAAGTATCATTCTGTCATTTAGGTATAAATACGGGGTGACAGATAGTCCACACAAAAAAAAACAAGAAAAATTAATTTATTGTGTGGAAAAAATGAGAATTTAGGATACTTAACAATTCCTCTTTACTAAGTTTACTGTCTTAAAAATGTGTGATCAGACCCTCAGGGGTTATTTGGTCATCTCGAGAGTGGTTTCCTCGTACGTTCATCTCCAGTAGTAAAAGGCAGCTACATCCAACACTAAAAGATATTTTTTATTAGCCCCTCTTTAATTTTTATTTTCTACTTCCTGGAACTTTTAATTACTTTTCACATTAAAATTTATGGTTCTAATTCAAGACTAAATGTAAGTCTGGTTTTACATTTCCACTCACTCCCGTAGTTCATTGACATTAAGTGGGTATTAAGCTAAATTCAGTTTAATATTTTTTTAAATCTGTACTTTTTATTAGTTTTGCAGTAAATATGCTGTGCTATTGACAGTTTAAGCCATCAGAAATATCATAAAGATGGTTTTAGATTATTATCAGAGGCGCCCGAAACCCAATATACCAGCCTTTCCTTTTCAATTTTGTTGAGGAGATTAACACATACTATTTTAAGAAATTGATAAAAGTAGTTTAGGCCATTACAACTAACTGGCTAATGTAAACATTATCCTCAATTTTAAATGAAACTTTCAATTTAAAAAGTTTTTACTAAATATCCCTCCAAAATGTTTTAGTATTTTTGAAATGATAGGAGCTACAACTAAAATTTAAACAGACCATAAAAATTATTTATCCTAAAATCAATTTAGGACATAACCTTTGCTGAAAATGTATGGAAGGAAAACAACACACAATTAATGGTCAGTGGGAACATCAAAAATCGGTTTCAAGGAACTTGGGTAACATTTGGTTGCTATCCTTCAATGGTACAAAAAAAACTCAAAACAGGATATTTGGAGAAACCCTAGTTAGAAAAATTTTTTTTCTTAATTTTTAATGACTCCCTACTAGAACATTTTAACCTAGATTACTGGTATTGGGAAATTTTGTTTGGATATAGACTAGAAAAATTAATAAAATAGAGCTTCTGTTTAATTTTCTTTAAACTCTTGGAAGTATATATTTTAGAATTCAAATACGGTATGTTAAAAACGGCAAATAAACAAATTTTAAGATTATTTCCAACAACATTCAGTCAATACAAAATACAATATCCAAATAGAATAGAATCCAATGTAATAAAAAAAATAATTAATTCTTGAAATTTGATTTGTATATTATGTTAAAATTGTTTCAACCACAAATTAAACTGTTCTCAAAAAGTGTCTTAGGTGTCTAAAGGGACATTATATCTAAAACTTCAGTAACATTCTTTAAAGAATATCCTACATAAGTTTAAATACGTTTTAAGTATTCTCGAAGATGTGTGCAATATTTTAGACAGTCAAGTTGTTTTGGTAATAATTAATATCTAACATAAGTTTAAATACGTTTTAAGTATTCTCGAAGATGTGTGCAATATTTTAGACAGTTAAGTTGTTTTGGTAATAATTAATATCTAACATAAGTTTAAATACGTTTTAAGTATTCTCGAAGATGTGTGCAATATTTTAGACAGTTAAGTTGTTTTGGTAATAATTAATATCTAACATAAGTTTATATACGTTTTAAGTATTCTCGAAGATGTGTGCAATATTTTAAACAGTCAAGTTGTTAAATGGTAATAATTAATATCTAACATAAGTTTAAATACGTTTTAAGTATTCTCGAAGATGTGTGCAATATTTAGACGTAGTAAAGTAAAATTGCAAATGAATAATAAAATTCGAACTGTATAAGTCATAGATCTTAGACTTGAGTTAATGTAAAATTCCGGAGTTATATAATAGCTAATCATTGTAAAATAAAAGGATAATAATTTGAAATTTCTTATCCGCTGAAGTGTGTTTAAATTGTGTAGTCTAAACTTACGTTTTTGGCGAGGAACTATTCTTAGCAGTTGCTTCTTCCTCTGTGCCTTCATGGAGTACATCTCGCGCGAAACCGAAATTGAATGACGCAAAAAAAACAAACCCTTTTCCACCTCTCTTGCAACGACGACACAAATGCCAATCCCAACACTATATAGATGGTCTCACTAGTTACAATGCCTGCGGCGGTTCTTATAGCAACCCCCTCCCGCACAACACCTAACACTTGGTTGAAGCATGATTGGCTCCTCACACAGAACCGGTTACTCCTTCCACCCTCCCGGGCGAGCAAACGGTGTCCGCCTCCTTGCATTTCTCATCGTCTCTACCAGCCATATCCGAACAAAAAATAACAGCAAAGACGTATAAAAATTACCTTCAAAGCTTACAAAATTGTACCTCAACGATACCAGAATTATTGTCTGTACGTCTAAATGTTACTAAATTATTACGTAATTTCCATATGTCAAATGTTAGCGGCACAAAACATTATTTGTAAATATGATTTATTTTACATTTAAAGTTGCCACAAATACGAATATACATATAAAAAAACAATTTTTGTATTTAAAGTTTGGCTTCATCTTAGATGGTTGAGAAATGGCACCTAAAATACTAATTTTCACGACGTTTTAGTGCATTTAGTACGCCGTTATGTTGTCGTATTCAAAAGTATCTACCACTTGTTTTTAAAACACTTGCCGTAAAATAAGAGGTAAGCCTACCATAGTGCGAAAAAAAATTCGGTTGGTAAAAGTGCGTATTCTATGAAATTTAAACGTTGATTACGATTTACATATTAATGACCAGAGTTAGATTTGCTAGATAACAAACCAAATAGCAATAGTAGCAGTTACTAATTAACATGTTTTTTTTTATTAATCTAAACACGTGTTGGAACGTTAGTTTAATTTCTATTGGTATAGACAGTTTATCTTCAACAACTGTCCCAAGCTTTTTGTTGGGAGAAATGATGAGAGATGATGATAATCATGTCTTATCAGATTTTATTTATCCAGTCAGTTGTGTGCTGTGCCCGTGAAGAAATGTACTCGGGCCTGCTAAAACAAATAACAGTAACTGTACAATTAACGATTTTGAGTTTTATATCATTTTATATATTTTGAAGGTCGGAGAATCCAATGGTGTAGTCGAAAAAAACGTCTCTCTTACAGTTTTAAATTTATAACGTTTCTGTTTGGCAGCAATTGCTTAGGTGTAGCAACATTGCCAAATAAAAATACAGTAAACATCAGGTGCTAAGCAGAAGAGCAACGAGTGCAGTGCAGACACTGCCATCTTACTGAGCACTAAGATACTGTTTTTGTATTTATCAAACTGGTAATATGCTACAATCCTTACTGCCTTTGTGTCCTTTGGATGATGATCTTTTTCAAAACAGGTGGTTTGATAAATAACAGGTGAATATTAGCTAAATATTTTTAGTTGGCCTAGAACAGTAGGATTTTGTGAATGTTATTTATTGTTTAAGTAGTTCTTAACGTCTAAAAAGTATTATGTACAATCGTTATTGGTAAGATAAATAAAATCTGAAAGTGAGATTGAGATTATTCTCTCAGTTCTGCACTACTATGACATAACGGTGTTCAAGTCATCAAGTGTAATACATGTGGAAAATACTTTCCAGAAAGGATCGAGTTTATTGTGAACCGTTCAAATTTCGGAACAAGAGAAGACACGGAAAGTAAGCTAACAAACGATCATGACTTGAATTCCAGTCAATCGCTTGATTCGGATTCATTAATTCGTCAGAATGTAAGTTTTATGAATTGATCATTAATAACTCATCTTAAAACCTTAGCCCTAATAGTGTTTACCAAAGGATAACTAAATGATTAATCAAATTTAAAATCTGATTTTCAGTGTAGAATTTTTGTATGAAGGTCTACTGTAAGTTTGGATGTTTGTTTAAGAAATGTCAGTGGAGACTTCAGTCCTGTAGGGTTTGAACCTACATGACGCTTATGTCATGGCCAATGGCCTACTTAATGTAGACGGTGAAGAGAAACAGATGTGCAATGAACTTTCTGATGTTCAGATAGAATTCACAAATGCAATAAACGTTGCTTACTTAATTGTACGGACTTTTTCATTATTTTGTCGCATAACCATTTCAATTTTACATTTTTTTTGTTCACAGGGTTTGGAAGTGATTTCAAATATAAGTTTTCAATGATGCCTCCAGAATGGAGTCTCTTCTGGCGGTGTCATCCTTTATACGATGGACAGTGATGAAGTGTTAAATAACCTTCATGAAGATGTTGGTAAATTGAAGCATTACCAAAACTAAGTGATGACTTTAACCAACAATATAACAATGTAGTGAGTGAAATAAGCAAGAAAAGCGATTATTTGATGATTATTTTAAAAATGCAAATGGATTTGTACAAGAGACTACAAACAAGCAAAACTCCTGTTTTGCTTCCACCATTAAAATGAAGAAAAAAATCCATTTTCTGTAAAAGAGAAAGCTGAAATAAAACCCCTAGGCACTACGTCTTGTAAGAAGAACTAACTGCTCAACTAAATGATCACACCAAAGGAGGCAGTAATTAAAGATTGCTATTGGAACCTTGGCCCTAAGAAGAGGCGTTCATTTATATTTGGTATCTGCTCAAAAATTGACAACAAGAAATAATGCTGTAAGAAATTGCGGTATCAAGTACACTGTGAAAGATTATGATGATGTTAATGTCAATGTTTGTAAAGTGTTTTAACCACTCTTCGCTACAACAAAAATTACAAGACGTTAACCACCGTTTTGAGTAAAATTCCACAAGGAACCATCAGCGTATCTCTGGACAAACGGGTAAAAGCCCCAGCAAAAATAAGGGTCCTTTGACTCTTGTTCAAAACCATATTAAACTTGACAATCCTGAGGTTTAACACTACGGAAGGGAACCTGTCTCCAACACTCGCTATATACCGAGTGATTTATCGGTATCAATCATGCACGAACAGTTTCTTGAAAGTTTCCCTGAGTAAAAAGGTAAAATCTCATGAATTTTACAAAAGAACTATCAAAGAGATGAATATTTCTTTTGCACAACTAGTCACAAGGAGTGTGACTAATGTGAGAAATTTAATGCCCATCCAAAGAAAACCTAATTGATTATTGCAGTAATTGTATGGAGTGGAAACCCCACAATGACAAAGGTCACTTGGCAAAAGAATTGTACAAGTATTTTAGATCTACCGGAGGGCACAATTTGTGTCACAACATATCTACAAAATGTTATAATACTTCGTCGTGTTGACAGAGTATTATTCTTTAAAAGACTAGTTGCATGTCATGAGACATTCGCACAAGTTGGAAAAAATTCTGTTTTTACACAATTTCTCTGTCTATGGCACGAAGCAATCAGTATGAGAAACAAAGATTAGCTTGCTAGTAACTTCTGTTTTCAGTTTTTTAAACATACAAGAGATAGCCTAATCATTGACATATTTCTATGTAACTGCAGCAAACTAAAAACTGCAAACATTTATTAACTTCCTTTCAAGTATTCACCATCAACAGCGATCAAATAGCAGCAAGTGAGTTGACCCCTTCCTACTTCGAATCAGGTCATAGTTTCATGTCTACCAAATTGAATTATCACTTAAGCGAATCACTTATCACCGAATTCCGCTTATTCCAGAATTTGGCCAACGCCCCACTTAGGGGTCTGGAGGCGTAGTCCTCAGCGAGCCCAAGAAGAGTAATTATCTACACAACCACAACTGAATGACAACAAATGTAATCCCGAAATTGATGTTCATCCTTTCATCAATTAGGAGGATGCTTGTCGTTGGATTATCTTTCAGTGGCTGAAATAACCCTTAAGGTCATAACCATTAGAGGCAGGAACAACTTTAGAAATTAACAGCATAGAACGGCTATGTTCGAACACTTGCCATCTCAAATGGGTGTCAAGTTAATCAATAAGCTCCCTGGAGATCTCAAACGAATAAATGAACCCAAACAATTCAAATCTCGATTAAGACACTTTTTGTTGTCAAAGGCATTTTACTCCGTTGATGAGGTTACGATGGGCCGCTGGGATGAAAATTAGCATGTTATTATTATTATTTTATTTATCCTTTTCTGATATTCAAAACATGCAAAACACAATATATTGTTAGGTTCATACATTAGTATGTGGAATTGGCTGTGCCTATGATAAGATAGGTTTTAGTTTATAGATTTTTTAAATCAATATGTTGAAATGACGCTTGCAATGCAATGTTGTTAATTGTTTTACTGCAATAAAGAATTATTATTATTATTACCAGTGAAACAGTCAGCACACAATATTTCTTAAAACTAACAACCCGTTATTGACATTTATTTCAGGAGGTCCCAATGTCAACAGCCTTTGCTATTTTGACATGTCGGTCAACAACCGGAACAGTGGTACATCCTCGGGGACGCCTCACTGACTATGAATAGCCCACTAACTGGATAAGGTTGTGCCCAGGTACACAGAGTCGGACAAGATCCATTTAGAACGAACCAGTCTCACGGTAAAGCGTTTTAGTCACATTTCACTGTGCTGAAAGCCAATGTATCATATTTTCACCTTTTGGGTTGTATCCGTACAAAGAAATTGGCTAATCACCTTTGAATACAATGGTTATATTTAAATCTCAAGTTAGTAACAATCGCAAAAATAAATTTAAAAACCCTTCATTATATGAGTTTCAAATAACGACTGATAAGTCAATGATTAAGTTTTGAATCCTGTTTCCTCAATCTGTGAGGTGTGCAACTTGTGTCAGAATGAAAACGTTGGAATTTTTAAACTACTTACAGTACAACCGACGACTTTGTTTGATATCTCATATCAAGCGAGTGTTGTGCGTGCAAACATTTATTAACTTCCACTTATAATTTCCACAAATATTGATAATGGTTTCAGGAATGATTTATAGTACTTTTTATGGAGTAATAGACGTGCAGTTAAATGTATTGTGTTGGTCCTTAATACAGTATTCAATTTATTCCTTTGTTCAAAAATGTCGTGTTTCTAAAATTAATTTGTAAATTCCAATACAAAGAACAAGGAAAATACTCGTCAACGACAGGGTGGAGAATGATTTCGAAAAATAGTTTTAATATGGCTAACATTAAATCAGAGGGGGGGGGGACACCAACATTAAATCAGAGAACAACTCCATAGCGTTGTTGTGGCCAACAAAATTAAAGTAAAGAATGATTTGGTAGATAGGCCTAATAATGGGACTGGGGTATCCAATTATTCACCACTGTCCATAAAAGTAGAGGTTGAGGTGAATCTTGCAGATAAGGTATCGTTCTAAAAAGTTGTGCAGGTGTCTTTTACGCAACAGTGATTTCTCTAGTGATATTGCAGTAGTAATATCACTATATCAACCAAAACTTCAGACGACGACTTCTCACCTATGTAGAATTTACCAAGGACTACTTTACAAAAGCAGGTTTACCCTGTCACAGACAAAGCCAACAGTGTATCCAACAATCACACTGGAATGAAAATCAAAGACTACTTTTTAAAAGTCGCGTAATGTAATAACAATGTTTCTTATCAAACACTTATATTAAGTTAAAGGAGGAGCTCTTCTTATTGGAAAAAACTATTGCAATAAAAAAAAATACAAGATTGTCCAATAGTTTTTAATTTATTATACAAATTAAAATTTATTGAAGAACTGTGCAGTTTTTTTTTTTACTACAATACTTCTTTTAAATATTTCGTAACTGATGTAACCATATCAGTAAAAACATGCCTAGTTCAGAGAAAAGTCTACAAAGGGTAAAATTATGGTATCATGTATTTTTTATTCTTATACTATTAGACTCACATGTTGGATATTTTAGTAATAATACGATTATTTACCAATCTCGCCACTAAGAGTTTTACAATTTATTTACATCTTACTTTTGTCAGTAGTTTGTATAAGAAACCACGTAACATTTATAAATTATATTTTTAAGTAAATATGTGAATGTTTAAACACGAGTAAATATCATTGTTATTAATATATTATAAGGGTATCAATTTACAATAACGTGACCATGGAAAAGGTATGTTCATTTTGTTTCCTGAAAACTACAATTTTTCCTGAAAACAATAGTGAAGAAAAATTCGTCAGCAACGAAAATCAAAGGAGTTACGATTTTTTGAAATCCTCTGAAAACTCCGTTTTTGACAGTACCTCTGGCAACACTATCCACATTTGACAGTTTGGTATTACTCCGCGGCTCTCTCAAATAAAGAAGGGACAATGTAAATTGATGTAATTAATTAGTAAAATATAATTTAGATAACAAATTGAAAGTTGTAAGAGCTCGATGGAAATTAGTTCAAATTTTTGTTTTAAATTAAATCTTAAATATTTTAAAAATAATAAATAAAATAAAAATAATATTTAAAAAAAACTCGTCACAGAAACATGATATTCCACTGGCTCGACATTCTTTATCAGCGTGCGTAACAGTGACATATTTATTATAAGAATACATACAAATTATGAAGCTATTGAATGAACTGGTTCAACATGGTTATCTAACCCCATCAACAACTATAGACATAGCCACTTATAGGAATACACATGATGGCACATGTGTTTTAAATTACACTGAATGCCCAAATGGTTGTGCCAATATTATGTAAGGCTATCTATTTATTGACGCCCGTTTTGGAGGTTATAAACGTTCGATCCTAGTACAACACGATCGGATGGTGTAGAGCTATGATATTTAACGATTACTAAAGATAGTGGTATCTTTGCCCACTTAAACTAAAAACTATATTGTACAGTTGCATAATAAGTTGGGGATTTCTATCCACGCTTGTTGCTTCTTGGCCACACGTTTCCTCTAATTAATATTAACCCTAGAGCTGGTATGAAACGAATTTTCGTCGCCAAAGGCCCGTCCGATTTAGCAACGACGAATATTCGTCGCCAAAGTAGACATGTACAGTTATTGAAATTTTAGCCAATTAAGGTCATATAAATGATTTTTATTTGATATATTCTGGAAGTGCAATAACTATAGTACCGATTTACTGTTCTTACTTCGATTATTGTCTTCTTTGTTTACCGTAAAACATAGTTTTTTTTTGGACAGCTGACGTGAACGTAGTACGGGTCAACCACATTGTTGTGAAACTGTAAACAAGTGCCGGGTTTTGTGTTTGAGGTTACGAATCCAATAGTATTTGGTGTTGTTATTATTGTTTTTTTTTAGCTTTCTTAGGTTATAGTTTTAGTTGTTCAGTATGTATTGTATATAAATAAGGTAAGATTAAAATTTATTATTTTATTTTATTTTTGTTTTAACTGTAATACTTACATAAGTATAAATGCAGTCAAGAGATTATGTTTACCCACGAACAATATTTATTTAGAAATGTACGCATGTTTGAAAATAAGTAAATATGGGTGCTTTTTCATACAAAGCCCTGTAACACATTCGTTTTGAGGTAAAAGTTACAATAATTATATATTTTTGGAATCAGGACAAAATTTCGAATAAGTTATACATTTACGGTTTTTATGTAAAGCTTATTGCTAAGCAGTTACACAACGGAATATTTACAAAAAAACATTCCAAAAAACATTTTTCTTACATTTTGTAAAAAAAAAAAAAAAATAAGTTTCCATGGAAACAATAAGATATTGTTATTATAATGCTCTCCATATAGTTGTGAATACATTGACATATAATAGTTTATATTTGGACTAACAGTTATGCAATGTGATACATTATAAGAAACGTCTGCAAGGCTGTTAAAATAGAGCCGCCAGTACAGAGTGACACCATTGCCAGTTCTAGGGTTAACTATAATCTACTATTTGATATACAGATAGGAATTAAGTGTAAAGTTTTTATGGCATAAAATAAGTTTAAAAGACAAGACCTATTTAGAATTAGACAGTTTTTAAGAAAACAAGCTTTTACATCTACTTGTCAATGAATAATGCGTGGGCTCTAGTGGGATGGGCTGGGGATAGCTCATTAATTGCGTTCATTAGGACAAGCTAATGCAAGGTTTTGTACAACAGAAAACGTACGGTATTGTATCTGACTATAAAGTAGTTGACTCGGGGCTTATTAGGAAAGACATCATGTTTGGCAAAACGTAAGGAAGCGTGTTACTTTAGGAGACGTCTCCTTACACCAAGAAGGGTGAGCGAGATAAAACTTTTTGTTTGACAATGAAACATTTTCTCAGGCCCGACCCATCCAGTAGTCACTGCGCGGCGGCGTGATGTGCCTGTACCTACCTCGGCTGGGCGAGGAACACATCCAGTTGCCAGTCGGGCCCGGGGAATTCCCTGGTCGTCTCTGTAAGCGGCGTACCACGGACCCTTGCAATCATCTTCCGTTCTTTGGCGAGTTCGAAACGCTTACAATGTTTAGTCTACTAAGCTAGTCTACCCTAATGCTATCAGCTTTATACCTTTGTTATACAAACTACGTGCTATATGTTTTCATAACACCTCTGTTTCTCCAACTGTCTTACGGTGTTGACCATCCTTATCATTATCACAGAAATGCTAAGAGCAACAACAGCCGTTACTTAAAGAAAAGACATTTATTTTAAAAACCTAACCTTTAATTCCCACCAATTGGATTTTTCAGTGCATAATATTAAAATTAATTTAATTTTAAATTAAATTACGAACGCTAGGTCGGTATGCTACAATGAAATTAAATGATACGAGTAAATTGTTAACCAATCAGTAAAACTCTCAAGTAGACTATTATATTGAAATCTCTGTTTCTTATATTGTGGCAGTAAATTGTTTTGATTGTGTTATTCAGTAATTATTTTTAAAACACGTGTTTAGAAAGATTTCTAAAGTAATACGAAATTATTTTATATTTGACACTAACATATAAATTTTATTTATATTCGGAAGGTAATAACGTTTTAATAATTATCGCAATCCCGTATAAACGAACTAACCTTATGTAATTTTAGTTTAGATTATATTTTCTTTTTGTTATTTTTTGAGGCTACACAAAAGAAGTTCATCAGCATTAGTGCGTAATCGGATGTACCATCACTGAGTGGGCTGATACATCATAAAGAATCAAATCAAAATTTATATTTATAAAAGAATAGCAACACCTGTCTACGTCGTAAGGGCTTGACAAATTTGAATCCCACGGGATCCGAAATGTGCCGCTTTTATGGATTAGTTAATTTGTAAGCCATAGAACAAAAGTCATCAAAATTTCGCAACAAATTTTAAACTCTACTGTACTGAGTTGTGGAGTCCCCCAGGGATTACTACTCAATCTAATTCTTTTCCTGGTATGTCAATGACATTGAATCATCACTACTGCAAGGAAAGCTTGTGCAGTACCCTGATGACATGACTATGTTTTAGAGGAAGCTCTAAACAAAGATTAAATTACAAGCTTTTCTCGAACTTAACAATTGTGTTCATTTTAATAGCCTCAATCTCCAAATAAACTCATCAAAATCAAATGTCCATAACTTTTCAACGCACTCTATAGACGTCGAAAAAAGTGGTCCGATCGTTATGGAGGCTGATTTATTATTCGAGGAAGTCTCTTCTTCAAAGTTCCTTCGAATACACCTCGATCGACGGTTCACATGGAATAATCACATTGATCGTGTTTGTACCATCTCAGGGGTTTATGTCTTGAGATCTTTGACAAAGATTGCTTGAGTCAGGTACTGATTATGGTGTATCACGGCTTAATTTATCCTCACCTCTTATATGGAATCGTATTGTGGAGAGCTGTGGAAACAACCTTTTTATGAGAGTTTTCAAATTACAAAAAAAGCAATTCGCATTATTGCTAATTTGAACTTCGGAGAGTCGTGCAGATCCGTGTTTAAACACTGGCAACTGTTTGCCTTCCACGTCACAACATCTTAGAAACAACTTTATTCTGTTTGTCTAAATGTACCTTAACCAGAGGTCGAGACATCCTTCAATCCTTCAGAGGTCGAGACAAGAGGCAGAAATAACTACCGATGGGGATGTACAGAACGGTGGTGTATGAACATGTGCCTTCACAGGCAAGGGTTCATTTTGTAACAGATTTCCAAACTCAATTAAAAACTCCTCAATGTCGAAGGCGTAGAAAATTCGTTTCAAACTCTGCTTCAAACGCTTTTTAGTGTTAATGAGATTCTGGCATTGAACTGGGAGACCACGTAATGGGGAAACTGACACTAGCGCTGGAAGTAGGTGTAATTGGCAGAGAATGAATGGGGTATGAATTTTTGAATGCGGCCTTCATGTGGGATGAATATTAAAATGTTGACGAAGTAAATATATATGCATTGGATATTGTTGACTGCAAATAAAACGATTTTATATGGAATGTTTACCTCTGAGAACGTAACCTTGATTTAATGTAACATCTACTGCAGTTTTACTTATAATACGACTAATGTTGTAACATTTACAACGATGTAAAATGTATTGAAGTGACGTTGAGGAAATTGTAAAATATACGAACAAGTCTCCTGAACCATATTACAGTACTTGAGATACTTCAGCGATAGTATTGAAATAGCGGAAATTGTGTAAACTTTTCTTTTTCAGTTCTATATGGTTTTCAACAATTTTACTGTATCTCAGTTTCCCTGATAAATGAGTATAGCACATAAAATTTTAAAATCTAACTAGAATTCTTAGTATGTATTACTGACGATTATAGTTTAAAAGAACATCAGGATTTAATACAATTACCACCGTTATGTGGTACAAAAATTGGACACTGCATTTCGAGGACTGAAACCTATCCTCTAAATAAAATGAATTGCAAAACGTGTTGCTAAGCGCTGTAAATCTCGTGAACAGTGCAGTACAGGCGCACTACACGTAACATGGTGTACATGCCAGAGAAGATTAGACTGTTGTACACGTTTAGCTTATAAATAAAATGAATCGCAAAACGTGTTGGTAAGCGCTGCAAAATCTCTGATGAACAGTGCAGTACAGAGCGCACTACTACGTAACATGGTGTACATGCCAGAGAAGATTAGACTGTTGTAACACGTTACACCTTATAAATAAAATTGAAATCCAAAACGTCCAAAAGTGTTGCTAATGCTGCACGCTAATCTCGGTGAAAGCTGTACAGCTACTAGGCGCCACAACACCCGTAACATGGTGTATACAATGCAGAGGAAGATTAGACTGTTGTTACAACACGTTAACCATTATAAAATGAATTCGACAAAACGGTTGGTAAGCGCTGCAAATCTCGTGAACAGTGCAGTACAGGCGCACAACACCTTAAACATGGTGTACATGCCAGAGAAAGATTAGACTGTGTTGTAACACGTTTACTTTATAAATAAAATGAATCGCATAATACGAGGTTGCTAAGAGCTGCAAATCTCGTGAACTGTACAGTAAAAAACAGCAGCGCACTACACATTAACATTGTGTTCATTGCCAGAGAAGATAGAAGATTAGGGACTGTTGTACACGATTACCGTATAAATAAAATGAATCGCAAAAACGGGTTGGTAAGCGCTTGGCAAATCTCGTGAACTGTAACAGTACTGCAGGCGCACTACACATAACATGGTGTACATCCAGAGGAAGATTAATTCGACTGTTGTACACGTTTACCTATATGAAATAAATGAATGCTTCGCAAAAAAACGATTTCGAAGAGCTGCAAAATCTCGTGAACTGTACAGTACAGGCCGCCACTACACATAACATGGCTGTAGCATGCCAGAGAAGAAATTAGGACTGTTGTACACGTTACCTGTATAAATTAAAAATGAATCGCAAAACGTGTTGGGTTAAGAGCTGGCAAATCTCGTTGAACTGTTACAGTACAGGCGCACTACACAATAACATGGTGTACATGCCAGAGAATATTAGAACTGTTTTGTACACGTGACCATTATAGAATAAAATTGAATCGCAAACACGAGTTCGCTAAGAGCTGCAAATCTCGTGAATGTACTAGTTACAGTACCGCGCACACCACTACAACATAACATGGTGTACATGCCAGAGAAGATTAGGGGACTGGTTGTACACGTTACCTTATAAATAAAAATGAATCGCAAAACGTGGAGTGTTGCTAAGCGCTGCAAATCTCGTGTAACGTAACAGTACAGGCGCTTCTTCAAGTAACATGGGGTACATGGCCAGAGAAATTAGACTTGTTGTACACGTTACCTTATAATACAAATGAATCGCCAAAACGTGTTGGTAACGCTGCAAAAGCATCGTGAATCAAGTGCAGTACAGGCCGCACTACACGAAACATGGTGTACCATGCCAGAGAAGGATTCAGACTGTTTGTACACGTTAACTATTATAAATAAAATGAATTCGCCAAAACGAGATGCTAAGAGATGCAAAATCTCGTGAAACTGGATAAAAACAGTACAGGCATGCACATACCAACATATACATGGTGTACATGCCAGAGAAGATTAGACTGTTGTACACGATACCTTATAAATCAAAATGAATCGCATACAAACGTGTTGGCTACAGGCGCTGCAAAATCTCGTGAACTGTACAGTACAGGCGCCCACTAAAAGTAACCATGGTGTGTACATGCCAGAGAAGATTAGACTGTTGTACACGTTACCGTATAATTAATAATGAATCGCAAAACGTGTTGCGATGAGAAAGCGCTGCAAAATCTCGTGAACTGTTACAGTACAGGGCCACTACACGTAACATGGTGTACATGCCAGAAAAGATTTAGACTGGTTGTTACACGTAAACCTAACTAATAAAATGAATCGCAAAAACGTGTTGCTAAGCGCTGCAAATATCGTGAACATGTTCAGTACAGGCGCACTAACACGTAACATGATGTACATGCCAGAGAAGATTAGGACTGTTGTACACGTTACCATGTTATTAAATTAAAAATTGAATCGGCAAAACGTGTTGGTAAGCGATGCAAATCTCGAGAACGGTACAGTACGCATGCGCACTACACGAACAGTATGGTGGTAACATGCCAGAGAAGATTAGACTGATGTTGATACACCGTTACTTTTAATAAATATTAAAAAATGAATTCGCATAAACGATTTGCTAAGCGCTGCAAATCTCGTTGAAACTGGTACAGGTACAGGCGCACTACCACTACACGTAACATGGTGTAACATGCTCAGAGACATTAGACTGTTGTACACGTTACCTTATAAATAAAATGAATCGCAAAACGTGTTGCTAAGCGCCTGCAAAATCTCGAGTACGAACGGAGTATACAGTACATGCGCCCACTACACGAAATATGGTGTTACATGCCAGAGAAGATTAGAACCTGTTGTACACGTTACCTTTATAAATTAAAATGAATCGCAAAACGTGTTGCTAAGCGCGTGGGCAAATTCTCGTGAACTGTACAGTACAGGCGCACTTACACGTAACCATGGTGGTACATCCAGAGAACGATTTAGGACTTTTGTACACATGCCTGTATACAATAAAATGAATCGCAAAAAACGTGTTGTGTACAGCGCTGCAAAATCCTCGTGAACAGTGCAGTACAGGGCCCGCACTTACACGTAAACATGGTGTACATGCCAGAGGAAGATAGATTCAGACTGTTCGTGTACACGTTTTACTAATTTTATAAATTAAATGAATCGCAAAACGAGTGCTAAGCGAATGCAAAATCTCGTGAACTAGTACAGTAAACAGGCGCACTCATCTACCTCGTAACATGGGTGTTACAGGCCAGAGACAGATTTAGACTGTTTGTACACCGTTACCTTATAAATTAAAATGAAATCGCAACACGTGTTTGCTAAGCGCTGCAAATCTCGAGAACTGTACAGTACATGCGCCACTACACGATAATTATGGTGTACAATGCCAAAAGTAGGATTAGACTGGTTGTACACGGTTACACTTATAAATAAAAATGAATCGCAAAAACGTGTTGGTCAAGCGCTGCAAATCTCGAGAACACTGTAAAGGTACATGGCGCACTACACGAAAATATGGGTGTACATGCCAGAGAAGATTAGGACTGGTTGTACACGTTACCTTATAAATAAAATTGAATCGCCATATAACGTGTTGCTAAAGCGCTCCCGCAAATCTCGTGAACTGCTACAGTTACTAGGCGCACTACACGTAACTATGGGTACATGGCCAGAGAAGATTAGACATTGTACCCATCGTAACGCAAATAAATACAAATGTAATCGCAAAAAACGTGGTTGCTATAAGCGCTGCAAATCTCACGTGAAAACTGTACAGTAACAGGCGGCACTACACGTAACATGTGTACATGCCAGAGAAGATTAGACTGTTGTACGACGTAACCCTAATAAAATTAAAATGAATCGCAAAATCGGTGTTACTAAGCGCTGCAATATCTCGATGAACTGGTACAGTACAGGCGCACTACACGTAACATGGGCTGTACATGCCAGAGGAAGATAGAGACTGTTGTGGCACGTTACCTTATAAATAAAATGAATCGCAAAACGTGTTGCTAAACGCTGCAAATCTCCACCAATTCAGCCCTTCTTTTTGAAAAATATGCATTGAAATCCTAGGAAGGTTTGTATAAAGAAACGTTATCAGAAAAGTTACCAGGAATATTTTGCAATTCTGAAAATGGTAGTATTTATGTTTCTTAATCCAAATATAACTGACATTAAACAACTGTCGATGCTTTTAGACGAAGTTGGACAAATATGTTACTACATCTATTTACAGTTAAATGTTTTACGTAATTAATTGCACAATGTTTGAACAATAACACTACTTGTGTAGTGCACATAACAAATACATAATTATGTAATTTACTCCAGGTTACACCAATGACGAATTTAAATCATCGGATGCATTGGAAACATTATTCTAACAGTGTTATAAACCAACTGTAATGAACAAAGTTGTGAATTATTTTGGTAAGTTTTATGAACTTGAAGGATTTACCCCTTATACAGGAAGTAGATAGGAAGTACGTATGATATTTCCTTTGACCGTAATAGGCTTCTCAGTTCTACATATATATATATATATATATGCATAGTTTCTTCATCAGGAATCAAGGCAAACACAAATATGGCAATGAAAATTCCTTGGAACGAAAGTAGTTGCTTTTTCACCGAAGAGGATTTTCAAGAGATAAATACGTGTACCTATATAGTACTTTGATCGGGACAATAAGGCAAACTCAACTGTGGCACCGTAAGTGAATTTATACGGTTGGAAGTGGACACCTTTTAATCGAATTATGCTTTTCAGACCTACTTATGTACACATTTGCTCTTCATCAGGACAAAAAGGCAAATGGGAATTTATGGCACTAGAAATATCTTAGACAGGAATTACATGATAAGGACTAGAAATAAACGCTGTTTGACCGAAGTAGTTTTCCGAGACCTATGTTATTTGAATTTTTGATCGGGGCAACAACCCAACTCAGCTGTGAAGTTGTAAATTTGAACCATGCTCCTTCAGGCGATAAACATGATATAAGAGTCAAGTTTAACTCTGGTACTCTTAATCTGAAGACTGAAATAATGTGTTCCCACCAATTAAGATTCCTAAAAACTGGTATAAAACTATTTTACTTTGTTTACCTAAGGAATCCTGATTTAATAATTTCTGTAACTACAAAATAAAATAAATCAAGAATTATACACTACTTTTAATACCGCAATGACAATGTTATAGGTGGTTTGTGCTTCCTAATGTATTAAAGACTTTTAGAGGCTACACTTCTAAAAAAATTACAGAATTATAATAACTAATATTTTAAATTATTAATAGTATTAAAATCCCCATAAATAAGTATTTTATTTTAACATGCGAAAGGTCGCATCCGCGGCAATTTATCGCCTTTCAAAATTCTGTAGCATAATTTATCTAAATCACCTTGAAAAATCATCTTAAAAATTGTTCATATGACCTTGACATGTTAGTATTTAATGAATATGCTTTAAAAATAATTCACATTTTGCCATCCCCTGCGCCCAATTCGGCAATATTCCCTGATGCAACCAGTTAAATTGATTTATAAATATAACCACTCACTTATAATAAATTCAAGTTACATTTTGCATGTCGTCCTTTTATCAGACGTCTTTTTTAAGTACGTACAAACAAATTTGTTATTTAAATTTTAAAAATGGTCATGCTGCAATTTGCTCACATCTACCTCCCGCCTAATCTGAATTTTACAGCAATGTACAGTACTTGGGATGTTCTTTTTTATTAACATAGTTTTATTTGCAGATAATTTAGAGCAGTATATTCTGAGACACAGTTAAACTAATCACATGGTTTTTTAAGATTAATTCGCATTGAAGGAATATAAAAATGGTAAAAAGCATTTGTGAGGAAATTGGCTTCACGCGACCTCTCGTGTACACAAGGTACATGCGACCTCTTACGTGTTGGTAATAAGACTTGAATATTAAATCTGTGTATTTCTTCTCTTATACAAATACTACCTGAAAATGTATAATAAAACACGTTTGGAAATAGAGTTTAAGAGAAACGTCCGTTCTATGACATAATCATTGAATGGAACATACGTTCGATACTGCACATTATCTTTGAATCGAAGTATTATTAGATCTACCAGGAATAAAACAAGCTAAGCTACGGGCATATTAGTCAATTAACAATAAAAATATATTCTGAGCTTACTGTATCAGACAGAGGTGGTTCTAGGCTCTTGAAACTCGTCGCCGCGTAAGGATACAAAGGCGCCCCTGATTTCAAAAATATACACTATAATTACAGATTTTACTTTACAATTACACGTACACGGAGGTTGACAAAATTCCATAATATCACTGATCTAACGAATTTCGGAACTCCTCCAAGATGTCACTTCCCTCTCCAGTTTCTCCAAGAATTAAAATTTATATCGAACGATGATTCAGTGGGACTTTCCCGCTTACAATTAATTTGAGCATAATTAATTATACTTTAGATACAAATAAATAATATTTTGTTTCATATTTTGAAATACAATTACAGGTGAAATTATTTTGTACTATACAATTTTATACACCATGTAAATCTACCATTTTGGAACGAATGGTAGATTTGTAAAAATCTTCTACAGAAGTTTGACACAGGAATATGTTAGCGTATGTTTGCAAAAAAAAGCAATAGTCAATCATTTATTGCGGAGACACAATACAATTGTATTGTACTCCATTTGTATTGGAATGTACTATATATATATATAAGCATTGATTATACAAATATAATCGTATGTTAGTATATAATATTACTCGTACATAATCAAGAGTACAGAAGTGCAGTAATGGTTCCAACACAAAGGAAGTGAGTGGGTCCAAAGATGGCCGACGCGACGCTACTTGGAGGACAAAAGAGGACCCCCTAGAGAAGCCATGTATGGCCTTGTTTGCCCCAAACACGTCAGCAGTATGATTTATGAGTGTGCAGGTGCTCATGGCGTGCTCCCGGCAGAGCAGAGGCTTCTGAATAGCAAAAAGACTGGCCTGCGCCCCTTTCCAGGAAATTGGTCGGCAACTTCAAAGGCGTAGAAACTTTCTAAAATTTGGAAATAAAATTTTATTACCTTTGCTACTGATTGTTGTTTGCATCTACGTGAGATCCTTCCACTGAGCACAGAAACATAATTTTTAGGTGAAAATCCTAACTAAAATTTAATTGTTATCGATAGATAAGTAAAGTATTCTACATCTTGGTTTTCAACGTGTAATAACTCAAAGTGTTAATATTATTATTAAGAATAAAATAAAAAGCTTGTTTTGTAGTAGTTAAATGTTAAAACAAAAAATTAGGCACTCAGTACAGGTATATAAACTTATATCAGCTTGTGTAGATGCTTGACTACAATTTATTATCTATATATATAAAAATGAAACTGTTCGTGTGTAACAGCATCACTCACAAACGGCTGGACGGATTCGCCTAATTTTTTTTTTTAAATTTGTTCGTCTTGATCTATAGAAGGTTATAGGATACTTTTTATCCCTTTCCCGATTCAGGATTCCGCCCCACTGGTTACAGAAATACCCGTAAGAAATGCATTGCAGCAAACATATGTTATTAAGTGAAAGAGTCTTTTCAAATTTTTAATCAGCTGTTCTTTGTAAACATATATAATGCGACAAAAAATATATTTATATATAAATTTCTTTACACTTATAGTTTTAAAGCATAGAGTAAGCTTAAGAGAAACGACAAATTTTGTTTAAACTGTTTCTGCAATCATAATATATAAAAATGAATGTTTGTGTGTTTGTCCTTTATAGACTCAGAAACTATTGGACCGATCACTATGAAAATTTGTATTTTTCTATGTAGAAGGTTTATACGCAATGCCCATTGATGTAACTAACCACCAGGCTGTACTGCAAGATATAAAAGTTATCAAAGCGCCTGCACATTATAAACTGCAATTACAACACAGTAGTTACGTATATTAAAATATCCAAACACTATTTGAAGGCAAAGAAATATACGGGCAAAGCCTAAGAGACGCGTGCGAAGCCGCGGGAAACAGCTAGTATATTTTTAAAGCAAAGTACGTAAATCAACATTCACAGCGCACGCGAGGCAGCTCCGAAACATGATCCTGAGTAATACTCTGAAAAATTCAAATTTATTACGATGCTACATTATTTAACCCATTTCAACGCCCACGTCCGGGTAACCGGAGAAATTGCCAATGTCCGATTTCACGGTGGCTTTGAAAAAATATACAAGTCTGTAACATTATATTTTATGGGAATTTAATAAATTTGCATTAGAAAATAAACGTATTAGACATTTTATATACTACACAAACACAGGTGATCAATCAGTAGCAGTGACGAAAGTTGACTATCAATACGGCCAAACGAGAACAACTAGAAAAAAACTGATAGAAAAACTATATTTTTATTTTTTGAGTTAACTTAATAAGTTTTTTGCAAATAGTTATATGGAAAATAAAGTGTTCTTTGTTTCAGAACACAAGATTTTTTCTTTGATCGTCCGTCGACCCTGAAATTTTTTAACAAAAACATCAAGATAAGATTATATTTTCTGTTTTATTTATTTATACTTTGAAAAGAGTTTGAGTACACATAATGTTAATATACATCCATTTTGAAAATAACAAAACAAAGATTATAAAAAATTGTAATTACAAGTAACAAAGTTACCACTTTAAAAATCCTTATATAAGTAATCGTAACATAATATAAATAGTCTTACCTCAACAACGCCCTAAACACTTTTGTCCAAAATTAAACAATAAATGTCCGCCACTGAAGAGGTTGAACACATTCTGTAATAGTGTTTTCTTCAGAACAATCATAACTTAAAACTTTACTATGTACAACTTTAATTCCAATGAATAACAACAATTTAAAAGAAGGTTGACATTTTAGTAATAACTCCTAGCTTTGACAACTTTTTGGAGTTCCTTTACTGTTGCATATTTTTAACCCTTGTTTGTGATATATACTGGAGTAGACAGTGATAATGTACCATCCGGTTTTACCATGTCGTGTATGTTCATCGAAAATACGATCAATGAGAGTCGAACTTCCGCTCGGTTACAAAACCTAACAGCCAATAACTTCATTACCTTTATTACTTTACAACTTCACTGAGAGCATCCCGCCACCAGCGATTTTGTGTACTTCACGTACTCGTGTAGGTCAACGAGATGTAAACTGTGATGGAGTTTTGTACTGATGTAGAACTATATTAACATTAGATTTTAAGCGGACGATAGTGGCAGTTTACTGACTGTATTTACACACGCAATTGTATTTACTGTATAATGTCAGTAAACATTATACTTTATGGAGCACCATATATTTATTGCTACTGTTGCTATTAATGCTCGTGTCACATTTTTATATCCAGGATGAAATACACTGCGATAAACATAGAATACCGTAAATCATGAAATAAATAGCTCCGAATTAGGATCGTTCACAAGATATTGCTTTGTTTACATTTACATACTACCCAGAGAGTTCCGTAATGCTAGGAAATGGTGAATGCGAATTCATTGTATTTCCATATGAGCTCTAAATCAAAATAATAGCCAAGGAGCCAATTTCTATTGTATAACTCAACCTCGGGCTTCGGAAAATCAATATAGGGATTGAAATAATGGCCTGAGGAAAGACCTGATTGTCACCCACGTTATGCTAGGTCGAAATTGGAGGGAATCAAGAGGTTTTAAGCTATTTTAATAATACTTTTGAGTTTGGCACAATGAAAAAAACCGTTAGATGCTTCAAGAGAATATATTGTAAAATTTAATATAATGGAAATTAATAATAAGAATTACAAAGATAAAACAATAAGTTTTTTAACTCACCATATTTTGGACTTG
The DNA here is from genome assembly GCF_021130785.1 of Homalodisca vitripennis. Taxonomy (NCBI): domain Eukaryota; kingdom Metazoa; phylum Arthropoda; class Insecta; order Hemiptera; family Cicadellidae; genus Homalodisca; species Homalodisca vitripennis. The sequence continues at coordinate 163,956,622 of NC_060209.1, forward strand.
AGACACAGGCAACCCTCAGACACGTAAATGATGAGTTATATCCACGTTGGCCAATGATATGAAAAACTAAAAAACGCCATTTTCAGCGGAATGGTCGCGGCTGAATTGTCTTGACTTCATAAATAGTCGGCTGATAGTGATAACGAATTAACTTTTATTAATTGTACACGTTATATAGTATACGAATCTTATTCACAAGGACTGGAGTTACATAAATTGCCCACCCGACTGGCGGTTGTATTATTTCTTTGTGGAAATAACTACCGAATTAAGTAGAACCCATGATTATTATAATCAAGGGTAGAAATACGAGTAAGTTGTGTCTTTGTACATTGCAAATTTTTCCTCAGCTCCTGGACAAAGATACCTATTTAATTATTGACAGCTCTCATGCGATTGTGGTTTTCGACATGCGTTACCTATTTAATGGAAACAATGTAATAAAAATATACTAAGGTTTCAAAAAATTGCTATTACAATCCAATATTTATGCTATTGTAGTTTAAAAAAAAATAGAATTTTAAATGTTTTTAATGTCATTATAATACAGACATTAACTAAATTTTGCAAAACAAAATAATTGGAATAGTTTTTAAGTTTTTAAAGAAATGCTTTTGAAACACTCAGTGTGTTTGTTGTTGAGCATGCAGCATAATGACTGCAAATACGACAATGTTAATAACAACTATCAGATACTTGTATTACAGTTCTTTAAACAACACTGAGAGAGTATTAATGAAAATAGCGTGTCTGAGTATTCAAAATTATTAACGCATGAAAAGCCTGGTTAAAATACTAATAAAACTAATACTTAGTTGCTGCGATGGGGCACATGCACAGTTCAAACTTTTTTTGAGCCCCACCATTTTTATTCTGGGAGTTTTAAAATACGCATAGTTCCCAAATATTCAATGTTATACCAACATATAATATAGCATTAAGTATTTTTATATTGATGTCGGTTAAGAAGTAAAAGAAGTAGCGTATACTATTGTAGTATATTTTAATCACTTAAAACTGTTATCAGCAATTTTCTACCTAAGGTATTCATATTGCTACTAATTTGGTGCTTGCGATTTCTTAAATTTCTAAAATAAGTGGTATGTTTCGATTACGTAATACTGTTATCCGCAACTGTGCGACAGCTATTCATATTCCTCCAGTTATATTCCTCAAATAACACAATTTATGTTATTTTTGTCCTCCAGCAGTGCACTGTAGAACTTAACATAGTTAAATGATAAATAGTTCCAAAAAGTTGAAAGTTTATGTTTGGCCACAATTATGTTATTTTTCTACGAAGGTCGTAGCAATTATTTGTCTGACTAGGATTAAAGGTAACACATGTCTTTTCGCAGACAATTCCTCTTTTTCGGTATTAGCAAAAATATCGTTCTGAGCTTGAACTTGTTGCGAATGAAAAACCAATGGTTTAATCAAAGTCATTGTTTTTACAGTAAGGAATTCTAGCTTACACAGTGATACAATTAATATAGCCATTATTAATTGGCTATAACGATATTACTGATTATATTTCTTCGGATTTCTTAGAATCACTATGGTAAAAATGTTCATTCAGCAAGCACACCGATTGTATTTGTAAGAGACTCAGCAGTGGAACCTTTGTTTTAAAACGTCCGACTGCGTTCTCAAGATTGGATATAATGATTACAGCATATTACAGAATAATACACCTATTCTTATCTTAACCTATGCAGTTGAGATTTTGGAGTCATGAATGTGAATGGACTAAGTTCATATTTACAGTCCAAAATAAAGAGAGCAATTAGTTCTATTTTAGGAACCACATCTTTCTTCCTGCAAGCCTCTTTTCCAACAGCATACCTTTTAACCTTTCTATCAATATAAATCCTTTACAAAGTTAAATACGTACATGAAACATGTTTCATTATTTAAATTTTTATAATTTATAATGTTAAAATCTATTTTAAACGATAAAATACATGGAGTGTTAAAGTGGTTAAATATCACCAATAAATATAATATCCTCTTAAGCCAAAAATGTAATGCTTGTAATATTTGTAGAGTACTCTTACCATTGTGGGGCGGTCCGATCATAATACGCTAACGTTATGCTTGAGTCTACACAACAATGATCACACATGACTGTTGAGGAGGGCCGGCATTACATCATGCTGATGTGTATGCATCACTCACCGCTCACTCGGCAACCTTTTGCACAACTCCACAACAGGCTATGGGGACCATTTAGTTTATTTCCATAGTAAAAAGGCGGAGTATTCAATTCCGATACCCAATTTTCGTTATTTTCCGTCTGCCTAAATTGCTAAAAATCCCAACATGTGTTCCCGGACAATATAAAATATCTGGGAGTTTACAAGGATCGGTGATCGGACTTGTTTTTTTTTTCTTTTATTCACTAATGATCTTCTTTTTCAAATATCAGACGACGAGTATAAGCTGTGTTTGTTAACATATGATACTTCTCTCTCTCTAACACCAGATTTTTGGCCAGCAGTTAATAATGACAAAATAAATTAAATATAATTTCATATGAATAATACATAATAGTGTAATATATAATAATAATACGAGATCATGCTCTTCCTTTTAACTTTACAATTCATCCCTTTACACAAAGTCTCCCTGATCACATTGAATCAGAATAAATAAGCAAAATTTCCGAGATTTTGTTTTGAAAATCCTTTCTTTGAACGCCAAAGTTTTCCTCATCATCAATGTAAATAGTCCCACATGAAATTTAGACATGGTATGAGTTTTACTTGCTTACGACACTCGGTTCTTTATATGGTTTTGAAAAGGAAGATCGACATCTTTTAATTACTGGATACAAAGAGAAGAAAACAATTACACAAAATGTGCACAATTTAAATAAAAATAGGTATTCTGATAGTTTCGATTTTAATATGTGAAAAAGTCCAAAACAATGTAAGGCAAGTTTTTGAGGATGTTTTATTTTAATATTCAACAGTACTTATTACACGTAAATACTAAATGTGTAACACATTTTCAGGGCCACTTAAATCTTCAATAATTCCTTGTTGTATTCTATAATTAATTAAGAACAGTTTCTTTTTATATTAGAAAATGTAGATGATCTATTATAAGGCTTGCATGTATCACAGAAGCAGATGAGTCACAAGGCCAAGTCCACAATGGTTCACGTATGAATGAATCGACATTTGGACATCAACCCTGTAAGCAGGATGTGAGCAATAAAATGGGAGGGGGTGCATACCTGGCCTGCTTCTACTAGAAAAGTTATGACCGTGCAGGGGCTCTCTGTTTGCTACTGCCACCCGCCACCGGCACCTCAAAATCATAATTAAACAACATAATATCTTCGTGGGGGACATCGGGGAAGCTCGGAAACTAAATACATCTATAAACTATTGTAGACATAGAGAAAACTTGGTAGACTCAGATCCAGCCACAAAGATTTATAATATAGCTTTTAGGTTAAAATTAATGTAACGAAAACATTACAAAATTATATCGACTGCAGCTAATAAAGATTTATATTAAAATTGCATTTATAAGAATTTTATAAGAATATGAATTTTATTTGTAAGAAAAATTGAAACATTTATGTGTGCTATTTGTAGTTGAGAAATTATATTAAGGTTCTGTAATGATAAATAATTAACTTTTAAATGTTTTTAAAATCAACAAGTATATAAAATTTGTTTTTGATAAACCACGTTAGAAATTTATTTGCCAGGAAATCCTTTTGCAGATAATCGTTTAAATGGATAATAGAAAAACATTTATATTACCCATTTTACATCTATCTAAGAAAGACTTCAGCAACTTTGAAAAATTAAATAATAATACCGAGACAGGTTAATTTATTTGACAAGTACAAAACGTACACTTTCATAAAATTACTACTCTCCGTATATGTTTGAAACTATATTAAACTAAATATAACTGAGAATTCGAATAGTTTTACATAATAATGTTTTTACTTATATGTCATTTAATCGGAATTTTATTTAATAACGTTGAGCAAATGATAAAGTGTTAAAAATGTAAATTGAGTATCTATATGAAATATAAACTCCGCAAAAATCGGAAATTTACAAATAAGTAGAAAACAAACATTATGATGTTTACTAAAGTAATAACAGCTATGAACACGTGTACTGAGTGAGAATAAAAACATGTGCTTCAACAAACACGATTGGTGTGTAATCTGTGGCTACGACGCAATAGTCACTGACTGCTGTTTCAATATTGTGAATATATCTAATGTATATACTACAGAGGGCTTATAAACGTAATAATTCAATAAATTCTTAAACGGCGCGGCGTATAGTTCAAGATGTAATACTGTTAAATATATAAAAATCTGACAAAAATTGATCACGTATCATGCGAAAATGTAGAAGGTCTATGTGAAAGTCCTTGGAGGTCACACACGACCTTTTTTCAATAATCCACGCTACCACCAAAGATGATCAAACCAAAACTCTCGGATAAAAAAATATAGATACTCAAGTTTAAAAGTTAACCAAAACCAATGTAGTAAAGCAAAAAACGGGAGTTACATTAAAATTTAACTTGTTTATTTCTGCTTTTAGACATATAAAGCCCATAATTTACAAACAATAACTTCCAGTTTTTGTGTCGGTAACAACGAAAATGGTGTTGGTTTTTTGCGCTTTTCAACCAAACCGCCATAGTGAAAATTTATAACTTGGAAACGTGTACCGCATTCAGACCAAATTTTGAAACCAGATATATAGCAGTGTGGATCGCTCGATAAAGAATAAAACTTAGGTAATTTAATTGAATAACAACATAATATCATATATACATTTTCAATGTAAATAACGAAGTAAACGAAGACACGCTTAAGAAAGTCTCGACTACGATATACATCTATCTTGTGTGTATGGTCCAGTTACCATGGCGACAAGGGAGGAACAATCATTTCAAGTGGGTTTCAATAATCCATACCCATTTCTAAACAAAGGGACATTTAACATCGGTGTACATGTTTTCCCACGCCGGCCGCGCCGCTGAACCACGGCCGCTATTTCATACACTATGCTCCCTATAATTTTTAACGCCAATACGACCATCGCTTGTTGAAGTATTAACGACCGTTTTTAATTGTTAGATTAGGATCAGCCACCTAACCGAGACAGTTAAGTGTAATAATCACTTTTTATATATTTGTTCATTATGATAAAATGTATAGCTGAAATTATTTGGCTATATTTATAAAATTCGATTGTTGTTAATGTGTAAAATAGTGACAAATATTTTATTAGAAAATAATGTTACGTTATAAAAATTGAGTTTCTGTAAGTTGTGAATATTTTCAGATTGATTCCCCTGTTAACAATAATATTTTTATTTAAAAACGTGATAAATATCTATCTACGAGTATATCAAAGATATGCTTATAGCTCGTGTAGTTAATTCAAAATTTTATAGAATGTTTTAAGATAAAAACAAAAAAATAATTTTTTAAACTATTATATTTTTTACTTCAAAAAGAACATAGTCATTGTTTAAAAAGTTCGAAGTAAAGCCTGGGTGAATAATTAATAGAAATAACAGATTTGAAGAATTGTTGACGAGTTTCCAATTGATGATTTTAATAAATAAGCTAAGAGTAAATTAATTTATGACCTCATCTTACAATGTTTGTGTGCACAAGAAGTTCAGGTTACTGGAGTTAGCGTATTAACACAAATTAGAAAGTGTTACATATTCGTCGCTGGCGGACACTTCGATTGCACAAAGATGTTTATTTAAATACGTGCAGTTGCAACTTGTGTCAAAACTAATTTTTACGAATTTTATAAACCTGTTGCACGAAAAAACCTACTCACGTAGTTTTAAAACTAAATATAAGATATTAACGCAACCTGCCTATGGGAAATTGAGATTGCAGCAGTTGCACACAGCTAGCAATTAAACATTGCAATTGTAGTGTTAGTAAAGTTGTTATACTACGAGACTCATTGCAAGTCTGGATTGTGGCTAATAAACTGTTGTGTAATGCACTTGGGCCTGAAACATATTGTATAAAACCTCACATGAGTATAGAAGATTAGTTTCTTGTAATAAAACTAGTACTACAATTATTAATTGAGTTCTCTTTACATATTTTAAATACAAGTAGCTAAATCTGTTTGCTAAGCGCTAATCTCGGACAAGACTAATCCGGTTAATAATTAACCGGATATATAAAAAACAAGAATTATTCTTGTTTTTTATATCCGTTGAAGTCCGAGGAAGGTTTCTATGAAGACCATTGGAAACGTTTCCCGAAATACTATAGAATTCAGAAAAAAATTATAATGTGGAGTTAATATTTTTTAAACATAACGATATATAATTCAAATTTAACTGAAAGTACGTTGACTCTTTCAGATAAAGTTCACCAAAGAGGCAGGCAGAAACATTTGTTTACACTAAAATTTTAGTAAATATTAAGTGTTGAGAGCTTGATCAGTTGTGTAATGTAGATTGCAAAGACAAAATTACGATTTAACTTCCTACTGAGAGCACAAGGGACTACTTTAAACAATCTTACGCTTGAGAAATACTATTTTAACTCCGTTATAAAACCCACTTTATTGAAAAAAGCTGTGAATGTTCTCACATAAGGGTACCCGAAACATAGTTAGCTGCCTTGAGATTTGTATGGCATATTTAGTGTGCTTTAAGGAAAAACTGGGATGTACACAACATGCCTCAGCGAGCCTTTCTTTCCCAGACTACAGTCCGCAAAAACAAGACTTCTATCACGCAAAACTTATTATAAACGATTATTTTGAATGAACTTACTTTCAAGAATTTTTCCATTACTCCGCTTATACTACTAGCAGAACACAAGCGATAGAAACCAGATGCTTTTCGACCAAAGTAATCTTTTACGTTTACGTATACACATATATTCTTGATCGGTGTAAACAATAAAAATCATTTATAGCACCAGAAAAATTTTGGACAAGTAGACGCTTTCAACCAAGTTGATTTCCGAGACCTGCATATGTAACATATATTTTCTTGGTTACAACAACGCAAATTCAACTATGAAACCGTAAATAAATTAAACAGGAAGTGACTTTAAACAGTCGAAACAGGACACTTGTGACTGCAGTAACTTATTAGTAATTCGTGAGTATGTATATTTTCTTTAACGTTATGAAAAGGCAAACTCATCTATGTATGGTATATTTAAAATATTATATACCGGAAGTAGATTATAAGAACTGGGAAATGACGCTTTTTGACCGAAGTAGGTCTTGAAATGTATTAATTTTCTTGAACAGTGCTACAAGGCAAACTCAACTAAGACACTAAAAAAATTTCCAGTAAATTGAGCTAGCTATGGTAGGAAGGGTTGGTTCAATTATATTTTAAGTTTAGGTCCAGTTCACCTTCTTTTTATAGCAGCGTCTGGTATCTGACACCGTCTCAGACTTGACTACTGGAATCTGGAGTCTGAAGAGATCCAAAGACAGTCGACGATGAAGTTCAAAACGAAACATTTATATCGTTTCGACATCAGAGACACGGAAGCCACGTTTGTCTGAAGAGATCGCAAGACAGTCGACGACGAAGTTCAAAACGAAACATTTACATCGTTTCGACATCAGAGACACCTTTAAATAGTTGAGGTAGTCTTCATTGTCTCATCAGGTAGACAATTAAGTGCACTACGATGTGATAAACACGATCTCTAAGTACGGTGGACAACCGAGTTTCCACACATAACGTAGAAAGGGTTGATTCAATTGAATTTTAAGATTAGCTCCAGTTAAACTTCCTTTTATTAAGTCTGAGACAATGTCAGATACCGGATGCTGCAAATAAAAGGAGGTGAACTGGAGGTAAACGCAAAATTTTAATAAATTAGCCTACAAACGAATTTAAACGGTGGGAATAGACATTTTTAGACCTTTCGTTAATAAAAGGGCCGTAGACATATGGCTCGTAAGATCTGCATTTATATATTTTCTTTATCGCTATAATAAAGCAAACTCAACTCATGTCACTGTTACAGCGGACGAAGACGCTTTTTGACCGAAATATGTTTCCCTGATCTGATATGTATAGTATATTTTCTTGATTGAGGCATTGAGACAAGAAAACTCATCTGTGTTTTCAGACATTTAATTGCTTAGAAACCATAAATGTAGGCTCGTCCACTTGCAAAACAAAATATGAATTAGTAAACATTGCATTTAACTCCTGAGCTTTTTGTCTATGGGCACTGAAATGATAAGTTCCATATATATGTCTACTATCATATTTCACTAAGATGGCAACGCCCTTCTATTTTGTTAATTGCGTGTGAAGCCACGGGTGACAGCTAGTTATTAATAAACAATACAGCCATATGTTCAGGTTTGCAATAATATGTCTCGTACTATAAAAAGAGTCAAGTCGTTATAAGTATTCTTACAATTACTCCATTGAAAACGCAGGACCATTTTGCAGGAAAAGAAAAATCTTCATGATAGGGTTGAGTTTTTAGGAACTATGGAGAGTGATAAATGTAACTAATTGAACAGATGAGTGTATGAATAACTAAATTATGATTTATTGTGGTGCTTGAGTAATGTGGACAAGACGTTTGGCGTTTACTGATGGGAGAGGAACATTGGGGCACAGAGTAATAAGGTATATATACCTTATTACTCTGTGATTGGGGGAATGTTCGCTCAGAAAGCCGTAGCCCTTCGTTGTATACTTCCAACACCAAAACCCAGAGGAACAGAGAAGGGCCAGTGGCCGACTTTCGTCTTGCCGCCCTTTTATTGCTCACATCCTGTGTCCACTCACCCCAGACACCTGGTACAGGTTTCTTTTGTCATGCCAATAATTCTCAAAATTATTAAAAAAACTTAAAACTTTAATTAATATGTTCATTAAAGTTGGTGAAGACCCTCGATCTAGGAAATTACATTTCTGTCTGTCTGTCCCTTTTCACTACATCTCGAGAACTAACAAACCTGTAGATCTGAATTTTACATGAAACTTCATTTCTATATATTATGCAACATCGAATTAGATGAGGATGCATATCACTCCATGGGGTTCTGCTGAGCATTTGCGAACAATATTTTACAATGATCTTATACTAAGTGTGTATTAGTCTTGTGCACTATTCAAGATCACTTTAATCATTATATAGCCGCAGGGAAGGTGTTAATTGTATTTTTTCTTTGTATACTATTTTATTTAAACTACTGATCAAATAATATGTTTATTTCTGCTGTTAGTACTTAGAAATTTTTGTATAACGTTAACGATTAAATTAATTCATAAATAAATTGATTACAATATATACAGTTTTAACGTTTTTTAACACATTTTTTAATATAGGGGATAGCTATAGGAATAACTATAGCCTAAAAATTTCGCATACAATCGCAGTGAAGATTATTCCTGACAAATGGTAGCCTACTACTTCGTTTAAATTATAGTAAGGAACAGCCTTGAACAGAATGATAAAATGACAAAAAAAATACATTTATTTACGAATTTATTCAATCGTTACCATTATGGACAAATTTCTAAGTAATAAAAGCAGAAAAAACGTATATTATTTAATCACTAAACTTTAAATAAAGGAATATGCAGAAGAAAAGCAATTAACACATTCACTGTGGGTGGCTCTATACTGAGCTATCTTGAATAGCACATCTAGGGCGTAGACTACTAGTTAATACGCCCTAGAGCGTCTGTCCCTATCAACGAGTGAAATAAAATATTTGTACAATACTATTAGATATTTGGAAATAATACCGACTAAAAAGTGCACTGAAAGTAAATTTAACATATTTTTAATGTAGGTAGAAAATGTAATAGCTCACGAATTTAGTTGCACGTCCTTCTTTATGTTTAGACTCACAGCCAAGTGTAAACTGAAAATTAAAATTTTTTAAAGCCAGTTTTGTATAACGATTCATATCCACTTTTAGACTATGCAGGCCGGTATTCTTAAATGTGACTATGCAATTTTAAACAGTCATTGGGATTTCAAACACGTGTTTATATAAACGAGGTTCGTATAAATCCCATTAAAAAAAAATCTATTTTGAATTAGAACACATTTATTTTACTTTAAGGCATGAATGCTCGTTCCTCTTTTTTTAAATTTGTAAGTCTATGCAATCGCCTAACAATTACAATGAGGGAGAGGGGCAATTGTTGAACCCGAGTATTCAGTTCAACGATATTGTGTAAACGTGAAAATGAAGAGAGAGCCAAGCTAATAAATTAAAAATATAAATACTTTTTACTTTATGTATTGCTGAACAGTATATAATTTATTCTTGATAAAAAATCTGCCATGAAAGCGTTTCCTTCCTATAGACATTGTATACTTAACACACCCTACTACGGAAATGTCTGTTATTGCTAATCAATTAAACCAATACCTGAATATTTTACTTTGTACCATACACAATGAAATTTCTTAAAGCCGCTGTAAAACACAATTAAATCACATATATGCGCTTAAAATGCACGAATACTTGTTTGTGTACACTTAAAAATAAATAAATTATATGACACTTCAGTCGCATATTATTTAGATGAGATACAATATATTTACTAATCTAGAAATTTCTCAATTTTTGTTCGTATCATTGCTAAGCGGCAAAACCACCAAAATGCGTAATGTCAATCGTATTCATTTCCATCAAAAAGATAAACATGGCTTTGCATTTTCTCTTTTTTACAACCGCCGCTTACTACGAATGTCTGTAGCATTATGGGGGGGGGGGGAGTAGGAGCGGGTGATAATGAAGGATGTAGAAGGGAGAAGATGCCAAGCTTGAGGAGAGAGGCCAAATGGTAGGTATGAGGGATAAAAAAATGAACGGTTTTTTCGTTGTGTGTACGAGAAAAGAGTAAAGATGTCTCCTGAACAACTCTGGTTAGCCCTCTACAGGAAAAGAAACCATGTTGGAAGGGAGGTCGAATGCACTTGTTTACACATGTGAACGCTAAATTATTAAGGAATGTTTTTGTTCAATCTATGAGCGAGGGCAGCACCACAGATGTCGCCCGAAGAGTTTGCCTGGGCCTCTAGTGAGCCCTCTTTATGAAGCGAGTACGAGCATAGACAAGAGATAAGAATTCATAATGGAAGCTAAGGTGGAATGGCGCACAGCCCACGAAGGAACAGTTTTTGTCCACTTTTTTGTGCGAGGGGAGAGATGTTGGCAGCCCGGCCAATCAGCTGCCGGCGGAACCTGTTTCACACCGGCACAAAAACTTCCATCTCTCCTGCCACGTCCGATGCACCCGTGTCTTCCATAGCATTTCAAGTGCACTAAACTATGCAAGATAATATTGAACAGTCTAGGTTTATAAAATGTCAAATTAGTCTGATCGCTTGAACATAATGTTAACTATCTCAGCTATCAGTATGATAATACAATAAAACATAAATGTACTAGATCGAAAATAAAAAAAACACTCATGTAAAGTACGTAATTACCACTCATTTACTTTATATACTAATTATGTTGACTAGGTATGTGCATATCTAAAATCCATAAAACGTTTTTGCTATATGGGCACTATAATCATTAGTTTTATCTTATAAATAAAAATTAAGCGCTAATTTGTTTGATAAGCGCCGAGAAAGGGTGCACTTATTCGGTTAATTCTATTTTTTTACATTCGTCCAAGGAGAGAAAAAATCAGAAAAGTTTCCTGAAACATTTTAGAATTCAAAAACCATTTTAATATTGACGAAATATAATTTTCAAACATAACTGAAAGTAAACAGCTATTGACACTTTCAAGCAATGTTCGTCTACGAGGTAGAACATTTTATTTATATTTACATTTTAGAAAACATTGAACATTCAACTGCGCGTGATAGTAATGCAGATTGTAAAAACGAATAATATAAAATTTTTGCAAAATTAGCGCCAGTGACAAATTTAAACATTTGAATTAATTGGAAATATCATTTAAACTTAGTTACAAAACCTACCTAAATGATAAAAGCTGCAAATGCTTGTATATCATGTACTCGAAACTGGTTAGTTACCTTTATATTGTGTACAACATATGATTACTGTACTTTGGGCAAAATAAGGGAATGGACAAAACATGCCTCAACAAGCGATTCTTTTTCAGACTAGAACCGAAAAAAAAACAAGACTTTTTATCACGCAAAACGTATTATATATTCTGGAAGGATGAATTAACTTCATTTCGAAGATGATTCTCTCTTTCCCCCTTTCTTCCTATTTATTCAGAATGAAATATACTAAATTAGAATAAATATAGAAATATTTACTCATAGAACAAATATTTGCAAACAAAATCTTTGTAAAGTTTCAACATTTATGAGTTACGTAAAAATAGTAAGTACTTTTAAAATCGTTTTATATAACATCACATTTATAACTACGCCTAAATAACACCAATTACCAAAAACAGTAAAGCAATCGCCTAAATTTCACTGAATTAACAAGCCAAAAAATACAGAATGTTTTACAAATTGAAAAGTTTACTCGGTATTGTTAATAAAAATAAAAATTTAAACTAAATAAGATTAACAATAAATCCAAACCGTTGATTTGGAAGAAATATAATTATGTACTCGTACATAACGATATACATTAACAAAAAATACGTATACAAATACTTGTAATCAGAAAAAGACTATGGACTAATACTGGTTTGCTCTTATGACAGGCACGCCTATTTTTGCCATTTCAGCCTTTGGGGTGGATAAGCTACGATCAGATTCAACAGAGTTTTCATGTTTTAGAAGAAAGTCATTCATTAGAATCATGCGCAAATTGAACCCAATTGAGTCGTGTCATGAAGCTTTCAAGGATTATGGTTTCTAACTTTACCCTGCCTTTCTTATCTTGTATGTAGCTCTGTATTGCCGATTCCGATGTGAGTTAGTGCGGAGCTGAGACGTGCACAGGTATGATACTAGAGGTGGAGACAGCTGAGAGCACAAAAATAACCCAACCCTGTTTAAAGCTAAATTAAAGGACCTTTTAGTGTCTGAAGTATTTATTTTATTCTGCAGAAAAGTTCATATTACGCCGCTGGGACCAGTAGTTTTCGTGACCGATACTGAAGCCATAATTTATATGAATGAAAAAGAGAATGCAGTTTGATGTATGTATGCGTGCAATGAATGAATCTTAAAATAGTAAACTGCAAGCTTTTTGTTTAATTTATTGACATTTGTAAATGCAATGTAAAATTGTTAGAAAGCAATCATAAAAATATGATTATGACTATTTTTACCACTACTCATATTTTCTAGGTCAACGTTATTTATATGATCACCAAAAACACAAAGTTAAGGTTTCGTCTACACTGAAAGAACCTTTTTCATCAAAAACATTGTCAGCAAACATATTATTGTCCGACCCCGAACGTTAGGTGTTCGGTAAGTGTGGACGCCTCGACGAATATTCTTGGAGAGGGGTTAGCCCGCCACAATTTTTGTTCGGCCAAAATGTTCACCTTATGAGCGAACTTTTGTTAATTTCGGTAATGGTGCTACGTCCGTAGCAGTCTGTTTCTTCACGAGATTTGGCTTTGTATTTATTTCTTCATCTGTATCATATATTGTGTCGTATGTACATACAACAGTAGTAAGCATGAGTAAAGAACAATTTTGGAACAAAGAAAAGACACCAATGAATAGTTAGCATCCACAAGGGAACTGTCTATTTTGAAGACTTGCATTTAGCAGAGTGGAACAAATCTCTGCAGACTGGGTACTTTGACTAATCTAAATTTCATGAAACTTAATAGGCATGTTTGTGTGCGTTATTTACATACACTAAAAATACCAACTTCCTAGCTATATTATAAGTATTTTCGACTTGGTTATAATCGTTTTATGTGCATTATTTCCATACAGTGAAAAGTTTAACTTCCCAGGTCTATCTTAAACATGTTTATTTCACGAAACCCCTTTTCAAATCATGCAGGCTGGAACAAAACTCTACAGACTGGATACTTAGACTAATCTGGTTTCGAAGAGATACAATAAGCTTATTTGTATACGCGTATTTAAGTAGGTAAAACATTAAATTAAAGTCATATATTTTTGACGCAATATTAGATTTCAGAGGAAGGTTTTAACGGGACCGGCGAGAGGTCTTTTCAAGGCTGTGACATTAATACTACACAACCAATTCGAACTTCCTATTTGCATTGAATACTATGCTTTCACTACATCCATTAATGTAATGTAATAACAATTAATATATAGGTCTACACACTGAAATAAATAGAAATAAATTAAACCGTAATAACATCATCGGTCTATCTATAAAATTACGTGGTTGAGATTTTAATCTGCAATAAAGTATATTTATACATAATATCCAGCATATTAAAAAACCGTGTAATTAAATTGCAAAGTTAAATTAAATATTTTACAATTCAATATATTGGTCATTAGTTCCAGATTAAATATTATTTAACTTATATAAGATTTATTTATTAATGTGTGATAACTTTTACTGATTTTAAGATGATAAAGTTAATTATGGTGTTAGAAATCCCTGTCCCTCTATAGACTGACATGTACAGTACAAGACTGTTTTCTTGTTCATTATTCAAGCTTCCTGAAAGTAATCCAATTTTATTTTAATTTCTTTTTCTTTAAATTATAATCTCTTGATTGCTTAGGCGACGTTGCATCTATTACAATAAACTATAGGTAAATCACGTTCTTTCGAAATAATTTTGGCACTGGGCCCTCGACAGGGTGGTTCCACTCTCTGACCATAAACCTCGTCGTGGGAAACCCTGCTTCCTGTCCGGCAGCGGACACAAAAGATGTGTTGCAATATTTGGTCTTCTAGTAGTGCGAGTTGTGCGGTCTTACACTCCCCACCCCCGAGGCGACCCTGTCATAAATTTGAAGGGTGTGACGTGTTCAATTTTACGACACTCCTCTGGTTCCAAACAAAACCAGAAATATTACAGTGAACACTACTAAAACGAAAATTAATATAAAATTATAATTCGATTTTGAAAGATACATCACTTAATTTATTATACGAAACATAGTTAAAAAGAGTATGAATTATTCTATATTAATTATATTCAGAAAATCTCAAAAGACCAACTTACCCAAAATCATAAACAGACATCACTATTGAGTTTACATGTGTACTAGCAGTTACCCACGTCTTCGCACGCATTTTCCTGTTGAAAACTCGGACAATATATTCATGTATTCTTTATCTATGGCATAATAAACACTCCTGAGATAATCGATAGTCACTCAAAGCTATTCCAATCTCCTGATCCACTTTAGATTTAAGTTTAAAGAACAGTGTTTTGGGGTCCTGAAGTCGTAAAGTGAAACTTTTTTTATTAGATTCGTATTCCCTCCAACATTCCATGATAATTTATTGAAGTGCTCCGACGATTTCAGTAACAATAAGAGTTAGCCTTTTTGTCCCAATGACGAAAGTGTATCGTCCAACTAAAAAGTTGCTGTGGTCAATATGAGTCTGTTCTGGTAGTTTAAAATCACCCCCGGTCTAATCTATTTACAGTTCCACAATTGATTTATGCTGTTGCACTAACCAAAAAAATGGTCTCATATGTTGGTTTCGGAATTCAACTTAGATTAAATTTTAGTGATTAAGTGATTTTGATATTTTTACCGATCAATACATATGTATAAGGGGTATATGCTTCTAGTATAAGGGCAAGAGTGTGTTATCCCCATTTGCTTTTCAATAACTAGGCCTACAGTAAAAATGCCAGACACAATGTTAAAGGAGCTAACCAGATTCGATTACTTTATGTGCAAACATTCACAGCTTTATTTAATGAGGTAGTTTTTTATAACAGCGTATAAATAGCATTCCCATGGCATTAGATGGATTATTGATCATTGGCGCAATCAAAATTTAAAATTAGATAATAACTTCGTCTTTGCAATCTGCATTACACTACTGATCAAACAGTTTACAGTAATTTAATAGTTACTAAAATTTTAATGTAAACAAATGTTTCTGCCTCTTTGATGAACTTCATAATGAAAGTATCAGTTCACTTTGCATTACGTGTCATAGCGCAATCTGCCGGATCCAATGTAAAACACTCTAACATCAACAACAATTTATAAATAAAAAAATTAATTAAATAAACTATTTAAATCGGACCAAATCATGAATCTAAACCATTCTCGAATCCCTTTCAACACACACACAAAATTTCATAAAAATCGGTCCAGTCGTTTAGGAGGAGTTAAGTCACATTCACACGAACACAAGTAACAAAGTAACACACACACACACACACACACACACGCACACACACACACACACACACACACACACACGCACGCACGCGCACACACACACACACACACACACACACACACACACACACACACACACACATTCAAAGTATTGCTTACAAGATTAGCAGTTTATGCAATATTTACATTGAGAATCCTTCACATGCGTGACCAAGTAAAAAAATATTAATCCTTTCCTGAAAAAAAACTATAGTTTTTATGCCCTACAAGAGAGGTTTTCGTGAAATACACATACTCAGGATATACCTTGGAAGTCTATTTTTTACTGTATATAAATTAAGCGCATACAAAAGTGTATTTATTTAAGTTTGTTATTGACGATGGAATGTTTGAAAGAATAATAGGAAAGGTATAACACAAAGTTTCGAGGATTGGATTATGTATTAGGTTAGTTCTTTACCTGAAGAAGAGATCAGATTGCAGATCTCGAAACGTAGTGTTACTGATTTATTGTTTCACTGAACGATGGCAAATGTCCGGAAAAATCCTGTTTTCTTCACATACATTCCATTCTAGAAACATTGTGCTGTAACTTTTATAACCTATAACGATGCCTAATGTCCAAAATCCTGTTAACATAAGTACCTACACAAACTGTACAGATTGCGTTTACAATTAAAAACTTACAAGGACATATAATGATGAAATGACATTTTGAATTTTCTATAACCTCTTTACGACAAACATTTTCCATAGCACATATAACTTTAATACGAACCACTTTATTTTATTATCATGTAAGAATTTTATTTGATAAATACTTAATAAACATCATCACAATAATTTATATTTAGAAGATGTATATGAAATGAATCCTATGAAGTTCAGAGGTGTATTATTTACAAAGTTATGTGCCGCACGATACATAACAACTGGACTATATCCATTCCTTTTCCTAAGTTTGAAGGGCTACCTTGTGATAGCGAAAAATGTGCGAGAATAAACATTGTTTACAATTATCTTATGGTTTAAAACACTTGTTGATTTGGGTCTATATTGAAAAGTAGTCGAGTAGGAATTTTGGCAAAAATGAGAATAGTCGCCATCTTGAAACATTTTATTGCTTAAGACAGGCTATATGTAAATACGAATATACACATAATAGCAGTTATCCCGCGGCTTTGCCTGTGTAAGAGCAATTCTGGTTCGAGTGAATTGTATTTCCGACGCCAATGATGTGTTTACCTTGTTGCCACGATTAGTTTTAACCCCCCCCCCCCGTCACCAACCCCGCTTATTTCCAGCTCCTGTGATCTGTTTCCAGTATCAGTTTATATTTTAGTACATTTATAGCTAGAATTGGTACATTAGTTCAAAAGCACAGTTCAGCGAACTTACATCTAGTAGGCATAGTTCTTTGCTTCCAAGGTCGTCTTCGGAGTCAAATTCTGACTATCTTATATTTTAGGACATTTCCTATAGTAGATGACTACTTACCAATTGCTGAAATCTAAATGGTTATTTCTACCATTATTACAAATTAATCATATTAGAATGTACTAAAATTGTAATAAAATGTAAAAATAATAAACAATGTTTACACCGAACAGTTGATTACATTAGACATGCTCATCTAGTTAATATTTCACAACTTTAAAATACCTACTTTTTCGCTGCTTTAGAGACCAAACGGGTGTAGCCTGGATGGATTTTCGAAATTAAAATCGGCCTATATTCATCCCAAGGTCCGTAAGAATGTCCTTGTACAATTTAAGTGCAACCAGTTGTATAGTTTACGCGTGAAAGAAAAACAAACAAACAAAGGCACTTTCGCATTTGTAACATTATTAGGATTATGATTTAGTAAGACGTAAACCAAGTTATATGTATATACTGTCTGTACAAAATTTAAATTAATTTGAATTAATTAAATCTACGACAGTTATGGTGTTCACAATCATTTCCACAATGTTGTCGTATACTACTCAAAACTCTATACGGCTGATCTGGAAATTTCACGAGATATAAACATAACATATAAAAACAAATATGTTTTTAAAAGACTTGGGAAATTTTAAACACCTTTTTTCTCTGTGATATCAACATTACTTTGGCTGTCATGTCATTATAACATTATAAATAACTGAAATTGAAATAGTTTGGCGCCATGAACTATATATATATATATATATATATATATATATATATATATATATATATATATATATATATATATATATATTGGGTTAGGCCTACGTTATAATTCCCAAAGCCGTTTGGTATCAAACTTCAAATAATTTGAGAGAAAAATGTTTTATTCGAACAAAACCATCAACCAGTTACCTGAGCATATAAACCGTTACTACAAACATAATAACAAAAACGCTCAGTTTTATTTGTTTTACGTTTTCTATTAAATATTATTCGATTAATAACAATATGTTGGTTTACAAATTCACAAACGAGGGGACTGGAGGCGAGGATGATGATAATCGTAATATTAGACACTAAACTCAGCTAATACTGTATATTACAGTCAGAATAGTACTGGCATATAAGTGTACCTGTACCTAACAGTTTTCAGTAAGTGAAAAATCATTCACTAATAGAATAGAACACATATATTTCGAAATTTCAAAGGTACAATGACGCAACAGATAAAAATAAATAATTTTGGCATAATAATGTCATTTCAATAATGGGATAGTTTTCCGATTCTTAGCAGTAGATATATTTTAACAGTTTAATTAGCAAAAGACGAGGATTGCTATTGTGGTTGCGGCGGGCCGGATGGTCTTTCATACCTAAGACATTAACAACACAAATAACGCAAAAAGGATTTCAAAATTCATAAAAAAACGATTGGCCACAAAATGATCCAGTTTCGGTACTGGGAGCAATGCTATTAAATTTAGAACTTCACAGTGAATTTCTGGTCCGGCAAATTTACCGGCCCGACATTCGGCGATCGGGAATGTAGTCCGGATATATCTAAACCTAACTGGAGCCGGGCCGGCATCCTGGGCCAATGCTTTCATGTTCACACAGGCTTCTATGCACCGGAAACGGTGGCGGCGGGAGGCTTCTTTTCTTCGGTATTAATAGTACTCTGCACTGGATACTCATTGCGAATTTAAATATTGTGTTGTGTCCTAAATTTAACTTGTGGAATCAAAATCTGGTTTGTGAAACGAACACAGAGACGAATCATACTGAAATTAATCACATCATTTATAAAAAGAGTGTGAAAACTACCCTTCTAGTCACACACAACACACTGAGAAAGGGATGAACCATGTTAAACTCTACCTTCGGTATTTTCTCCTCAAATAAAGAAGCACGGCGATACATCGCAGGTTAAATCTTAAACATATCCTCACTTCACACAAGCAGACTGTTCTATTCATAGCAGAACCGTCCGACTCCAGTTTTGGTATGTGGGTGAAAACACCCTTATTGAATCAATATTGTAATATTGCACAAAAATTCAAGCTTCTAATTTCAATGGAGCTTTTATACAAAAAATGTGTCTCTCCCACTTCAGGACTCCGTTCAATTATTCTAAAAAATCGATTAGGAGATGAAATACAATCCAGTAACCATCGCTTACTTCAGGTATATTTATTTGTTGTACTTAAACGTATATTCAATGGGATAGGAAGGGTGGAAATTTATATAAAATCGCAAGAACAAATTTTTAGTTTTTTTTTTCAAAAACCATAAACTATAACGGGTTGGAAAGGAAATTTACAGGATTACAACATTTTAAAAAGTGTAAAAAAACTGGGATTACATTTCTGACTAAAATTTTACCATACACCAAGTTTCGATTACGGTTTAAATTGCTAAACCTAATTTTATTTCAAACGACCCAAAATACAAATGTTATTAATAATTTTTAAACCAGAATTGTTATAGAAATTAATCTGTAAAAGCCAATGGAGTCAGTGATCCTCTACTACTGTAGTACAACAGTTTGTTACAGTAACAATTTATCTGCTCAATATTCTGGATTTACGAGTATATATATATATATATATATATATATATATATATATATATATATATATATATATATATATATATATGGGTTAAAGAAGGGTTTTGTAACTAGAATTTCCTCTTTGTATCATTTTACGGTTCCGATGGGTTTAGAATCGTGGCAACGTAAAAGTTAACTGCTTCTCTTGAAATCGCCAAGTATAGAAATATTGACACTAAAAACAATAAGTAGGCCTACGTTACACAAGTTGCCTCCGCCCTAGCTGCAAAAAATACCGGAAGTTTCAAGATACGCGACGACTTCCTCAGTAACCATCTATAGGGGTTGGAAGGGGTTTGTAACCCCTCGAAGAACAATATTTTTGTTTTTCATGATATTTTAAACACGCGTTCTTTATGACGAATGCATTTTCATGTTCATCAAAACTCGTATAGGCTGAAATAAGGTTTTATCTACTATGACGTGTTAAATATAATTCATTTGAACAAATATGCTTCTTCACACGTTGAACTTCAAATAAGATCCAGTGACAATTTGGTTCAGTTTTTTAACCTATTAACAATGAAATAATACCTACCATAAACATGTCTAATTCAAAATAAAAATTATTATAAGGCTCATCATAATGCTTTCACTAAGACTATTAAGACGGATTTATCATTTCTCCAGCTATTCATTACAATATTATGGAGTGTTGTAGAGAAGGTTTCTGTATTTCCATGGTACTTATCTCTGACTTTCAGGACCCCAAAACATTGATCTTTGAATGTTTATTTATTGCTCCTAGTCTAATTACTAGGAAGTGGATCAGGAGACTGGAATACCATTATGGGCATCACTTATTTCCAAGAGTGTTTATGAGAAAGGATAACAGGATTTCGGACATTTGCCATCGTTACAGGTTATAAAAGGTATAACACAACGTTTCGAGGATTGGAATTTATCCTCTTCGTCAGGTGGGGGAGGTATTAATGCACACAAAAATAAAGAACAGAAAGAAGTAAAGAAGGGATAGAAAAGCTGCAAACACGCCCAAAAGCTGCTTGGAGTCCAGTCCAGGCGGTGTCATTGCACAGGATGCAAGTCCCGAACACAGATAACAACTACAAGGTTCACAATCACACATCACACTAGCACAGAATACAGTGGGGTACTTAATACCACTTTAATACTTTGAGTATGTTTGAACCCTTTTCTTTCTCTTCTTTATTTCTTTCTGTTCTTTATTTTTATATGCATTAATACCTTCCCCACCTGACGAAGAGGATAGATTCCAATCCTAGAAACGTGTTATACCTCTTATAACCTATAACAATGGCAAATGTCCGATATTCTGTTATCCTTTCAAACCTTCCTTCGTTAATATCAAATTTTAAACAAAAAAGTATTTATTACACCAATTCAAAAGGATATATCTATGACGTACCTGAAATTGAAAATCGCCTGCTTAGCCGCGGGTAACTACTAGTAAAATATAAAACTCGTGAAACAGAAAGAAGCAAATGGGGAATGACCTATACATAGACGTTATACTGAAATGTTCCTCGATAATAACTGACCTCCACTCATTGATGAGGACGACCCATGTAACACTATAAGTGGACCTTCACTGATGGTATTACGGAACTCCAGCCACTGTCAAAGCACCAGACAAACTCACTTTATAGAACACATGAACGTACCAGTAGCGTTATTATAATAAGAGTTTGTTATGTAAGTAGCACTAAACACGTGCTATTGCTTATCGCGTGTTGTATTTAAATATTGAATGTCAAAATTCTAATAATATTACAAATTTGAAAGAGCCTTTGTTTTGCTTTCACGCGTAAAGTATTCAACCGATTGTACTGAATTTTATATGGGCATTCTCACGGTACCTGGGGTGCCTTATTCTTATTTCGAGAATCCTTCTGGGCTACGCCCCACTGGTCTTCAAAGTAGCGTAAAATCATATCTTGGTCTCTTAATGTTGTGGAATATTAATTAAAAGAGCACGTCTAATGTAATCAACTGTTATGTGTAAACATTGTTTATCATTTTCAATTTGTTTATAACTATAGTAAAAACATTCTCTAGGGAATAATCATTATTTTTAACGCCGTTTTAGATTTCAGCGATTAGGTAAGTACTCGTCTACCTTAGAAAATGTCCTAAAACGTAAGATGACTGGCATTTGACTCCGAAGATTCACTTTGAAGCAGTTGATAAAGACTATACTATAGATGGACGTTCGCTGGACTGTGCCTTTGAACTAATGTACCAATTCCAACTCTAAATGTTCTAAAATACTAAGTTTTTCAGTTCACAAAGAAACAAAGGCGTGATGTCAAATTCAACTCTCAAATATACATTTTTATCAAATATCAAGTATTAGATCTAAAATATAATGTTACTATCTAACTTTTATTATAAATTTTAAGACTGATATGCAATCCATCTTGGTTCACTATTTACAGAAGTAGGCTTCTCTGATC
The DNA here is from genome assembly GCF_021130785.1 of Homalodisca vitripennis. Lineage (NCBI taxonomy): Eukaryota > Metazoa > Arthropoda > Insecta > Hemiptera > Cicadellidae > Homalodisca > Homalodisca vitripennis. The sequence continues at coordinate 163,979,360 of NC_060209.1, forward strand.
TGTGATATATATTTTTTGGAAAACAAGGTAAAATTAAGTAAAAAAATATACTACGAAACAAAGTAAATTACAATGGCTATAACTATAAACCTTTTAGCGTAATTTCTCGATCACAATTCGTGGCAATAAGGCAAACTCAACATTAGCGTTGGAAATATAATTCATTCGAATCAGCAGTCATACACGTGCAACGCCTACTAAATTGCTGGCAAAGTAGCGGGTAACTGTTAGCAGTGCAGACATAAGAGACAATGTAGTCAAACTATTATTTTACATTTAGAGACTGTTATGAATCCTGAATTAATTGTCTTTTGACAAAAGTAGACTCCTTAGAGCTTTGGACGAGAAAGGGACAAAATCAGATATGGAACAACAAATACTAAGATCGGAGTAAATTAAAATGACTAAATATACATTCATAACATACTCTCTTGATCGTGGGAAGAAGGCAAACTCAACATTGGCATCGGATACCGGTATATAATTTACTCGAACTATAAGTGCTCATACAGGTGTAAAAACCTACGAAATGCGTGCGAAGCTGCGAATAACTGCTAGTACTCATATAATATTGAATCATTGGTCATTTTAAAGTATCATTATAATTTTAATGCATTCTGCATCCTCCTGAGCCGGCTGTACTGATGGAAAAATGTAGCTCAATAAGAACAATTTCAAACCTCTTTGGTAACAACCTCAAATACTTTTATAAACTTAATTTTGGTCGTAAAATGTCCTATTTTCAATATATAATCATTCTTTAAAAATGCGTTTTTAGATTTTTTAAATTGTTCATAAATAATCTCAAATATTGTGAAAGTTTTTCCGGACATTTGCCATCGTTCAGTAAAACAAGAAATCAGTAACACTACGTTTCGAGATCTGCAATCTGATCTCTTCTTCAAGCAGATAACTAACCTAATACATAATTACAAACTAGGTTAAAATAAACAAATCATACCAAAGCGTTGTGGCACGCCTAAGGCAGGAATCACAACCACCATGTTGTTTGTCAACTTCACTAACTCTAAAACTCTTTATTAAGTGCATGTGTTTAGAGTTAGTGAAGTTGACAAACAACATGGTGGTTGTGATTCCTGACTTAGGCGTGCCACAACGCTTTGGTATGATTTGATTATTTTAACCTAGTTTGTAATTATGTATTAGGTTAGTTCTCTGCCTGAAGAAGAGATCAGATTGCAGACCTCGAAACCTAGTGTTACTGATTTCTTGTTTCACTGAACGATGGCAAATGTCCGGAAAATCCTGTTTCCTTCACAATCCTTCCATCGTCAAAAATAACCTTCAAACAAAGTCTCAAATATTGTTAGATGTAATGTTGGTCTAATTGATTTGGTGTTTTCCGTGAAAGTTTGTGATTGCGCAACACCAGGAAAAATGACTGATTGTGGTCGCTGTGTGAGACCGATCCCTAAAACTGGGAAAAATGCTCCTAAGGTGGATTGTGCTGAATGTAAATTGTCATTTCATGGAAAATGTGTCGATCTTACACCTGACGACATTCAGTATTACGTCGAGAACAATACCGTATGGAGGTGTGAAGCTTGCGCCAAGGAACGACGTAAGAGCATGGCCCGAGTCATCTATGACCTCTACCATTACCAATGAGGATGTTTTTAATCTAGTATCGGAATTGAGAAAGGACCTGAGAGGAGTTGAAGCTGGACTGGGCAAATCGATCAACACTGCCTTTGAAGAGTTAAAAGAGACTAAAGGCCTGGTTAGTAAACAAGGAGAGGAAATGTCAGCACTCTTAGAACTTGTAAACAAACTCTCCACGGAAAACGCTGCCCTCAGGAATAAGGTCGCTATGCTCGAGAGCCGTATGGACGACATCGAACAGTATTCCAGGAGGGATACTATCGAGATACACGGTATCCCGGCTGATAGAGGAGAACAGATCGTCGAGGTGGTGAAAACAGTGGGGCGAGCCTTGGACCTGACGATAGATGAAAATATGATCAGTGCTTGCCATAGACTGCGAAACAGGGAAGGATCTGGCAAGCCCCCTGGAATTATAGTGAAGATGACCCGACGCATGGATGCTGAGGCTGTCCTCCAAAAAAAGGCGAGTGAAGCGTAATTTAAATACGCACGATATAGGCCTACTGGCAAGTCCTGCGATGCCTATATATATTAATGAAAGCCTGAGCCCCTGGACGACGCCGACTTCTGAACGCAGCCCGGGAAAAGAAAAGTGAAAAACATTACACGTATCTATGGATCAGAGGAGGCAAGATATTTAATGAGGAAGGCGGAGGGCGAAACCTGTGAAAGTTGTAACTTCGCTGGCGGACCTGGATAAATTGTGAACTACAGTTTGTGGAAATGAGGTTAGAAAATTGTATATTTAGGCTAGTATTAGTTATCAATCCGACACTTTTTTTGTTGTTGTTGTGAAATATTAATAACACTAATAGTATAGTAGTTTTAAATCAAAATATTAGAAGCGTAAGGCAGAATTTCAATTTATTTTTAAGTGAATTAGAATCTGCTCGATTATTTCCTGATATAATAGTTTTAACTGAGACATGGATTAGTAAAGCTGAATTAAATTATTTATAAAATTTCTGGCTACAATGCTTTTGCTAATTGTAATGAGGAGTACAGGGCGGGAGGTACCATAGTGTACGTCCGCGACTGTTTATCAGTGTAGCGGTGTGAGTGAGAGAGATGATCAGCGACCAAAGAAGAACATAGACTGGAAATCCCTATACCTAATACATTACGGGCAGTTGAAGCCAACCCACACCCACTCTGGTGACAAACCGGCCGGGCACCAGCCTCGCGGCGAGTATACATTTTAATTCGCCGCGTTTCATTAACACCGTTGGATTATACAGTTAGAGTTGGGATAAAAACTTGAAATTTCACAATTTTGTAGTCAATACTATGGCAATGATGATGTAGTAGATAAACATTTTAAAAGTTTTATTACAAGTATTATAAAATAAATATTATTTAATTTAAAAACCAAATTGAGCTTTGGCAATGAACATGAAATAATGAGTCGGCTGCTACTTTTTTTATTTATTGGTCAGGCGAGTTTCGTCTGCGAGAAAGTTTGAGATAATAAACCAAATTTTACCGTAGTATTTTTTATAAATTTTTGGAGTGAACAGTTTGTCGAGAAACGAGGTATAAAGCAGATACAAATTTCATGCGCGCGCAAACACGTACCCGCCGCCTCGCCTCCATACGCTGCAAATAGGTTACATGTTTAAATGCTCAACCTTTTTTTATACTCAAATCTATAAACATTAATAACTTATTATGGGAATATATCTAAATTTGATTAAATCAACTAATCGTTGTAGCGGGTTTCAAAAACCACAAGTACATAATAAAATGAAATATTATATGTACGATTTTAAAGCCTACAAATTCCAACCTTTTACAATACGGAATAATTTAAATGTCTATAACTTAAATAGTAAGTATACTTTTTATGTGATGTTACAGTTTACAATGTTACTGTTTATTTGGTGTTACAGTATGTATCAATGAATGATTTCTAACATTCAATACAGGTTACAGTATAGTTTTTACAGTATTATATTCCTTACTTACAATGAAATAAAATGTACACAAATTCCAGCGAAGTATATTTTAGTTGATCATTCTTAAAAAAACATCCAACTTCCAATAATATAAATTCTATAATCGGTGGCAAGCAAAAGCAAACAACGAAAGCGAGCCCTTCCTGCCACACGGACGCTCGGTAGTGGGTGACTCATCCACTGCCATCCCCACCACTCTGGTGATTACCGGCTTCAGCCCGCGCGCCCCGATTGCCAGTCTATGTTCTTCTTTGGTCGCTGGAGATGATATTAGATCAGCTGATGTTCTGCAGCTAGACGTCAGAGTCAGTGACCTTGAGCGCTTTACACTGATCGCAGTCTACCGTCTCCACTCTGCCTTGCGCTCCGCATTCATTGATGATATTGAGGATGTATTAACGGGTCTAGGAAATCGTAATATTGTTTTGGTAGGTGATATGAATTTAGATATATTGAGTCAGTCAGCTGAGAGCGATAATTATTTGAGCCTTTTTGAGCAGCAAGGGAATGTTAAATTTAGTTAATGAACCCACTAGAATTAAAGGAAATTCGTCTACATGTTTAGATCACGTTTTTGTACGGTTCTTTAAAAAGGGCAATCAATCTTCAGTTTGACTTCAAAGCTAATGTTTTCCATTATAATTTAACTGATCATTCTACTGTTCTGTTTTCAATTCACTTTTGCAATCCAATAATTAAAGATACTGAAGAGTACTATAGCCAGATTGATTTGGAAAAACTTACTGCTGAACTTGTTAATGTAGATTGGGCTTGTGTATATGAAAAAAATACTGTGTCTGATGCTTTCCAATGCTTTATTGATGTATTAGAACTAAGTATAGGTAAATGCAAGTTTGATGTGCGTTCAAATAAAAGTAAACAGGTGCATAAATTAAAACCTTGGACTACTGACAGGCTATCATTTAAGCTTCAAAAGAGAAAAAAAATTTACAAGTTACTGATGAAAAATCCAAATAATGTAAAACTTAAACAGTATTACACTAATTTTCGAAATCAATTAAATTTAGAATTAAAAAGTTCAAAGGAGTCATTTTTTAGAGATAGGTTTGAGGGTTCGATCAATGATGTTAAGTCACAATGGAAAATAGTTAACGAACTAATTGGTGAAAATACAAAAAAATACTGTAATAAGGGAGGTCGTTGGGGAATCTTGTATTATACACGAACCTAAACTTATCGCCAATGAATTCAATTCACATTTTTTAAATGCCCCTCGGAAATTGAGAGGTCAAATAGATCAATCGAATCTAGCGCAGCACACGGTTTTCGACAACGTATTCAATCAACGCATCAATCTTAAATCTTTTTTTATGCAACCTATTTTAAGTGAGGATGTTTCTTCATTTATTTCTAGTCTGAAAAACAACAAATCACCAGGATTTGACAAGGTCAGTCCAACGATGATAAAAAAAATAGCTCCCAGTATTATTCCGATATTAACATATCTCTATAACTTCAGTCTTATGACAGGGGAATTTCCCAGATGCTTAAAAAGTGCAATAGTAGTTCCAATCTTCAAACGTGGGGACCCTACACAGCCAAACTGTTACCGACCAATTTCTTTGCTCTCAGTTTTTTCAAAAATATTGGAAAAGGTTGTTAAAAAGCAGTTACTTTCATTTCTTAATAAAAACAAATTCTTTAGTAATAATCAGTTTGGGTTTCGAGAGGGTATGTCTACTGAGGATGCCTTACTTTCATTCATGGAATCAGTTTACGAGCCAATTAATAATAGTAAAAAGGTATCTGCATTGTTCATTGATATTACAAAAGCTTTCGACACGATTGATCATGAAATTTTACTTCATAAGTTATGGCTGGCTGGTATTAGAGGTTTACCACTTGACTGGTTTTCTAGTTATCTCACGGGGAGAGAACAAAGGGTAAACATTGGTGGCGTCATGGGAGATCCAGGGAAAATTGAATTTGGTGTTCCGCAGGGTTCTGTTTTGGGACCAATACTTTTTTTAATTTATGTCAATGATCTTTGTAATGGTTGTTTTAATGGTAAATTGGTTGCGTTTGCCGATGACACTGCTTTTGTTTATACAAACCATGACTTAAATTCGCTTTACCAATCAATGTCAAAAGATTTATTTTTCCTAAGGTTATGGTTTGACAAAAACTTTATGATATTAAGCGAAAAAACTAAGTTCATGTTATTCAGTCTGAGATTCGACTCCAAATTTAATTTCCCACTTAAATTTCATGAAACTAAATGCCTTGTTCCGCTTGTTCCTGATTGTGACTGTTTGGAATTACAGCAAGTCAATAATATGAAATATTTAGGTTTAATCATTGATTATCAATTGACCTGGAAAAACCATATTTCAAAATTAAAAAAAGAGCTTTATTTCAGTTTGAGAAAGTTTTACCTATTAAATCAGTTGTGTGGGTCTAACAAAATTTTAGTCAATGTATATCACGCTCTTGTAGGATCCAGGATAAGCTATGGTATCACATGCTGGGGTGGGACATACAGTACTACCTTATATCCGATAGTAATTTTTCAAAAAAGATTCATCAGACTTATTTCGAGAAAGACAAGGTTTGAACATACTTGGCCACTGTTTGTTGAGATGAAAATTCTTCCTCTACGGTATTTATACATTTTTAAAGTCCTAAAAATGTTTTACATTAGAAGCTCTGCTTTTTCAATAACAAGACAGCCTAGTTACAATCTTAGGCGGTACCAAGTCGTTAGTGTGCCTAAATCAAATTTAAATATACATCAAATATTTTACAGTAGTTTTGCACCACGATTATTTAACATAATTAGTTATAAAATTGGCGACTTCACAACACAGAGAGAGTTTTTGAAAAAAATGGCTTTTTGAACAAGAAGCTGTCGATAAAATATAAAAAATAGTAAAGTAGGTTGAGTCTTGAACATTTTGAATCGCTTGCACTTACTTCTTGCCTGAATTTCCTATGTGTTTTTGGTACATCGATTTGTTTGCTTACTGGTATTTGTCACTATCTCTTTAGTGTCTTTTTATTTCTTTGAATTGTAAATATAATTACTTGGTATGTTAGTGAAGGAGATTTTTACCATTGAAGTTACAAAGAAATAATTTCCATTCAATGGCACAGTATGTTTTTTAATCAATCTCTTTTTCATACATAATTTTTAAACTATGTGTTACGTTTCGCTGCTAGCCGTTTCATTCTTTTTGTTTAAAACAAGTGATGGAGATCCCAGCTCAGGCTTTGCCTAGGGGATTCCTATTTATTTTGCCTTATATTTATTTATATTGTTATTGTGTTAATTTATTCTACCTTTTTATTGTTATATTTTGAACTCATGGTATTGTAAAAACTGTGTTGTGTACTTGTATATGAAAATGTACTGTTTTGTACTTGTTTTTTGGCAAAATAAAGATTATTTATTTATTTATTTTATTTAATCCGGTTAACCGACATTGTAGGCGGCTGTAACCTACAATGTCGGTTCCCTTACAGCCGCCCTCAGATCAGTTGTGAACAGTCTCACGTATGTTGTTAGTTGTCAACCTTTATTTATTACGAGTGTGATGTATGACATTTTGTAAAAGCAATTTACAGAATGCGCCGAGTGAAATGTTACAGAGTTGTAGTGACTATGAAACAAAAGTGCCTCCAGTTTAACATTGTTCTTATGGGGTTAAAATCAAGAGAGGCGCTACTGCACTGCTTTCGAATAATTTATAAGTGCAATGAGTGGAAACATTTGTATTAACAATAAACTATTATAAAAGTAAAAAAAAGTAAAGAATGTCTTATTTTACCAGGCGAAGTTAGGGCTAAGAAGCCCTCTCTAACACTTAACCTGGGGACCAACGGCTTAAAGGTGACTTCCGAACCACCACCAATGGCCGGGCAGGCGGGCCGCTTGCAAGGACAGGATCGCTCAGCGGTCACCTGTCCAAGCAGCAGCCACGCTCGGCGTTGCTTGATCTGGTTATCTTGCGATAACCGCCGTACCCACTACACTGCGCCATTGGCAGCATATATTATAGTAATGTATGTGTAAAGAAGCTTAAAAATTTATCAAAACTTGCATTGATTCAAAAGACATCTGAAAACAGAAGCTGAAGAGTTAAAAATGGTAGGCTTATCCCTCATGTGGAGAGAGTAGGCCTATATAAATTAGAAATATAAATCTATAGCTTTCTTCCTAGCCTATGAGTAAAGGAAAGGATGGCTTATGTTCTTCGAAGAGACATAACCTGATAACTACATTCAATGCCTTTTAACATGTGATCAATAATAACTACAAGTGATTGTATTGATTGATGAGTTATGCTTTAACACATTAAGATACAGCTTAAAATAAATATAATGTATGGCAGCGTAATACAGTTTTTGGTACCACAATTCTTTGAATCATACCGTTTCAAAAGGTTACAATATGTTTACAGAGTTTAGAAATCACTTTATTTTCATTGAGACTCCCAAAGCGTAGAATGTCAGGTGCTCACAGAGCACGTTTCACTAAATCTTTAGCATATTTATATTAAATTGCAATACAATTTAAAATAATTTTACAGTCGGTAAAATAGCACAGTCTGTTTTCTTCTTAGATATGTTTATCCACCGTGGAGCTTTTTAAATAATTATTTTGATGTTGTGTAAACGATACATTAATTGCCGTAAGTATCCATTCTCTAATCAAATTCAAAAGTACCTATAAATAGAACAAAAAAAAAAAAAAAAAAAAAAAAAAAAAAAAAAAAAAAAAAAAAAAAAAAAAAAAAAAAAAAAAAAAAAAAAAAAAAAAAAAAACAATATCAACATCTATATAAAGTGGTGTACACTAAGTAAACATAACAATAATAAATATTTAACAAACTCAACAATTATTAAAAATATAAAATATTACAAATAATAAACAATAAATAAATTACAATATATAAGTAAATAAAGGTAATAAATTGCTTTGCTATTCACAATATACCTTTTTATTTCCATTTTAAAAGTTATGTTTTCCATATTTGATATGCATATTTTTTTAATCATCTTAGGGCCCATGCTGTACTGTATTCGTGCAATTTCTTCGGAATAACAAGGAACTTTTATTGCAATTTTATGCGATTATCTTGTATTGAGGTTATAGCTTTTTATTTCCTATATATCGATATACGGTACCAGTGCATATGAATCACCGAACACACTATACAGAGCTTACTTAAAGTTAAAATATTGTTACAATAAATCATCTTAGGGCCCATGCTGTACTGTATTCGTGCAATTTCTTCGGAATAACAAGGAACTTTTATTGCAATTTTATGCGATTATCTTGTATTGAGGTTATAGCTTTTTATTTCCTATATATCGATATACGGTACCAGTGCATATGAATCACCGAACACACTATACAGAGCTTACTTAAAGTTAAAATATTGTTACAATAAATACTGATTCTAAATACTAAGTACTCAGATTCTAGAGGGATAAGCAGTTTTTTAGTTGGCTATCATTGGCAGTTTATAGTCATTTCCTTTGGATAGTGCTGCCAAGCCATATTACATAATATACCTCGAAATAGGCAGTACAATATAATATTAATAGTTAAATAAACATAAGCAACACATATTTTGTATGAAAAAGATATATTTTTATTGATTTTGTCGTTTGTTAAATTTGCAGCCGTATCCATGAGAGTTACAAACTACACAACATATAATTTGTTCGTAGAAAACGAGGCAGTAGATTCTGCAGAAGTAAGGGAAGAGCACAGGTTATGTGAAACGAAAAGAGGTTTATTTACTCGCCTTCATAAAGGGAATAATGCTAATAGGTTTTTCAGAAGTCGGCAAACATCTTGGGACCTGACAATAGTTCATTAGGTCAAGCCTGGGAAAGGGAGTTAACAAAGAGGGGTTTGGGCAAGGCGCCTGCCATTCCAAGAAATGGAGGGAGGCAAGGAAGCCTCGACCACAGCACCTAGTGGCCAGACTGTGGACTGTTTCAAAGGATTTACATTCAATTTATACTTTTAGGGTAACAAATTCCTGGGCATCGCTTGTGATCAGATAGGTGTACATACAAGTAAAAATATATAATATTTCAGGAATTTTATATTTTATGGATATTTGATACTACATGGTATACATTAATATACGAATTTCAAATAAATTAATAGGATATACGCTAAAATCATACCTTACCAAACACGTTTTATTTTATCTGAAAAAATATTAACGATTGTGTAAGGGACAGGCATTTTTTTAACCAACTAAAATGTTCACTGTAGTTGGATTAAAATTTAACCTACATGTAAGCCTTTCATTTGTAAATAAATGATTTTAAATATTTGCTCCGTGAGTACGTTTGACGTTTGTTTGAATTTGTCTAATATTTGTAAAGTAGATAAGTTTAAGATTATAGAATTTGATGTATATAAGTAGAAAATTACATTACTTTTAATAACAAATTTACTGGGCAGAAATTGTATTTAAAAAATTACAATAGTTCGATTAGAATTCTTTTTTTTCATTTTTTCTTTTTTTATTTATTATGTGTGACCGTCTCCCCAACGCAGCCACGCCCCGTGCCTCCTGGCATCAACAGTCTTCGACTGCCACGTAGCACAACTCCTCAAATGCTGTCGGAATCCGATTAAAAATAAGGTCAGGACGACGTTTTTAAATTAACATTGGACATACGGGACTAAGTTTACAATCGTTGAGGAATACTGCACCCTCTTAATAACTGCCATTGCACGTCTGTGTCTGTCAAAGACCCGAGAAACTTATCTGATTATTGAAGTTAAATTATCATATCATAATTATTTACATTAAAACATTATATGCTAACTTTGATATTTCAAAGTAAAGCAATTCTAGTAGTTAGTTTTAAAACATAATTAGTTAATGATGTTTCACTTGTTGAAAACTGATTAACTTATATACCAGTTCTACTCTAGCTACAGTAAGCAATGTTAGATTGGCTACCACGCGGCACGGCACAGTGTCTGATATATTATCCATTATCACCTATCGCTACCGGACCCCACTACAGTACAGCGAATGTGTAAATAACAAATTTAGAATTACCAAATTAAAAATAGGAAACAAATACAATTTAGTGCTTTTGCTTTTATTGTTATTTTGTCGTAGTAACGGTGTATGCGCTCAAAACACGGATTGCTGTTTTTGTTGAAATAAAACATTTTTTATCTCAAATTATTTGAATTTTATAACAGCTTGGAGAATTCTAACCAAACGAAATGTTTCATTTATAGCACGAAACTATTTTAATTGCAGTTATACATAGTGCTATAAATAAGTTAAGTTACCTTTTTTAAGTTTTATCTTCGTTCTCGAAATATTCTGTGGACAGACAGAAGAAACATTTTGCCTATCGTCAAGCGATAAGCTTCGCTAACGTTCAACCAATACATTTAAATAGAATAGCATAGATTTATTTTATTGCAGGAGACAATAAATGTGTTACATTGCAACAATGAACTGATGAATTTTACATGCACACCACATTTTTCTTCTTTCACACTTACAATGATTGAACATTCGTTTAACTCAATTATTCGCCATTTTTTTTCAATCCCAGTCCCAGCTTCTGTGTCAGTCAGCCAAATAGGCGGTCTCCCAGTTATATGCCAGAAACTCGCCATTATACAATGCCTGAATTGATAAACAGCCTTTCCAGCTCGTTTTTACCACTTTATGCGATATGGCCTTTTTGATTGAATGAGGCAACCTGTTGAAGAAGTGAACACCACCCGCTTGTGAGAACAAGTATTCAAAAAATACCGTGCTGTGTCTCCCAAATTCGGCAATTTTCTCTATCCCAAATGTCATATCTATGAACGTCTTTGCCTATTGTCAAGGCACAACTAGACAAAAAAACAACGTGGTTTCCAAGATGTATAGACTAGGTAGTGTCAACAGTTGCAGGGGTTTTAAAGTATCTGGGTTGTAATTTTGCTATGATTCGAACGGGTTTTTCTGAAGCCGGAATGCCTTCATGACGTCTGTGTTTGCACACGCTCTCCAACAAAGCACTAATCCATAAAAGGAGGTGTGGGTAAATAGGCCATAATACGCCATCCTCAGCACCTGAATCGGGCAGTATTTAGCTAAAGATCTCAGACATAAATACCTGAGAATAGCTTGGCACAGATATAAACCCTTGATCTCGCATACTGCACGAATTGTCCATGCAGTAGTGATAACCCTATGTCGTGGACATAAATCAAAAGGGGTACTGGACTGAGAATGGACCTCTGACGGACTACATTGCTCAGATTTATTGAAATGGAAATTTGTTTTGAAATTTGGATTTTTTTAATGTTCTGTGGCTGAGTCAGCCATTTGTGGGGAACTCGTCAAATGTCATGTGATTCCAGGTTGTCAGGCAATAGGCTATATTGACGTCAACACAGTTCAACGCTTTTCATAAGTCGAGAAATACACTTTCAGTGGAATTTCGACATTATAATCACTCTACAACCATTCTACAAGACTCACCACAGCATATACCGCAGATTTGCCCTTCTGGAACACAAATTGTTCATCTGAGAGCTTGTTGGTTTTATTCAAAAATTACAGCATTCTCTACAAACATGGGGATTTTCAATACGAGTTTGAATAAAAATTCGCAATATTGAGACAGGGCAATGTGTACTTGTACACAAAAAAATTGTGATCTATTTGAAAATTGGGATTACTTTGGAAACTTTTAGGACAGAGGGAAAAACTCATGCCTGAAAAGACAGGTTGATTAATTCGGTCAATGATTTTATATTGTCCTTGGAGCACTTTTTAATTAGCCACATGGACATCAAATTCAGATTGTTTGACTTTTTTAGCTGGGGACTACTGAATAATTCGTACAAGTTCTACCTCATTGACAGGTGTCAAAGCCATTGAGGCTAGTGGAATCTGTCTGCGTGCTGTGCTATACCTGGGGACAATACGGCCTTGCCCCCAACAGACTCTCAGTAAAGATCTATTAATTAAACTCATTAGATACCTCGTCCATACCATCCACAAATCCATCCTCAATTTTGATTTTGAGTGGTTTGTGTTCTTTGTTGTTATTGTTAATGATGCCCCAAACAGTTGTGGAAACATTTGTTAAGTTTTGAATTGATTTTGATACATTATACCTACGCCTTTGCAGCTTGGATCACGTTTCTGTAAGTTTTCTTGTAAATTTGGAACAATCTTTTGAATTGTTCATTTATTTATTATTTGTAAATTTCAGAGTAAAGCGAGTTTATCTCTCGACATTAAAACTCCTTGGGTAAATCCATTTGTTGTTTGTTCCTTTGGACCAAACATTGATTGTTTTTATGAGGGAAGTATTTGTTAATGTGATAATTTAAGCAACCGTACAATGTTTAAAACTGTTCCTCAGTTGATCGAAAAAAATTGTTAGGCAATTACACTTATCTATTGAAAGGAAATAGTTTAGGAGAGTGATGTGTTCTGGTCTTGTCCATCTTCATTTCAAAATTTTCTCTAAATTGTGTTAATCTCTCTATTTTGGTAATTTTGGACTCCCTTTGAATCTGACTTTCACTTATTATAGCCTCTTCGCCATAGTGGTCAGATAGTGTTAACCAGACACTGAGACATTTGGAATGTTAGAGGTGACACTGTCAATTATTATCATTTGCGTTGGGTCTGTCACTCGTGTTGGAGACTTGACAAGCAACTGAAGGCCAAAACCTTAAAAGATCATGTTAAAATTTGTTGGCGGGTTGGTTGTGGTTCAAAGTGTTAATGTTGAGGTCACCCATAATGACAAATTTTGTTGGTTTTTTGTCAGGTCTGTCAGTAAATTTTCGAGATTTAAGAAAAAGATGTCTTAAATTCCACTGGAAAACATGAAGATGCCAATGATAGTAAATTTTTAGTTGTAAGTTTAAATTTTGATTCCTACTGCTATAAAATCTTTTTAAATTGTTTTTTGTGTGTTTTTTTAGAACAGAAAAGCTTGAAAACGTGAAATTTTGTTTCAGAATGGTTGCAACACCTTTCCCTTTGGAAAATTTTCGGGTGAATGCAGTGGCCAGTTCGAAATTTTGAAGTTTGCACAGATCGATGTTAGTGCTGTTAACCCCGTTTTCGATAACAATAAGAACATCAGTTTTGAATTCGTTACAAATCAGTTGAAGTTCGTCAAGATTGTTTGTAGCTTTGATGAAAAAGTCTCATTAGTTTCGAATTTTCTAATTTCGAATGGGTCAGTCTTAATTCGGTCCTTTGCTTATTGTTACAGCAGCGGGGATTTTTACACAGTTAAGAACAAAGAGAGTTATTTGTATAGTATGTAGGATGAGGAGGACAACTAAGTTGCATCTGTATTATTATTTATAATTAAGGAACATTTAGTTTGCCTTCTAAGACATGATCTGTTGTGTTGTTTCACGAGTTGTTTCTTTATTTCCTGACACTATTATACGCTTTTTGTAAACTGTCACAATAAAGATGTTTTGAGTTAAGTTTGTTGGGAAGCTAGATTCCTAAGAAAAGCACCACCTGTCTTTGTTTGTAGATCTATCTGTGAATGAAGTGAAGAGGATTTTACGCAGGAAGTCTGTTGAGGAGAGCCGTTGGTGACAGCCCGTGTGTAGCTCTCATGGTGCATGGACCAGGGCCATGGACGCCGGTCTCGATGGGGTGGTGAGTGGTCTAGGCGCGACACTGCTGCGGCGAGTTGAAGGGCGGGCCAGCGCTCTCACAATGATGTCGGCTAGAAGTCGTTATCCTGTGTCCTGCAGGTGCAAGCCACTCGCCGTGAATTGCCGTCTGCTGAAGTCACTCAAATCCAACAACTCTATGCCTTCATGTCGGCGGTACAGCTCGTCAATATAGTTGTTTGCCAGTAGAGCGGCTTTGTCGACAGGGCTGGCGGGAGGCAGGTTGTATCTGCTCCACAGAGGAGAAACGAGGACTCTCGAGGATCTCTTGCAGTTCACCATGACCTGGTTCAGAAGTTTTCAAAGACAAGCGTATCACGGATCCCCACCTAAAAACCTACAGTCTTCGAAGATCACCAACCTACATAAACCCCATTATGCAAATTTCTATTAGTTTTGCCCATATAATTATACATAAATATATAGTTTTATTTTTAATTGGATTAAGTACCAGGCATTTTCGAAAATATACGAAATATACATACCACGAAAATATATCAAAGTAGATAATTTATCAATTACACATTTGCGTACCCTCACATTCATAAAAAATAGTACCATTTAAAAGTTCAAAAATGTTTATTTTACCCATTTTAATTGCAGTATTAATAATTCAGAAAATCATTTTTTATCTTTTGTTATATTAGAACTCTAAATAAATAAGTTTGTTACAATTACACAAATATGTTTATTATTAACTGGACCCCTGGTGGCCCGCCCCGCAGACCACAATTTGAGAAACTGACCTAGTCGAAGTGACTTGTTGGCGTCTCCCGGCAGCCAAGTCATTCGTTCCGGCCAGGATGACTTACGCATGGTTAGTGCCTTTTCACACGATCCGGCGCACGCCGCGCGGCGCTCGCCTGGGAAGCTGAATGTTTTCACACGAGGTCGGTTTCGTCCGGCGCGTGCCGTGCGGCGCTCCCATGTTTTGACTGTTCAGTACATGCTCAACTATTGAAATGTTAACACCGCGGAAGAATTAAAGTGCTAGCCATGTACTTACTGTGGGGACGGCGAAGAAGAAGAAATAGGCGGTATTGGATTCACCCATTGCTTCAAAATCGACATACTTCTGGGTCCTTCAAAGTTTTATTCAATTCATTGCGGAACAGTGAGGAAAGATTCTTTTCTTACTTTCGTATGTCAATCAAATCATATGATGAACTTTATGACTTTTTCCATGTCAATATCTTCATCAGTCGACTGCCACTACCTCTTATGTTTCACTCATTTTTATTAAAAAAAAAAAACAAAAAACAAAACACTTGAACAAAAACAATACCGAAGTATACGTACGTCTTCACTCTCCAGTGGCAAACCCAAGACTAGAGGTTGGGCCGTGCGGCGCGCGCCGGACCGTGTGAAACCCCCAATATGATACAATAGCCCCTCGCAGAGTAGTCCGGCGTGTACGCCGCGTGTCAGGCGTAGGGGAGTCCGGCGGGAATTTGTGCGCCGCGCGGCGTCTGCGCCGTGCGGCGAGCGCCTGATGTCGTGTGGAAAGACTCATCTACTCCCATAGCCCAACGCCGCATCAGCCTCGCACCGCACGGCGCGCGCCGGATCGTGTGAAAGAGCACTTAGTTAGAGGGTCGGAGGTTGGAGCGATGCCTTACAATCTACCGCTGGGCTTGCAGACTCCGGTTATGTTCACTTAGCTAGTGGCACTCCTTGTGCGCTGCAACACCTCGGTAATGGCTGTCCTCCATCAATTTAACATTTCGCAATTCCGGGATATGTATTTTTCTCTTATATCCGGGATTGTATATATGGGAAATAAATTCATTTATTCTTCTTTGCAATGTATTCTTAGATTGTTACTGTTTCTCCGTTTTCCGCTTTTGGTATTTTTTCGAGTTGTTTTATTTTATTTTATTTTTTACTTTTTATTTTTTTATTTGACAATCGTGAAAGTACTCTGATTGTTCTCCGATAATACAGCATCTGATATTTGTTATGTATTGTTACTGTGTTTACTGGCGAAGCATAGTAGAAGAGAGAATTATTGATTTTTTTATTTTATATCAGGATGTTTTCTCTTCCTCCAAACATGTAATTGACGCTATCAATTTTTCGGTTCTCCTTACAGGATTTGCTGCAGGAAGTTCTGTCACCTATAATTTTTATTTCTAATTCCGCTATCATATTCATTGCATCTTCAAATCTTTATGTAAGAATTTCATTGTTTATTCAGTCAAATCTAGTTTATGACCAGCCACATTGTCTTCTGTTTGCATTCCGATGTAATTTGTTGTAGTTTTTTTATTCATTACTGTAGACGAAGAGGCCGATAGGTTCATCCCAAATACCTGACTCGTAAATTGAAGCAACCGCTGGTCAGATTGGCTATATTGATTGATCAAGGACGGTTTTATACTGTTCTTGAAGCGCCGCGATTTTCTTTTCAGGAGGATAGTTTTCGACCAGAAGTGGCTGATCCGATTTGCTTTAGTCGGATATAGAGGCGGTCGGGGAGGTTGTCTAAGCAACGGTCGGCGCAGTTGATAGGTTGATGTTTCTGGCAGCTGGATGCGGTAGGAGTAACCGACCGGCGCGGCTGTTGATTTGAGGTTTATTGTGGTCGGGAATCAAATTTTGTTCTTATATCTTCGTTTTATTACTAACAGTTTTCACATAACTGTTGCTTAATTTTGTGCAGAAGCGCCAGGTTATTTTCCCATCAGCCATTGTACTTGCCTCGATGAATTTATATCCTTTTATTCACATGTATTTTTTACCTACTACGCAACTGAATGTTAAAGTCATTATTAACAGTCAGAGTATACAAAACAGTAATATTAAGATCAGTGATTAAAGACAGAATCTTGGAATTTGTGATATCTCCGAAGTTCCTTCAGTCGATAGAAGCAGGGGCAGTCCTGTATCGATATTGCTGTGAAGAATCGTGAAGGCGATTATCTGAATCGAATAGACGGCAATATAGCTTATCAAACACGATAGATAAGTGTCCAGGTAACAGCACATCCCCTGTCAGAATAAATAATTAATTGGAACTACCAACCAACGCGTTCATTGTAATTTCGCAATAGTTGGCGATACTATGCGCTAGTAGGATGCGCACTGGAATCCTTGATTTGATTTTGATAAATGTCCGCAGAAATCCAGCGTGAGGTGATAGTAAAGTGGCTTGCACGACATCTGACCTAGTTGAAAACTTGTGCTTGTGCAATGCTTACTAGTACATCCAGTATCATGTGACCAAAGTTCATTCTATTACTGGAACCGCATTTATTTGTATGTTACAATGGACGCGAATTTACATTTGACTAGCATCGCGATAAATATTACACTAATAAATTATACAACCGTGTGGATTCTCGTATATTTAATAACACGCAGAGAATTGTCATCGGTCCGGTACAAGTTCTATCGCCTAGTTTGTGGCCTGTTTGGATGATTGCAAATTCTAATATTTCCGTAATTATTTATAAATATATCGTTGCGAGGGTAGATAGGTGAGGTGTAAGTAACCGAAGGGAGCTTTCCTGTTGTTCTGTTGACTCGGACGCCCTATCAATATTACAATCGAAAAGCTATCGCAATATTTGTTTTAAGCCTCATTTTAGAATTGGTATGTGAACGGTCTACACTATCCCGACAGAACATTGTTATTGAAATAATGTCCAAAAAATTGTCTTGCAGATTTTTATTTGTGAGGACGCTGCTCTAACATCTTCATTAAAATGTAGCTTACTGTAATCGCGTTTTTTCTTCATCCATATCAGACACTTTTTTTTGAAAGAAGTACGTTTTATACAAATAAAACATACAACTAGTTTATACTTCAACTGAATTTGATTTAATTGAGCGATTATTGCGTGAATGGATGCCACTAACAAACTATCGGTGCCCTGTTTTTAGACACAAAGAATCTTTTTTTCCAAAGTACATTACAATACATGTAGTTATTTGCTAACACAAATTTATATACGATATTATATATAATATGCTAACGAGGAAATATATTTACAATGGATATCACATCTGAGCTGATTAGCGCAAAACTCTGTAAATAACAAAACAAACTTAAACAATGATACAACAATTGTTGGTATATTTTGGTTAACGGGTGCCGCCAATGGTGTAGTGGCGCTCACTTTGGGTTTTTAATATATCGCATGTGAATACCACAAACATGCTGAAAATAACAACATAAGATTGCAATCTGTTTCAAAGTATTTACTATGAGTGCCGCCAGGTTCACACAGCTCTTGCCTGCAGATTCAGAGCGAATGCCTCGCCCTCTACCCGTTTGCACCCGTTCCCGGTTTGGAATTTAAAAAAATTCAAAACCCGACAAATAAAAACAAAAAACCTATTGCTGTGCTCCTCTCCAAACTCCTGAAATATAGCACAATCCTATGGACGTTACTTCCCCCCGACCTAAAGAGCGAACACACCTCGATCGCTTCAGCGGTGCCGATACGCTTGAGGGCAAGGGCGCGGGCCGAATCGCGCGCAATATAGTCATACTTAATACTTCAAACCTACGCAATTTTGATCGGAGTTGTTAAATTTAACTATTCTTACTAGAAGCAATATTTTTCGTTTCAAACGTGTTTACGAATATAAAACATTCTCAAGTCTATAATTCAATCAAATATCGCTTCCACCGAGTAATGAGATTTACAAACGGCCATAGACGGATGTATGCACCACCATTGAAATCAATCTTGCTTTTATGTATGAATGAGATTCAAATGTAATGAATGGATGCTAAATGTTACTATGTCATTCACTTTGGTGGTTGCGATAAAATGTCAGTGTTTATACGTAATGACACGTATTATTATTACATACAAAATAAACTTCACACAAAATGTTCAAGTTTATAGCACATTTTGTCCAATAAGCGTGACAGAAAAATACGACAAATTTGAAGTCATATCGTTCAATCTGTTCTTGATATATCCATGGAGAGACATACCTATAGGGAAAAATTTCAAGTCAAAACTTTACATGATCAGTTGTCAGTTTGTTCTCGAGATATCATGCGAACAGACAGATAGACAGACAGAAACGAAATGTTTCCAGCCTCCCCTCTCCTGGCTTCAATGCTAACTTATGGGTTGATATAATGGTTGATGAAGCTGTTTTGTTTCTGTACAATTCTTGAGTAATAAAATTCATGTAGCTAGCCTACACCTATTCCTAGGAGTTTTAACACTCTCAAAACTTGTTCAATCTTTCATACTTAATATTAAAAAAGTCAGTACTATTCAATACCACCTCAACATAAAACATGAATTAATGTGCTTGGTTCTCAAACCCAAATCCTGCTGTGTACTGTATGCGTTCACTATCTACCCTCTCTCCACTTCCGGCTCACAAATTTTTTTTAATACTAAAGCTATGTAAAGCTGTTAGGAAGTTTGGATATTTGATAGTTATGGAGTAGATGTTTATTATAAAAATAAAGAAAAATATAGTACGAGCAATTCAATGTTTTAGAGGAATTTTAAAAATGGAAGGGGCGAGGATGTCAAATTTCAGATGCTTTTACTAAAATATAAAACTTTTGAAAACATTTTACCGTTAGAACAAAAAGGTATTACAAATATCACTCTGAAACCATAATTTGTGTGATAATGGTGAATTTTTGTTATCTATAAATCTTCTTCATAGACGTTCAAATAAATAATCCACATACGTAATTGCCGGAAAACAAATGGTGCCAGCATAGCTGATTAAAAAATTATGATGAATTAAACAAACAACATTTTAATTTGTAATTTAATTGTTAAATTACAAGAGTATTCTACAGCAATTCTTCAAGGAACTATAGAGGAGAAGCATTGAGTCAACCAATTTAATGCAAATTCACCTACTTTTCTGTTGCCACTAGCAGACAATTTAATTCCTGATAATTTTGATATAATTTTCATATCACCAGAAGGTTTTAGGAGTTTACAGTTATACAGTAAATACTAGGTAGTAGTTCAGGAGAGTAGAGAAAGAAAGACCATATCTAATTTGGAATCACTGAGCAAAACCAATGACTGTGTGCACAAAGTGCTATTTTATGTTTTGATTTGCTTTACTTTGCCATTATTGATAAATTCTTTGTGTTGTGTATTATGCATATTGTGTTTAGTTACTGTTGCATATTTACTTATTTTTATTACTGTATACTAGTACACCTTACACAGTATTTCTTGTAAACTACACATTATGTTGCACTCTATTAAATATTACATAGCTATCTTTATTTTATTTAAAATCAACTCTCATATTATAAAACATGCATGCCCTTAGTTTTGTGTTTTATTTTTTAAACTGATTGATTATTAAAATATTATTTTATCAATATTAAATAATGCCTTTTTGTAAACTGTTAGATAAATAAATAATAAACAATTCAATGAGTGTGTGTTTAGTTAAAGGTATTTGAATATTTGATGTACTGTATTGTAGTGAATCCTTTTCTGGGGGTGTATTTCTCATTTAACCAAAGTGGACCAGTATATTAATATACAAAACTAAATGATTCTCCTTGTTTATAGAAGAACAACGTAATAATGAACGACTTGTACCTGTTGTGATCCTTTAAACTCACATTTTACAAGTGAGTAGTAGAGGTAATGGGTACTTGTATACTCTTTGCTTCAAGCTGTGTTTGTGAATTATTATTTATAACATGGTTTTATGATTAGCTGATGGTTTTACATGGTATTTATACTGATCTTTGAATGTATATAAAACAATCAATATTTTATACAGTGTATTTCAATGTAGAAACATGTTTAACACTTTCACAGCAGACAGTAATCATGTACCAATTGCAAAGCAGCTGGAATAGTAGTAATCTGTGTACACTAGAGTTAATAAGTTAACTAGAGTAAATTTTATACATTATTTGAATTTTAATAAACTGTAGAGCGTTCCAAAATTATTAAACTGTCTATAACCTGTATGTTAATGATAGTGAATAAAAGCTAAGAAGATTTTAAGTGTAACGTTTATGTTGATATGAACTTTCTTTAACACTTTAGAGAATACTGACATTCTGGACAGAACGTCATTAAATACTTTATGTGTTTATAACATGGGGGTATGAAAAACCCCAAATTGTAAAAGAACTTGTACTACACACAACGTAGCTATGATGGGAAGATTTGAATCAATGTGAATATTGAGTTTAGTTCCAGTGCACCTTCCTCTTAGTGCAGCGTCTGGGATCTGACTTTCTACACATAACGTAGCTATGTGTATAAAACTCGGTAGCTCCACTGTACATGGAGATTGTGTTTAAAACATCATAGTCCCCTCAACTGTGAGACAATGAAAATAATTCTTCACCAAGATTACACCATATTTTGCAGTCTTTGTGTCAAATCTGTGATCGTCAGATTTCAGCACTGCACTAAGAAGGTGAACTGAATTAAACCCAACATTCACATTGAACTTGTATTATTATTAGATGAAAATTATCAAAACATAATTATTTAAACCGAACCTGTAAAAATAATAATTAACTATAATAAATATAGGAATATCAATCAAAAGTGAATGCTTCAAGAATTGTAACTGCACAATACACGTGCAATTTTCTATTGACCTTGAGCACTAATATAAGGCAATAGTGTTTATGCAGGAAACTATAACTAGTCATCATAGATTAGGAACAGTTAGCTAATACTTCCTTCTACACAGTACAAGCACTAGCGCCAGCAGAAAATCTCCACATTTCAGATTAGTGTTTCACTCACTTCTAATTTATTCAAAATACAAGAACATACAGTTTTATATATTTATTGCTAATGGCAGGTTAAATATTCACACAAAATATATAAGATTTAAAGTAGGAATTAATTGATAGAGAATTTTTGTTTAATGAATATGTCATTACTAACTAGTTTTGGTCATTATTGCTTTGGTTAACACTATTAAGTTTTTAATTTGACAGGCCTACACATGAGAGACTGTGCCAGTCTAACAAAAATAACCACATTCTGATTATATCAACCACATTTCCGACCATCCAAACCCTTAGAATGTTATGAAAAAACTTACTATAACCTATGTGACACTTGTCAATCTAGCAGTTGCATTTTGTGCATTTTTTTTAACAAACATACTTTTGTGTCTTCAGATGTATTGTGCTGGTGACACAAAGCCTGAATGTAGTATGTAAAATAATCCCAATATATCTTACCCATTTAAAAGTGTCATTACAATTTTCATAATTTGAAAAGGGTTCTTATTTTGTCTTACTCAATAGATATTAAATGAAAACTATTTTTTAATATAAAGTTCAATTGAAATTATTCCTATAATTATTACTTTGAAAAATAACCCAACTCACCACCTGATCAGGGGCAATCACTTCATAGTCATAAATTATGTATATTGCAGTCTCCCTGGACCCCTTGCAGAAGTGACATAACTCCGACTCAGAAATACCCATCTTAAACAGGTGGTAGTTAAGTGAGCAATGTTCAGTCATCAGACTATGTGATGTCTGAGCTGCTTAGTCCAAAAATAGCTTTGGTATCTTATCAATTTGGGATCTATGGCTTTTGATTGTCAAGCCTGGGAAACCTTCCCAGTACAGAGAAGTCTCTTCAACTACTCATTTTGTGGTAGTGTTCCTGACCTGACAACACTTAGCAAAGCTACAATAGGGTTCCTGGCCTACGAGTTGTAACATAGCTCTAGCTATCGTCAACCTGTCTGCCATCTCATTCCCCACAATCTCCTCATCCCTCAGCACCCACATTAGACGGACTTGGTTGCAGCTAGCCAGGGCTTTAAGTAATCTTAGACATGCCCAGGCCACTTTGTACACAGAGATATCAGTGTAGCTTGAATGTCTGATAGGATGTGTACCTTAGTACCCTTGAGTTTCCTAGATAAGTTAATCAAGGCACACAGATGTATCCTAAGCATTTCTGTCTGAAAAACAGTATGGAAGGAGTCCCTTTGACCGCTACTCACATCATCCCCTCATCTTTCCTTGACCCATCTGTGTACCATATCTGTGCTCCTCTCTCAAAAGAGGGGCCACCCTGCTGCCATTCCTGGCACTCTGGTATGATCACCTGGAATGAGTGATCACAGCAAAATTGTTTTGGAATTATATCTGAGCAGAACATGAGCATATGGTATGTGAATTTTCTAAGTTATTAATTTATGTTCATATTCCCAGCCAATTTCCTTTGTTTCCTTGCATTTGACCTATGAAGCAGTCCTACCCCATTAAGTTCTATCTCACCATTCAGATGAAGATGGAGAGAAAATAACCTATATAAGACTCCAGAGCTGACCTGGTACTGTAGAGCATGACTCCACTAATACCTATACAAACTAGCCACTGAACGCCCTGAACTCCAGTCATCAGTCATCACTGTTTTTGGCTACCAAACAAGACAGCCATAGACAATTATTGACCTCATGATGTTTTTATACCACTTTACTTATACAAAGTATAACTCGTTATAGATGTGTCGATTCTGGACAGTCGCAGTTGATATTAATGGCAAACAATCATGAATTATAATCTGTAATATATGAAACAAAACCGCACATCTTTATTTGTTACAAAAGATATCAAAACATGTTGAGTTTGTATGTAAAGTTGTATTCGTATTAAAAATACTTTTTGTTGAAACTGCTATTTTATTATTTTTGAAAATGTAAAATTTTTATATTTGTGTAGTTTTGAATCTTCTTATTGGGTGATAAATTTTGGAATTTTCATATATTATCTAATCATATAATTCAACATTAATTTGTTCTTTTAAACAAAACCACAAGTTTTTTATGTACAGGGCAATATTTTTTATTGGATTATATATATATTCAAGTTCTGCAGAGTGTAGTACAATAGGTTGACCTAGTTTTAATAGTGATATAACAAAAACAATATTTTTATATTATAATTATCAACATAATCTACCAATGTTGATTAATTAATTAAAAAAAAAACAACTTAAATAGACTGTAATAAATATAAAAACAAATTAAAATTTTAAACATACATGATTTCAACAAAATAAAAATTATCCTTAAGTTTCATGTAATATAATATGGTTTAAGAATAGCAACCCCCTCCCCCCCCCCCTGGCAGATCATATTTGTAAATACTTATACATAGGAGAGGTATGGTTGTCTTATAAAGTATCCTATTTATCATTTTTCAAAAATTTTTGGGCATAGCTATTTAGGAAAGTACATAATAAAGGCTTCACAAAAAGTCCTATTTTCAGTCTTAATTATTTTGTTGTTATCCTATTGCACTCATTCTCTTGAACAAAACCATGTTAGCTTTTAGGAGGTAAAAATTATAAATGACACAGTTGACATACATTAAAAGTGGAACTGCTTCCTTTGCTCCGAGCAACATTTTGTTGTTTCACATAATGCGCTGTGAACCATGTGTTTTTGTTGTGGCCATGAGTCAACCTCGTATTGGCTGTTGCAGATGCCATGAGTCATGCCATATTTAAATAAGTAAAGTAACATAAATAATAAACAAAGTGTTTTAGGCCTTAAATATCAATGTTTTTAATTTTTCAGACCTGTTGAGAATAATTAATATCGGGCTGACATGAATGCCTTTGTTCATCTGTGAGGGGCAGCACCTTCAGTGCTGATGGTAACAAATGTAAAACATACTCTAGATAGTACTTATCACTAAAATATAAAAACTCTAGAGAAACTGATCACGAGTGCCTCTAGGCATCAGTCCAAGCTAGAAAAAAACAACTTTAGAGAGCACACACAAATATTGTAGATTCATCTAACAATCCTCAATCTTCAAACTTCCTAATAACTCACAAGATGTCCTACCACTGTGTCAGTCCTACCACTGTATCAGTCCTACCACTGTATCAGTCCTACCACTGTCACAGTCCTACCACTGTGGATGAAAGCAAATTTGAAAATAACAGCTCAAACATACTTACAAGTGTAATAAATACTATAAATAAATATTACCAATCTTTCGTTCATTTGACAAAACCAACCCAACCACAATTTCCTAATTTCTTATGTGTACAACCTACTTACAAACCACTGTGGTCAATTTCCAATCACACCTAAATATCAATTTCCTGACTTAAAAAATACAAGTCAACCTTACACTCAATCTAAAATCACAGTTTAATTTTTTTGATCAATAAATTCATTTTTTAAACTTTTAAACTGCTTGTATAATACTCAATCAAATACATCATTTTCCAAACTCGCAGCTTATACTAGTTATAAAATATTAGAGATGAACTCGAGGTAATTAAGTAATGGACACTATGGTTATCCACATAAGACACTATTTGATACAGTACTAAACTACAGAATGCTCGAGATAAGGTATCAGCACAGATAAAACTGAAAAAAAAAACACAGACAGGAAAAAGCATAGTACACAGAACAAAAAAATGAAATTTCCAATTTGAATATTAAAACACATCATTATATTTTTATCATCACTCCTTAAAATTTATAGCTCTGTTCTAAAGAACAAGTACAATACATTAACTATGTTGAAAGTGTGATTGGCAACTCTGACCAATAATTGTATTAATAGCCTACCATTATTATCAAATTATTACAGGTTTTGTTATATTTTGTGTGAGTTTATGTTATTGTGCAATAAAATAATACTTCAATATTAATATACCTGTAATCTTTTATTTCGTATTATAATTGTTCATATTAATTATGTTTATTAACTCCACTTATAGGGTTATCTATATATATTAATGTAATTAAAATAACTAAAACCCTTTAAATTTTAAAGGGTTTTAGTTATTTTAATTACATTAATTGGTATATTAAATATCCACGATTGATAAGTGGATATAAAAACGGGGTCTACATATCATACCCTGCCTGTTTTGCATATTTTCACAAAAAAGACGAATAGGTGTGTAAAAAGTGTAATTTAGAGAAAACATACGATTATATTACAAGAATAAAAAAAAAACATGTTAATTGACCAAAATGGACTTGCAAGTGAAGGAAATTTGATAATATTTACTTCTGCCTCATTACCTAAAACGATTTTTAACAACATCTTAAAGTATGCTCGGCTAGGCCTTGAACCTGGATCTTTCACTTCCTGGGCGAGCATATAACCACTACACTACATATGAGATCTACATTCGAGGCCCGTGGAGCATTTACTTTTTTTGATTCAATCTTTATTAAAAATTAAATCAGGCTATTGCCGCTTATAAATTTAATGAATAATAAAAAATCGTTTGAGAGGTATGAGGTCTTCTTATGTTAGTTTGCTTATTCAAACACATATGTTGCATTGCAGAAACAGTCAAATACAAAATAATTCAATCACAAAAAGTAAGGGCTCTGTGGTGTAATGGTAACATGCCCGGCTGACAAGTGAGAGATACGAGTTTGTTCGAGTCCTGGTGGAGCAAGTACTTTTTGTGATTCAATCTTTATGGAAAATATTATATAACTTATGGCACAGAAACTAATAACAAGTTTGAAATTTAATCTAGAAGAATGTGAGTTTCTGAGTGGGTGGGGAATAACAAGCTATGGATAACAGTGTTTTCAATATTTATTCTTGTTTAGCACTTCATATCTTGTTGAAATATTTTCTCATTTCTTGATTGGTTACATTTTGCTGCCATGTAGTTAATTTCAAGAAGATGACATCGTGGACAATTGAGCATTGTGATTGTGGCTATGTGCATTGCGTTAATCATTTTACATTTCTACAACAATAGTGATGATTTGCTTCCTAAAATTTTAGGAAGTGGGTGTTATCTTCAAGTCAAATGACACCAAGTCAACACTACAAATTAGTGTTGTATTGTATTTACCTGTAGTGGGTGTTGTATTAAGCTGTTTACATTATCTGAGGATGAAAATGAAAGACATAATTTAGTTTTCAGTGTTCATGGGCATTACGTTGTTACTATGACAGACATTGTCCTTTTATTATGTGGTTAGGTAAGATTTTAATTTTTAGCTATCTCAAGCATGATCAGGCATATAGAATTGGTACTTTGGTATTATTCAGAAGCCACTATCTTTTAAACAGATTTTCTTACCGAAGACCTAAAAAACCTACATTATTGGAAAGAACAGACTTCATTTGACTTACTATGAAAATTACATGCCATTATGACAGTTGATTCTTGTTTTCTGCCTCCAGAAGTGATGTTGGCGAGAAGGAAGGTTCCTATTTAATAGTTGTTATATTATAGTAGGCTATACATACGTACCGTACATATTATAAATATAAAATATACATATTATAAATATATTGAAATCCACAATTAATTATGAGTGCTCAAGTAATCTGAACTTGAATTTAGATGCTTTTCATAATACCGTGTAATTTTCACCATTTAAGTCAAATAAAGCCTGTTCTTTTCAATAATGCAGTTTTTTAGGTCTCCGATGAGATAAACTGTTCCAAAAATATTGGCCTCCAGATAAAACCAAAATACCCAGAATTTTTACACTTTAGTGATAAGTACCTAGTAGGCTATCTCAAGAGATGTTTTTTGTTCATTGCCATCAGGCTGATGGCCGCCGGAGGCATTACTGTCAGCCTGTTCAGCTAATAGCTTTCTTTTTAATTTACTTTTTAAGCACTTCCCTTTTGAAGAGAATAAAAAAAATGTGAAGTAGCTAAAGTAAACATTTATCTAAATCAAAACTTGACAGCTAAGAAGTTAAAAATTATTACCTAGCAAATTAGGACTATAATTATATACATGCAGAACTTTCAGTACAATGTGCATTCTAAGATAATAATAGGCCTATTATCTCAGTAAAATGCAAATTGAATTATGATAAAGCCCAAATAGGTGTTTATCATAATTCAACTATAGATAAATGTTTCAAATAGGCTAATTCAGAGAGTTATTTTATGTCCAGCATAATATGAAGGGTTAAATACATTTTCCACTGTAAATAATAAAATAAGTGTTAAAAAGAAGCCACTTAAACCTATCATCTGATGATAAGGGCACTATAAGGTTAAATCCCAAATCATGAATTTATCTGATCGAAATAAATTATGAATGATATTATCAATGAAATCAGTTAGCCTATACCGAGAAAAATGTTTTTATTACTGAGTATAAATAATGATAACACAACAATACATTTTATATAATTACAATAATAAAATTCCTTAACCTAAAAACTTACCAAATATTAGATTTGTGTAGTAGTAGGTGAAGTCTTGAACACGGCAACCAGTCCACGAAAAATAATATTCTTAAAAAATAAAACGGAAACATATCTTTATTATTTCAACATAAATACACGACCACCGAACTAAAAATAATACCGTCAGTATCATTTGCAGCCGACTGTGATGTGATTGACGTATAAAAAACAAAACAAAGTGATGACTTGATCGGATAGTGATAAGTACCGTATTGATAAAAATGCAAAGAGGAAGATATTAAAGTATTCTTACATTATTATACATGAAAGTCGCAACTCCGTTTAAACCTTCACACAAGTATAGTAAAATCTTTATTCACTAAAAAAACACACATACACAATAAGTATGTACAGTACTGAATACGCCACAAATTCAAGAAAATCTATGTCACTGTTTATCTCTTAATTTTAAGTCACGCCATTTTCAGGAAGTTTTTCACCCACCTTATTTAATCAGTTAATACAAATGTGGGACTATATTAGCACCCCTGGATATAAAACCTCCTCACTCGTGACGTTATTTTGGTGTCATGAAAGGAGGTGTTAAACATCGCTGTGTCCGCGTACATACTCAGAATAAATACCGGCCCCCTTTGAATGAGGACGGCTCCCTTCGAACAAATTCAGCACCTTGACTGTGTCAATGTGCTGATTAAGCAATCCCCCTGAGTACAAAAATAAAAAAAATAATCTATTGTAATGTGTTAATGGTATATGTTTATTGAATTGTTACAATTAATTCTATTTCAAAAAAATAAATGGTAATTTTAACAAAAATGCTATGCATGGAATATGTTTGCTGTAACAACTAAGCACTCAATTAAAACTTATACAAAAATATAAATGAAAAATATTTTTCCTGTATTTATTTCCATTACTCTGTGATAAGAATTCAGTAGAGAACCTGATCAAAAAAATATTAGTTCCTTAGGATAAGTTTCTAATATTAATAAAAGACATAGAATTTACATTCAAAATTAATGTATTTATTTTCAATTGTGAAAAACTATTTTGAATGTTTTATTCAAATAGGTTTAGACATTGTTATGGTTTGTTACTAACATTTGATAATAATTTTCAAATAGGGCAGATAGTTGAATGTCTGTTACAAAAAGTGGTACACAATGGAGTGTCTGGAGTGTTAAAACCTTGGATTACAATACAATGAATGAATTTATTAGGTTGACATGTTATTATGTTTTTTAACTATAAATTGGAAGGTTTACAAAAAAATTAATTTGTGCATTCGATTTTTTTCATTGTTTGAACACATTATTATATAGAAATAATTTTTGACCTTATGGTTTTGCTTTAAATAGTATTTATTTTATTTATATGTGGAATTTCACCTAAATAGATATAGAGGAACTAGAGATAATTATAACTATAACTAAGTAAAGGTAATTAATTATAACTGAGTAAAATAAATTAAAGATGCCTATGTGTATCAAGGGCATCTGGATTTGCAGGTACTCTCTTTTAAATGTTCAAATGCTACATCAGATGTAGGAGGTATTGATAACAAAAGGAAACTTGTATTTTTGGCAATGCCTTTTATGAAAAAATTTAACCTGAACGTATTCAAATCTTTAGTTTTTTAGAAGCTGCATATAAATCCAAAATGCAAGCTACAAGGAGAAAATAATAATTTCACTTACCCTTTTTTATACATTTCAATGTATTTCTTATTAATATTTTTTCAACAACTTTTAAGTTTCTTACAATTTGTTTTATAAGCAAATTCAGTTTGTGAGGTACCAAATCTAGTTGTACGCTTGAAACAGCCCTTAAAGAGGTCAGTCCTTATTTTTTATTTCATAAAAATCTGAATTTGTTTCGCAAGATGAACCCAAGTGTTTACATATGAGGCAGCTATGCTCACCAGTCATGGTGCTGGTTAATCAAATAATAATGATTTCTTGTATTTTATTATTATTACATTTCTTTTACTAAAATTGATTTTTTATCATCCATTTATCTCTAATTTGATTAATCATCCAATAATGAACTGCAGTATTAAATCAAATTAAAAATTACAATACAATCTCTGTGAAGCTGAGGTTCCAGTATGTTTAACACGTTCGTGATGTTATTGATTTTTTTTAACGTCGTATGCATTTTGCACCGTAAAAGTTTTGATACGTAAAAAGCATTCCAAAATACTGTATAATACACTTGATAACTCTGTTGGAAATACGGCTGGTTTAAATTCACCATACACAGTGTGAGGCTCCGAGGTAAGCTGAGATAATGATAAGGCATGGGTACTAGAGCCCTTTGCCAGGTTTTAAGAAAAAGTGAGAAGGGCTCTTAGAGCCCCACATTGTGTTAAAACATAAAATACATTAGCCTTTTCCAAAATCTAACATAAATTCATTGTCATTTTTCACAACCTAGCATTGGTCAGAAATGTATACACTGTTACAACCTCAATAAAACATTTAAATGTTTTACATTTCCTGTGAAAAAGGTTTCTCTTATGTCACAATTATAGAATAAGACTTTTTATAAACTTCAGGTAAATACTAGTATAGACCTAAAGCATGATGTTATAATGCCTGTGTTTGCAGGGAATATATTTTTTCAGGTCATATTGGTAGAGACTGCTAGAGCTGTTAGGCAGTTTATGAGATTTTTAAGAAGCTTACCTCTATCAAAAGACAATTAAGATGCATTTTATAAGTCTTTAAATGTATAGTAAAAGTTAGATAGTAATCAAGTATAGTGACTTAAATGCCTTGAGAAAAAATTATTATGCATTAATCCATTCACACCTAGCATATGGGATTAGTATACGGTATGTGATTCAACATCAACAGAAATTTAGATAAAATATTAAAAAGCCAAGAAAAAGCAATTAGAGCTAATCTTCTATCTAGATGTTGAATCTACAGAGACAAGATTCAGTAAACGTTTATTCTGTGAGCTTAAAATCCCTACCATATATAGTATATGTGACAGAAGTAATAAAGTTCATAAAAAGAAATCCTGCTCAATCTCCAACAGCTCGGCATGACTATGGAGGCATGACTAAAAATCATCACTGACAAACACAATTAATTGGACATTTTTTTAAATGAAAACTGATTATATGGAGAAAATATTTTAAACTATTTACCTGAGAAAAACAAAAAAGAAACTAATTGTAACAAATCTGAAAGAAAAATTAAGGAGTATCTAACAAACAAAGCACTTTATTCCATTACTGAATTGTTGGATAATGCCAGAAAATAATTGAGGCAATAGTTTAAACGTAATGAAATTATCGAAAATGTAAATATTAGTTTTAGGTTAGGTTTAGAAACTCATGTTTTAGTTGTAGTATTGACGCTATTCATATACAATGTATTGTACATATATGGAATAATGATGATTCTCTCTCTCTCTCATAGTAACTTTGTCTTTTATATCAGTATTACTGTACTGACCAAACACTGCATACTTAATATCTGGTAACATTTAGAGTTAAAAGAATATTTTAACTAAAAATTTTAATCTTCTTATGTGGACATTTTCTTACTCTGTGCTCAACAGCACAAAGTAAGAAAGGTTGTGACTATCAAGCTTACCCTATGCTTTCAAAACTATAAATGTAAACAAATTGAAAATAGTGATTAAATTATGTATGGTTGTGCTCTCATAAAAAAAATTTACACAGAACACTTGATTACACCAGGCTCTGTCAATTAATAACATCTGTTTGCTGTAACAGAACTTTAGATACCAGTGGTATAGCCCAGAGTGATCTTCAACAAATAGGAATAAGCCTATATGTTAATCAGGGATCCTAAGAATGTCCATGTAAAATTTCACAATTGGTCCAGTAGTTTTTACGTGATGAATTAAAACAAAAACAGATACCATTATATTTCTCTATAATAGTATGGAACATAGTTAATACTATGTTCCATAGTATCACTTTTCTAATAGATTCCGATAAGCTCCTATGTAACAGGTATTCTTTCCTCCCAGCTCTTCTCAGAGTTGAAATGTAAACTTACCTCACAAGAATGGATTTTGCGGAATTAAGAGAATGTGGAAGACCATGAAACATGGGAGGTTGCAAAGATATCAGCAGTGACGAAGGTGGGAAACTAAAATATTTATATAACTATTAAAAATTGTATACAAACTAACCAATTTTAAAGTAAAAGACTAAAATTAAAAAGAAAATAACACAAAGAGCATCAAATGCAACAGGGCTCAGTGTTGTTAAATTTATATGCATAATGAAATATTCCAGTCGATATAAAAAGATTTATAAGTGTTATAAACCTACCTGACTCCCTAAGTTGTTCGTAGTGGCGTGTTTATTAGTCTGAATAGCTGTGCCGTGATTCCCTGTTCATGGTTCAAAGTTGAGTAAATCCAAAATATTTTAATAATATGCAACTGATTATTGCTGTGCAATTCCAGCAGTATGCAGGGAGCTGTTTTCTGTTTTTGATTAAATAACTTTATTTTTGTTGTAGTGTTAACAATATATTGCTTCACACATTTTCTATTGAGATGACTGTTTAATGGAGGGTGATGACACTGGTAGCGAACTAACATTGTATACTATAACTAGAGTAGTACTGGTAGTACACGTTGATCTACCAGTTTCCAGCAAAGTGAAAAATCATTTACTAATCACATAGAATAGTTTTACTTTGAAATTTCAAAGTGGACGCATAATATTTCAATCGCCATAGCTAAACATAAATAACTATTACATGAATAATATAATTTCAATGATGGCATAGTGCCTAGATCTTGAACAGGCATGCGATGGAATTGGGCTAAGCTAGAGTCGAGGACTGCCTAATACCTGGAGGCATAGCGTGGCTGTGACGGAGTGGCGGTGACACATATGTAAAAGATAAATACCAAAAATAACAAATAAACACGATTCTGATTAAACTATTTAACTGATTTTAAAATGAAAAATTTCAATTATTGCCCAAAATGACTCCTTTAAAACTCAAATCCTGCTGTATAATTGCATATGCTATTTCCTCTCTACTCGAAACAAATACTTTTATTAAAACTATGTGTGCTATAATTGTTAGGAAGTTTTGTGGTACCGGTATGGTTGTTACAGGGTGGATATTTAATGTAAGAATAAAAAAATATGATATTAACAAATAACTAATATGGAGAAGTCATAAAAGTAGAACAGATAGATAAAGGAGTTATGGATTTGGGGGGAGAAGAGGTAAAATGAGCTCTTGCTGGGGTTAAGATTCTATTGAGAGACTACCAACATAAAACATACCTTGGAGTATTGAGTGTTAATATGAGGTTTCCTGCAAATGGCCTTGAACTACCTCAGAAGTGCTAAAGAAAATTTCATTGTTCATGATAGATTTTCATATGATGCTATCATTAAGACCATGTGGAATCTATCTTGAAACTTGTAGTGAGACAGGATACGTTGCAAAGATGGAGGATTATCCCAATGACTATAACCTACTTCAGTGATGTTAGCAAATATTTTACAATTAATGACAGGTTTCCTGATAGGTCCTTTTGAGGCATTTGGAACCCGTACTGTATAAATATTATGTAGACCTTCATTTACTAAATTAAGTAAAAGGAAAATGTCAGTGTCCAATTCAGATTTCCATGAGATACCTTTGTTTGTAGTTTGTGGAAATGTGTTATGGAGCAGCAAAACAGAAAAAAGAGATTTAGATTTCTTGAAATAACAACAAAGGATACTTGGAGAAATGTTGTTATTCGTATAATTTTCTTATGATGCCCTTGTGGATGGTGTATGAAACCACCTTTGGGGTACTGGGACATGAAAGGATGCAGAGGAAACTTCTCCCATACACTACGACAGGATCTCAGACAATGGGCAAGTTGAATAAAAATTGGTGCCCTCTCGGTTCTCATATTTGCAACTTCTCACATGTGTTCAGTTGAATAAATGCACAGACTCACCTCAAACGATTAGTTGCAATTGCCTACTCCAGTTTGTAGGTGAATAAAGATGAGAGCCTACTCACACAACGGAGAGCACACTCACAAATTCGTGAGTGCGCAGAATAGCAGAGTGCTCTCACTGTAGTTGTCATAGCTGAATTTATATTAGTGTGCAGGCACAATAAAGTAAACAGAAATACACAAGAAGAAGGTTAAAGAGATGAACCCCATTTGAAAATTAATTTGCATGCCTTTAGGAAATCAACCAAAATGTAATAAAATCTGTTAAACCCTTTTTATGCTATTCTTATAAAGATGACTCCAAAAGATGTTATTGTATCCATTTCCTGAAAGTCCCATAGTTTCATGCACTTCTGACAATGAAACAAAAATGTGATTTTACTGGTTTAGTAAATCAAAATTGAGTAAACTCTTTCAAATCATTTTTATTTTGTTTATATAAAGATCTATACAAAGCATTTTACTAATCAAATTTCTTGAAACCCCCAGTTTTATAGCAGTTGTGGCATTAAAATAAAAATGAGGTATTGCTATTTTTTTTTTTTTTTTTTTTTTTTTTTTTTTTTTTTTTTTTTTTGTGTGAAAAGTGTCTGTGAATACTTATTAACTGAAACAATGAGGAAAATATATATAATATAAAATCTATAGGGTGTCATCTTTCTATTTCAAATGGATGTGTTTTATGGAAATATCAACATAACAATTTTGACACCTATTTGATAGTGTAATCAATTTCAATTAAACATATTTGTTTAATTGTTCAACAAAATAAAACATAATTTTTGAAGACAGAATAAATATGAATCCTTTATTTATCTCTTCATGAGAAATGGTTGGCATTTGACACTAAATCACCAAAGATAAACTATCGGTACAATCGGGTCCAAAGAAAATCAGTTGAAGATAAGGTATGAAATTCTTAAAATTTGTATGTAAAATATAACTGAAGGGAATTACATGTTTAAAATTTGTAAAACAATTAATTTACTAATGAAATGTTTTAATAAAACACAAATCTCTAAAGTTCTAATTTTCATTTCAGAGCCCTCTCACAGTTCCTACACGGCTTTAATCAACTCACCCACAATCTGGTAGCTTTTGGGTCACAATTTGGTTTAATATAAAAATAGTTAACTTTTAATAACCTAAATCCCATAGAGTATGGGGCTGGTTGATCCTAATAGGATCTCTCTAATAATATTAAATGGCGTTAATTCATGTAACTACTACAAACAAAATAATGTGAATTACAACAGCTGAAAATTGTACAAAATATTTAATGACACAAATGTTATATTTACACATGTACAATAGATTGACTCAATCTTTAGTCTTCATCTCTATCATCTTGCATGACTCTCGCTCCGATATTTACACTGGTAGCCAAATCTGCTTGATCTGACTTGAGTCGTTCTCGTATCAATTCTGCTATAGCTCGCTGGGTTCGCTTTTCCAGGCGTTCCAACTTCTTAGCCACATCTCTTTTTAAGTCCCAGTCTGGCTTTCTAGGAGCCAAGTTCGAAAGATCCTGCAAAAAAATTTGTTGTAAAATAGTGCTATTTGTATAAAGAATATTTAAAAAATATTAATAGTTTGAATAGTGTAAAAATATACGAGATAGGAGCACACCACCACACTACGTGTTACATAACAGGCTTTGCTGAGGTTGCATGCAAAAGTTCAGTCTCATTTCTTTAGGCTACATGTATTTACTTTGTCACATGTTAAAATGTCATCAATTATTGTTCTCAGTTTACAAATTTATTTATTCTGCAATTTTCTCGCTGCGATCACGGTTACCCTTAAAACTAATATAGAAATGTTTGCTAATGCTCAGCTAAGTCTCATGAAGTGACATGCTCTATCATCGAACTCAATGTTGCTTATACCAAAATTAAACTTCACACAACATTTCAAGTCTATAGGTCAGATTGTTCTCAAAATATTTTGCAGATATAGAAATGAAAATCTTCCACTCCCAAGTAACAGGCTTTGCTAATACTAAAGCAATAAATGATAGAAAAAAATCACATTTTGTAACATACACTATAACGGTGGCAAACTTCTGAAATCCTAGCAACATACAACGATGGCAAATTGTCCGAAATCCTATTATCCTTGCAAACATTCCATCGTCAAGGAATGTATTTAGCCATTAGGAGGTATTGTGATGTGAAAGTGACAGTGACAGTTTAAAACACAGTGCCAGTTTTAAACACAGTGCCAGTTTTTTCGCTTAAAAAAACACCTTTCTTGCAGGAAATTTATATTAAAACAATGGAAAAAGCTTGTGATAAGTACTTAGAATAGACAGAAATATAACATTTCATCTTAACAGCATTAATAGTCTAAATAATATAAAAAATAAATACATACATTTTCAGTGTGTTTTAGGCACATGTTTTTTTCTGCAGAGCAAAAAACTGGTAAATAATAGCAAAAAAGCACTGAAAACAAATAAAACCACAACAGATGAGTAAACTATTTTGTTAGAAATTAAAATAACAACCAGGTTGTTGTATGAAAGACTGCCTCAAATAATTTTTTCTGAAATGCAGAAGGCAGTAATGTATGATAACCTGAGATTGACTGCAGTAGTCTTTTCCTGTTGAGAACTGTCACTCCCACCACTACCAAACCTGCCCAACATTGCAGCTGCAGACAGCTTTACCAACTAGGCTCTTATCCACCAGCTGTCAATCAACAATGTAAACAACAACTTACTGGGGCCACAGATAAGATCATTGCATCCTATATAATATTGATGCTTGACTCCAATAAGTTTATGATAGTTATTAAGTGTATATACTGTATATTATATAGTAGTAACAAACTATGCATATACTATTTATTATCAGCAACTCATGATTAAATGAATATTGGCAAAAATCTCTCAATTAGCCCAGATTCTCCTCTAAAATAAATTGATACATTGATTTTTCAGCTACTCTCCTCTGCCTTGTGGACAGTTCACTGAACACAATGAGTAAATACCCTTGTGGTATTTGCAAAATTGGTTGCAAATATAAATCAATATGCTGCTTTGCTTGCTCGAATTGGTTTCATATAAAATGCATCAATATGCCTGATGATGAATACAAGAGGCTATTAAAAAAATAAATTAAGAATTGGGAGTGCTGCAGTTGCATTTACAACTCAGAAATCAGTGGAGCTAGTCCAGAATACAGTATATGTGGTAGAGAGGAGGTATACTCCAACCATAATCAGTCAAATGAGTTTGAACTCAGCCAAAAATATTATTGAACTCTCAGAGACAATTAATCAAATTCAGTTTGAGAAGAAAAACGCTGAAACATCATTACAACATTTAGCCGAGGAAGCGGAACAAACATTTTTTGAGGCTACAAAGGGAGATTGAAGCACTGAAAAAAGAGATTTTTTTTATGAAAGAAAAACAATAGACAAAAGGATTTTAGAGATTGAACAACTCAAACTGGAATGCTTAACTAGAAAGTCAAGTAAGTGTGGCCATTCAATGCCAACTTAACAATGAAACAGATTATAAGAATTTTACATTTTTTTACTCAAGAATGTGGTAGCAGTGTGAAACAAATAGCACAACTTCGTAACAAAATTGAAGTGCTTGAAAAAGAGAAATGTTTGATAATGGAAACTATTCAGCCATATCCCTCCTTCCAACCCTGAATTATTAAATACAATCGATTTGATGGATGAAAAATTTGAAAAACTTGAGCGCAAATACAAAGAAGATACAGAAAAAATTATTGAAACCTTAAATTCTGAACTGGCTCGCTTAGAAACTGAAATTGATAAGCTTCATACCAAAAATCTACCTGAAACTAATTTAGTTGATAATAAATCTGAACGTACACTGGGCTTTAATGAGGTACGGAATAAAAAAGGGAAAATTGCACAAACAACATAATAAAACATCAGAACAAAAACAACTTTGAAGAGAATTTGATTCATTCAAATCGTTATCACTGCCTGATAGAATCTTCAGACACTTCAAGCCGTGCACCTCGTGATCCAAGACCTGTAAAAACATGATTCAAGGCTGGCTAATAAGCCAACCTTGAAGCCTAAAAGTAAAAACAAACCAATGGTCCTAGAAACCATAAAGATAACAAACTCGGTTGGGCTACCAGTTTTGGTTCTCAGCGATTCAATGCTGAAATACATTCATTTCCCAAATGCTGACACCCAGGGTTTACAGAGGAATAAAAGCCAACCAACTGTGCTCTGAAATAAAGGCTCAAGCTAACTCAGAATTGAACCCCGAGCTAATTTTTATCAATGTGGGCACAAACGATTTGGCTGTCTCACAGAATCCTGACGATGTTATGGAGCACTTTGTAATTTTACTTAACACACAACACAAAAAAATGCTTCCCCTAAATCACTTATTGTTGTAAACAGTATAGTGAAGAGACGTGACATTCAACACACACATTGATCGAGGAAAACCAATTCTAACATTAGATGGATAGTCGTCAACATCTGGCTATTTTCCTAGACACAAATAAATACTTTAATTTACTTGCTTGGCCAGGGATGGAATACACCCAAACCGAAGAGGGACTACTACAGTTCTGGGTAAGGTCATGACCAATGTGTATTCTCTATCAAAAATCAAAATACTGATAAAATATCAGGGACTGGCCTTCATTACAATCAACCACTAACTAAGGAAAGTATAAATAGAATAAGGTCAATTCAACCCCTGGACCGACAAAAACAGAAGGAGCTGAACATACACCTGACAAAACTAAAAAAAATCATCGACAGCAGCTAAGAAGCAGACTGACAATTCAGGCTGGCATTTTAGACATTTCGACAAATAAAAATAATTTTTTAGTACAAAACAAAGCAAAGAAATCCCGTTACAAAGTTTATCTGAATACAAAACTCAAAAAGAAATTGAAAATCTTTCACCAAAATATTGACAGACTTAAAAACACAAAATCGACAGATTGAATCACTTTTTAAAAATCGAACAGCCGGACATAGTTATTCTTACAGAGCATGGCCTATGCTCTTCTGAAGTGCAAAATGTTCGCTTGATTGATTACTCACTTGTAGCTGTGTATTGCAGGAAAAACCATCTAAAGGGAGGCACAGCTATTTACAAACACCACAAATTGGCCAATGAAGTGGAATGTCTCAACACATCAAGTCACAGCATTGAACTTATGTGCGAAATGGCAGGGATAAAAATATCTGTTAGCAAAAAAACAGGTACTGAATGTGATTGGGGTATACCGTTCCCCTTCTGCACCATTAGACGAGGCTCTCACACAGTTGGCCAATGCACTGGGGGACATTCCAAGTATGAACTGTGGGATCTGCATCTTAGGGGACATTCAATGTCAATAGTCTTGTGCAAACAAAAGAAAGCTCTGCTGTTGGTGAGTTACTTGCCTCATTCAACATTTCAAGAGTTTCTTTGCCTCCAACAAGAGTAACTCCAACATCTGCTACCTCAATCGATATGGTATGCACAGACCTCGATGAAGACAAAATTGATGTAAAAGTATTACAAACATATCTTTCAGACCATTACTGGCCAAATCTGTGATTTAGACATATCGTGTGAAACAAGAAAAAACCTCAGATGGCACTGACAAGACATTTTGGACAAGAACACCTGTTGAACCTTAAAGACTCCTTGATTTACAATCCTGGGAAAAAGTTTATTCAGCACCTCACCCAGAGGAAGCCTACTCTACTTTTATTGGCATTTTCACAACTGCACTTGATGTCGCCTGTCCACTGAAGAAAAAACCCGAAAACAAGAAAAGGAAACACAACAACTGCGTGGTTAGCAATCCCAGAGGCGGGATAACTTAAGATCTATTTTCACTATAGCCCACAACAAATATTTGCTAACTGGAAAAGTAGAGGATAAATTTGATGCATTTCAAAAGAAAAAGGCATATGATCTTAAGTTAAAAAACCTCAGGAAAAAACAAGCAAATGAAGAGGCTATTGCCCAATCAGATAACAAAAGCAGGACGATCTGGAATATAAATCAACAGTGAAAGGGCATCAAAAAGACATGTCTCAGATGTAATGTGGCAGTTAAAACGTTGCAGATGAGACCATTGAGGATCTGGGAAAAAATTTGCAGAATATTTTAATAAGCATTTCATAAATGCTGCAGAGATGACCCTGTCCAACAACATCCCGATAAGGGCCCCTGCCGCCCATAAACCAAAATTCCATGCAGCAACAACATTATTCGAATATCAACCTTCAACAATAGAAGAAATACTTAAAATAATTGCATCACTCAAATCAAAAACATCTAGTGGGATTGATGGGATAAGTTCTAAAGTACTGAAGTTCTGTAGAAGTGAAATCAGTCAACCTCTCGTTCAATATTATCAACAAGTCGCTGACTCGAGGTGTCTTCCCAACAGAATTAAAAATTTCAAAAATCTATCCTTTACACAAGCAAGGAAGTAGAAAGGAATTAAAGAACTTCAGGCCCATTTCCTTAGTTCCAACAATATCGAAAATAATTGAAAAGGTAGTGCTTTCACGTCTCTTGCAACACCTTGAAAACAAACAACCTCCTACCTCCAAGGCAACATGGCTTCATCTCAGGAAGATCAACTACGAGTGCCCTTATTGATCTAATTGAACATCTTATGGACAACCTGGAAGATGGGAATACGGCTGCTGGTGTTTTCTTGGACCTGAGCAAGGCATTTGATAGCCTTGGACCATGCAGTGCTTCTGTCCAAGATCAATTCCCTAGGTATCGTAGGAACACCACTCAGGTGGTTTCAAAGTTATTTGCACGAAAGAAAGCAGATCGTTGAAATAAAAAAATTTGTTGAGGGAAACTTGAAAAATCTAAGCCAATGACTATAGGAGAGGGGGTTCCACAGGGGTCAGTGTTGGGACCTGTGTTATTTGTACTTTTCACTGGTGACCTGCCTGACTACCACAGTTTTAATAAGCAACAGCAAGTCAGTTCCAGGACTAGAAATGAACACCATAACATCTGTAATTATGGGCTCAACGATTTAATTTTCAACGCATCAAAAACAAAATGCCTTACTTTTGGTAAAAAATAAGGATGAAGTTCATGCTCCACCCAACCTTGAAAGAGTACGAACCACAAAACACCTTGGGGTAGTGATCGATGACCGGTTGACTTGAACTGCCACATAGACGGCTTATGCAAAAAACTCAGCTCAGCACTCTTTGTGCTAAAGAGGATAAAATCAATTGGTACACCTACTGCAACAAGAACCGCATACCATGCTCTGTTTGAGACCCACATTCGTTATGGTATAGTACTGTGGGGTGGATCATCTGCAGGGAATCTCCAGCGAGTATTGGTTTTACAGAAGCGTGCAATACGAATCATGGCTGATCTAGACTTTCGAGATAGCTGCAAAGAGGCTTTCAAGACCTTGGGAATTCCTACAGTGATAGCTCTGTAACATTACTGAAGTGATTCTACACGCCTACACACAACGTCCCGAGAGGAATGGTGACATCCATGATTACAACACAAGCGGGCCAATGACTTCAGTCTTCCCTTACATCACTCACTCAGCTCTTTTTGCCAAGAAGCCGTCTTATGCTGGAGCGAAGCTTTATAATATGCTTCCGAAGAACTTCAAAACCAGCACTCCGCAGGTTCTGAAGAAAAGACTTATTAAGTGGCTTGTTGGAAGGTCAATATATAGTGTTGAAGAGTTCAAGAATATAACCAATGTAAATATGTAAATTATATGTGTATTTTGTAATTGTTATTTTTGGTAAAACTTTTATCATGTTTTAAAGAAATAGCTACCTAAACTGTGTCAGTTAAACATGTTAATTGTTAATGTAGTTAGCAACCTTTTTATCTACAATTGACTATATGTCTTATCATATTTGACGCCATTTCTGTTCTTAATGAATACGAAAATAAAGCAATTGTCTATTGTCTATTGTCAACAAAAAAATGAAACAAATAATTTTCAAGTTATTTAACAGTAAAAAATTATATATATATATATATATATATATATATATATATATATATATACACATATATAAGACTGCAAACGATTTTATTACTGTATGCCTGTCTGTTAACATAATATCTAGAAAATGAACTTGAACTGACATATAGACTTGAAATTTTGCAAGAATCTTCATTTATATAACAGCAACACTGAGTTCAATGATGGTGCTTGTCACTCCATGGAATTTGGCTGAGCATTAGTAAATATGTTTATATTAGTCTTACGGGTAACCATGATGGCAAGGAGAAAATAAAAGAATAAATAAATTTGTAAACAAGCTGAGTATACGTATACGAGATTTTAACATGTGGCATATTATCACATATAGATGTGAATGTTGAATTTAGCTCCAGTTCACCTACCTCTTACGTGAAGCATCTGATGATGTCACAGACTTGACTCCTGAAATCTGGAGTCATGTTCGTCTGAAGGGATCCAAAAATAGTGGGTGACGAAGAACGAAGGCGCTCAAAACGAAACCCCCACATCGTTTCAACATCAGATACACCCAGACTACAAAAAGTAGTGCAATCTAGGTGAAGAGGTATTCTTATTGTCTCATCAGGTGCACAATTGGAGTTTTGGATCCCTTCAGACGAACATGATCCCAGATTTCAGGAGTTAAGTCTGTAACAGCATCAGATTTCAGATGTACATAAGAGGAAAGTGAACTGGAGCTAAATTCAATATTCAAATCGAATCAACCCTTCCCACCATAGCTGCATCACATATAGATTAAGAAAAAGAAAAAAGAACAGATTGAAAGTCAATGTTAAAAGTTAGGATCTGATTTCAGCGCACTCTTGCGTCCTCTCTACCTTACCAGAACTATTATTATTAAAACACTGCTATGAAACCTAACTTAGTGAACAAAAATGTTAATGTATCATGTGACAAGTTATCTCGATAAAGATTATCTGCAGACTAAATTTTGCATGAAACTCTATTTCTACATAGACAAGAATAATCTCTATAATAGTGCATATCCAACCATGGAATTTGGCTGATTGTCACTGAAGCTTTTCCCTCAGTAGGTTGACACAGTTTTCTTTTGTCTGCAAGGAGGATGTAAAAAATTTTCTTTTTGAAGTAGACTGTCTACTTAACCACATGACATCTCGAGCTCCTGACTTGAAATTTTGTATGCAACCTTAGTGAAGCCTGTTATACAACACATGGTGTGGCATACTCAACATAGTATATTTGAAATGAGACACTGTCCAAAAGTTTACAATTAAAAATAAGACTGTGAAAGTGTGTGACAATTAACATTGTTCTTAAAATCAAGATAGCTGTCAGAGCAGTTGATTCTTAACACGTTCACGATGACGTGTACCCCACCGGGTACACGTGATCTTTTACAACTGCTGTTGTTTACCAGATCGAGTTTGTTCAATTTGCTTAAATAAACACCTCAGACTATCATGTACCTTGTCAGGCGCACAATTGCTTAATTTTTAAGGTAAATTAATTTGTTTAGGTACCCCTTGGAGTATACAGAGAAAAATTGAAAAAAAAAAACATAATGAAATAATTGTTATAGTGCAAAATTGCAAAGCCTACATACCTTTCTTGTTATACTTAGACGTTTGACTTTAAAATATTGATTACGGTATTTTGCAATTATTATTGAAAACGTCTATGGCAAATAAAAAAGTCTGGAAAAACGCTGATGTCATGAACGTGTTAAGGAGCTCATGACACGTTACAGAAAAGCTCCAGCATTTTTATTTCAATACTTATAAATATTGTAATATTTAGGACAAATCTTTAAATGGCCAATTTTAATTTAAAACAACATATTAATTTGCACCAATTTTATTATTACCAAGTCTTCAATGACAACTCTTGAGTTTGCTGCTTCTAACTGGTCCTTCACCTCTCCTTCCACATCTCCTGGTCTTGCTGCTGGAACGACATTCTCTTTAAGTACCTCATCCTCCGGAACATAACTTCTAAACTT
Organism: Homalodisca vitripennis; assembly: GCF_021130785.1. Classification (NCBI taxonomy): domain Eukaryota; kingdom Metazoa; phylum Arthropoda; class Insecta; order Hemiptera; family Cicadellidae; genus Homalodisca; species Homalodisca vitripennis. The sequence continues at coordinate 164,023,697 of NC_060209.1, forward strand.
AGGTCTGAAACACAGTTTAATTGTTAATACTACACAAAATATATATGATGAACTGAAAATTCCCTGAATTGGGATAATTAGCATGTTTTATTGATTTTCTCAATACAAAGTTGTATAGAGGAACAAAAATGTATTTCTTACATTACAACAAACAACAATTGATTTGCTCTAATGCTTTGTTTTTTATGTGTCTCACTAATACGAGGTGTATTAGAAAAATAAGGTTCCCCATGCCGCCGAGACAGAATACGATATGTTGGGAGAAATCTCGCAACACTATCTTACTCATCAACTGTCCCTCTCTCTATCCATACCACTCGCGCCTCACTACGTCCAACAGTGCCGGCCTAGCTGCCTTCGAAGATGGAGTTCCCTATAGTTGTTACCCCGCCAGATGCGAAATTGGTGCTGTGATACGTTTTTTAAATGCAAAACAGATTTCACCTGTTGAAATTCATTGTCAGTTAATCAAAGTTTATGAGGAAACATTAAGAAAACAGACGCGCGATCCAGAACCGCCGGAGAGGAAGTTTGTCCAGTGGTGTGAGGCTTCTCCATGACAATGCTCGACCTCATGTCTCAAGTCAAACTCAAGAACTGCTGACAAATTTTGGCTGGACTATTGTGCCCCATCCCCCATACAGCCCAGACCTAGCCCCAAGTGATTATCACTTATTCCCAAAATTAAAGGAACATTTGGGTGGCCAATGCATTAGTACCGATGATGAAGTCAAGGAAGAGGTTACTCGATTCCTCAAAGGATTGGCGGCAGAATTCTACAACATGGGGATAGAAAAGTTGGAGCATCGTCTACAAAAGTGTTTGGACAGAAACGGTGATTATATGGAAAAATAGCTTAACTTTTAAGTTTTAAATTGATGTATAACACTAAGTAGAAATATAGAGCTGTCTATTTTAAAAAATCATGGGAACCTTATTTTTCTAATACCCCTCGTAAATAAGTTTTTTAATATATAATTAATTAATTTTTAAATAGTATATAGTATTCAAAACTCTTTAGGATCCAAAGTTATATCCTCATAAATGTTATGTTTTACCTTGTTTAGAAAATCATTCCCTATGGACATTTTAGTGGGTAAAGAGCGTGAAATGATGTGTTTCATTATAAATTTTAAGATCATTACTACTACCACATTAAACAGGTACAAATCAAAATAGTTTTAATTCTTAATCTAGAATTATTTGTTTATGTAACCCACTCACACATTCAAGAATTTATACCCACAGACCGAATTCATACCCACAAACCAAATTTATATTTCTTTCTTTCTTTTAAACTTTATTCCACAGCGTATCAACAAAGGATAACAAAGGATTTAAATACAATATTTCACGTTTTAATTTAAGACAAACATGCCAAATTTAACAAATTAAAAATTAAATTTTACAAATTTAAGGCCATTTTAAAATGGCTGTTTACCATAAGCAACATAGAAGATCTGCTGAATTAAATATAACTTCTTAGATGATAAAAGTATTATTTATTGTTTTTTGGTCATTGTATCTGTTATATAAATAGCATTTATCTATTTGTGTCTAGTTTGAGTTTTACAAAGACAAATTGTTATTTAAGACTGCACTGATTATATCTAAAGAGTACAGTACCATTATTTAATTCTGATGACAGCAGGTTATGCTATTAAAGATGAAGGAACCTCATAACATGCTTGCCTTTGAGGCCCTATTGTTTTCCCTTTGTGTGGGTTAATTTTTGGCATAGAATGGAATTATTGTAAGCAATGTATTGATTATACCTACATTTGAGGAAAATAAATTATTCTTGATTCTTGATAAGAGAAAATTCCTAAACATGAGGACTAGTAAGTTATACTGGCTCCCATGTTCTATGGAACAGAGATAACTGTCACATTGAAAAACTAATATCCACAAGTACCACCCAAACCATAGAGATAGTCTAATTTATTTATCAAGTTAGAATTTTATTATTTTTAGATCTATTTTGTTTAATTTTACTGTAGGCTACACAAAGTAAATGATTTTATTAATTAATTGTTATCGTTAGGTACTAAATTTCTTTTGGTTTATCTGAGTTGAATTTTATCCAACCATAAGAAATTTTTGTAAATAATAATTAGATTTTATTTTTACAATTTAAAAATGCATATAGTTAGTTGACTTAAACATTTTAAAAAACCATTGAAGTATTAACATTTAGTTTTATAACTTGTTACTTAAGTTAATTTACTTTAAAATATTACTATTGTTTATTAATATTAAATAATATACTACTTATTTCAATAAATGTCTGATTAAATACATTATAAGAGAAGCACAAGAGAAGGTAGTGCAAGGTTAAACTTCACTTATTTAATATTTTTATTTTTTATAAATAATACAACTTGCACAACCTCGTCATAATGTGTATAATCAAAATAAAAAGTATTTACTATATTCTCAAACTCAAGAGTAACACAATCCTAACAATGTTTTTATTCTATCACAAGTACTTCTGAACGTACATCCAAAATTATATGTTTAATCGAATTACTAAGAAATTTTAAACAGCCTTTGGTCAACAAATTTTGAACCTTTAATATCTCTTAAGATTTTAAGATGGTGGCTGATCAAAGATTCGAAAAGGAATGGTGGTTGCATCTAAATTATTAAGAATACCAGAGCATAACTGAACTTAAAGTGCCTGGGTCGTTTAAAACAGTGTTTGTTCTTACAACTATTTATCTCATTAGGCTTCAAGATACTGGTCCACAAATTTTGACCGTAACAGCGGACCGTAACACCATAGAATAACAGCGGAAATACAAAATGTATATTTAAGTACACAATCAGATTGAATTATTCCAAGTAAACAGATTTACAATATTAATTTTGCCCTAATTGCAACCAAACCAAGTTCATGTTAATGGAAAATTTTTAATTTGCAGAAATGTATAGAAACAATCTATAATTACAAAGATATTCAAGAAAACTCAAAATTGAAAGAACAGGGAAAACTAAACACAAAAGAATTTGTACAGAGCCACAGATGATAATTTGTTTTAGAAGTTTTATAATCTGTAATATTAGATATTAATACCAATTTTACATTGCACATATACCATAGCATGAGTTATAAAATTAGAATTTTAAATATTTAAGACTGGAGTTGTGTCCAATTTTATTTAAAAACAACATGACAGACTTAAACCATATTTGTCTTGGAAAAAATTAATTTTGTAGCTGTAGGGCATTAAACATTCACATAGACCTGGGCTACAAATTGTTATGATTTTCAAAAATTAAATGACTTTTACATAAATTATTTAGGCCTTCTGGAATAGCCATTGACTGAATTATCACTCCTTTAAATTTTATCTCTGACTTTTGTAATATCCTGTACATGCATAATATTTATGGCTGTGGTAATAGTTTGTTGTAATCTACATACTCTAAGTTAACTAATTTGATCTTTCTGTTAAATATAAAATAAATTATGTATCTGAAGAGTATATATTTTTTTATTTTCCTTGTATTTTTAACATCCTATGCTCGTTAACATTATATAAGAGCCAACTCACTTTGGTAACACTCCTGCTTCACCGGTTGTTTTGCTATCTTCCTTGCCTTGTTCCTCGATTTTTCGCTTCAAATTTTTTAATCTCTCTTTCCTCTTGATTGCTTCCTCTGCAAGACTACCGATCTTCTCTTCTGATGTCATTGTACTTCAGTTCCTGTGATAGAAGCTTTGTTTAGTTTGTCAATTTAGCTCTATATTAAATGAGACAAATATATATTTTGTTATAACATTAATTTCAGAGGTTTCATGTATGTAAAATATGCAAAATAAACCAAACAAAGAAGACATTTTTAACTGTTACATTTTCATACATATTACCATATTAAACACAAGAGAGAAAATATACTTTGTACAACCTATAGATAGGACAAAGTGTCTCACTTGTTTTGCTCTATAATGTTATAACAGGCTTGTCTCGATAAAACAAGATTGCAATAGAGTTCCTCTAAATAAGTCATCTTCGAGGTTGCGTGGAAGAGAGCTAAAACAGCCCTAACTCCACCTAAAAATAAAGTAATTTTTTATTTTAATTACATCTTAGTCATTTTTTTTTACAGAAGTAGGCCTTTTAGACAAACTCAACTATGGCACCAGAAATACCTTAGCCTGGAATAAACTACAATAGCCAGAGGTATACACTTTTTGACCGAAATAAGCTTCTCAGACCTGTGTGTGTGTGAGTGCACACACACACACACACACACACACACATATAGTCTTCCAATCATATGTTAGTTTGGTTATTTAAAACTTATATGTGACAGATACAACCAAATACAAAATAATTGAATCCTAAAAAGTAAGGGCTCTGTGGTGTAATGGTAGCATATTCATCCGGCAAGTGAAAGATCCGGGTTCGAGTCCCAGCGGAGCAAGTACTTTTTGTGACTCAATGTTTATTGAAAAAATTATATATATATATATATAAATTGGGACATCACCGCAAAATCAACTTGCGTTTCAAAATTACATAGAGCACCATTATTTATTAAAGCTAGGGCCTTCGACTTTAGGATTCCTCCACACTGGCCTAAAATGGTTTAACTACTGAAATTGTTTATCATCCAATATTTTGGAGAGAAATTAGAGTTATTTTTTATTAAAACTTTTTAAGAAAAATTGTTTCACTCTATGACTTGAGGGTTCCCAAACACTGCTCTTTAATCTTAAATGTAAAAGGAATATGCAACAAAAAATATAAAAGGAATATAATGTCCCTATTCTTTAGTATGAAATTGCATGCGAAGCCACAGGTAACTGCTAGTAAAACTATAAAAACAAGGTAATAAACAAAATTGAATTAGTATGGAAGCGGCAGTATAGTAAGTATCCAACACTAGAAGAGTGATCGATAATATCGAATCATCAATATTCATGAGTAAATAATCCTTGCTACAACTACTTATACCAAATTACATTGTATATCAAATTACAGTTTAAAAAGTAATAATGTTATTGTGAATAAAAACTAGTCTAGGATGTGTATTTATAAAACATCACAAACAGAACAGTAGGCTATAAGATTTACTTACTTTTTACTATTTTAAAGGAGAAACGTGTCTGACATAAATAAAACATGTAAATAATTACTCCATTTGCTACCATTACAGATCTGCAGTATTAGTGTCAGTAACAGGTTATTTAGTGGTAGCCTATTACCGGGATACTGTTGTTTCAGTAACAGCTGGGCTGAATGATTTATTGGTTTTGGAGGATCACTAGGTAGCCAGTAACAGTGCAGGCCATTTCATCTAAGCAATGAGGCATATATTATCAATAGAAATATTACTACACTATGAAATGTTATTATGCGACAATATAGGTTTGGATTAGATTATCGTAAATATGTTACTAGTACTATTTAAAGTTAACGCGGGCTTTGGTGGTGCCACGCACTGCTGGAAAAACAAGAAAAACATCCCATAAGATAATACCCAAATTCAAGAAGAGGGGAACAAGGCTACTATGTTATGCGGACGACCTAGTGCTTATGGGCAAAGGAAAAACAAAGGCACGCTGGAACGCCTAATTCAAGAAGAACTAAACCTCATAAGCAACTGGTGTCATGGGGAAGGTCTACGGTTCAACCCATCTAAAACAAATTTGATAACCTTTACCAGAAAAAAAAGTTCCAGCTTACACAACCTGTCCTGGAAGGAATCAGTATAAACCATCAAAAGAAGTGAAATACCTGGGTTTAATCCTGGATGAGAAGCTCACTTGGAACTCACATATTGTAAACAGAATATCCAAAGCGACAATGGGGCCTGTAAGAGACTATTTGGATTTAAATGGGTATTGAAACGCAGAATGATATATTGGATCTACGAAACCATGATAAAACCAATGGTCACATATGCTGCCTTAGTGTGGTGGACGAAGTAGAACAAACAACAGCTGCTAAAAGGCTACAGTCTTCAAAGGCTAGCTTGCTTAAGCATCACGGGAGTGACGAGCTCCTGCCCAACACTAGCAATTGAAGCGGTCCTGGGATACACTCCTCTAGGGCAGGAGGTGATGAGAACAGCCGCTCTAAGTGCAATGAAGCTTCTAGGAACAAAGGTAATAAATACTACCTCCTTAGGCCACATGAAGATATTGCAGATTTTCCTGAGGCTGAAATGCTAACCAATGTGTCAGATGCAATGGTTAAGAAATGCTCCTTTGATAACCCATATACAGTCTCTATCGAAAGCAGGGAGAAATAAATTAAAAAGGAGGCCTACCCTACAAAAGGAGACCTGAAGTTCTACACAGATGGTTCACACCTTGACTCTAGAGCAGGATACAGAATGTACAGACCAGGAGTTGACACGACTGTTCCCTTGGGAAGACATGCCACGATTTTTCAGGTGGAGGTCATGGCAATAGACTCATGTTCCAGAAGGCTCATACAAATGAGGAAAAAAGGATTAAAATACTTAATACTTTCTGATAGTCAGGCTGCACTAAAGGCACTCGATACCTGTTCGGAGTAACACTCGGTTGGGTGCCGGGTCATGAAGGCATTCATGGAAATGAAAAAGCAGACATCCTCGCCAAAAAGGGAGCGGAGTCCATATTGGTGGGGCCTGAGCCAGGTTGCGGGATAGCCTTCTCCAACAGTAAAGCTCTGGTCAAAGATTGGCAAAAGAGCATAAGAAACATTAATTGGAATAAAGCCTGAGGATTAAAACTATCCAAAATGTTTATCTCTCCTTACGTTAAAGGGTGGACAGTTCTCTTAGATCAGAATAAGGATATAAGACTAATATTAGGAATGTTGACAGGACATGGCCCTCTAAGGAAAAATCTTATGAGGGTGGGCCTTAGCCAGACTGACGAATGTAGACTCAGTGGAGAAGAGGAGGAATGAGCAGAGCATATCTGGTTAGATTGTCCTGCCATCTTAGAAACTTGAAAAAGATTCCTGGGAGCATATCTCCTCAGCCCCAAGGATATCAGAGAACAGGAGCCCTCAAATCGGATCGGTTTTTGCAAAAGCCTCGGACTTTGAGGACACAAAATTAAAGTAAGGGAGGCGCAAAGGTCCTCTTAGGACTAAGCGCGGGGACAAACTGTCCTTTTCCCTCAGGAAGGAAAAAAAAATTCAAGTTTAGATCACGTGAGTGGTTGTCAAAGTTATCTTTATTAATATTTATATAATAGTTAATATTTATAATACGTACGAATGTATAGACTAACAACAAATAGTAGATGAGGACTTCTCCTTATCCAATAATTGTGTTGTATAGTCAAATTTGAATTAACCGTTTATAAATTTATTAGTTTATCAGTCCATATTACATTTTATGAGTTAGTTAAATTTTTGTATACTAACATGCTGCCACAGTAACAGGTCACAGGAACGTAATAACTCAACACGTTATTTTGTAATAGGTATTGACAAACAACAGTATATCCCGTCTCAAACGGCCATTACTCAAATACCATACACACGGGTTTAACTTTGTTGCAATTGTTTTTGCAATTATATCGAACTGAATAATGTTATAGACTTTTAAAATTGTATATAGTTTTATTTGTTAAAGAAATACCGTAAACATGGGCTACTTTGGCCCACTTTTGAATAATTTCATACGATTTACCTTATAAGAAAATAATATTTTACTTAATTTAAGTCCTGGTAACCATTTAATACAACAATAACATGTTATATTTTAGATGCTGCACACTTTTTGACCTAAAAATTTGTTTTGTATTTTTAATTTATTTCTAAGATTTGGGCCAATGTTACCCTAAGGGTAGAGTAACTTTGGCCCAAGGTAGTTTTTCAACAGAAAAATAGTGGTATAAAGGCATGGGACAAAGAAGGACCTGGGTATTTAAAAACACATGTTATTTAATGATAATAGTAATATTTAACACCAATTTAAAAATACATAAATGAGTAAAAAATGTAAAAAAACCGTTTAAAAAAGTTAAATTTCTTTCAAAAAAGGAATGTCTTATGTTTAAATGAAATCAACCTTAAAAAGGCCTCTTTTTACAAGCTTTGGTGGCTGAATAACTTTTAAAATGTCACACCGTTTGTAAAATAACGTATCCTTTTCTTGGGGCCACTTCCAAAATTTCTTAGTCGGCGCCATACACTCCACTGTCGCTTCCTCCTCCGCCACAGAGAGCACCAACCCTGGGAATCGGAGTCCATTCCAATGAACAACAACAAATCTTTCCTTTACTACAAGTTCCTTCATGTCTTCATTGCTTCCTTTAAGGTCTTTAACATTTGTAGTTGGGACCTCGATTTCGTTTGATGTTAGACGAAAACTTGACTGAGGGTGTCTCTTTAAAAATGACAACCCAGTCACGGCCCGGAACATTGTTACAAAAACATTGTACAGTCTTTCATTTTCTAGTTAGGTAGGACTTTACGACGTACCTCAAATCAAGTTCATCCAGTGGAGTGGAAAACCATATTAACACATTTTGGCGATATGACTAGCAAAAGCTAATTCTTCTTCTTGAGAAAATACTTTAGGATGGCCTGGGGAACTTGAAAATGAGTTCTTCAATTTGTTTTTAATAGTGCTTCTGGGTATCCTGAAATTTTCTGCAGCTTGCCTCTGTCATTTCACCAGATCTGATGGTTTCTAGACAATTTTGAAGATGTTCGTTGCTGTAGTCAGCATATTTTCGGCTCCTGGGGAGACGTTTGTAGTTGTAGGGCATCTTGAAAAAGCTGAAACCAAACACATGCAATAGAAATATATTCACTACCTAACCATTTTGCAAGCTATTTATAGAACTTTACCGCTAAAAAAACAGGTTTATAACAGTACGACCTACTTTGGCCCAAAAAAAAAGCTGGGCCAAAGTAGGTCGTACTTTGTAGGTTACCAGACCTGATTTAAAAATACATGAAAATGGGAAGTCACTTTGTGTTTCACGAAGGTCTAACTACAGCACAACATTAGTAACTTAAAAGTGTTCTAAAAACATACTTACATTAGTAGTTCCTGAAGAAATGCGTCTTCTGCAGGAAGAAGTTTTGAAGGTTAAAATTTCACTTGCTTACACAAGACACACAACTTGTGGTGTTGCTGCCCAACAAACGGGGGAATCAGTTAAACTATCAGGCAGTTTGATTGATACTACCACCTAACGGAACCAACCGAAACTAATTCAGATACTGCCACAAATCGCTCAAAAAAAACGTGTTTCGTTTTATTTTGCTTTTGGGCCAAAGAAGAACCCTAGGGCCAAAGTAGCCCTTGTTTACGGTATATGGCTTTTAGATTATATAAAATAATACAACTACCTTTATACTAAGTTTGGGCAGTTGCAATAATTTAACAGAGTAAACAAACATGTCTTGACAGAATTTTTAAATCAATCTAATTAAATGATTCAATATTATCGATCACTTGAGTGTTGGAAGCCTATTATACTGCAGCCAGCACATAGCCTGTAATATTGATGTAGCTCTGAAAATAGGCACAGCCAAAGAATGAGGGTTGTTATGTAACATGTAGACTATGTATTGAATGTGTATACAAAGTTTTATCAAAATCCACTTGTACATTTTTGAGGTATGGGACCATTTAGGGTTTCTTAGAACTTGTCTTTCAAAATGAGTATAATCCCGAAAATAGCTGCTGCAAATGGCAATTATAATAATAAAAGTAGATTTTGTTAATTTAAACCCTGTATTTGTAGTATTTATCTTCACTTGATTAAATTAATATATATTTTGAATGGGTTAAGTTCCAGAACTAGGTGTAAGTGCTTGTTCTTTCTATGGATGGAACCTATTGCCAGTTTCACTAGTTAAATATACTATTTTAAGAAATTAATTGTTAAAAGTGGTTTTAGATCCTATTAGATAACATGGATAAATTACACATTACCTAATGTAACTTTTGAACAGTTTAGCTTTCTAGGTATAAGATAAATATTTCATTATAAGAACAGATTTACAGGTTATAATTAGTTCTGATTTGAGGTTAGGCCTGTGTCGGTATGTACCTTGGATGTAAGTTGGATTTTCATTGACAATTTTTCTGCCCAAACATTTTCTTTAATTTTATAGTTAGGTCATGAAATGTACGAAAACAACAGAATAACCATATAAAAACTGAGATGATCTTTACAAACCGTATCTACCAGGAGTTGGTAGTAATGCATCCAACTTTCAGTAAGCTACAAATAAGGATCCTAATATAATTCTGCAAAAGCAAATGCAAGTCACCATTCTCCAAGTTTTAATGCAAAACGGTCTTACCTTTAATACATTAGCTTGTAAATAAACAATAACAAACTCTCTATCCAGTCACCATTATAACCTAACCTAGAACTTAAAATAACATTTCAAGTACAAAACACAACAAAACTCAAACGCTGTGGCTATATGGCCGGCTACCGTCTGTAGATTAGACAGACGGGCGATGAGTGGTGACGTCAACCGTGACGTAACGAAAGGGCAGCTATAACTGTCACCTTTACACTACTGCCTTAGAAATATAAAAAACACAATTTGTAGACTATTTTATTAACTGCATATTATGAATTGGTAATGTATTGAACGGTAATGCAATAAAAGTGTTTGCTTAAATAAATTAAAAAGAAGAAATATACAACTAAAAATTAACCATGTACCAGAATCTACACTTCGTAGTTTATTAACATATAGTTTTGTTTCTCGCAATTTTACTGGAATGTTTCAATTAATAGTCATTAAGAGAAATCATAATTAATTAAAAATAATTTTTGTCATATTAAATATGTATGTCATTTAATAGCATAAAATAACTGGAACATTTGTTTTATTTACTAATAACACTCAAATGGTTATGATTTCATTGTATATTGTATGTAAGTGGTAAGAGGGAAATTAGTCTCTCGTCTTGAGATATTTGAAAATTAATTCTTCCATTTACCGATTTAAAATAGTTTTATTATTAATCACTTATGTACTATCGGACTTTAGCAGGACTGTAAGTTCTTATAGAAGGGATCTTGGTACAGTTTAAAGTATATAGCATACAGTCTACATCACTACCTAACTTTTCTATTGTTTTCGGCAAAATACTGTCAGTTATACAAACGTCTGGATGAGTCAGACAGATGTAAAGTAACACTGAAACTGGAACTTGAAATGTTATACATCAATGTATAATTCTCATTCATTGTTATAAAACACAGGGATGTGTCATTACGATAACAGATAGGATTATCTAGAAAAGTTGGCATCTTACACGAAAGAATTTTGAGCTGTTAACTTACCATAAAAAGAAGCCTAAATATTTTCGTTAAGATGTGACTGGCAAAAACGGAAGATTGCGTTAAATCAATAACAACCTAGAGAAAGTTATAAGAGTTGTATACGACATCTCAACGAAACAACTGATGGCATCTCACACCCAGCACAACTGTCGTAGATCTAATACATTTAACGTGGATGATACAGACAGTTCTTTTCATTACCACAATCCCTTATGCTTTCCCATTACTGTACAATAAATCTCGGGGACTGATGTTTCCTCAAACTCAAAATTCTTATTTAACTAAAAACGATCATGAAAATTCCTAAAATTGACTCTAAATATGAAACTTGAATTAATAATTATAATTAGGAGAGGCAAACTAAAATAAAGCCGTAGAATGCATTATAAGAAAATTATTAAAATGGAATTAACTGAGAACTTACAATATTTATTAACTTTCAAAAAATGAGTAAAAATAAGTAATTCACTTAATAGAGTTGTAAGAGGGATTGGACGTAAGTTACCAATGCGGTATAATGCTGTTACTAAAATGTGACAAATAGCTCTTTGTAAGCATCCAAATTAAATAGATCAGTTATAAAGTTTGCATGATAATGTTTACACGGATCAATACTGTGCACTTTATGATCAAAAGATAAAATCACTGCATATTTCTAAAGATTTAAAATTTTATACGTACTTGTAATTTAATTTTTGTTTGTATTCACACTTATAGAGTCTAATCACAACTGTGAAGTTTGGTGCACAATATTGAGTATATTTAGATACATCTGTACGTAATTTCATAATATTTTAATTTTTCATTAATAAATCTTATAATACCACGTTTACGAGCGCACGCAATTTTGTTCTCGAATCACTTATTCTTAATTGAATATGGTCCGTATTTTCTTTATTATTGATAAAAGTTTTCAACTGGTCAAAAGAACTAAACTTTCTATAGTAGAGAATTTATAGCATGACCGGTGACTTCGAGATGCGCCGTAGGCAAAGACGGAACTGAAGTGGTGGGGGGGGGTGGAGCGGCTCAGTCTGTTGCCGTATTTAGCCTTGTGAACTTCGGTCTCCAGTCTTCTATACGTGCCGCCCAAAAAAACATTCGCTTGTGCCAATTCACGAGTTGTAATACAATTTGTGAATTAATTGCGTTGTGCTAATTACGTTTTAAGTAAATAGTTTGATATGGATCATAATATAAAAAGTAAAATTGGAGGTAGAAAGGTTATACACGGCCAAGCAAGAGAAATGCTTCCCATTTTATGAAACGAGAAGCAGAAACCAATACACTTATAAATTTGAAGAAAGTTCAACAGCGTGTCGTAGAGGCAACTGGAATTTCTGAAAGTACGCTGAGACGAATTTTGAAGGAGGAAAAAAAATAAGTCCAATTGGCAATTCTTTTAGTACGCCCAACAAAGTAAGAAAACGCAAACATACTAAAAGTAATCTGGACAATTTTGATTTGGGTGTAGTTCGAATAACAATAAATAATTTTCATCGACAACGGGGTTTTGTTATGTTAACTATTGCGTGTGGAACGTTGGCGTTATTGTTATTTTAAGTATACATCATTAAATTAACTTGATACAAGTTGGTAGATAAAACTGAGTTTTTTCTTATTCTACTGTGTAACAAATTAGTTTAACCAGTTTTATATTAATTTTTAATTTAGCAGCTAGGCTATGTCAGTTGAAAATTTTTAGTGTATAATTGTATCTACTATCGTAAATCCTGAAGCTTATACGGTTAGTATATGATAAATTGAATTTTAATGGCTAACAAAGTGTAACAATTACAATTCTGAACTGTTGTCGTCGTTGGAGATCAAGAATAATATAAATTCCTACCCTTTCCCAATTTATGAGAACCCTTTCTTACCACCAAGTATCTATACTGCGAACTCATTAAGAAGTCGCCGTAACTTCAAAAGAGTCTAGAAATGTTCAAATATTCTCAAGGTCTCCTATACTAAATTGCTCATCATAAAAGACCACCGTGGTAAGAACATAAGGGTCTAGAAATGTTGGCAAACACTACAATATTCGGCTCCCGCCACCACTATGAGCCGGGAGCCGAAAACTCTCAGTAGAGTTAGTAGCACCGTATTCACTCCCCTACTTTAGATTGTGCCCCCACGCGCTCAACTCCTCCACTCCTCACGCGCATCCCACCGGTCATGCTATAACTTCCCTAGAGTACAACCCGCCATTAATAACAATGCACAGTGCTATAGCTACTTCAAAACCTTTAATGTCACAGTCTGTGACGTCATAGTCGTTCCCGTTCTTTGAAACCAAGACCGGTGACCGGTCATATAGCCACTCCGAAACTCAAAACTGAATACTGATCGACTGATCGTCAATATCAGTTGTTTCTTCTTCTTCTTTCATTGCTTCGCTACGGATTTGGTTGTGTTAACATGTTACGTGCACGGAATCTAGATGGTAGGCTAATATACTCATAATTTATTCACTTTTTAATGATATAAACTAATTTTAAACAACGTAACAAACGATAAGAGTCACTAAAATAAAATCACATATAGTAGTAAGAACAGCATCATGGTATAATATAATTAATTAATTAATTATATTATAACTATAGTAACTTATTAATATGAACACAGTTGTAAAATTATTTATTTAATTTATATACCTACGGTAATACCATTTTTGATAATGTTGACAACGAAGACGGCCAAAGCAAATAACAATTAATTTGGGACTAGAATCAAAACTCGCCATGTCCATTACATATACAATTTTAGAAATTCACAAAAACTGTTTTGGATATTTTCTCTTTTGCAACACAATATTTATGCAAATTGGTGAGTAGAAGTATGAATGGAATATACAATAAAACCCATTTCATCCCAAAAATGTTGAATAAAAAGACATTATACTATAAAATAGTTTGGACATAGCAAGTTTTGTTAACAACTATTGGACATAACTGCTTTTGTTCCTTGTCTTCAAGGACACGGTAAGTTATGTTGCTGAAGAAGAGGGAAGAGCATCACACATTTTTACCGTGTCATAGAAGGAATTTGCTTTGAGTTTATGGAACTTTAGTTCTGTCATGGAGTTTGTTTTATCTTGATCATGTGTACCCTATTAATTTGTCTCTTAACATAATATTATGTCGAACAGATATACTGTTAAAGGTCATGTTTTGTTACCCCTTCAAGTACAGTTGAAATCCTTATTAAACTCAATACTCATCACTAAAATAAGATTTTTACTTTGGCATTTGCAGCTACTGTGTTGTTTTATATTGTCCATAAGTTTGCAACAGTTAAATCAGATGTAAGTTAAAATATTACCTGGAGCATCACTTTGACATTAATGGTGTTTCTGTTGCATTTAGAGCCTCTATAAATTGCTTTATGGATTGTTTTTTTTTTTTTTTTTTTTCTTCAAAGTGTTTGTATTTGCAATTACCTCCTCTGTGTTCTTTAGGGGAAATTAAGTAAGTAATGTGTATTGCACACTCCACTCACTGAAGTATTATCCTTTGAAAGCTCTAAAACGTTTATGAAAGTTCTGCAAAATAGAATAGTAGTATCCAATTCGTCCTCCTCGGTAGACTAATGGATATGATCCCAGCTCTCTTACTAGATCAAGCGTTCAAATTCCGTGGAGGGCCAATCAGGCATAGACACGATAAAATAGTGTACCTTTGCTAATAAATAAATACTAGTGTAAATTGAAGCCAGCATAGCTTAAAGCTGAGGCTTAAAAGGGATAAAAATATATAATTGATTACCGGGACAGATAACAGCCCTTTTTAACAAAATACTTTATAGAACGACCTCTTGTTAGTTCATCAACATTTTCTTTCCTGCATCTTGTTCTAGAAGGAAAAGACAACGTTGTGTATTTAAGAATCAATCTATATTGTACTATCTTCTTTGGCACACTGTAGAATGTTGCATGAAAATGCTTTATACTCTGTTGCTTAAGGAAGCACACTGAAATGCTTTAGATTTGCCTCCACATACTGGAGGTTTGAGTATCAATGTTGTGCTTGAATGCCTAAAAACTAGGACATTTTTACAAACCTTTTTAAAGAAAAGGTAAAGAGTAAAGTAATAATAAAATGGTCAGTTGAGATTCTGCCAACTTAATCAGTCATCTGTTAATAAAGGATTACAACAACAATAGTGTCACAATAGTATTCAATAAGTAATTTTGTAGTTATTAGCAGTAGTACAACAGTTTGTAGAGTAATAATTGTTGTGTAAGAAATTACATTTATTATTGGCTGCTGATACCACGGCTTGGCTGATTAAAATTTCTTAAAACCAAAATACTCATTTTTATGAGCTTCAATTTGAGGTGTCACAAGTTATTAGTTGCCATTTCAAAATTTCGGCTTTGGGTATGGGGGAGGGTGGAATGGGGGTGAGCACCCCCATTTTTAAAATAATTTTTTTTGTTCCCCCAATTAGTACTATACACTCCCGTTTACAGAATTTGGCTACTTGGGCTATAAGTCTTTTAATACGAGTTTGAAGTTTTCAAATGAACACCCTGTATAGTGATTTCATTCATGGTTTTGCTCAGTGCGTAGTTTATTAATGGGTAACTTTAAGAAAGAAAGTTATAGTCAATCTTCACTATATTGAAGAATGAATTCATGTTTATAGATTAACTTTAATTTGAAGAAAATAGCTCAAAATAATTATATTTAATCACTTATGAACTAGTTTTTGAAAAATAGTTGAAGAAATAAATTGATCACAACAATCAAGTGAATCACTTGTTTCATTTCAAATGTTCCCATTCCTAACAAGATGTATTATTTAAGGATTATGGAATGAAAACAGTAGTGAGACAGTCCAGCTTTAGTATAAGAAAATTCTGAGCTTTGAAACACCATATTGATATATCATAGAACTCACACATCCTCACTACTAAATACATTTCTATAATTCTACCAAGATTAACATACACTTGTTTTAGAACTTAAGTGAAAAGGGTAACAATAATAAGATCATAACTGAATATCTCAATATTTATTATAACAAAATAAAAAATGTTCTTGCCTTGGTTTTTAATTTTGTTGTGATTGGTCATATAAAAACAGAGACTACACAGGGAGATTCTCGGATATTTCATAATAGTAACTGTAAACCACCAGGATACTGTAGATATCCACAACTGAAACACAGAAACCTCAATAAACAAATAAAAAATTAGAACAACTAAACTAGAAAGGAATGCTCCAACTTGATCATGCAGAAGTTATCATATTTGTATGGTATTTATTACTTTGTGTTTATTTTTTTTAGCAAAAATAATTAAAGAAACCAAATTTAGTGGAGGTAGTTAAAAAAAATTAATTTTACCTCTGATATGGTGACCTACCAAATGAAAGAGCATAAATTGGATTAAAACAGCTTCTTAGACCTGTCAAACAATGTTTCCGTCTAAAAACATGTTATTACAGTAACAAAAGTATAATATTTAGTACACAAAATAAACTTTTTCTTAACCTTAATAGTCAATAAATGAATATTTTATTGTATTACATAACATAAACTTATAACAAAATAAATATCCAAAAATCAATATAAACAAAGTTGCAACAAGCTGCTAAAAATGGCTTACCACACTATCAGTTTAAATTCACAATTTTAAAGATTAAATTTTGACGGTTCTAATGTTATTGTATTTAAACACAATGTACCAGTATTACTTAACTGATTGGCAACCAGCACTAGTATCAGTAACGTCACAAACCCAAAAATAATCGCACTTAAAATATAACTTAATTCACAGATTAAGCTCACCTCTGCGCTGACCCATGGAAGATTATCTACTTTGGAGCTTTAAAACATCAATGTTTATTTTCGGGAGGATAGAAATGTTGGACTTTTGCAGTTGCTAGTAGCCATTTTGTGACTATAGTTTTACTAAAAACTACTAATACTAGTGTGACAAGTAGTAGAGTATAAAATATATATTATATTTATTTATTTCTATTTCTAAAATAATTTACTTTATTTGCTCTCATTGAGTGAGTCTGACACAATGAACCAAGATGCACTAGCATTGGCCAATTATTTGTTTCGTTGGCAGCTAGTGATAATACAACTTGATGCCACTATTACCTGCTGATTTTATTACAATAGGGGATGCTACAAAACTCAAAGGCCAAGAGATGATTTATCAAAAATTTTAAGTATACACTTACTGTTTATAATAGATAACAGAGCAACCAGACTTTCTAGGGGTGGTTGTTCATGCTGACAGTTGATCAGACGGATTGGATGAAAACAAACACAATAAATAACATGCAAATAAAATAAAATAAAGTCAAATGGCGTTAAATATGTTCTAAAAAATAATAAATAAATAACAATCAGAATAGTTGTATATTTAAATTAGAATTTCAAATACCAAGTGTTAAATTCAAGTGTTTCTATTCAACAATTGAAGTTGTTAAGTATTCCCTTGGTAAGAGTTTTGATCTGTTAGTAGATTTGTTAAGCTGAATATTAAAATTTAAAAAGCTATAAAATAAAATAAATCCACTTAGTTTGCTTTTTAGTTTTGATATTTTTCGGGTTATTCGGAAAAATCTCAAATTTTGTTGAATTGCATTGTTTAAATATTATAGACGTATACACTTTACAAAACAAAGAGTAAAAAGCGTTAGAATGTATATTGATTATATCTTTCAGAAGAGACATCATCCATAATGTTATGATAAAAAATAACTGTTTAAAACTACATGAAGGTTAACTTTGTTCTTATGGTGAAAAACTCAAGATCATTTTATTACAGGATATTCTTAAAAAGCCATTTAGAATATGAACTAATAATAAAAAGGTTCACACATGTGCCCTAGTTTGCCACAATTATGTTTATGCCTTGTCATTTACTATTGGCCACTGATCAGTTGCCAGTGGTTGGTTATTGTGAGTAGACATATCATGACTTGTCATTTGCTATTAACCCAGTGGTTGGTTATTGTCAGTAGATATTTTGTGACTTGTTATTTAGTTCAATTCATAACAAATAATGTTAGTTTTATTAAATGCTTTAGAGAAAATGTGCATGGAGATGACACACATTTGTTGTAATTCTTGACATGCAATGTAGACTGTGAGGAATATCTAGATAGAGTCAAGCACTCCAAGTGTTGATATAGACTGAATTAAATGATACAGGTCACAATACAGCTGGTCGCAACCATTGATGAATGACCAATGACCCACAGTAAAAGGGTGTTATCTTGGCAGAAACAGAATAGCGGCAAATCGGGATAATGGTGGGTCTTTTTTCAGTACCTATAGGCAAAGCACTAGCAACAAAAGCAGCCTAATTTAAACTGAGAGTTAACTGATTGGTTAGCCATTCTGTGTTCAACCTGTGTGACAAAAACTTTAAATAAAGGTTCCCCTAACAAAAGGAAAGAAATAAAGTACTTTTACTTCATCTAGAGTTAATTTATTATCACCAATTATTATGTGTCATCCAGTGGGTTTATAACTTAAAATTTTGATAGTGAAAATGAAGTGGGGTTTTCTTATTTTTAAGGGGGAAATATTAGGTGTGAATAAATAAGTCATATAAAAAAACACTTCATAAAGGAGCTAGCTTTAAAAATTGGTCTCTTGCCATTATGACACACAAGCTATAGTAATTGAATATCTGTAACTCTCAGGGAATGCATTTCTGGGCACACGCTTATATTAGAAAAACATTATTTTGACCTCTAGAATACTCCATGAAACTCCCTTTAGTTAATTTTGGAACATCCACTATACCGAGACAAAATCAATCCAGACACACAAAAGTTTTTAATTAGGGATTACATATGGAAATATGAAACAAGTAATAAGAATAATCCAAATATACCGCTGCAAGTCAGGTAATTGAAATCCACTAATAGTTATAAATGTAATTTTACTAAATTGATTTTTTGTTTTTATTATGCTACATAAATTTACCAAGATTTATATTTAATAAATTTACAAAAGTTATTTTTTAAAGGATTATTATTTGCTTTTTACTAAATTTTTGGATGATAAACTGTATTGTGACAATTAATGTGAACAAACAGAATTAATTAGTAAATAATATGATTTATTTAAGCCAAAGCTACATTTAGGTACACTTTAATGAGATTGTTACCAATTAATTAGTATGGAATATTTTTCCCTTTACTTTTATGACTTCCTAGACTTTTCTTGGCATGAAATCCTCAAGTTTTTTGCAATTGTTTGTGATTGCTTCATCTCTGAACCACACCTGAATAACTGCTTCCACCAGTTTTGTTTTTTCGTACAGTCCACGTTTTGCAGTCTAGCCTTACATATTGCTCACAAATTCTCAATAGGATTAAAATCAGTTGAATTTCCAAGCCAATCAAGAAGGGTAATATTATTATCCTTGAAGCATTTCATCATAGTCATTAATGCGTGGAACAGAGCTGAGTCTTGTTGAAAATTGCTGTCCTTTGGCCTGGACTTTGTCAAGCTCTATAGTTGTGTTTGCCCCAGCAATGCTTTGTATTTTTCACTGTTCATAATACCTTCAATAGGAATGAGAGTGCCAGTTCTTGAGTATGAAAGACATGTAAACTGTTTGGTTAAAATGGCCAGCAGAAAGTGATTCATTGACTGCCTTTTGAACAAATTTTGATCGCTGGCCCTGCACAAGGAGTTGTATCTCATCAGAAAATAACACTTTTCTCCAATCTTCTGCTCTCCAGTAAGCATATTTTTCTGCCAAATTTATTTGTTTTTTCTTCATAGGTGCTGTCAAAAATTCTTTCCTCTGCAGTCTCATGGCCCTTCTCCCTCCTAAGAGTCGTTTGCGTACCGTTGAGTTGTGATTTCTTACTCCAGCCTTTTCTAAATCTTGCTGGAGGTCATAACTTGTTTTATAATCTACTATGTTCTCTCCTTTTTATATATGACACAAGTACTCATATACTCACTCTTTTAGATTAAACTCCTCCTTAAATGTGTCACCTCTATGGATGCATTCAGCTGTTCCTATACCTCTTCCTCTATACTTCTACATATTATGAGCCTGGTATCCTTTGTCCTTTCTGGCTAACTAGGAACAACAAAATAGCTCCTACATAGACATTACACATCAAGGTCGTTCTTCATGCCAGCATATATAACTGCTAAAACATAATTCCAGAGAAAAATTATATAAGAGATTGAAAATCTCTGCGAATGAATCAGACCATAGAATAATATCTTAAAAAACAAATAAAAATAGAATTACCTATAAAAACAAGAAAAAATGTTATAAATTTATAGTAAAATAAAATATTGACTTACTATTGGAAACAACATAGAAGAGTACAGTTGATGTAATGACATGAAGGGTGACAAGCAGCATTGTCAAGCCAATGATGCCCAACACTGTCAGTACAGAGTTGGAGATCACCCACCAGAGGATGTAGCGGGGCTTTTTCTGTAAGTATGGAGACGTATGCTTAGATGATATCTTTGTAATCAGTGGCAATTTTTATTTCAAGAGGGAGCATAATCAGATACACTCAAAGAACTTTTAAGACATTTAGTTTACTATATTGAAACCTAGATTTTTAAAATGAAGGAGTAATTTGAAAGGAATAAAAGTAAATACAGTACACACATGTAAAGAGATATTAATACACTATTTCAGTAAGAAAGTATATTTTAAAATCTTACATAAAATATTCACTACTATTTTTATGGATAGACATTCCAGTAAACTTCACTAATATGAACCAGTAGTGCTTAATTCACAAGATTTTTATTTTTAATTATCGGTTATATTTATAAATCTAAATACTTCAGACCTCTTTTTGTGGTGCATAAAACACTATAATAAACAGATGAAGAAATATGAAATAATGATTTATTTCACAGATATTTACATTTATACATGCATTACATAAAACTACAGGAATAATCCCTAAACACAGATTTTACTAATAGTGGTAGAGGTATATCTAATGTTTACAAACCAAATATAATTGATTTGAGCCCAGCCCTATGGAAAAAACATGTTAAAGAGATGAATAATAGCCTGTCACAAAGCTTGTGGAAACTTGCCTGTTACATATAAAATTGATAATTAATGAGACAGAATTTGTACTGTTGACTACAATTAGTAACTTTAACTTTACAATAAATTGGTTTAATAACATATCAGAAAGAAACAGCACAAACTTTACATACACACACAGGATACAGGCTAAGTTTCTTTTGAATAATTCATATGTGTTTTTAGTTTTTCTTAAACTGCCAATCAGTGTTTTGAAGTTGTCCCCCAACACACAATTTCATATTGAATTAGAGTGAGTTAAGTAAAAATACGTCTTCAGTAGTTTGCTCCCATAAAAGTTTCTAAAAAGTTCAGACACACAAGTTTCTTATTGTTCAATATGGTGGACAGGGGAAATAAAATGAGATCCTCTTCCTGAATTTCTCCTCTGGATATAGAAAAAAAAGAAAACTTTAAGGAAGATTTTCTGTGTAATAATATAAATGTGGTACCTGATAAGCTCCCAAAAGTAGGAAAAGAGAGAATGTAGCCTGCATTGACTTCAACATTATATCTGTGAACATAATTGTTCTCAGCCCTGAAAATAAAAATACACAGTAAAAAAAGTATTAGTAAAAAATAAACAGATACAATTTTACAACTGAGGCATATAATGCAATATATACACTGTAAGTGCCATTTTGGATCAAATGAATTGTAAATGCCCTTCTTTTGCTATGCAAAATAAAGAAGAGAATACAATCCTAGTCTAGTTTTTGAACTAAAACTGTTATACAAGACGTAATGCTATATGCACAGGAGTAATAATAAAATATATTTAAATAAATTTAAAATTATTTATGTTTGTTTTTTGAAATTTTATTTTAGTTAAGAATACTTTTGTATTATTATATACTCGTAATGTAAATATGGCACTACAACCTTTAATTAATAACATTCAAAAAAATGAAAATTAAGATTGAAGTGTATACTTAGCCAGATAATGGCAAATGTCAAAACAATTCAAGATTATCATATGGAAGAGGTCTTTAAATTCTTTGATACAGACCATAGAAAGTGTAATATTACAACTAATACTAAGTTATGAAGGAATCTTGGTATATATATATATATATATATATATATATATATATATATATATATATGCTTAACTATGAATAGTAATATTAATATTGGTCTTAAAAATAGCTCTGAAAATAATTGAACTAAAAATATGCAGGGTGTAAAAAGAGTCCCACACTGGCTTGGTAACTCCCGAACGATTACAGGTCAAGGAAAAAAACTTGGTACATCAATACTGCACTTATAAATCTACTTTTTGAATGAACTATAATTTTTTTCTCATATCAAGGGAATGGCCCGCAAGGAGTCAGAAGAAAATGTTAAATGAGAGAACATTTGGGGGCAGGTTTGCTTTGTTTTAGTTTGGGTCAAATACTACATCAAATTATAGGTCTTTATTAGTAGAGTACAATGCCGCATATCCGACCTCAAAGCAAGTGACATCTTATTTTAAAGGTATTGTAAAAAGAAGAGTAAACTAGAGGTATGTAATGTTACTCTATTGAATTTGGTGACTAATTAAAGTTTGAATTGTTTTATAAAACCAATGTGAGACACATTCAGTCCACTTTGACTCAGTAACTGGACTGAAATTTCCTCTCATTTAATTTACTACAAGTAATTCATACAAGTAAAATCTTTTAGCAAATCAAGCTGCAGGACTGGTTTTTTACTTACTAGTTTATAAATACTGATACTTACACAGGTTACTTGAATGAGCCAGATAAAAAGAAAACAAGTAAACTTCACCCAGGATTCCAAACAGACATGATACCTATAAAACATTAAAATTTACATGATTAACTAACGATTAAAAAGCTCTTAAATAACCTTTTTGACTCTCAAAGACGTCAGAATGATAACACCTCATTGAACTAAGTGATTTATTTCAGACATAAATGTTACAAGATCTACAAGCAGTCAGAACTTTTACTGTCCAAATCAATTTCAGGTATTGAAAGATTAGTGGAACCCAAATCATTGATGTACTGTCAAATCAAAAAGTATAGATATTTTTTACAATATAGATACAAGTGTTTCGGTTTTGAGTATGCAGTTTTAGAATTATATTATTACAAATTATTATTAAATTACCGTCTTAACTTTTATTGTTGACTGGGTGGTTCAAATCATTTGGAATTGGTCATGTTATCAAGCTCTTAAAGATCATTATCCTGCACATGTAATTTTGTAAACTATTATTTAAAACATTTAATTTTTAACACAGGTTTAGTTGAGCAGAATTTGTTCACTTACTGTGGCCTGCACCTTCTCGTTTGAACGCGCAAACCACCAGAAGTTTAGCATTGTTATAGAGCTAAAATTAAGATGGCTGCACGTACAGACTCTTTAATAAAGTTTGTTGGAAAGTGAAAACATGGATCCCATTTTACAATCTAAACACCCAAACCATCTTAACACTCAAAAGTCTTTGTTTAGTATCCACCATGGAGATTTCAATTTCCAATTGAAGGTTGTGATTGAAAAATTACATAACACAGTTTTTCCTCTTACTCCAAAAATTAAATTTCAAAGTAATTTTTCTAACACCTAAAATTTCAAAGTTGTCATGTAATATCAATAACTTTTGACTACTTAAAGATAAGTCACATAAAATATCTTTACATAATAACATTGAATCAGTTTCCATGCATAACTGGGCACAAAATTGCAGAAAATGTTGATTGAACTGGAATTTAAAGATTATATATAACTCAAAAGGAGGCCAGTCATGGAGAAATATTTATTTTAGTGTAAATTCTTATTTTTGTTATTGTAGATTATGCTTAGAATTTAGAGTCATAGGTAGTGGGATTTCCTTTGATGTGAATATTACATTACAATATACTATACTTTAATACCTGTTATTTACAAACATAATAAAATTTCCAAAAAATAAAAAGGAAAACTAATTTTAACATTAATACAATTTTTTGTGTTGGAAGACAAGTTTATATTTATACTATTTTGTAAAAAGGTTTTTATGAGATTCTAGTACATTTGATGGGCTTAATATGGGCTTAAAACAAGAAACAAAATTTAGTTTGCATCATTTAAACAAAACAAACTATTATGGTTTATGGGAGATAAACTTAAAACACAAAAACAAAATTAGTATGTTTAAGTAATTTGAATGCAGTAATAAGAGTATTTAAAATTTACAATATTTTTTAAAATTATTTATTGATATCACCAGTAAAACTCACCAAATAAAACCAGCCGAAAAACTTTGTTCCATTTCGAAGAGAGCAAAAGATACAACAAGACTTGACCCTTGGAGCTGAGAAGTTCATGTTGACAGAGACAACTGCACAAAACATTGATTTATTATCTTATGTACTCATATAGAACAAATTCAAATAAACTCGTTTTGTTGTTTTTCTTTTCTTAAAATTTCTAATACAATAAATAGTAAAACCTTTCAACAATCTGTAGTGAGCAGTAAAATAAAAATAAAAAAATGCCTTTATTGAAGAGTCGGAGTTAGGGCTATCGAGCCCTCTCTACCACTCAACCTCGAATTACGTTTTGTTAAATTATTAACATTAATAAAGATTTTATGAGTATAAATTATATATACTATCATGAAGATGAAACAGAGAGATAATCAGGAATTATATCACATTAGTTGATATATTTGATTTTATTATTTTTTATCAGCATATGTAAATTATAATATGCAATTTTTATTCAAAACAAGATAAATTGGAAAAATATTAGGGTGTATTATTTTTTAAGTACTAGGTTAAGTTTTAGTTTTTATATTTTATTGACACTATTTAATTGTACAATATGTGCTTAAAAGAAATAAAGAATTATTGGCTGTTGACAATCGACCATATTTATGAGGCCATGAAAAGAATGATGTAAATCAATATAATGCTGTTTTGAGTAACAAAAGGTTTTATTAGAAGTACTGTAAAAAAATCTGTAATTTTAAAATTAAAATTTATTTTGTTAAAACGGTTTTATTATAAGTTTATTTAATTGTCATGAAGTAGTGTGACAAAAATGATAATGTAAGGGTTGTTTTAAAGGGTTTAATTGAGATACACCACTTTTCTCTCAAAGATGTTTCAGATTAGGAAAGATTAAGTACATGATGCTTCCAGTTTTAAAGTGTTTTATTTTGGGAAAACTTACAATATTGAAAACTTAAAAATCATAATTTCACTTAGCCAACTCTTCATGGTCAGGCACTGGTCCAGGATAATCAATGATTTTATCAGATGTCTGCAGATTCATGAAGTAGCCATGGTGGATAGGTGGTATGAATTGTAGTAGATCACACATATTAAAACTTTTAATTTCTGTTACAGGTCTTTGTACCCTGTAAAGATAATGTTTATCAATATATTTTAGTAACATTGGATGTTATTTCTATTAGGACGGGACAATGCTGAAAGCTGAGAAAGACATGCCTTCATTTACACTCTCCTTAGAAAACGTGAACACGTTCATTTCGTACGTACCGAGTCCATTGCATTTGCAACCATGATTACTGGTCAACCAGCTATACCAGCTTATGTAGATATCCCTTTTTTGGAATTTAAATGGCTTCTTTTTCTTTGATTAGATTATAATTGAATACCATACTTTGGTTACATAAATACGTTTAACTTTACTGAAGGTTTGTATAGAAACAAAGTCAGCATCATTAGGTATGTACGAGTGCCAATTACCATGAACTTGTGATCATAAGTTTTAATTTGGTTGCTGTCACTTTGTACCAGTTTTAGCATTGAAAGGCAAAATTCAAATTCCTATTTTGACCTGAGCATGTTGGAATCAGTCATATAGGAAATAATGTGCTCAGCTTTAGATGCACATGTGTGAATGAATTTCATTACACAAGAATTTCTTATGAGCACCTATAAGCAATTATTTCGTCCCAGTCAAACATAAATCCTGTGTCACTTTGTAACTCATGACACCCAAAATTGTACACATACATATTACGCTTGTAATAAGCTAGTGATGATGTAAGTTTAGGAAAAGCAAGTGCTTTTCAAGGCTAAAAGTTAAGGTGTAAAATTTTGGGTCAGTCTTCTTTGTATTAAGTTTATCATCTTTCACTGATGTATTGACTAACTCTGCTTTGCGTAAATCCACTGATACTCAAACTCCAAGTTGCAAACTATTGCCTCATCAATAAAATTTTTTTTTTTTTATTTTGTATGCATCACACTTGTCACAGGTACTGTATTTGTGGGAGAGGTGTGGATGTCAAGGTTGTACTCATTTATCAAAGGTTCTCCTGTAGATATGATGGAAACGTGTGTTCATTACTCTGTAAAAAGTTTGCATAAAAAAGTCACATTTAGATTTGAGAATAGTTGTTTCCGATTAGGATTTTAGATCTTTTATGAGTGATATGGGGGAATTGCTCAATTTGCTGTTTGACAGATTGTATTCAAATGTCTGAGATTTTATCAGGAGGAACACTGCACCCCTGTTTGTGATCCAACTTGTTTGCCTAATTTTAGATGTTTAATAGCCCTAGTCATATGGCCATCTGATATTCTGAATGTTTCAGCAAAGACTTTCTTACACACGTTGACAGATTGTCTTTGAACTTGTACATA
Organism: Homalodisca vitripennis; assembly: GCF_021130785.1. NCBI lineage: Eukaryota > Metazoa > Arthropoda > Insecta > Hemiptera > Cicadellidae > Homalodisca > Homalodisca vitripennis. The sequence continues at coordinate 164,050,650 of NC_060209.1, forward strand.
CAATTTTTTATACTGATTTTGGGGCACATGGCTGATTCTTTGGTCACCTAGCCTGTGGTAAGCTGTTTAACAAGACCAAATAAACAAGAATTTTGGGCCTTGAAAGAGCCTAAATTCCAAAAAGATTCAAAAGCATGTTTTCGTGCATCTCAGATATGTTAGTTTTTAAGGCAAAAAACCGTCACTATTAACAATACATTACTCGGAACTGTGTTTCTTACTAGTGTACTATGACCAGAGTTTTTTAGGTGCCTCTTTTCTTCTTTACATTTTCATGTTGTTGTCTTTTACTAGTTTTCTTTGAATATCCATCCGATACAGCTTCAATGGGCTCTTCATTCTACGGTCCAATCTCTAAAACCAAAAAATAAAATATATGCCATGTATATAAAAAAATAAATAATATCAAATTGATTGTCTATTGTGCATTATTAAAAGTGTAACGTAAGAAATTATATGTAGTATATTTTAAGTACTATTAATGTAAGTTATACAGTAGATTATATTATAAAGTACTGTTTAAATAAGGCTTATTCCTTATAATATTAAAATGTATTAAAGCCAGCCCTGTTTATAAGAAAGGGGGTAGAAACCAGCATGTAAACTGTAAGACTATATCTATAATACTTATTGTGTCAAATGTCTTAGGGCAACTTATTTGCAAACGTATTACTTGCTATTATTTGGAGTCTGAAATTTTATTTTTTATTCGTAAATTTGGCTTTCGAGCTAAATGAAGCACTGTTGATGCTGTCAAGACTCTTGTTGGTGATTGTCATCATGGTTTAGAGGAAAAACTTAATTTAAAATTAGTGTAGCTATTCAACAAAATACCTGCAGATATCAAGAATTTACCTTAGCTCAGATTCAAAAAGACAATAAAGAGCAGTGTAATCAATACATGTCTGCACAAAGTACAAAGAATGTTATGATGTGGACTATGGACTTTTAACCCTCAATGGGAGTGTATTTATTTGATCCTTCAATGGGCACACAGGAGCCTCATTAAAAAAAGTTATAAATAAATTATATTGGTAAGGTCTGTTTCTGTAGACTCTTTATGTATGTGAGCTGTACTGTATTGGTTAAAAATAATAAATATAAAAATTAAAAATTGTTTTAGTAAAATGCTACAATTTAGAGACAAATGTTCAAAAATAGCCATGTATACTGATTAAAAAATTTTTTAGATAAAATATTATACAGTATCTCTTACATTTAAATATATGTAGAATTCTAAGTATTCTATACATTATACATTCTATAAATGTATTTACTGCATCACAATTATGATCTACATTACAAAAAAATCACAAATATAGGCAACATTTTCCATCAAAATATAGATAATTCTTCAAACACACATTTAAAAAGCTTGAATGACTGTATTGTTTGACCCCTTTTGAAAGCTTTATGTCAATAAAGGAAGGATATTTAATAAAATGATTTTCAGAACACAATTAGTAGTAACAAAAGTCGGTTTTTCCAAAACATTTAGTGTTTAAACTCATTAAATAAAAATCATTAAACAAACTACAGTACAAAAAATGACTTTACTTTATAATGACATTGATAATTGAACTAACAAAATACTTTACCTAAACGGCTTATAGTATTCTTACTGGGAACATTCTAGGCATTCTCTAGAGTGACGATCATCACAATATGGTCGACTGCAGGTACAGCAGACATATTTTTTCCTTCCTTATCCTTGGGCAGAGGTAGCATTGCTATTTATGAAGTGGTTCTTCTTGAGGTTGTTGTGTTTGGGACTGTACAATTTGAGGAAAATCTGTTAAAATACATTTAAGACTTTTCCTAAGTTCCAGAAAATATGTATACTGAGACTATCATGGCCAGAGGGATTTTTTTCGACATGTTGGTTACCCTTGCATGTAGCCTGATTCCTCACCTCTTCAACAAGACCTGTTCGAGGTCAGTACATTTAGAACTGCTAATGTGACAATACGTTTAGTGAAAAATGTCAATCCAATCTGCTGCCAAGTACGAAATAAGCGTGTAATTTGTTATCTTGTTTACAAGGGAAAAACTCCGATTGAGATTTATAATTAGGCACATTTTTTTGGTAGCACTGGGCTTGAATCCCCACCACTGGCCATCTTTGTAGCCACCCTTCAGCTGAGTAATAAACAACTGTACTTATTTTGGCTTCTAGTACACCCCTGTATGCTGTTCGAGGTTATGCTTTTCCTCGTCTTCTATACTGATTATGTTAGTTGTGGTTATGTGTGAAGTGATTTACATTATTTTCTTGTGTATTTAGTATTGTTTGTAACCTTACAAAATGAGCCTACCAGACAACACAATTATGACACTGTTGGAGAATAGCAGCAGTGATGAAAGTGTCAAAGACCCTGACGCTGACCCAAATTATGACACCAAAGTGGAATTAAATTAATTAGATTTAAACTCTTCAAATAAACAAGAAATGGAAGATCCTAGTGTTCTACAGATTAATGAGCCAACTAATGTAAGTGAGCAAAACATAGTTAGAAACCTACATTTAATTAGAGGAAAAATGGTTACATATGGTCTCCACAACTACCAGATAGGGAATGAAGCCATTGAGACGGAATATAGTTACACACCTTCCTGGTACAAAAGGGGAGGAAGAATGTAAGAATCACAACTGAATCATACAAATTATTAATCGTACATTAGACCACAAGATAAATAAAGCTGAAAGCTGGCAACAAAGATTGCCAGTGGTGGGGATTGAAGTCCAGTGCTGCCAACTAAATTTACATGGGCACAAACAATTCCCACAACAAACTTAAACTGAGAAAAATGAAAATAAATTTTTGTGGGGTCCATTTAAGCTATCTGACTATGTCATGCATTACATAAAATGTTAATGACAATAAATGACTGATTTATTGAAGTTTTGCTGAGTGTACAACTCAATATAAATTATACCCTATGACAATGAGGAAGATGAACTTAGAACTAATAACTACTTGAAATTAATTCAAATGGTAGTATTACTCTTAAGTTACATATGAAAAACATTGCACAATTATTAACGTATAGACTAATTTGGTAAATAACCATTTAGTAAAAAAAAACAGACAGTCATGATAACAGTCAAGTATTTGAGGTTTCATTTTACTTTCTAGTAATTATAATAGTAAATGAACTTACCAGAAAAAATTCTTCATTTTATGAAGCAGGTGGTTGACAATCATCAAAGGCTGAATAGAAATCAATTTTTTTCTTTTTCTGAAGCAGGTGGTTGCCAATCATTAAAGCCTGAAGATGCTGAAGATATTGGCTTACTCAAACTATAATTCATACAGTTCATATCCATAGAATCTTCACCATCCATGTTTTAGGACTCCACTAGAAGTCAATAAACAAAAACTTGGACAATGACCACAGCGTTGGAGGGAAGGTGGTGTACATCTGACTTTCACCACCACAACAAAGGGTTCTTCACCCTGCTAAACAAGTACTGCTGCCGTGTGGCTAATAAAAGATCGTGAGTTACACTGCTATTCCATCTAACAGATTTGACTATGGGGAATCCAGACATGACCATAATGAAATATTATATATAAACGAAACAAATACTGATCCTTGCAGGAAGCTTTTTCAGGATTCAAAAATCATGACTTTATCGAGTTTATACCTGTATGAGTTATGCAAATATTACACACAACATAAAAATAATTTTCCTCGTGATACAAACACCAGACATAATTTTATACAGATAAAACAACACACCTCTTCCAAATTTGAAAAATCCATAAATTTTATGATTTGTAAAACAATAAATAAAATATTGAAATGCAACAAAGAATTGGTGTCCAGCAAAGGGTTTTTAAAGGAAATCAAAAATAGTTTGTTAATGAAAGCATACTATTCGGGAAATGAATTGTTTGATGACTCTTTCATATAAAATAGGATTTTTTAAATTATTTAAAATTGTAATAGTAGTTTTAGATTCTGATAGTTTATAGTCAACAATGTTTCAAACTTCTTTATATTAAGAACTGGTTAACTTTGTGTTACTTAAATAAATGTTTAGTAATTACCTTATGACTTTAAATTGAAATCTATGACAATTCTCTATTTACACAATGTATTTACTCAGAAATCAAAATCTATGGTCTATTATAATATTATTAAGTTGTAAAGTCTGCTTGAACAGTTAACTATCTTTGTAATTTTGTTGTTAAGAGAAATATACTTTAGATTTATATAAAAGTAATATTATTTTATTTATTACATTTCAAAGCTCACTAATCCACAAATAGTATTTGCTGTCTTATTTTATAAACAAAAATTATATTGTTTTATAAATAAAATATACAAAACTAAAAATTTGTACTTTTTACATATTTTTTTAGTTTGACCACATTTATAATATTTCTAATTAGGAAAAAGTTGTAGTGAAATAATCTTGATTTACCAAAAGAATACTGTTAAATTTCAAAGACTTTTGTGACCTTATTATGGATCATAGAATTATGATAAATGTCTCAATTTAAAGATATGATTAATATGCATCCTAAACGCTTTTTAGTATTTCTTGTAAAGTGCGCTAGTTTAAAAAATACAATATAACAAGGTTGGGGATTTTTTTAATAAAAAAAATTATTAGGACTAGGATGCGTATAATTAAAAACAAAACAAAAACTGTGACATCTCTTGTAATTCTAAAACTACGAATAGGGCTGTCAAAGTGTTTGAATATTAACTTATACCTATATAAGACTATTATGGTCACAACAGATCTACATCTTATAAAACGCACATGAATACAAATTATAATATAAATTTACATGAATTTATAAAAATTATCTCTTAAGATGTATATTGTAACATTTTAGAGATTCTTTTATTTAAACTACAGCAAAAACTTAAATCTTATCTAGGCTTGTGACATTTTACAAGGTTGATGAAGAATTTAGAATTTTTTTTTATGTTGTACTAGCTGTGATATTCATATGGAAGCATGGATATGTTATCTTAGTTAAATCAATAACAAACATCATGGTGGTTCATTAAAAATCCAATTGAATGAGAAATTTCCCTATCAACATATATTAAACTGATGGAATCACAGGTAATGAAATCATATGTGTGATCTTACCTTACTATATAATACTTAATATTGTCACAAGTCAACCGTTACACGGCCAAATACAAATAACTAGTTCAAAATGAGTGAGAAATAATCAAACGCCACCACACACAACACTGTCTGCACACAGACTGACTGGGCCAGCTCTGGTGACAACTAGCTGTTGTGGAAGTGGATGATTATCCAGTTAAATCTGAGTTGTTTACCACAGCTTTACTCATTCTTTATTGTTTATTTAATGAATAATAGTGTATATTGATTTAATAATGTGAGTTCTCACAATTACTGCATTGAATCAATCTTTCAACAAAACTCTATTCTATATAGAGTTAGAATATATAGAATAGAGTTTTGTTGAAAGATTGATTCAATGCAGTAATTGTGAGAACTCACATTATTAAATCAATATACACTATTATATATATATTCATTTAAGTAATACAGGATTATATATATATATATATATATATATATATATATATATATATACATATATTCATTTAAGTAATACAGGATTGTATTAAATTTTAACATATATGATAAAACATGATTATCCAATATGAATAAACAGTATTGTACACATCATTGTGTTACTCAGATTCAAATAATTTTTATAAGCAATTCATACAAATTTTGTACATTAATACAAAACCGCTACTAAGCGGTTTGAGTATTTTTAATAAAGAAATCATTATAACTGTTTATGTAAATAAAGTACATTAATTGCCAATTCTGCTTGCTATTCAACCCTTATAGGATCAAAGAAAATTGTTAGGTTGACCTTCATACTTAAAGTTTTGTGACCAGTGTGTAACTAGACACACTATAAAAGTAAAAACTAGCTCAAATTTGTAGTTTTTACTAACATGTAGGAAAAAAATTAAATTGAGAGATTCAACAGGACTTAATACCGGATATTCTTTTCTATGGAATTTATCCATACTATATCAAACAATATCTATAATATAATGCTCACTTATTTTCTTGCAATTTGTACATAAAAACAAGCTCGTTTGCCCTTTTCCACACAAACTCAAATTCAAAATGTTTTTTATTTAGACATTTACAGAATATAAACGACATTGTCAAAAATACTTAATACAGTCTGAACTATTCCATTATTCTTGTACATAATATGTCCACATACCAAAAGTACATAAAATAAACACATATAATATTAAATATGTACATACAAAACGAGGATATACACTATTCATCATGGACAGTCACGTTTAGTTTAAAATTTGATAGACACACAATAAAAATAACAAGCAATATTTACAGATAACAGTAACTCAATGCAATAAAAATATTTAAACTTTAAGGAACTAAAAGACCAAGTAGTCATTGCCTATGCTTTCAACCATGTCTCTAGTCTAGTTTTAAATCTGAGAAGAGGGACACAGTCCATGCTTCTTGTGGCAGTTTACTGAAAAATTTTATTCTTAAATACAAGAAACTTTTTCTCCAACTAAATATAGGGTCAAGCAAATATTTCTTTCTAGTACTATACAAATGAATTTCTTGTTAACTATAAAGCTGTCTAAGTTTTCTTTTACCTGAACAAGGCAACAATAAATAAATAAACCAGGAAGGATCATAATATTTAGGTCTTTAAAAGTTTGTAAACATGATTGATGATCTGAAACATTTTTTATAACTCTAAATGTTTTTTTTTCTGTCAGATGGAAACACTTAATGAGCTTGTGCTATTTCCCCAAAGAGTTATTCCATAACTCAAATGAGAATGAAAATATGCATAATACAGCTAAGCAACATTTTCTGACTAACACACTCTCTTGATCTACATAATACAAAGACATACAAGATAATTTTGTACACAAACACTGAACATGATACTTCTATCTTTAAGACAGTAAGATGGAACTGAAAAGACTATCAGTAGTGTAGTTAAAAAGGTCAATATAAAATACAGTAGAATCCATTCAAACTGCCCATTTAGTTACCCACACCAACAAATTAAACTAAACAGTACAATATATTCATTTTTTAATTTGAATTTTGAAAATATTTAAATACAATTTTCCAAACAAAAATTATTTATTTGCAAAATTTAATTTAATGATAATGTACTTTCCTGGTGAAGTATAAAAATTTAAGTATTGTTTTAATTTTACAATCTGAAATTTTGATTTAAAATTTAATAGTATCATATTATACTGAAAACCACAATAAACCTGTTTTAATTATCTAGGCTTCAGTACTCTGACATTTCAGTAGGCTTTCTTCTTATTTCATTATTTTATTGAGATTCTATTCAAACAAAACAGATAATGCTTGATGATGTTAAACACATCTATTCCTTGGATTACGGTTTCGATTTAGGTGTAATATTAAAGCCACTTATATTCCATTAGTAGAGACAATTAATAGTTTAACCTTTCCTGCATTGCTCAAGAAAAATCTAAACCTTTCTATTCTTTGGCTTCATGCATTGCTTCAACATTTTTGGTACCTAGTGTGAGGACAACTTCTGATAATTTGTTTTTTTAACAATTTCATAAAGAACACAAATATTAAAACTTCATGAAGCTTATTCAATTAAAATATAATTTATCTTGATAATTTTGTTGTATTAATTTTTCACTAATAACATATGTTCACTGATCTCACAGACTTTTGTTTCGGATTTCTTCAGACAAACTTTTACTCCAGATTCTAGAAATCAAATATGATGTTGTGACAGCATCATATTTCAGATGTTGCACTAACAGAAAAAAACAACATGGCCGTCTAGTGCATATACAGTGATAGTTAGCTCTGGAAAATGTTATATTTCACTAGTGATTTAGGTTACACACTACAAACACCAATAGAATCAAGTACCACGAGTCTTACTACATATAAAAACTTACCAACTCAGAAGAAACAAAGCATTTAATAAAGTGTCAAAGTTTACCTACTATCAGGCAATAAAAGCAAATAACTTAATCAAATGACTACATTTTTTACTATGTTATAAGGATAAAGCCTTTCATGTTTGAATGAAGAAAGTTAAAAATAATCGTAATTGGGAATACAATAGCGTTTTATGCCAAACACTTTAATGTTATTGTCAATCATATGACATCATGTCTGCCAGTGGTACAACACATCATTAATGATGTCATTAATTATAAGGACAAGTATTCCATATCACTGCACTGCTGTAGACAACTGCCATATCACTCCATTTCCAACTCAACACAAGTTGCTAAGTAGATAAGTGTGGTGGCTGGGGGTGTTGACCTGAAAGCTGCTGACTTTACTCTTGGTGAGCTGACCTCAGACACAGCAATACTGTCGTCAGTGTCCACAGATTTTCTAAATACAACTGCTATTGTGTACTACTGTTAATACTTTCTACAAACTGACACAGGAAATAAATTTATTTACCAATTCTATAATTTCCAACTCTTCAAAAGAGCAATCAGCCAAGAACTGCATAAAAAACTGATTTTAAAAATTACTTTAAAAGGAACAATAAGCCAAAGCTTGCATAAAAAATTGCTAAATTTTTATTATTATAACAGAAGCAGAACCATAAAATTATTTCCAAGGATAGAAATAGCATCAAGTTACGTACACAGACATAACAATTTTTCCATACTTCAAAATGCAAATTGTTTCAAACAGTTCAAAAACTCAAAAATGGAGTAAAAAAGCTACTCAGCCAGTTCAGCAAAAGCCTCCTCAGCACCTTTGGATTTTCATTTCATTTTGGCAGGCAAAATATCAAAATATTTTATCTCAGCATAAGAAGGCTTCTTTTCAACACAAGTCATTCTGTGTCCTTGCAAACAACTAAAAGCTTGCAAAATATCCTGGTGGTGTCTACACAATTGGTGTCAAGTATTCAGCCATCAGAACTCCTAAAGGAAATCACAGGGATTTTTAGATCATATTGATATTCTAGAGAATAAATTAGCTACTGTTGAGGCGGTGATAAAGAAATAAAAGAAGGTGAAAGAAATAATCTGAAGAAAATATAAAACATCCTAGTTAACTAGGACGAGACAAGCCCAGTTCGACAAAGTTATACAAGAAAAATTAAAAATCCAATTTTATTTAGAGACCAGCCATTTGAAAAATTTCAAGGAGAAAGCAGACCAAGACTTCGAGCTCTAGTGCCAAAGCCGATTGAGGACAATACATTGACAATTTTCCTCCGTGATGTTGACTAAATCAGCAACAAAATAGAGATTCTGGATAATTTACTATCCTCTTTCACAGCAGATGTAGTAGTTATTACAGAGCATGGACAATACGCAAATACTATTGTAAATAATCAATTAAATGGCTACAGTCTTGGGTCAACATTTGGAAGAGAGTACAATATCAAGGGAGTTGCAATATTCAAAAGTAACCTATTGGAGAATGAAACGACAAATTTGAACACTGAATTTAACAGTACTCTAAATAATAGAAATTAGTATGTGAAGTAACAGCTACCTCTATTGGCCACATAATAAAAGCATTAACATTGCAGATGAAGCTATTGAGGTTCTGGAGCCCCTACCAACATATAGCAGAATCATTTTGATAACAGATGTATATATTGACATTTCAAAATCTAACAGAGAGACAATAATTTGTTACAAAATACTATCTTATAATATGGTAAGACTCCAACTTCCAGCTACCAGAATATTTAGAGACCAAAGATTTCCCATTGACACTGTTTGGGTCAATGCTGAAATGAATGAATGTCAAGTTAATATTGAAATACTTCATTACATTGTAAACTGAATTGGAGGAAGTGTAATGTATTATAACAAATGCATCATTAATATAACATGAAACATCAATGATTTTAAATTTATAATCTAACTAGTTGTACCTGTGACTTTGCACACAATTTCATAGATTCACACCTGTATGAGACTGCTAGTTCAAGTGAAATATATTTCTGACACCAATGTTTGATTTCTTGCCAAGATCACAAAAATATGCCAAAAAGTGTATATTTATAGTCATTACAATTTACTTCGTTCTTATTATTTTTTTTACGTAGTTGATTTTGTCTTGTTTCACGATCAAGAAAATATATATCACAGATCAGAGAAGCTTACTTCTATCAAAAGACAACTAAGATTTTTTTAATCTTAATAACTAAGTTTTTATAACAACAGTATTTAAGTTGATAGTAAAAGTTAGTAACTTTTGCCTTTTACATCTATACCTAATAGTTTATAAAAATGTACAGTACTATTAACAATGATACAATTTACATGTTTGTTTTTTATGAACTGAACAAATGTTTGAAATATTTTGGAAAATTTAGAACTGGAATTGGTACGGTAATCCATGAATTTTCATCTAGCATAGTTCTAAATTCTGACCATCCTATGTTTTAGGACATTCTCTAAGGTAGAGAGTACTTAAAAAATCGCTGAAATCTAAAAACGACATGAAAACTAATGGTTGCTCCTTAGAGAATTTATACACTAAAAATGTAAACAAACTGAAAATAGTGGTGACATTAATTAAACATATGGTCATACTGTCATAATGCTTTTCACACAGAACAGTTAATTACATTTAACAGGCTTTTTCAATTTATATTACAAACTTCAGAGACTTTATAATATTATTAGAATGAATAATAATGAATAGAGATTGTGGAATTCAAAGCTTAAGGAACTATTTTTATAATGTCATCTTGCTTCTTCAATTATTATACATCAACATTTTAATTCTTAATTTTTCTAAAACGTGTATTTTTAATGTTATATTTTGTGTAAATAGGGGTGGTTTTGGGAGTGTCATGTTGAGGGAAGTTATATAGAAATTTTTAGTAAGTGCCACCATGAGAATAATTGCAATATGCTGATTTTGAGTACAAAATCCACCTACAATCATAAAACAACCTTTTCCAATATTACATATATTTTTATTATGTTCTAGAACAATTTAGTATCATCTCTCAAAAATAAGAAAGTCTCATAGTTATATCACGATTTCTTCACATTTTCTTGATCTTATTATAATATTCAACTATTTTTTATGATGGTTTAATAGAGCATTTCACAAGGGTAGGCAATTAATAATTCCACGTTGAAAATTAAATAAATAAAGATTTATTTCTGTACAAAAATACATAAAATACAATTACTAAACATGTACAAAAGCTTAATATATGTACACAAAACGTTAGAAAATGCGGAATTGTAACTCAACAAGCGATAATTACAATATTAACATAATTATTACGTAACAAGAGCATTCTGAGTTAAGGAACACATGTACATAGGCCTACATTACAACTATATTACATAGTAAGAAACCCCTTACATCTATTTTGGTCTGATAAAGTATAATTAGTCTAAATGTTAATCCTGGCTGAAATGATTTTAAATTCTATTAGATCAGGTACGAAAAATAAATACATACAATATATATTTTGAAACATTAACCCAAACATTAGACTTATTGAAGGTTTTTAACAGATCAACCTAAGCTAACCATGGGTGTAATTAAATCTGTTTGATTTGGAACTAATCCAAATTTTCTAATTTTTAATCAATTTTATATTTCCCATGAGATGACATTTTACAGACAGACGCTTCCAAAGTTTATGGTGAAGATTTAATAGGTCACATTGATATCAATGTACTCAATCTACACTATCTTACCAGCCAATTTTTGTTTAGGTAGCCTAACGACCATCTGTTTCATATGTTTTGTTAGATAGAATTCTGTAAGAAGTTTGAACTATTTACTGTATTCTTTACTGGAAATCCATCATGCTCCCACCCACAAAGTGCACGGCAGGATGCCTAACAGAACAATTTAGTGGGGTTTTTCTCTCTTAAGACAAAAGCTGAGAAATTGCACTTAGTTATAAAAGGACCTTTGCGCTACTTCCAGAGTGACAAGATATTCTGGACTGATAAAGATGGGGGTAGTGACCACCGCCTGTCAAGATCCACAAAGAAGGATTTTGGGCATTAATCTCAAGTCATATCTCCCTGGAAGAAAAGGAGACTAGCTCTGTACCAGCCTATAGGGTTGGTACCCTAACATTAAAGCAAGCAGATGTAAATAGTGTAATTATAATGTTACAATAAAGTTGGATAATCCGAACAATCTGAATCGGATGTTCGAAATTACCGAGGATCTGTATTTGAAATGTATTCCTGTATATTAACGTATTTAATAGTACGAGTTTCTTAATATTAAAATCCAAACAAAATAGTAAGAACTTACTTATTTAAGTCAAAAGGTGACACCTTTTTGATTTTAGATCATAAGGGCCCTTTATGCTGCAGAGTGAAACATGCTAGAGATGTTTGTTTCAGTTACACAGGGACCACCTGCCTGCGATGTATAGTGACTGAACCGAGAAACCTACCTTCTCCATTTGAATGAATACCCCATATTTCAACCCCAAAGAATTCAGGAGAATAATTTTAACAGCCAAAAATCACACAAAATGGCACTTTAAATAATTTAAATGTAAAGTTAAGCCATATTTCAATTTAAAGGCCTCGCCTCACTAATCATTTTGAAAAAAGTTTTAATTTATTTCGCAGACTGGGTGGTCCTAGGTGTGAAAGTTGTATGGTTTTAGATTTTTTTAAATGTTACTAGCTGTTTCCCGCGGCTTCGCACGCGTCTCTTAAGCTTTGCCCGTATATTTCTTTGCCTTCAAATAGTGTTTGGATATTTTAATATACGTAACTACTGTGTTGTAATTGCAGTTTATAATGTGCAGGCGCTTTGATAACTTTTATATCTTGCAGTACAGCCTGGTGGTTAGTTACATCAATGGGCATTGCGTATAAACCTTCTACATAGAAAAATACAAATTTTCATAGTGATCGGTCCAATAGTTTCTGAGTCTATAAAGGACAAACACACAAACATTCATTTTTATATATTATGATTGCAGAAACAGTTTAAACAAAATTTGTCGTTTCTCTTAAGCTTACTCTATGCTTTAAAACTATAAGTGTAAAGAAATTTATATATAAATATATTTTTTGTCGCATTATATATGTTTACAAAGAACAGCTGATTAAAAATTTGAAAAGACTCTTTCACTTAATAACATATGTTTGCTGCAATGCATTTCTTACGGGTATTTCTGTAACCAGTGGGGCGGAATCCTGAATCGGGAAAGGGATAAAAAGTATCCTATAACCTTCTACAGATCAAGACGAACAAATTAAAAAAAAAATTAGGTGAATCCGTCCAGCCGTTTGTGAGTGATGCTGTTACACACAAACAGTTTCATTTTTATATATATAGATCTTGTTAAAAATTTAGCAAATCCAAATTTTTAACTAAGGTTACCAAGAAGTATTCTTTGTACAAATATTTTACAAAAAGGTCATTGGTCAGGGTGTATATAAAATGTTGTATAACACAGCTGCTGTGCAATAATCCTAGTTAGTCTGTATAAATTCGTCCTCCAATTAAGTAGTAGAAATGTTTTATGTAAAAATATTGAAATCATACCTTCTGAAACATGCTTAAACTAAAAAAAGAAATAAAAACTGGCACTCTAACTTTATACTTAATGTATTTAGAGTCTCCTTAGATGTATAGGTTGAACTGAAATAATGTTAACAGCAGCAAAACACTTGTTTCACCACAGTTTACCATAATCTTGATTTGAAGAGTTTAAAATCAATTAAACTATCAAACGTTAACTTTACTGCTGGTCTATAATGAGTAATAAGTATTCTCAAAGTGCACTAGGTCATCTGTTGCAGTCAACATGTTAACTGAATTACATACCAAATTAAGTAGTGTTCAAATATTTTTGTACAACAGAAAATCATAATTATTAACATTATATCACCAGATCACTCTCACACCTTTGAAGGTGGAGCTAGATTAGGTGACCAATTAAAAAAAAATATATAATCAATACCTTACTTAACTGAAGTATATATTTACATTGCAATTAACTCTCAAAATACCCGAGGTATTGTGCTACTTGTTGACCAATGAAAAAAACTTGTGTAATTAATATCTTGATAATCATAAACAAATTTGAGAATTGTATATACAACACGGGGAGTAAGATAAAGATTAAGAGTTGTTATGATTAATTATTTAGTGCTCGGATACTTATATTATATAGTGTGATATCCGCTACATAAAATAACTAGGCTTATCTAAACACAATAATAATCTATCATTAGGAAATGTTTATAAATTTAATGTAATTTTCAATACGTCTAACTCATAATGTCTGAACTTAAAACACATGAGGATGAACAGGTTACTCAGAATTACATGAAAGAGTGAGACAGAAATGTATCCTATGAAATATAACATAAACTTCACTGCTGAACCAAATCCAAAGTTTATACACAAATAAACCTGTAACATGCCAGTAACAAGTCAGATTATCTGTTTGTTAAAATATAGACTCTATTAAACTTTCCAATTTATTGGGTTTGTTGAAAAAGCAAGTTATTACTTGATATGCTATATTGCAGCAAATTAATGTATTTATTTTAACAGTAAAACTTCTCAAACATAATGAATATGATATTTTTAGGCTTACTAATAATGTAGAAAGTACAATTCAGTAATAAAACATTAAGCTTAGATTGCTGTACAACAATATAGTCCTATTCTACATTTAACCAAAATTATTGGAACATTATTTTGGATCATCTGAGATCATTCCTTATAATTGGGAGTTGATTGACTGTACTTTACAATAAACAAGCCGAATATATGGTTCAAAACAATAACTTAAACTAATACTAAATTATTGCTAAACAAAATTTCCACTATGATATGTAGATAACTATATAACCTTACCCAAAAGTATATTTAAAATTATTAAATAAATAAGTATATTAAAATTTAAAAACAACATAAACAGTTCATTAAACAACAATAAAATATACACAGATAACAATATGTCTATAATAAGTACAAAATAAATTATGTTAAAATATTATTTGTTCAGCATGCATAAAAAACTAGGAAATTGAGTAGAAAAATATTCTTGAATTAAAACAATTTAATTGGTGCCATACTTATTTTTATATTGCACTGCATTAGAACTATGGCACAACATATAAGTTCTTTATCTGTATTCAAAGTCATACCTGCAACCAAGTATAAGGATAAATTAAAATAACTGTGTTTGGACATCAATAAAAGTTGAAATGTAAATGGAATGGTCCAATGGTAAGCAGAGTACAGGAGAGTGACCACTAATGCAAAATAAAATAGAATTTATTTATTACTAGTTCCCATTCGAATGATGACATTTTAACTTCTTACAAATGTTAATTGATAACAGATTGCAAGCTGCAGAAATGAGATTTTTAAGAGGGATAGAGAAGACTACAAGAAGAGATAGAATAAGGAACGAAATAACCAGAGAAAGATTGAAGGTAGTTTCACTGCAAGAGACAATGGAAGGAAGAAGAATACAGTGGATGGGGCATGTGAAGAGGATGGGAGATAATAGAATGCCTAGAATAGCACTGGAGAAGGAGGAAGGAGGAAGAAGACCAAGAGGAAGACCGAGAGGAAGATGGGAGGACCAAGTGTGGAAAGACATAGAGAGAAGGGGACTACCGAAAATACAGGTGGATGAAGAGGAGACCTGGAAGGATAGACTAAAGTGGAGGAGGCTGTGTACGACGACCCGTGAGAACGGAAACGTCTGACGATGATGATGATGACAAATGTTAATAATTCACACAGCTTGAATGGGCCACATAGTCTAAGAACTGAGAGCCAAATCAGCCCTGTATGAGCACAAAACCTGCTTTTTAAATTGATACAGAATTTCTAACAAAAAAAATCACCACCTATGCAAATTTTGGTGGAGGTTGAGATGACCGGGTATTGAAACAATAAAAGTATAAAATAATCTTTTTCACTCAGATTATGCTTTTTCTAGGTTGATACATGAACAACCACCAGACTCTTAAATAATTGTTAAATCAGTGTCAGCCAACTATATACAGATGGAATACAGTATTTGGCCATTTCTAGCCTCTTTATCTAGCAGTCTGACAATGATACTAACATTATTTGTCTGTCTGATAATCAGTTTTAAGTATGTCAAGATGAGAAAAATATGATTTGGGACAAAAAATTATCATTTTAAACATATAAAGTCCATAACCAGTTTGATTATCTTCCCATTTCAACCTCCACCAAAACTAGTGCAAACTATTGTGGCTGACGATTAACTTCTTTCTTAGGGACAATTTCTCTGTTGATTCTAAGATGAACCAGGCCAGGCCATTTGCTTATACAGTGCAAATTGGCTGTCGGATCCAGGACTAGCACAAGTGGTGGTAACAACAGTGGTCCATTAGAGAACTATTAAAGTTATATCTGATTGCTAGCTGAGCAGAAAACATCTGAAGGTTAATGCACAGATCCTCGGAAGTGCAAAAGATAAAACTAGAAATTTGGTATAAATAGCACAATGTCAAGTAAAAATGTGATCTCTTCTGATTGGTTACGATTTATATATTGTAAAAAAAACAATGTAATTAAAAATTTAAATAACGTGACCTTGAGAGTACATGATGATTTAATTGAAATAAGGAATTATGTTTATAAACTTAAAAACTAAATTTGTGATTCTTCTTTGTTTTCCAAAAAATACTGCACACATTGATTTACTGTGAAGATTTATCTCAAGTCCTAAATTTACTAGCAGTAGACTTTAAATCACTAAATTACATACAATTCTGTGCAAAACTTAAAGATATTTTAATTGAAAAATGTTAATATTTTCTAGGAAAATATTTAAATGAAAATTTTTACTATAACTTAGCTAGTTATTCTAGTTTTGGCTGATATTAGTTTTAATTAGAGTATTAGTATTTTATATTTTGACAATGCACCAGTTTGTTTTCACTGTTTGTAAACCTGTCAAACGTTTGTACAATAAAGATTTTATATCTTCATCCACATATTTAAATAGACTAATGGATTAGAACTTGTTTTTGAAGCATGAGAAGTGACAACCTTTCACGAGGAACTACCACTGTATCGTTCAACTCATAGTGACACAAGTTGGGTGTTGTGGCATATTTAGCATTTTAAAGGAGCTATCTGAGCATCCAAAGCACCTAAAAATTCGAATTGGCTCATACCCATCTTTTGGTTCAGTACATTAGTTTCTAATATGACCAAAATTTAAAGTGCAGTTGTTTATAATTTAATTTAATATAAAAAATATTAAAATAAACAAGTTTAATTACAGTGTTTTTTTAGAAAAGTCTTTTAGCAAACACATGAGTATTGAGCAAACATTTTAAAAAGTTAGTTTTCTAAAAAATTGACATAGGGATCAAAAAATTATACTATACATGTAAAATTGAGCAAACTTGGGCTAGCACTTCAGCTTACAGATGAGCACAGAAAACAGAAATCACAATTTTGGAGGAGGAGTATAGCTCCTTTTCAATTCCACAGAACTCTCGACTTGTTTTAACACAACTTAAAAAAAAACTTTGTACAAGAAATAATATATAACCATTTATTATGTATACCAAGATTTAAATAAGTATTGATTGTACTAATAAAAATTATATGAATCAGTCTTAAATAACTTTTGTTACGTATTTTAAATAGTAAATAAATGAAAATGTAAAATTAAAACATGGTAATTGGCAAGACTTAGTTTTAACACAAGAACTGGAAAATTTTCCTGAAGGACAAAAACTTTAACTTATACCGTTGATTTCTAAATCACAGATATTATAATTTTGGTTAATACAAAACATTTGTTTTTCCTCAAAATAATATTGATTCCAACAAATTTAAAATATGAAATTGATTAAAAAAATATGATATCAGTTCTTGTTTTTCTGAAATGTTTAAAAGGAAACAATCTCCCGAAGAAGGAAAAGATAATAGGTAAGTTTGGATAAAAATTAAAACTAAAGCATGTAAAACACAATAAGTCCAATATTAGCTAGCTTATGAAGTGCAATCAATTTACAATCTGCACTAACAATTAATTGCAACGAAAAATAATAGCGTAGAAGGATGACACACACTAATTGATTTTTTACCCATTTATCTATGGTACTAAGTAGTAAAATCACTTGCTCTGATGTTAACAAAATTTAAAACATCATTTCCTCCTTAAATCTAATAATTTCGTTGTTTTAACAATACTGCCTCAATGTGCTATGTATATAATGTCAAGAGGTATTTATCTTTACTGAGTTTTTTTTGAGTCCCCACTGACAGGATGGTGGTGATAATTGTCATCCTTGTCATCCTGACATGAGGATATCTCCACAACACAAGAACGCGGGAACCAGCCACGAGCTTTGCTTCCATCGGAAACTGACGTCCTCTCTCCAAACAGCCAGTACCTACATCAAGATTGAATCACATTACTATCATATTTTTCAATGGATTAATTATTAATGAAGAAGAAGTTTATTTTTAACATGTTAAAGTCAAGATGTACACTGGTAGTAAACACAGTAACGCTACAGAGTCAAAGCCAAAGTAACTTATTTTAAGCAATGAAATCTACCAAACCATATTCAGGAGTAGCTTGTAGCTAGAGTACAACCAACTACCTGTTGTTATGATTGTGCAAGGCAAAATTAGGCAACTTTCGTTTCAAATTCTAAAAAAATAAATTATAAGGAAACATGAAGTATCAAAAAGATGTCACACACCAATGTGGAGTCACAGTATGGTTTTTAGAAGTTCATCTTCCTATTCTCACCTTCGTGACCTGAATTCTTTTGTACGGTTTCAAGAATTGTTAGTGATTTTGTTTTTATTAAGTGCATGTTTTAGAGATACCATGCATAGAGTTTGAAATACAACTTCTTCATTGTGATTCCTGACTCAGTGTGTCACAACTCTCTAGTATGATTTGTTAATTCAAATGTAGATTGTGTTAGGTTAGTTATGCATCTGAGAAAGAGATCAGATTATAGATATCGAAACTTAGTGTTACTAATTCCTTGTACCACTGAATGGTGGCAAATGTCCGGAAAAATTCTGTTTCCTTCACAATCCTTCTATTGTCAAATATAAACTTGCAACATAATATACTTTTGTTAATAAAAGTTCTTTTCAGATTATTTTATTCCAACTGATGCTTTTCTCCAACTGTGTTGTAATTTTGTCGGAGCTTCAAGCAAGAGTATAGGTGACTAAATGTAGCTAAGTAAAGGACAGGAAGAAACAATATGTGTTATTAACAAGGTTTAATAATGGGTCAAAGTTTTACTTGACACGGACACTAACCGTCGCCACCGTGTGACCAGAATGGAGTCTTGTGGCTGTAAAGATATCCTGGCCTCATCTGTGAAGGGTATGTGAAACAAAGTGCGCCAGCCATGCATCACCGGAAACCACCGCCCACTGTATCTGTGCACTGCACTGTACGCTCGTGTTCTTTGCCTCTTTTCTCCCTTTTGTTCCTTCTGCTCAATCTGTAAACAATGACATTGGATGCTGTGAATAAAATAATGTTACTTTTATGAATTTACAGTCCCCAAGTTTAAAAATATTATTAATTTGAGATCAATAAACAAATGCTTGACTCATGAAGCAAATGCTTGATGTTTTGAGAAAGATCTGGAAAAAGTATTGTGCAATTGCTTGATTTCGTATACCTTGTTCCTTTATATTTGAGTAATTGCTTAAATATTGTCTGGTTTTTATTATTCTGTCTGCGCTAATGTATATTTTTTTTAATTGCATGTATCTACTCACTCATATACATATACTTTACATTTGTTAAAATGTATATTATGTATATGAAGTTTGAATTATGCATATGTTTACATGTTATAAGAATTTTAGGGAAGAAGAAAGGATGCTTTTAACATTGTACATAATTTATTAAAAAATATTTTCTCATGCGTAACCTTTCCCAAAGTGATTCACTTGAAGTCTGAAGAATGACCTAATTTGGCTTTATAAAGAGCGTTTCGTAAAGATATTTCAAATCAATTGTGATAGAATAGATACTGTAAACCTAGAATAATAAATGAAGTGGTTTCTCCATAAAATCAATCCTTGACAATCACTTTTAATGGCTTTATAAAAAGCATTTCATAAAGATATTTCAAATTAGTTGTGATCAATCCTTGACAATCACTTTGAATTTTACCTAATAGTTCTAACAATGTCTTGTAGACTGTGTGAGCTTCATTACTAGTCTATGAATATTTTAAATAACAGTCATTCTTTATACATAACAAAGCTATGATGGGAAATGTTAAATCAATGTTGAGTTTAGCTCCAGTTCATTTTCCTCTTAGTTGAGAAAACTAGGAATTTCCACCTTGCTTAGAGAACATGTCTAAAGCATTGTAATGAACGCAATTGTGCACCTGATGAGACAATGAGAATACCTCTTCAATTTTGTATTCTGGGTTTACCTGATATCAAACCGATGTAAAGAGTTAATTTTAAACGTCTTTGCCGCTAACTTTTTTGGATCTCTTCAGACGAATATGACTCCAGATTGCAAGAGTCAAGTCTGTGACAGCATCTGCAGATTTCAGTTGCTGCACTAAGAGGAAAGTAAACTGGAGCTATACTCAATATTTACATCAATTAAACGCTTCCCACTCTAGCTACGTTATGTGCAGAAAACTTGTTGTTCCACCGTGCTTAGCGATCGTGTTTAAAACATTGTAGTGCACTCAAATTTTGCACCTGATGAGACAATGAGAATTTCTTTTCCCCTAGATTAAACTATATTTTAAGTCCAGTAAGTCATTAATCTTTATTGACATATTCTTTATACACATATTAATTATTGATACAATTATGTAGAAATTGTTGTGGCGCTTTATTGAAATGGTTAGCTATCTTCTTAGAGTCATCTACAATTTCTCCTTGAATTTGAAGTGAGCATTTGCTGTTATCTTCTTTTTTTAACTGTGTTCACTATATTTTACAGGCTTTCTGTTTGTTTTACCGCAGAGGCTGGGATATTCCGCTTAATTTTAGACCTCTTAATTTAAGGTTATAGATTTTTTCTTGTTAGCCATGATGATTTTGTAGTGTGGGAGTCTGGAGATGTAATACTGTATCGTTGATACGCACACACGCACACTTTGTGAAGTGTAGAACAAAAACAACAAGAGAAATTTGTTCAGAAGAGGAAAAAATATTTTCTGCCATGCAGAAGTCATTTTCACAATGAAATAAATGAGTAAAGTGTATGGATGCTTACTCCCGGCAATCAAATACAACTTGGGAATTCTATCTCATAACAGTTCACTGTTACACCAAAATAGCTAGTTAAAATATATAATTATAAATATATAAAACCCTGTCACATAATTATTGCTGCATAATTCAAAAATATCATGTAGTAAAATGGGACAGAAAACAAAATTACATGCAATTAGTTTATGGGTGACTGGTAATTAAATATGTTAAGGTGGTTGATTTGATGCATTCCCCCCACCCCCCCCCCCCCCCACCCCCCCCCCCCCCCACCCCCCCCCCCCCCCACCCCCCCCCCCCCCCACCCCCCCCCCCCCCCACCCCCCCCCCCCAGTTGAATTATCAGAGATATGTAACAAGTCTGGGAAACTTTTTGACTCTGCCTTGTACATTCTAAACCATCAGAGTCAGCGTGGTTCAGACTCCATGTAAAACAGTATGACATTCTGGTTGGTAATAATTATTGAAATAAGAAACATGCAGTAACACTTGCTAAGAGACAGCAGATCTTCTTAGCTAGTAACAATATTACATCTCACATTCCCTTTATTAATATTTTTAGCTTACAGTACAAAACAAGGACCTGAAGTTGCTGATTCTCAACAGTCAAGAGATCAAACAGGTTGCTTCATGATCAATGACCATTCAACGAGTTTGAATACAAGAAAACAGCTGTCTAAAACTAGAAATTAGCAATGGTACTTTATTGATCATATATATGTTTAAATCATATATTTTTTCTTTTTAGGAAACGAGACAACCCTAGTTTGCGACATTGGTTCTACTAGCTGTGTATTCAATGCAGAAGGTATATTTGAAAGGGTTATTCCAATATTATATAATTGCTACTGAACGAAACTAATAAAGCACAGTTTTTACAATTGTTAGTTGTAAAGCTAATTTTTTAAAAATATTAACTAAAAACTAATAATTTTATATTCATGCACTTTTTTGCTTGAAAATTGCTATCTGAGTATGACATAGTTTTTTATTGTTGCAAGCGTATGAATTATAATGAATTAATGTTAATGCTTTTATTGCTTTTCAAACTATCTGAACTAACTTAAATGTTATGCTAATTTTTAACCCATTGGCCTTGTATCACGGAATGGTTCCGTGACAGCTAGTCTGGGCTCAAAATTTATATCACGGAACCGTTCCGTGACAAATACAGCGCCATCTAAATAATTTTTTTTAAAACTCATTTTTTCAACCAATTGTTAGTATAAAAAAACTGCAATACTACAGTTAATTGAAATTTAAATGAATAATAAGTTACTATAAGAATGTTAGTGTACTACAAGAGAAAAAAATCAATATTCTTGGAATTTTCAGTATTTAGAAGAAACATTTATTCTGACAAACTATGCATATATATATGCATATAATTGCAATATATATGCAATATAATCCATATATTGGTTATTCGGTATATATATATACCTAGCAGTACTAGAATATATATATATATACTCCTATATTCTAGTACTGCTAGGTAGAGAAATACATTTCAAATAAAATAAAAGCAACAATGGGGTATTTTATTTTATATTATTTGAGTAAAAAGTTTTTTTAATTTAAAATATTCCAAAACTTTTTTAGTTTGTACAGCATTATTATTTTTAAATTATGACCAAATATATCGCTATCTATTTATTATTAAAGCCCATTTCATGTTAATCCAATAAGATATAAAATATAACCAAAATAACTTGAAAAATAAATTTTTTATAAACATATAACAAAACTCTTACATTTTTAGCATTTTTAATAGGATAACTCCAGCTGAGCTGATGGTAAAAATATGTATAAGCTAATGGGTTAAAGGCTTATTTTAAAAACTAAAACAATTCCAAATTATCCCTAAAGTTTGAACAAGTGTAAAACCTACTTTCAGTAATAGTGTATTATTTCGTCAATACAATAATACTTTTAAGCCAGTTCCCATTGGAACAATTCTAAACATCTTCATGGCTATTTTAAAAAACTGGAAAGATTAGCTCACACTGCAATAATATAAGTTCCTGCTAGTGATGAGCAGAACTGTCGACAGGGATATTAGGAACGGCCTGGTTGTCAGCTACGCTTATTTCCCCTACAACTCTGAGGCAATCCCTCCAACTAGCTTGTTGAGACGTCTGATCGAGAGCGTCCACAGCACAGAGCTGTCATTATTAAATTTTATCTTGTCATGTAATCTCTCTTAGTTAATGTCAGGACCTACCTTTGCTAATAGGATTAAATAAAAGGTCATCAGTATTACCTTTTGGTTATTCGGCATTATTAATAGATCTGATAGAAAATCTCTGACGAACCTTCTCTATCAGATCATAGATATATTCAGTTCCATATAGGATCTTTTAATCATATGGTCCAATTCAGGCGTCTGAGCAGCACTGAAATATACAAAACCTGTGCAAAAGTCATTATTTAAATAAAAATCTAAATCCAGTGAGTCCATAAGCGAGAGTTCATAAGAACATCAAGAGTTATTGTTTTATATTTCAATTACAGTACATGTGAAAAGGTACATGATTTTACAAACTAAAAACTACATTATTGTTAAAATATCTGAACAAAAAGTAAAAGTATAAAAAATAAACTAACATATCAATGTTTTCTACTTTGGGAAGTCTTTATTATGTTTCCTTATATTGGTTTCCTCCTAATTTTATTCATTATGCACTCCTCTATTAAGTCTTTAACTTATATTTGATCACAGTTCAAAAGTTCAGCCCCAACTAGTTTATTTTATCTTCATTCATTCCAGATCTAAGGCAAGATTCTATTCTTAAAACAATGAATGTTTTGTTGAGCAATTTGAAACATCTGAGCACAATTACATATGAAGAGCTCAGTTTTCCAGCAAGATCAACAATAGTTTCAGCTGAACACGACGATAGATTGTTAAAAACTGAGAACTGCAATAACGTCATAAGCATTTTTGCTCTTTGTGAAGCTGATGAGTTCGTCAAGAACAACAGAATATATTTCTACTCTAAATGTATCACGGCCTGCAAGGATGACTTCTTTACTATTACTAAAAAGTAATACAATTTGACTATTCTCTCTATTCACTTTTTGTCAGATTTGATTACCTTGTACAAATCTGTCCAATATATCGGTACAAAGTTCCACCATAATCATTGATTACAATCTATTCAAGTATTTCAGGGCCCCTTTTCTTCACTCTTAGCTAGAGGTTTCTCATTAATGTCCTCATCATATGTCTCCAAAATCAGAATACAACTTTCTAGATTTTCACATAGAGCTTTACGTGCAATTTCACGAGCACCCCACCTTGTTTTGACAAACCCTTGGGTGTTTTAATTTTATCTTGAGTAATGCAAAGTAGAGGTTTCCATCTCTTAGTAGATGGAAATGTTATGAATTAGGTTAAAGAAGGCACATGCTTCCGGACAGCAACATGTGCAGTACATGTACCCACAAGATTCAGTGAATGAGCCAAGCAAGGGACAAACGATGCTGTAGAATTTTCCATCTTTATTCTAGCTTGCAAGTTGCTGTACACCCCTGATATATTGCTTGTATTATCATACAACTGCCCTCTACAGTTGGCTAAATCTATGGAGTTTGAAATTAATACAGACATTAGAGCTCTGGCTATTTCCTTGGATTTGTGCCCTGTATCTGGTGAAAACAAGAGAAATCGTTCAAGAGGAATGCCATTTTCTTTTACAAACCTCAAAACTAATGACAATTAATCAATGTGACTTATGTCAGGGTTTAAGTCCACTATTATGGAGTAAATGATAACAATTTAATTACTTCATTGTAAATGATGATGAAAGATAAGACGTTCTCCCTGAACCAGGATTACCAAATGTTATGTTCACTTATATGTTCACCAAGGTAAGGGTCGAACTCGTCTATTAATTCTAATCATATACTCGCCGTTGTGTAGCGACCCAAATATATCATCAAATTGTCGAAACGGACGTCCTCTGCTTGCCAGCTTTTTCACAACAGCAAACACTCTTTCCAAAACGTATTTTCAATATTTTTGTTCAGTTTCAGTAAGGAATCAAATTAAATTTCAAGCGTTCAAAGTAATATAATAAGTATGGTGAATGTTGTACATAGATATCTCAATCTGTTTGGAATATATCCACGTGTATCAGGACTTAATTTACACTCTGTATATATATATAGTGGTCAATTTAAGGGGAAATTAACTGAAATAGCATTTCACTACCTCTCTTTGAAAATACAAGCACTTTTGGTTCATACGGAAAATTTTCAACTGCACCTCAGAACACAAAAAACATTGTTTTAAACTACATACATTCCACATTTTACAAGTGAGTGATCTAGATCCCTCTATTAATTGGACTTACAATTCTACATGACTTAATACCAGTTAAACAAATCTTTATTGGGTAAATAATTTTTATATATTGTAATAAGAGAAACTAATTTCTTTTAGTGACACTAACAAGAGAATTTATGCGACAGAGAATAAAGAAAATCAAAGGTGAAAATGACTGCAACTGTCTTCCATCATGTAAAACTATTCACTACAAGGCAGATCTATCTCAGAGTAATGTGGAATTGAATGAAATATTACAAGTAATAGAAACAGATTCAGAAGAATATAGGTGAGAATCTTTCTTCATTACTAACTAATACTTTGTAAATCACAATAGGATAATTCAAATGTAAGAATGCACAAAAAATATATGCAATGGCACTATCTACAAATAAACACAACATATCTGATTTCATGAGATTAATGTATATTACATATTAGGGAATAGTAGACTACCTGATACATGTTACAGGTAGTATTACAATTCATGGATTATATAAATTATTTTAAATTGAGCAATATTAAAGACATTCATACTTGTTAATTAATATACAATTAATTGGTCAGTACTTTACTACTTTATTTCATTGGATGACCGTTAGCGAAGCCTTTCATTTGAGGGGCTAGAAAAAGTTTCATTTCTGTCGGTCTGTCTGAAAACTAACTGACCTATAGACTTGAAGTTGTCCATGAAGCTTCATTTCTTTATGAGGACCAATGAGTTTGGTGATGGTACATGTCACTCTATGGGATTTTCCAATGTTTTTACATTGGTCTTCTGGGTAACCATGATGGCTGAATAAATTAATTTGTAAACAAAGTACACTTACAAGAGATAATAATGTGACATTTTAACACAACGCCTAACCATCCGAACACATTAAACTTCATTTTATGATTGACTTAGTATGTAGCATTTTATTATTTAAACACAAATATAAAACCCAAATTAATGAATAAGAATGTGAATGTATCATGTAGCAAGATGTATTGAGAAAGATTTTATCTACACACTTGAAATTTCCCATGAAACTTCATTTTTACATAGACAAAAGTTAGTTCTATGATAGTGGATGTCTCACCATAGAATTTGGCTGATCGTCATTAAAAGCCTATCACTCAAGTAGACTGACACAATTTAGCTTTGTTTTCTGGGGACGTACAAACATTTTTTTCTGTATGATTAACTGTTGTCTGTCAATAATAAAATCAGCTAGAGGACTTAAATTTTGTATTGAACCTCAGTGAAGCCTGTTATGCGGAACATGGTGTTGTATATTCCTTCCTTGTATTAGGTAGATGTTGTATAAAAAATCGCCCCATTGCAGTTGTCCTCATGGTAGTACTTAATAAAAAACTTCTGCATAACTTCACTCAACGTGGTACCCAGAGCCCACAACCCGTTCCAAAGAAAACACAGATTGTGGAAACAATAACAATCCCATAAAAAGCCCAAACAAGCTAAAACTTGGTACAGTTAAAATTGATCTTATAAATATTTTGACTACATTTGTTGGCCCACTTGGTATGCAATTCATTTAAATATAAAGAGCATTAAAACTTTTCTCTTAAAAACATTCTAAACTATGTTATTTATGACCCAGAAAAAATGAAAAAAGTGTTTGGAATGCACACAACATTCCTAAACTTTTTCTTAAATATTTTTTTTTGTATCTCCAGTAGCTTTTTAGATATTAATTACCAAAACCCACATGAAATAAAATAATTAACATTTCAGTTGTTAAATATCTTCCTATTACTTCAACTGAGCTGCAATAATCATAACTTAAAAATTATATCTGAATTATTATATGCCTTTATTTCCTCGTGGCTTATACAGGGTTTGTTCGGAAAGTAATAGGACTGATTTTCTTTCGCCGAGACTGTACTTCGGAGCGTGCGCGCACCGACTGGATTTGGTAGAGGGCGTTCCTAGCTAACGAACAAGCAGATGGTCAGTTGTCTCCGAGCACCTGAAGAGTCAGGACAGTCATTTTCACGTGACATGTTTCTGTGAGTGGTGCAAGCCGAAAATGCAACGTTCGTTATAGAAGAAGTACACGATTAGATTCAGTGTGAAACTCGGTAAATCTGTGACACAGACATTTGATATAATCAAGCAGCCTTACCCAGATGTTGCTTTAGGAAGAAGTGGTGTCTTTCGGTGGCACCAGGCCTTTTTGGAGGGCCGGGAAGAGGTCGCTGATGAAGACCGTGCTGGAAGACCTTCGACTTCGACAATGTGACTTGTGTGCGCAAAGTTTTGAACTCAGACCGTCGACTAAGTATTCGTTTAATTGCCCAGATGTTACATTTACCAAAATCTGTGGTTCATGAAATTGTGACGGAGCATTTGAACATGCGCAAGGTGTGTGCGAAGATGGTCCCAAAAGTGCTCACTGGCGACCAGAAATTGGGGCTCACACCGCCATTTTTGTGAACAGCTACCTGACCAAGGCCGGCATCCCAACTCTCCCACAGCCGCCCTACAGCCCTGATGTAGCCCCCCCAGACTTTTTTTTGTTTCCTCGCCTGAAAAGGCAAGCATTTTGAGACGACAGAGGGGATCCAAGCAGCTTGCACCGCGGCTCTCAACGCTATTCCGGAGAAGCTATTCGTGCTGGCAGCGCTGCATCGACGCAGAAGAAGCCTATTTTGAAAGGTTTTAAAGAATTGTAACGATTTGCTCAATAATTTTTTTTTACTCGATTCAGTCCTATTACTTTCCGGACAAACCCTGTATACTTCTCTATGTTGGTTAAATTCTACAATAGTCACCAGTAATAAAAATTGTATACCACTAATTAAAAAAATATAATTTATTTTAATTCAGCAATTTTAAATTATCCTATTCTCAAAATCAATCAATAAAAGCCCTTAGAACAATTAATGTTGTAAAAGCAGTATGACATAGTTTTGTGAATAACAAAAAGTCAGAACTAACTATACTCACACAAACAAGTGACAGTAGATTTTCTTCTCTAATATATCCAATGTTTTCAACAAATTTCAATTCAAACAGGAAAGCAACATTCAACAAGTTTTAAATGATTGGAGAAAACATTTTAAAACTAATTATTTTGTTTTTGAGTATCTGCAAATTATTCAGTATTGTTATATATCTTATCTGCCTGAACAACAAAGCAATATCTGAGAAGTTTAAAAATTATATTTAAAAAGTAAAGAGAAAAACCTTGAAACAATATTTAAAAATTCCTCATCAAATAATTTTGGTTTTGAGATATTCATATAAATATTTACATTGCTCAATATATCTACATAGTAAGTTTTAATATTTAGTAAAAGTTTTCATGGATTTACAATTTGTACTAAAATTTTAGCTGCTTGTTACAGGAACATTTCTGTGAACTTTTTGTATGTATATTTCAAGGACCCTGATTTTATAGCTATGAGAAGGGGAGAACTCTATGGCTTTGCTGACTTAATAGGTAAATATATAGTTCAATAATTGAATATAATACAATAATAATCCAAATATTTCATTCATAAAATTACTAATAAATATTACAGTGCTAATTGTTTGTTTCAAATTGTATGTCCCTTTGAATCTGAAATATTTGTTCTTTTTTTTTTATTGCACATATTCATATCATAGAGAACAGAGCAAAGGTCACTTGTGTTAGTGTTACAATTTGTGTTCAATTCAGTGTCTGTTATTACAAGATGCTGGTTCTCCATTGGGTGAACTCTTGTACGGTGTAGTGTGGGCGCTCCAGAAGCCAGCATTTTAGGGAAGATTTGAAGTTCTTCTCTGGAAGCTTCCTCAAGGATTCGGGCAGTTTGTTGAAAAACAGCGCTCCTCTGTACGACGGTTTTTTCTCAAACAAGCTCAGATGGTGCTGATTGAGGAGGAAGTTGCTCCTGTTTCTGGTGCTGTAGGGATGATTGTCACCAGTTCTTGCTTGGCCTGTTCTTATTGCAAAGAGGATTGTTTCTTCGATGTAGATGTTTACCACAGTCAAGATTCCCAACTCCCTGAAGGCTGCTCGACACGAGTCTAGTGGTCCTAGTTCTTTTAGAATCCTAATAGCCCGTTTTTGGATAATAAGTACCCGTTGAAGGTTTGCGATTGTCGTGCTTCCCCAGACGATCAGACCATATCTCAGGTGAGATTCTAACAGGGAGTAGTAAGCTGTTAAAGCTACTCGGGTACTGCTGATTTGTTTCATTCTCCGTACTGCATATAGGCTGCTGTTAAGTTTGTGACAGAGTTGGTTTATATGGGGTTCCCAAGAGAGATTTTGATCTAAGATTATTCCAAGGTATTTTCCTGTTTCTATTGTTGTTATTTCTGGGACGCCATGGAAGTTGTTTGGTCTAGCTGTGAAAATTAATTGCTGTGTTTTCAAGTCATTTAAAACCAGATCGTTGAGATAGCAGTATTGTTTTGCCTGGTTATATGCAATAAAAGAGTCTATGTCGAGTTGGTCCTTGTCCTTATTTGCTAAAATCAGAGCTGTGTCATCAGCGTACATTACTATTTTGCAGTAGTCCTTAAGATAGTCTGAGAAGTCATTAGTTACTAGAATGTACAAAACAGGTCCAAGTACGGAGCCTTGAGGTACTCCTCTGCTCACTGGTAGTTGTTCGGATTTTACTTGCTTCACAGTATTGTTCTCCATATGAGTGATTTCGACTACCTGCTTCCTGTTGCTTAAATAGCTCTTGAACCAGTCTAGTTCCTTGTTAGTGACTCCCAGATACTGCAGCTTTTGTAGGATAAGTTTGTGATCCAGATAGTCGAATGCCTTACTGAAGTCCAACAATATACTTGAGGCAATCTGTCCTTTTTCCAGTTTGTCGATTATGGCTTCTATTAGTTGGGCTATTGCTGTTGAGGTAGATCTGTCTTTCACAAAGCCATGTTGTCTAGATGTAAGGAGATTATGCTGTTTGAGATGTCCCAGAAGTCTACTTTGTACTACATGTTCCAAAATTTTAGAAAATGTTGATATGAGAGAGATTGGCCTGTAACTGGTGGCTTCATTTGCTGCTCCGCTTTTATACTTTGGGTAAATTCTTGAGAGTTTCAGATCACTGGGAAATGTTCCTTGAGAGAGTGATTTATTGACAACTATTGTCAGTGGGATGATGATTTCGTGTTTGCATTGTTTAATTAGTTTGGAGGAGATCTCATCCTCACCTGTTGATGTTTTTGGTTTTAACAAGTCAATAATTGTTTCAATTTCTAATTCATCTGTTTCAAAAAAATTTAATTTTGGAATTTGGAACAGGTTATTTAGTTCTATTGTAGACATTGGTGTTGGTCTATTTCCATTTTTGTTAAGTGTTCTGTCAGCGGTTGCAGCAAAGAAGTTATTCAAATGGTTGGCAATGACCTTTGGAGAATCCGAGATGTCTTCATTTATTTTCAAACATTCCAGTTGATTTTTGGTTGATTTTTCTTTTCTTTCATTATTTAGAACTCTCCACATGGCTTTTGATTTCTTGTCATTTTAAGAAACAAAATGTATTGTACTTTTCATTACCAACACAGATATGCTATAAGAAAGGAATAAATATTACTGTGTAATGAATGCATAATTACTTGTTTGTTTATATTAATATGTTGATATAATGCATTAGATGACATCTTCTCATAAAATATTATACAGTCAAATGATGTATTCATTATATTAAAATAGTTTTTATATATTTATTGCTATACATGTTTTGTCATCAAAGTACAATTATTGTGTTTCTCATTATAATATTACAAATAAGATGGTTGCCACTGGTTAATATTTTTGTTATCATGGTTTTTTTTTACAGTTTATAACCAATGTAAATATTTGTTTGTCATTGGCAATGTGTTTGCCATTGACAAATAAATAGTTAAAACTAGAAGTGACTCTTCAACAGTTTAAATTCTAAAACATTGGTAAGGCTAAGTACGATACTAATGTGTTTCAGCTAATTGTGGAGGACTTCTTGGACTCAGCTGTGGGTTCAGTATCCTCAGTGTAGCAGAGCTTCTATTCCACCTCACTCTGCGGTTATGGAACAATAATAAGCGCAGGGAAGAAGAAGTCAGTAAGAGTGTTGTACCGAACATTCAAGTGCAGAAAAATATGCCACCAGTCTGGACCCATAAATTCCTTTATTAATATCTTCATGATTATTTGGAACACTTTAGCTGACATTTTTGAGGAAATAGGATCTTGATGTCTTTGTACAATGTATATTAACAACAACAAAATAAAAGTAATTTTGATAAGCAAGACACAACTAAACTGACGATTGAACCTATTTGGCATATTTAAAATTAGTATTAAGTTACTGTGAGTACTGAACATTGTGTACATACTACAAGCTCTTGCTCTCAACACTTCTATATTCCTGCAACATTTCTTCAGTTACATTAGCTGTCAGGGTGTGAAGGTGAGGAGTGAAGTGATGAGTAAAATCAATGCCTATCAAAAAATACTGATCCTTTAGGGTAAGGTGAATCCCAACTTTTTTCCACGGTTAGTTTACAACCCTATCTGCCACCTGACCAGATTTATTCCTCTTCCATATGAATGAATTTTGGATTATCAATGTTCAAACATTACTCATACTCCTTTACTTTTGAAGGTTTTGTCTTTTCAAATTTTACAGTATTTAAATGAAATTGATTGTGGTTTAATTATTCTTTTCTGTGCTAGTGTATGGTTAGTATATAAGTAAGTACTAAGGTAACAATTTAAAAATTTTAGTGATCAGTCAAGAAAAGCAGTAAGTTTTATCAGGAGAAAGAATAAAAATATAATGGTAGCAGACTTTTAGTGACTGTGAAGAAAAATTGAAATTCTAAATTACTAGATGAAAACCAATATCTAATCTATCACAGGCCCAGCTAATTATAATATAAAAAGCTTACAGGTAAGACAATCATATTGTTCTTTAGTACAACACGATAACATATTTTGATAGCTAATGTGATAGCTGTTGATGTTTCTATTGGTGACTAAGTGACAGAGCCATAACTGAATTAATGACTTTGTACACATGATCACCTGGACCCCAGAGACTAGCATACTAAGGCTGGATTTATGATCAAGCAAGTTCAATAATTCCTACACTACATTTTTAATTCAATCAGTACTGTATTCCTAAGTTCAAACTGTACTACACCTCTTATGTATTTCAAGCATATGAAATACGATATGATACTATTTTTTTAAAGCAATATACAGTACTTTTTACACTACAGTGGAAATAAATAGTAAAACATACGGCTGTACGTTATTTAAAAACCTTGCAACATCAGACACTTTACAAGACTGAAATGTTTTGATGTTCTTAATTATGTGGTTCTACAAAGAAAACATTGATTTTAATGTTGCTTGCTAATAGAATGTTAACCTTTGGATTTGTTTCTTAAAGCTGCAAAACATCTTTGAAAAGATATAAAAGAATCTAGTGACCATATTTTTGTACTAAACAAATGGTGCAGTTATTATTTAAAAACCTTGTTTATTATTTTTTTATGCAGTGTATCTATAAAGTATGGAATGTATGAAAAAACTCAATAGTGACATTTAATTACATGATGGCCATTTGTCATTTAAGTATAATATTTCAATTAAAATATGATCTCCTGACATATAATTTTAAATTTTTTATCTATTCTGTGTCCAATGGTGTAAACCATCATTTCATATTTCGATCCGTTAATAATTTAATAAAAATAATGCAACTTTTGAATCTGTAATACATTTTAATATCCAGTTCTGAGTTTATCATACTTACTTGCTTCCATTATCAAAATTTCTATTTTGGGAAGAAGTCATTTACTTTCTCAAGTTATTTGTTTATTAAAAATTTGCTTTGCCACAGTTATATTATAATCAGCTGTTGTTTTATTCACAACCAATAAATTTAACTAAGTAATTAATTTTGTTTCATATCTGACATCTCTTGCAACAAAATTTAATAGCTTTGTCCTAAATAAGCAATTTAAAATATGCCCTAATAACCTTAAGTAAATTAGAAACATTCATTAGTTACATGTAATATTTTTGTTCAATTATATTTTTTAAAGGCTACAGTTTTCAAATACGATTTGGCCATAACATCCAATCACATATGAGATTTTTTACAAAATAAGAAATTACTTTTACAAAAAGACTTATTTTTTTACATTGAACTGAATTTAAATGATTTTATTACAACTAATTATAGTTTTCTGTTTTATTTACACACAATTTTAGATATAATCCTTTCTCCTATTAAACTTTCTTTTTCTGTATGCTGTTTTTCCAAACTCCTTTTTATTTTAATTCTTTTGGTTTCTTGATTGAGTGTCTAACAGTATCAGTATGACAGCTAATGATATTGTATTTCCTCTTGTGATATATCTCAAAATCAAAAACGTGCTGGTGAAATTTTTCACCCTGTCCTTCATTATGGGCTGCCAAGATTTTAAGACAGTAGTCAGTATATGAAATAAACTTTTAAACTCTCATCCTCTTTTTGAGTTTTATGCTGCCAACCCTCAGTGTTATAATTAGGGTTTATTTATGGCAGTATTTCATGTCTCATTTTTCTTTTCTTCCACCGTTTATAGAAAGAAGGTATCAGAAGTTGTTCTAAACTGGACTGAATATAAAGTGAGTTTCATGAGATGGCCAATGAAATAGCTTATTTAGCTCATTGAAATATGATCTAATCCAACAGAAGATTGTTTATATTTATTCCTTGTACCTCATATAACAAGTCTTAATATGCTCAACTTCATCAGC